>NC_080574.1:94334966-94971355 GCF_029962835.1 Magnolia sinica
TCTGTTATTTTTTATCAGCTCAAAAATTACTTACTAGTTTATCAAATTGTCTATTTAGCCGCGATTATTAGTATGCCTTTAGTACTGTATGCGAGTTGGTTTGGGCTATTGAGCTTGGGATGCTTGGAACTACCTCACTGATTTGTACAGTATTTGTTTAGGATGCTATGTCGTGATTTTCCAATCAATCATATCTAAGGCCATTTCCTGATTTGAATTATGATTGGAATGAATACTTGATTCATTGGAATGTTTGAGTGGATATGAATCATAAGGAGTGATGTGTGACTAAGTGTAACAGAACTTTAAAGTTTGTTCCCTTTCCTTGTGTTCTAATTAAATTGTAATCACTTTCCTGGATCAGAACAACTCATCCTTGCTTACTGTGGCATAAATACATGCCTGTCTTGATCATCCAAATAGATTCTGTTTACACATGAAAAGGCTACCCTTTTCCTTGAGACATTTGGTTGCCTAGGTACCATCATTCTGCTTACACATGGAAAGGCTACCCTTTTCATGAGAGCTAAAGCCATTTCCATTATGGATGATGCGGGGTTTTACTTTTATATAAAGTTAAAATAGAGTGGCGAAGTAGGGAAGTGTTTCCTATCTTTGTGCGCGCTCGCATGTATTCTTAGTAGGTAGGAATCCTCCACTTGGAGTCCCATTCCTGCTTGAAGACCCCATCTTGCTCCTGCCACCAAGCATTGCTATCATGATTCTACCAATTCTACCTTTAACTTCAGTAGATTTATGGAATCTAGATGTCATTAAGCATCTAAATCCTCAGAAACAGAGTCGCTAAATAAGTTTATTCTGTGTAATAAGTTGTCGTCACCATCATAGCCTTTTCCTAGCCGTTTGGGGTTGTCTTTGTAACTCATATTTTACATTAAATACATACCTTATGGCTCTTTTTTTGGTAAACAGAGGTTGAATAGCATATGAACAGTTGATACATACCAAATCAATTGCAATCCCCAATAGATTTGATGGATTATCATCTGAATATCTTTCTTTTTTTCCTATTTACGAATGAGTTTGTTTAGCTAATGTCAGGACACGAGATCACCAATCTCACTAATTGGAGCCTACATAGAGAGATGGTCTGATGATAGGAATTATCTATGTTTTGTTCTGGATGCTATGTTTAATGGGCCACTATAGGAAACTTTTACTGAAATCTTCACTATGTGTAGATGAATCATTTTTTATTTTTATTTTTATTTTTATTTTTTTTTTCAAAAGTTACTTCTATTTCTTTTATCAACAAAAATTCGCACTGATGAATCATGAATGTAGGGCATTCAAATAAAAATTTTTCAACCATAAACACAAAAATGAAATGGTCTAGGATCATCCTTGAAATTTGATTATTGGATGCATGCCAGTGCTGATCTTGAGCATGAAGCAAACAGAAAAACAGGCCGGCTATTGTATTTCCTCATAGCTCTTATAAAACCAAGGAATGGGTGCAGCCATTACTCGAGGTAAAAGTCAAACACTGCTATGAATTTTCTCATCTCTTTGCCATTATACAAAATTCACAACACCATGGACTAGAAATGAAATGCAATTGCAATTTGAGAGCTGCTTCCTCATATGATTACTAGGCAACACAATATCATTTGATAATTTCCATTGATTGAACTGAATGTTCACAATTTAGTTTAATTGTGTATCTAAACAAGCTCTTGATCTTTTAATTGAGATAATACTGTTCTATCAATACCTGTTGAGCAAGAGCTTAGATTTCTTCATCTTTGGTTTGTCTATATAACCATAAGAAACTTTCAATTCAAGCTTATGTTTAGATTAGCACGACTAATAATTTGATACATTTGGATGGAAACATGAAGATGGAAAATGAAGCAAGTTGCTAGATTGGGAGAAGCACTTCAACATCATCTTAAGGATCGATGGAGGCCTTCTGTATCTTCACCAAGATTTGAGGTTGATACTTAAGCCATTGCAATATAATTTCTACAAATAGCTTTACATCAAGATCTAAATTAATGACAGTTTTTGTTTTATTTCTTGTAATAAGTTGCTAGATTGGGAGAAGCACTTCAACATCATCTTAAGGATCGATGGAGGCCTTCTGTATCTTCACCAAGATTTGAGGTTGATACTTAAGCCATTGCAATATAATTTCTACAAATAGCTTTACATCAAGATCTAAATTAATGACAGTTTTTGTTTTATTTCTTGTAATTGATTTTTTATTGTATTTGATTTTTCAAAGTTTATTGATTTGGTATTATCTTTCTTCTCAGTTATTGTCATTGATTTTTTTTAGAGACTACGAACCACCAACATCTCAATCACAATGGTCCATGCATATCGTTGCCACACACACACACACACACATATATGGTGGTGGATCTACATGCAAATACTATCTACTCTTTGTTATAATTACTCAATTCAAATATAGAATAAGAAACCCCCCACAAACCAAAAAACAAAAAAGATTTATTATGAAAATCAGTGGCGAAAAATTAAGGATTTGGTTTGGCCACACAAACACTAATTGAAATGAGAAAAAATGGTTGTTTTCATCCACAAATTAAGTTATTAAGAAAGCTCATCATTTTTTTTTCTTTGATTGTGGTTAAATCTTCTCTCTTGATCTACTTTGACTAGTTGGAAATTCAATCACCCATCCCGCCATTCTCACTGTCTAGAAAGGCGGCAACAATCCTGTGACTGGAGAATCGCACCGGCGTCTCATTTTATCAAGTATCTCATTTCTTTGTAGCTACATTTCTTTTCAATTGTTGGAATGCCAATTGCTAGCATAAATTGAGATCCGTAGCTGTTCATCAAGTGGGCCACACGAAGGATGCTGTCCAACTAAAAAATCAGGCTAGTTTACATTTCAAGTAGGTTACACCGGCACGAAAAATGGACAGCTAAAAATGAATAAGAATCTGACATGTTTTATTATACGTATTGTATATAGGTTTTTCTGCAGGCATTTGTTTTTAAAGTAATAAATTTATCATTTATCAGTTTGGTATTCACTTAAATCGAGAAAATTTTGTCTTCAGCAATTTTGTTATTATATGCTTTCTTATTGCAATACGGGTTGCTGCAACTCCGATGGCAATTTTACCAATGAAATCTGCGAAGAAGGGTTCATACTTTTTGTGCTCGTTTTATTTATTTTTCTATTGATTTTTATTTTTGAGAATTAGTTAGAGCATTAAGTTTGGCGATTTTCAGGAAAGAGGCATCCAGAGGAGTCCTATTGAGAAACAATTTGCTACCAAAAAGCTGAAGAGAGAAGTAGAGGAAACATTCGAGAAGCAGAAGAGTGGCAAAAAGTCAAAAGCTTCTTTTGAGGTGGCACTAAAGAAGATGCCTGAAACCAGCACTTTTGAGGATGTTTCTTCGTCTGAGTCGGAAAAAGAGGTTTGCTCGATTGAAGCAGATTGTGTTTTCCTTTATGCCAAAGCACATGTTCTATGCTTGGGGGCTTTTTGATGAGGGAAAGAAAATGTTCAGTAGTATTTTTCTCTCACTGTTGGGTTTGCCCTGCAAATACAATACTTAGCAACAACTTGTGATTTTGTGGTTTGTGGCATGAAACAGACACTGTATTTGATTAAATGATTGAATGACTGACTATGCACAAATTTATGAATGGGTTAAAATAAATGATTTAGCCTCAGTTATTGAGAACTGAGATTAAAAAGTGAATTTAGCCTCAGTTGATGTCAACAAAGGCTAAATCTATCTTTAGTTTCAGTTTTGCCTCAATTACCTAAACTGAGACTACAAATCCCGTGGCTAAAGGCTTTAGCCTTGGTTATTAAGAACCGAGGTTAAAAATAGATTTAGCTTCAATTGGAGGCAACCGAGGCTAAATTTGGATTTAACCTCGGTTTGAAACAATGGAGGCAAAAAATAGATTTAGCTTCACTTGAAGAACCGAGGCTATAAGCCGTTTTAGCCTCAGTTGCTAAAACTGAGGCTAAAGCCTTTAGCCACGGGGGTTTCAACATCGGTTTGGATAACTGAGGCAAAACAAAGGCTAAAGGCTTTAACCTCAGTTTTTAATCTTTTTAGCCACAGTTTTTAACCGAGGCTAAAGCCCCCTTTTCTTATAGTGTGAATATGCAATTTATGCTCAATAAGTCCACATATCGGTACGGTTTCGCTCTGGAAAATCACCGGGGTCTATTACACTCCAAACCAGATTGCCGCCCATCGCTCGCAACAAGGTGAGTGGAAGAGACCTCACTATCCGCCTGCCAATATCGGGCCCGGCTCGTCAATAGCGGACCCATTCCTCGAGCTGGTCAAACTCAGCCTAGCATTGCCCCCTAATCTCGGGCAGGTAAGGCCGTACCCCCTTCCAACCGACCACGATACAGTGGGAGACGCGGCCTAACGGTATACGGCCCTCATGCGCTCATGCATCCGCCCTCATGCGCTCATGCATCCACTCGGTCTAGACGTTGGAGCAACCTCTGGAACCAAGAGGGTTTAGGGACTTTTATCCAGGAATATCTATAGCACCCCATGTAGAACAGACTTCCGGTGTCCCATCTGACCATCCACAAAATACCTGTGGAGGCTATGGCCCTGATGTCACTAGGGCGTACGGTGGTCATGTCACACAAATGCGAGATGCATGAGTCACACAGTCCAATCATGCATCAATTTTACACATGTCGTGCTCTCATGTGAGGCAACTCCGCCTATCAGGAAGCTCCATGAACAACCTACCCTATAGCATATGCAATGGTCAATCACATCTCATAACAAACACGCAAATGATGCGTATGGGCATGTATCATGATGCTATGCTGTCATATACTCATAATCAGTATCAAGAACTGACATTGACAATCGATCTCGACAATGTGGACATTTAACCAGCATTACCCTCAAGGAATGACCCACATAAAGCCTAATATATAGTAGACTCATGGCCTCACACAAGGACCTAATATATAACACCATGGGCCTTACTCAAAGGCCACATATACACAACAGGTGGGCCCTGCTCATAGGCTTCAAATACATGAAATGTGAGCCCTACACGTGGGTCACGAATATATCAAATGCGTCATACATCATGGACCTAATACATATCACAATGGCCTTGCCCATAGGCCACAAATACACCACAATGGGCCTTGCCCATGGGCTATGAATACATCACAGTAGGCCTCGACTACGGTTCGCATATATATCATATAGGTCTCGACAATCAGAATTGACACTCGGAATCGGCCTCAACAATCAGGATCGATCGATAATCAAAATCGGTAAATTGGTCACGATAATCAGCCTCGACAATTGGGATCAATCGATAATCAAAATCGGTAAATCGGTTACGATAATCAGCCTCGATCGCTAATCAGAATCGGCAAATCGGTCACGACAATCAGATCGATCGATAATTAGAATCGGCAAATCGGTCACGACAATCGGGATCGATCGATAATTAGAATTGACAAATCGGTCACGATAATCGGGATCGATCGATAAACAGAGTCGGCAAATCTATCATAACAATCGGGATCGATCGATAATCAGAGTTGGCAAATCGGTCGCGATAATCGGATCGATTGAAAATCAGAATCGACAAATCGGTCACGACAATCGGGATCGATCGATAATTAAAGTCGGCAAACCGGTCACGTCAATCAGCAATCGGTCACGGCAATTGAAATCGATCGATAATCAGAATCAGCAAATCAGTCATGATAATCGGGATCGATCGATAATCAGAGTCAGCAAATCAGTCACGACAATCGGGATCGATCAATAATCAGATTCGGCAAATCGGTCACGTCAATCAGCAATCGGTTACGACAATCGAAATCGATCAATAATCAGAATTGACAAACTGGTCATGTCAATCAGAATCAGCAAATCGGTCACGTCAATCGAAATCGATCGATAGTCCGAATCGGTAAATCGGTCATGTCAATCGAAATCAGCAATCGGTCACGACAATCAGGATCGATCGATAATCGAAATTGACAAATCGGTCACGTCAATCAGAATCGGCGATCGGTTATGACAATCGAAATCGATCGATAATCGGAATCGGCAAATCGGTCATGATAATCGACCTTGATCAATAATCGACCTTGATGAGGATGGGCCTAACAAGGTCTAAGGGAAGGTCACAATGTGGGCATTTAACCATCATTACCCATCAACGTAGACATTCAACCAACATTGCTCCCAATGAGTGACCCACATAGGGTCACACATACAGTGGGCCCACGGCCTCATACAAGGGTCTAATATATATCACAATGGGCCGAATATACGGGCCTAGTATACATCATCATGGGCCACGACCCATGGTCCTCAAATACATCATAATGGGCTACAATCCATGGGCCCCAGGTACAATGAGTGGGCTGCATTAATGGGCCACACCAATGGGCTTCATATACACAACAGGTGGGCCCTGCACACAGGCCTCATACATATCAAGTGGGCTACCTCAATGGCCCGTACCAATGGCCATCATATGCATTAAGTGGGCCATAACAATGGTCCATAAATACGCAACAGGTGGGCCCCGCACATGGGCCAAAGATACATCATGATGGGCCTTTCACATAAATCATGAATACGTTACAATGGGCCCCGCCCATGGGCCTCAGATTCAAGCAGGTGGGCCCATCGTATGAACCTTAAATATGAGGCAGGTGGGCCCCATGGATGGGCCGCACCAATGGGCCTCAAGTGGGCTTGGACCACAACCAAAATCATTTCAACAGTTGTAGGTGTAACATGTGTACCACAGTACACAATTATTCTATGGGGCACATGGCCCACTAATGATGATCAGCAATGTCAAAACCTCGTCCAGCGGGTGAGTCCCACATGGGGCCACCAAAAACATGTATATATATATATGTTAAATAATATTTTATTTTATAGTTTGACCAGCGTCCAGACCTCTTGGACGCTGGACGGACAGTCTAGATTTAAGGCAGGTATATCAAGGTGGGGTCCGCGTGCTGAATGCACGTGTCTTCAAGGTGGGCCCCACATTCAATGGGTCACACGTACTGCTGTACAACATTAAAAAAAAAACATATCATGATGTGGCCTGTCAGAAGCGTGAATGTAATGGATGTACGGTGTGTGGAAGAAACGTCAAGGTGGATCTCACCGTCCAGACCTTTTGCACTGGACGGTGCAGATGAAAAACATCATCAAGGTGGGTCATGTCCCACATGTGACCACCACACACTGCTGTTGCACGTACGGCAATTCTGCATCAGGGGTCCAAGTGGGGTCCACGTCAGAAAACTACATAAAAATATGTGGATGGCTGGGTAAGACACTGCATCACGGTGATGCCAGGGAGGCTTCAACGGTAGCCATTCAATCTCCACTATCCCAGGAAATGGTGGGGCCCACTGGAGCTATGAACCCAGCTGATATTTGTGGTTTCTCATTAACCGGGTCACACGTGGCCTACTCCACACGTTGGATGGCAAATGAACATCATGGTGGGCCTCAGGAAAATCCCAACGACAGGCTGTCCATCACCACTGTTTATTGCATGGTCCACCTGATACATATGCTGGATGATCAGAGGGTGGACGGGGTGTACACAACACATATCTCGGTGGGCCCCATCTGAGGATGGTCTGGATGAAAGTGGGGCCTGTCCAAGTGGGCCCACATGGGTAAAATGGACAAGACACATGCATGTACCTCATAGCAGACCCGCTGGTAGGCAGATTTCTGCCCAACTAGTGTTGTCTAAACCTCACAATCAAGGCAGATCGAAAAGTGGACGGTGTAGATACGAAATACATACATCATGGTGGGTCCCACTTACATGTGGGTCGTCCAAACGATGGGCCGACGTCCTCCCAGCCAATTGGGTTGGACGAATGCATCACCTTGGGCCTGGCTGTCCGTTGGGTAGTTCTGCTCGGCTGGATCTGTCCAGCTCTAAGACCCATGTCCAAAAGTGATCTCTTCAAAATGGATGGTGTAAACATAGGTCACATACATATCAGGGTGGGGTCCACGTTAGTGGGCCACACCACTCCAAATCCTACTATAAATGGGGTGTTTCCCCACCTGACAAGCCTACTGGACGGTCTGGACGGTGCCAGCTGCTGGTTCTGTCTAGACCGTGGGCCATACTTACAATCACATCTCCATATGGACGATGTGGATACCAATTACATTATCAAGGTGGGGTCCACACATGTGGCCCACCAGTTATAGGAACAAGCTGATATTTGTGTTCTCCCTTACGTCCAGGTCTGTTATTGGACAGCTGTCGGTCCAGATCATGCAGCAGGGTGGGCCCTGCCTACTGAACAGCGTGGATCGAAATTCCCACATCATAATGGGGTCTAAACATGGGGTCCACACGGCTAGAGGCAAAACCAAAATTTGGTGTTTTTCCCCCATCCATACTATCCTCTGGATGGTCAGTCCAGCAGGGTGGATAGCAAGGTTGTCCCACCTGCTGGATGGTCTAGATCGCCCCTAGGTGAGCCAACAAACCAGGAAAAGGAGTGAGGGAGATGGGAAGAGAGAGAGAGAGAGAGAGAGAGAGAGAGAGAGAGAGAGAGAAGCACCCACCGTTAGATCTCTTCTTCATTCTTTCGCCAATGCAGGCTAGAGCTCAAATGGGTGGACTTCAACGGTTGAGATCGGACTTGGATGGTGGAGATGGAAGGTAGGAAGGTGGGCGACACTAATTTCTCTCCCATGGAAGCCATGGACGGTTGCTTGGAGAGAATGAGGAAGAGAGAGATGAGAGAGAGAGGTTGAAAGAGAGAGATGGGTGAGTGATTTGGTGGGTGTACTTTGTGTAAGAGAGAGTTTGACTTTGGGGGTTGCTTGGGGATGGAGTTGTACTTTGACATGAGAGGTGATGTGTAATTGATTGATGAGATTGATGGGATTTGATGTGATGTTCTCTTGGGTTTTGCAACAGTGCGGTGTTTTCCTTGAACTGAACGCGGGCCCACATCTTCTGGCCTGGGTATCACCTTGGCGCGCGAGACGCGACATTGGAACAGCAGCGACGGCGCGGTCGCTAGGTACAAGTCTCGGGTCGAACTGACTCTAAAATACGGGATACAACTCAGGATCGCGCGCCACTGCTATTTACGCGTCGTGGGTCGCCGAAATTCGACCAGGAGGACCGCGAAAGCCTATGGAACAGTACATGCTAGGATACGGGTCTTACACCCTTGATGGCCTATGGATTAAAAATCCCCAATATTGGAAGATCTTAGCTACAAATTATTTGGCATTTTGTAGAGTTCCATTTAGAAATGAGTTGTTATCAACATATGCTTCTACATGGTTAATTGTTTTGATTCTATTAGATTTTGAATTATGTTCATTTAGATTACAAATTTTGATGTGATTGTATATAGATTAGGACAATCAGTTACCCATTTGAGGTTATTTTGTATATTATTTGACTAAATTTTATCTTGAATTATTTAGTAGTTTTGCTTGACTAATATAATGATTTGTTTCAGCTTTTCATCTTCTTATGCATAACAGAAGGTACATATATTTCTATTATGATTTGTTTTGATATTTTCTCTGCTTATGCATAAAATGTTCTAATATAATATTAAGAACTACGTAGTGGCTTGATCCCAATCTTCCGAACATTGGGTACGTAGGCAGCTGTTCATACTAAACGTATCAGTGCAGCCACAAATTATTATTTTTTTCCCTTCTTGTAGTGTGGATGCATTTTCATCAAGACTACTTGGCAGTAAAAGTGAAGTGGATGAAAATTCTTAAAACCTTAAATTAATCTTGAATCATTTGTATCTTTATCACTTCATTTATATGTTGTCGTCAGGGTCAACTTGTAACTCCTCAAAACTTGCTCTGCCGTAAGACATTACGGTGCATGACGGTTCCCAGTAGGTTAAGTTGCAAATTATTATTTAGGAGCTGGTTGGATATCTTTTATTTTTTGTAAATGTTGTTAATAGTTGGATGGATGATGAATGTATTTGTGAATGTAAATAAAAATAAAGAACTTATAATGTGTGTGTGTGTGTGTGTGTGTGTGTGTGTGTTATCAATGGAGGATACCTTGTTTAGGGAGACATGAAATTTTGTAGCTTATGGTATGGTGTCCCAATATTGGTTGTATGTTACTAGTATGTAGTAGATAATACTAGGTTCATCCTGGTGTGAAGACTCCTTTGAATGAATTAGATGGTAATAAAAATTTGCCACTAGAGATCATATTTCGTTTTGGTATGGATTACTAATTATCATGATAGCCAACACTCATGAGAAAATGGAAGCTTTTCATAGAGAGAATCCAGTTCAGATAAAAAAATGAAGTGATTTTCAGCAATTGTTTTTTTTTTTTTTTTTTTGGAAAGGTGACAATAATTTTATTAAGACAAAGAACGAAAAGAAAAGAAAAAAAAACAAACAAAGGGCTAGGATCTGTTGAGGGAGCAGACCGCCTAAGCACTTAAGAAAAGAAGATTACAACCCTTAAGAGCATCGGAACCAACAGCCCATTCGATGATCATGTTTTTCACTCTATGAACAATGTAGTCTGATGATTTGGACTCATTCCTGAGTGTCTTATAGTTTCCCAATCTTAGAGATTCCTCCTACGTGTCGGGTCCCATACCAGCTTCTCATTGCTATAAGAGAATATAGTCACACACAGCTATGGCACGGTTTGGAGATATCCGATAAATATTAGGAAAGTCCACTTTGAGGCTGAATCTCCCACCCAAACGTCATTCCAGAATTGAACTTTATCTCCGTTACCGATTCATCATCAGACTGTCCACATGCAAGGAAAAGATGTAGGCTACACAGATATCATCTGCTTTAGGAAATTTCGTTTCATTCCTACTCTACGTGAACCAGAGGAGCTAGCTCCATTCCATTCAAAATGGCAGAACTAGGCCCCAAATTCTAGCTAGAATAGCTTCAGGCGTACTCAAAATGCACGAGATTACAACTGAAGATTGGCCATCAAACCATCTATTTATAAGGTTATTACGTATCTTAAATAGTTAGACACCACTCCCAAAAAGTTAGTTAGGTACCACTTAGAAAAACTCAATATACAAGCATTCAATGAATCCAGAAATCATTCCAATTAAACCATTTGAAGGAAAATCAGGAATAAAACCTAAGACAATTAAGCAAAACAAGTTACACATCAAACCATCTATGTATGAAACAAGTAAAATTGATGCATCTGGGCTAGATATCATCATCAGATGGCCCTAGATGATCCCGCAAATTGCTTGATTGAATATCAGGAAACTAGATTGTATATTGGGCTCCGATCATGCCTATACAACAATCTTCATCAAAGAAATGATAGATCCAACCATCCACAATGAATATCTGGACCATTCGATAGTACTTACTGAAGATCCAGTTAACTTTGATGGTCCATATTGGATTGGACTCGCAAGAATTTGGACCATACCAAGGGTGTGAGACCCTTATCCTAGCTTGTACCATTCTGTAGGCTTTCGCGGTCCTCCCGGTCGAATTCTGGTGACCCGCGATGCGTTAATAGCATTTGCGCACAACCCTGAGTCATATCCCGTATTCCAGAGTCAGCTCAACATGAGACTTGCACCCTTGCGACCACACCGTCACCGATGTTCCGAAGCCGTGTCTTGCACGCCGATGCGATACCCAGGCCAGAAGATATGGGCCCGCGTTCAGTTCAAGAAAACATCATGCATTTGCAAAACCCAAGAGAGCATATCCCATCAATCCCATCAATCAAGTATATGTCCCATCCTCAAAAGCAACCCCTAAAGTCAACTCTCTCTCTCTCTCTCCACTCATACATGTCAAGTACACCCATCACCTTTCACTCATCCCTCACCCATCTCTCTCTCTCTCTCTCTCTCTCTCTCTCTCTTACAACCTCTCTCTCTCATTACTCCTAAGCAACCCTATGAGAGTCCAACATCCAAGCTCCATGAGGGAGAGCTAGATGTGGCCCACTTCCTACCTCCCATCTCCACCATCCAACCATCTAATGTCCATCATCCTTCGTCAAAGTCGAAGCTGAGGAGCTAAGGATTTCATCAGACCAAGAAGGAACGAAAATGGTGGGTGATTTTCATTTGGATTTGATGATTTGAGGGCCCACATGTGGTGGGACCCATCTCGACGTATGCATTATATAGGGAGGGCCCATAGTGGCGGGGTCCCTCCCCTTCTCTCTCTCTCTCTCTCTCTCTCTCTCTCTCTTCTTCCTTGTGTATGGCCCACCTGATTGACAAGCTGGACTGTCCAGAAAATTTGGACGTCCAATGAATGGGGCCTGCCTTGCTGTCCCTTGTTGGCCCAGCTAGGATGGAGGGAAAACTGAATATCAACATGGTCTGTGTGGACCCCACTGTGATGTATTTGGTCCATCCACACCGTCCAGATGATTAGGACGGTGCTGGAGTGTTGGATGGTGTAGTGGTGCTTCCCTCCATGATGCAAGTGTTTTATTAACACCTTCCATCCGTAGGGTGGGGCCTTGCATGGTGGCTGTTCATGTGGGACATGACCCACCTTGATGATGTATTTTATCTGCACCGTCTAGTGCAAAGGCCTAGACGGTGAGATCCTCCTTAATGTATGTATTTTATACATACCATCCATCCATTTTATTTGGGTATAGGACCCACCCACACATGCTGTACATGTGGGGTGGGGCCCTACCTTGATGTATGTATTTTATGCCCACACCGTCCATCTCTAGACGGTGCTGTGGGGCCTAATGTAATGTTTGTGTTTCATCTCACCGTCCAGCAAGTGGGATGGTGGGTAAATCCAGAAAGTCCAGCCCTTCCATGTGGACATTGGGCCCATGTAATGTATATCCAAACTGTTCATCTATGGGACCTGTGAAGCATGCAGTTGCTGCTGCTGTAACGTAGCAAGCTCAGTGGGGCCCCTGATGTATTTGTGGTATCCACACCATCCATCCAATTGGCGAGCTTGTCTTAAGGGCTAAGACTAAATAAATGAAGCAGATCTATCAGGTGGACCACAATGCAGTAAACAGTGGTGAGTTGAATGCCTACCATTGAAACCCTTTTTTGGGTCACAAAAGTTTTGGATCTATATGAAATTTGTTTTCCCTCTTAATTCAGATCTCCATGACCTTATGAATAGATCAGATGGAAAATAATTGTTATGGTGGGCCTGAGAATTTTAACGATGGAAATCACTATCACCACTGTTATTTGTGGTATGGTCCAGATGATCTTTCGATGGGAAGCATTCTTGGAAATGCACTAAAATGGTCTCTAAGAATAGAAGAATGATGTAGATGATGCAGCCTATATAATGCGGCCCATTTGATGTATGTTGGCCCATTGGTGCAGCCCATTGATGTGGCCGACTTGATGTATATGAGGGCCATTGGTGCGGCCCATTAATGTGGCCCACTTGATGTATGTGAGGCCCATTGGTGCGGCCCATTGATGCGACTGACTTGATGTATATGAGGCCCACTGGCATGGCCCATTGATGCAGCCCACTTGATGTATATAAGGCCCATTGTGATACATTTCAACCCATTTGATGAGGCCCATTGTGATGTATTTTCATCCCATTTGGTAAGGCCCATTATGATATATTTTTGGCCCATTTGATGAGGTCTATTGTAATGTATTTTCGGCCCATTGTGATATATTTTCGGCCCATTTGATGAGGCACATTGTGATGTATTTCCGGCCCATTTGGTAAAGCCCACTAAGATGTATTGTTTGGCCCGTATATTGTGGCCCATTTAACATATATGGGGCCATGTATTGCGACCCATTGTGATGTACATAAGGTCCATGAGCGAGGCCCAATGTGATGTATATGTAGCCCATAAGTGAGGCCCATCATGATGTGTATTAGGCCTTTAAAAGAGGCCCATGGTGATGTATATTGGGCCATTATGTGAGGCCATGGGCCCACTATATGTTTGGATCTATGTGGGCCACTCCTTGGGAGCAATGTTGGTTAAATGTCTACATTGATGGACAATGATGGTTAAATGTCCACATTGTGACCTTCCCTTAGGCCCATTGTTAGGCTGATTATCGATGGCACATGCTATGCTCAATCATTCCTCATAACAAGCATGCAGATGATGCATATGGGCATGTATCGTGAAGTATACCAAGCATGATTATAATCACATACATCATAGTGGGCCGGTATAAGATGGGTTATGACCTGTATAAGTGAATGGGTGGTGTGCAATAATCACCTACACATGGTGGGTCTCACACATACAATGGGCCTCATGCATATAATGGTCCTCACATATATGATGGGTCTCTTACATCACAATTGTGCCTCATATAAACATAATGAGCCTTATACAATCACAATGAGCCTCATACAATCACAACGGGCCTCGTACGATCATAATGGGCCTCGCATGGTCACAATGGGCCTCATATAACAATTAACCTTACAATGACCTTATACAATCATAATGTTATACTAACACATACTCAGTGCGTATAATAACATGGTCGTAATCAATAATCGGCCTATATATGGCGGGGTCCATAGAAGGACAACAAATCTAATCCACAACATGAGGATCGGTCCTCAACAATGGATATACCAAATCTAATACCACATATTCTTTTACCTATGGCCAGAGGTGTTGATGCGTCCTCCTCATAACTAGGATGGGTCTAAATGGCCTACTCATGGGCCTAAGAGTGGACTTCCAGGTTTGAGTACTTCTATTAGCATTAATGGGGACCCAAAGAATTGGGATAGCCCAATAAGGTGAGGTGGATCATACTAATAATAATAGGGACCCATCAATTTTCATTAGGCTACTAAGGGGAAATGAGAATGAGCATAATACAATCATAATGGGCCTCATGTCATCTCAAAGGCTTGTATCATGATCTTATACTAGCACGTACTCATAATCGGCATCGATAATCAGCCTATACACAAGGCGGGGTCCATAGATGAACATCAGGTCCATAACATGAGAGTCAATCCTCGACTATGGATATACCATATCTGATAGCACGGTTCCCTCCGTCTACGACGATGATGAACTCTCCTCACATTAAGGTTGGGCCCAGTTGGCCTACCTAGATTCCTAAGGATCTGGAAAGGGTTCCTTCTCCATACTATCATATAGCTCTACTAGATGCCCTAAGGGGCTCAAATAAGTCCTACATGGACTTTAAGATAAAATAAATAATCCTACTAACAACCAATGAGGGCCCAACATCTTGGCATATCCAAATACGAATAGATGGAGCATGCAAACATCAATGGGGCCCAATGATTTGGGTTGACCTAGAATAATGAGAATGGGCCTAAAAAGGGCTTAAGGGAAGGTCACAATGTGGACATTTAACCATCTTTGCCCATCAATGTGGACATTTAACTAACATTGCTCCCAAGGAGTGACCCACATAGAGCCGAACATATAGTGGGTCCATGGCCTCACACAAGGGCCTAATATACATCACAATGGGCCTCACTCAAGGGCCACATACACATCGCATCAGGCCTTGCCATATGGGCCTCACCAAATGGGCCACTCATACATCATAATGGGCCTTAAGTACATAATAATGGCCCTCACCAAATGGGCCACATATACATCACAATGGGCCTCACTCATGGGCCTCAAATACATCATGATGGGCCTCATATCTGGGCCTTAAATACATCACAATGGGCCCTGCATCACATGGGCTACATAGATGGACGGCCCGAGTGAAACAGATACATCAGTGGAGTCCAGCCTTTGGACGATGTGGATATAACATGTACATCATGAGCGTCCAGCACCATCCCAAATGGCTGGACAATGTAAATGAAATATAAAAATCATAGTGGGGTCCACGTCCAATGGATTGGACAGTGGATAAAACACCACATCAGATGGGGTCCACGTCTAATGGACTGGATAGTGGATAAAACACCACATCAAGGTGGGGTCCACGTCCAATGGACTGTAGGTAGGGATCCACGTCCAATGAACTGGACGGTGGATAAAACACCACATCAGATGGGACCCACTGAGCTTGCTGACATTCATACAGATGGACGGTTGGAAGAACACATACATCATGGGGTCTATGTGATGGACAGCTGAGATAAAACACATATACCAAGGTAGCCCCATCGTCCAGCAGCTGTTGGACGGTGATGATAAGACCCATACATCAAGGCAGGCCCCACACAGGACCATCCACGGGTTGACGGTGTGGATATAGAACATATGCATTAATGTGGGCCCCACCCGTCTAGCAAATGGATGGCATGGAGGTGACCCATGCATCACAGTTGGCCCACATAGCCCGTCCAAATGGATGGCGGTAAAATACAATACATAAATTAAGGTAGAACCCACTCCCACACATGCAACACGTGTGGGGTGGGTCCCACGCTGCCAAAACTTTAGATGGTATGGTATAACACCTACCTCATAATCAGCCCACAGAACTTACTGACGTCAACTGCAGCAGCAAGTTGCTGGCCCACCGTCCAAATGATGGACAGACGGATGAAACACGTACATCATAGGTGGGGTCCACCATCAAATGGACAGAGTTGATAAAACACTTGCACCATGGTGCAACTCGACGGTGGAGATAAAACCCATACCTCGTGATGCTGACATCAATACAACAAGTGTATAGCTGGGCTGCTGGCCCACACCGTCCAACAGATGTAGGGTTTAGATAAAACGCGTGCCTTATATGGGACATCCCACCGTCCCATCTGTCTGGACGGTGTGGATTACCACATATATCATAACAGGCCCCACCGTCCTATGCTGGTTTGGACGGTGGGGATGAATACATGCATCAAGATGGCACCACGTAGGTGGACCACCAGGATCTGAATCAAACTGATATTTTGTGTTTTCCTTGATTCATGCATGTCCCAACGTACAGGCAGCAAGGTGGGCCTCACGAACGACGGTCTGGATCAGGTGGGCCACATGGCATCACAAAGAGAGAGAGAGAGAGATGTGATGGAGGGCTTTGCCACTATGAGCCCTCCTAGGATTACAACGCATACATCAAGATGGGTCCCAAATAGGATCCATACCATCAATCGGTAGGACCCACTTGGTCCATCATAAAATTTGAAATCTATTCCTACAAAACACCGACTAATGGTCTTCTTCTTTAGCTCCTTAGACTTCTAAGCTCCTTGGCTTCGATTTTGATGGAGGATGATGAAGATTGAAGGGCTAGAATGAGACATGAGGGGGTAGGAAAGTGGGCCTTGATCTTGGGTTCTCTTTTCTCTCCTTGGGATTTCTCTCATGGAAGCTTGGGAAAATGGAAGAGAATGAGATGGGATGGAGTGATGGATGGGAGAGAGGGATGGTGGTGTAAGAGAGAGAGATGGGTGTGTATGTAAGAAAGGGATGGGTTGTGTAGAAAGGGATGGGTGGAGAGAGAGAGAGTTGACTTTGGGGATGACTTGTGTACGGTAGGGATGGGTTGTGTACTTGACTTGTGATTGATTGATTGATGTAATAGATGGTAGAGATTCTCTTGGGATTCGCAACTTGTGGCGTTTTTCTCGAAATAAATAAGGGCCCACAACTCTTGGCCTGGGTATCGCATCAGTGCGCAAGATGTGGTGTTGGAACCGCGACGACGGTGCTGTCAATAGGGTTTCGAGTCGAGCCACTCAAATCTACGAGATGCGACTCAGGGTCGCGTGCAAACACTGTCTACAGGTCGCGGCTTACCAAAAATTGTCAGGGAGGATCGCAGAAGTCTAGGATACGGGCCTTACATGTTTCATCATCAATTATTGGCCCTTTTGAGATTTTTTACATGATATCCATTGTAAGAGGCTTTCATGGATTCATAAGAGGCTATGGATATAAGCCTTGCTCTTGCCTTACCATTGATTTAGCTTTACCACTCTCCATTACTAAGAATTGATGGTGGTCGCTCTTCTAATTATGGAGTTGGTCGTTTGCCACCCTTATTAAAGAATCGGCTATCGCCACTCTTCTATTTATTAAGTTATCTTTAACCCTCTCTTCATATTCGAGTTGACCCTTATCACACACCTCTTATTCAAGTTGGTTATTGTCACTCACTCTTTTTCCTTAAGGGCTCGGCAAGTGGTTTGATATTTTTAACCTTCCATGGATAAAGGAATTCTCTCTTGATGCAAGTACTATGTTGGGAATCCCTCCTCTAACGATCGATGAAATATCATGGACATAATGTGCTTTCGATAATAGCCCCTGGGGCAACACATAAATCCATGTTTCATGGCTAGTGGTGCACAAATCGATGTAAGTAATCCGCAATGCATGTTACATCACTTTCGGGATTGGATGTCGCAAATAGTTGCTCCATGAACAAATCGTGTAATGTAATTGTTCCAGGCATGTGTTGTATTTGTTTTGGGATAACCGTATAAAATCATGTTAAGTGTGGGACACACTGACGAATATCTGTAGTATGGGATGCGGGTCAAGTCGAATAACTTTAATCGTATTCCACATTGTGACGATCGCTACGAGTGATGCACCTCATATACTTTGTTAGGCATGCATCTCATATAGATTGCTTGTGCATTGATACTGCTTGTAGTTGTGGAGTACTTGACGTATCAGAACCTTTTACAATACTATATGAATCTCTTGAATTACTGTTAATCTTAAAGGATAACCATTACTATGAGTAGGGCATTGACCCTCTTCCAACCGTATAGATGTTGTAGGTGACGTGCAGATTGACGACTTAGAGGACCAACTTTCTATAGAAGACTACCCCAAAAGAATATTAAGAGAGTTTATTTGCTTAATTTTATACTTCCATTGTGAACTCGATGAATGTAATAAGCTTCCATTAGGAAGGCATTTGATTATTCTTGTTACTCTGATGAAATATAATCAATACAATTAATTTTATTCTTGTGAATATTACCTTCATGAATGTATTTGGATGTAAACCAAACGAGAAAAAAAAAGTGCGATTTCAAAGCATCCAGTTTATACATTATTAACACCCGGTTTCCTCGGGCACGAGTATAAACTTTGGCCATGAAATTTTTGGTTGTTACACATTGTCATATCATCTTTATTTTCTTTAAAATCAAAATTAGTATTAGTTTCCTTTACATTAGATTTAGAAGATTTAAGAGTAATGGACTTAACTTTAGGAGCTTTGAAATTCAGCTCATAAGTTTAAAGAGAGCCAACTAACTACTCAACTTTCATAACATCTGTGTCCCTTAACTCTTGTATAGCAGTAACCTCTGAATTGAACCTATTAGGTAGTGATCGTAGTATTTTTGCCTAAACCTTGCTTTCAGAGATTCTATCTCTAAGACCCCACATAGAATTATCTTTATCATTCAGTTTTGTATAAAAGTCCATAAAAGACTCATTTTCTTCCATACGAATTTCCTCAAATTTGGTTTGAGGATTTTAATTTTAGATTTTTTTTACTATAGTAGTTCCTTCATGTGTCATTTCGAGAATATCACATGCTTGTTTAGTTGTATCACAAGAAATAATTCTTTTGAATTCATCAGGCCATATTGCACAAGTTATAACATTTAAGGCTTTTGCATTTGTACTCCTTTCACTTTTTTAAACTGTAGTCGAAAAAGTAAATGTGGCTTCTTTCATTGATATAGTTACATTATCAGTTACTACTTCTATCATAGGAGGGATCCACTTAGATACAGTGGCTTCCCACACACTTTCATTTAAGAATTTGAGGAAAAATCCTCATTTTGGCTTTCCAATATGAAGAGTTAAAGCTATCAAAAGGAGGTGGTCTGGTAATGGACAAGCTATTGAAATTTGATATAATAAACCTTTGGATAGAACTCAAGGAAGTAAATCCAAAAAAAATAATAATAATAATAGAGCAACCCTCTCTGATACCACTTGAAAAAGAGAGCTTAAGATGTCCTAGAGGGGGGTGAATATGACAATGCCAAATAATCGAAATAAGTGTTGAATATGTAAATAAAGTAAAGATCTAAATTGATTAAGTATTGAAATGTTGATTTCAAATAATTTGTAGGACAACCTTCACCTAAAGTTTTAGGTAGGATAACCTTATTTCACAAATTTTTTTAAAATCAAAACATCAAACTTGCAAGAGTAAATTAAAATATTACAACATTCACCACTCAACTGAAATTAAATACAATCATTCAACATAAATAAAATAAAGGTATTCACCACATAACACAAAGGATTATAGTGGTTTGGTGCTTTAAAAACAGCCTCACCTACTCCACTCCCAAAATTACTTCCCTCGTAATTTTGGCTTTCACTATGAAAAGATTTTCCCAAGTTCACCTTAACAACCTTGTACAATTCTTATGATTTTCACTGGCTATCATAATCAAACCCACACTGAGATTTTTAAGCTATCTCAGACAAAACCTAGACTGAGATTTTAATAGGCTATCTCAAAAAGACCTAAAAGAGTTTAAAGGTATACTTATCTTCACCGTAGAAGACATATCAGAAGCTTGTAGTAGAAGAACCTCTTTCTTGAATGTAAATTATTCCTTGTTCAGTCAGATAGAAAGGGTCTAAGATTTTATTAATTTTAATTAAGTTAAACCCAATAAGCTACTTAAATCAATTCTCGTAAATCTCAAAAGAGAAAAGCACAGTTTACTCTCTTTAGAATCAAACTTAAAAGATCAGAGATGAAGGGAATTGAAAAAAGCTATATAAATTAAATTATAAATACCATTTAATAGCTTACTAATAACTTAAGCTTCTCTCTCTCTTTTGTAAAAGGATTTTGATAATTAACTTGTGTAATTTAGAATGAGAGAGGAACTTAATTTATAGGCAAAGAAGTTCAAAACTTCGGCTAGCCCTAGATAGTCTTCGACTAGCTCGAGATCAACTTCAACTGGCCGAACCCCAATTTGCCCTTCGGCTGGCCAAATTTGCTCGACTTCCAAAAAGATGATGTTGTTAGAATTTGACCCAAACTTTCTCGAGCTAGCTGAATTTGTAACAAAAATTAGTTGTTGCTTTGAGCTTAAAGTTCGGCTGGCTAAGGATGC
This sequence comes from Magnolia sinica, assembly GCF_029962835.1. Classification (NCBI taxonomy): domain Eukaryota; kingdom Viridiplantae; phylum Streptophyta; class Magnoliopsida; order Magnoliales; family Magnoliaceae; genus Magnolia; species Magnolia sinica. Next base: position 94,356,030 of record NC_080574.1, read on the forward strand.
TTAAGCTAACCGAACTAAAAGTTGGGCTGGCCAAATTTTGAGCCAAGTAAGCATAAAAAACCAAAATAACATATTTTTGAAAGTACCTTATCCTAAGGTCTTTCTAGGGTTTTATACCACCTGAGACATATCAAATATTTGTTCTTCTTTTACTAAACTAAGTCTCAGATTTCATCTTGACTTTGAGCTTAATCTTTTCTTGAACATTAGTCGATCTTGAGCTTGATCTTCACTGACTATGGACCGGTCTTGAGCTTAATCTTCTCTTGATCTTCGAGTTTGATCTTCTCTTGATTGAGCTTAATCTTTTCTTGAACATAGACCGATCTTGAAGATCTATTATCAAGTTGTTTTGGCTATACGAAATTTGACAACTAAAGTGTGCTTAACATTTTAGTACTTATAAGACCATCCATTCATACAATCCTTCCTTGGTCTTAAAAGTTGTCTTCCACTCATCACTAGGCCATTTTCGAATATGATGGTAACCGCTCTTTAAATCTAATTTAAAAAATAAGTTCTCACCCTCAAGCATGTTCAACATATCATCTAGTTGTAGTATGAAAAATATGTATTTTATAGTAATCTTATTGGTCGTCTGGCTGTCGACACACATGTGCCAACTCTCATCTTTCTTAGGAGTTAATAGATCCGGTACAGCGCATGGACTTATGCTTTCTCAAATAAGACCCTTACAAATCAGTTCCTCTATATAGAATATCGCACTCCTTCGGACTTATCCAATAATGAGGATGATTAGGAAGTTGGACCCAAGGACAAGGTCGATATATTGCTAAATATCTCGCATGGGAGGCAAATCATCAGAAAGCTCATTGAGCCAAATTTCTTTCAATTCATGCAACCAGGGCTTTAGTCTTTCAGGGATGATGGTAGGACAGAGTTCCTACCCTTTTACAATTAATGCATAGGTGTAACATCACAGATTTCTTGCCAACTTGGAGTCAGACGTACTTAGGAAATGGGTTCATCTTAACACCTTAATTACTTCTCAAAAACTCAATCCCAATGTCTTAAATCCCCTTTCAACCCATTTCCTTCAAAATCTCCCATTTCCTTCAAAAATCTCACCCTTCACCACCTTATTCTTCAAATTTTTCTAAGTACTTTCATATTAGACACAAATCTTAAAGTTTAGGTGATGAAGAACAATACTTAAACTAAACATTATGATGAATAGTAATTAAATATATAAAATGGGTTTTTAACCATTTTTATTTGGATAGACCAGCTTCTCCTACCCTAAAAACATATATTACATGTCAAATAACTCATTTTGGTTTGCAAAATATATCCATTTCAAATATTTGGTGGTGAAACCACCCCAAATAGGATAGCGAGCGGCGATGGCCTCGCCACAACTGCGAGGCTTCGCTGTCCAGCGGGCCGGGCGGCCCGTTTCCTGCCGTTTTCTACAGTTATTTCGTCCGACTTCGAAAAGTCATATCTCCATTGTTATAACTCCGATTTAGGTAATTCAAAAGCCAGATTGAAGCTTGATAAGTCTAGTTTCATATAAAAATAAGTAAAAAATATAATAAGAATTGTAAAATAGTTAAATATAGGTCATTGTGACAACTGTCTGAAAATCATTAGTTTGGACAACTGCTGCTTCTAGAATTTTTAGAATTTTTCTACGATACGAAATCTAATGAAATTTGGTAGAGATAAACTAAACTTGATTATGAACTTTTAAAAAAATAATTAAAATAATATACTAATTAAAAGTGCCAGAAAGGGGCATAGAACTACCCTAGGACCATATTCTATCGTAACTAGGGCATAATTTAGTTAAGTACTAAACTGAATACTCAGTAGAATTATCTTGAACCACTTTAAATACAAATTACAAGACCCAAAATGAGTAGAACTGCTAACACTACATTACCTCGAAACCTAGGATCAATCTCTAAACCTAATTGCTCTCGGGAACACTTTGAAACTCCGTATTGGACCTGGACTGCGCGTCGAAAGTCCGATGATGGTGAAACTATACGGTTATGATCGCCTCATTGGACTTGACTACCATCTCCGAAATCAAGTCTTAATAGTAACAAAAAATGCACAACTTAAGCCCAGAGCGAAGTGGGTGGGAAACGCGAATATTTTTAGAAAACGAACTGAAACTTAAGTGAATTGAGTCGTTCACTTGCAGGCCAAATCTAAGGATTCTGACCGTCAGAATCTGACCCAATTACACCCCCAGATCAGGAAAATTTTCTAACACATGTCAGTGCATTTGTGGCCTTGATCGAGTACCGGTGACCATTGAACTGAAATGGGTCTGCCATGGTCGATCCACAAATTCGATCGGGCCGAAAACTTAACTCGACCTAGATCCAATGTCAAAGAGCTTAAGTCCGATCGCATGTAGAAAAGGGGCCTCCAGATTAGCTCCGTTAGACCGAAACAGACGCATTTTGGCTATAACCTAAGTATACCATGGCCTTGGGGCCATTGACATCGATTCTGGGCTTATAAATAGCCCTTAAACCCCCTCACTCCAAATCCATACGAATTTCTTAGAAACCCTAGGTGAGAGAGAGAAATGGAGAGAAAAGAGTGAAGATCGAAGGGAGATCCTTGGAGTTTGCTGCCGTCCTTCTGTTCTGCTACTCCACGCCTCGATTCACCCTTCCACGTTGCTACACCATCGATTTCAGCTCCATTTTTAGGTAAAAAATCCTAACCCTAAACTGATATAGGTATCCAAATAAAGTGATAGGCAAAATAGCTAACCTATTTCAGGAATCAGGTAGCCATTGTGCCGTAGACAGTGACGTAGTGATCGAACCGAGTCCAAAACGAGTTTACCGGCAAAAGGTGTGGACTATAAACATTTAGGTTATGGTTTTCAAGGCTTTCAATGTTGGTTAATGATTTATAACTGATGTGGGTGTCATTTCACATGCCAAATGCGACGTTTATTTCTCTTTTCAGATATATATATGAACTATGTTGAGTTTAGTGTATTCCATGTGTTTGATGAAGTGACTGGATTCGTATGGAATCTGGATTTGTCCTTACCATGATTAATTGTCATGGATATATGATTGTTGTATATGCGACAGCTCCTTGGCAAAAGGATTTGTCCTAATACATATTACGGCCAACATACGTCATGTATGTTGGAATGTGTAGCCTAAGTGCTTGTGAAGATGTTCGAATGAATATGGAACTATGATTTATACTTGCCATGATTGTTGGTTTCTAATGCATGATCGTTATATGCATGGCAACTCCTTCGTGATAGGATTTGCTACTATATGTGTTTTTAACTAAGTTATTACAGGTATGTAATATGTGTAGTCTAAGTGTTTGATAAAATGCCCGAATGTGAAATGCTTATTTAAATGCATGTAATGAGGGTGTTGGGATAGGAATCTCAATTCCTTTAGCTATGGTTATAGTAATCTTTATATAACCTATCTTTTTACAATGCATGGTATGGATGAAATGTTTATGTATGATACTATGTGTAGTATGTGTTTGATAAATTGCTCAAGTACGATTTATATCTGATTTCTGTTGTCACATACTATTTTGGATTACTATATGTGAATGCTATCTTTAGAATGTGATTGGGGCTACGATATAGTCTAGGCAATCGGTAATTGTCTATGAACGGTGGTTGAACTACTTAACCACGACAGATACGCCCGATGAATCCAAGTCATACGCTACTTGTCGGTAGTGGTTAGGCCACGCGGAGTTCTTACGCACTCCATGTCGATCGGCTCGATGTACGCTCGTACCAGTCGAGCTTGTCAAGTAACCCGATTGACCCGATGTATGTTTACCATGTATGGACGCTATTGCTTGAACCTAAGGTACCAAACTCACCAGTGGAAATCCCGTTAACCTTGGTACCTGATCTGCTAAGACTCATGAGCCGGGCATGGTGGTATGGGATACCGTGGTCAAGCTGTCGGCCTACGCCGGGGTAACGAGCCCACCCGTAGTGACCAGTGAGCAACACCGCCTCGTGAGCTGAATACGGTAGTATGGGACACTGTATTTAAGCTGTCGACCTACACTGATCAGGTAAGAAGCCCTTTATAGTGACCTCGAGCATGCTCTAAGACTGTGTTAAGGTAACGAGCCTTTCTGTAGCAACTAGAGTATAAACTAGGCCTACACTAATCAGGTGACGAGCCCTTTGTAGTGACCTAGAACTGCAACATCGTATGAGATTTGTTAGGACTGACGACCCTAGAATGGATCATTGTTTGAGAATTGATATAAGGGAGGTACCTTAGCTTCCCAATCTTGCTGTATAAATAAACCTAAGTAAGAAACTTGGCTAATCACGTGCATGCACCGCATTACATGTGCCTTTGGCATAGCAGGTCAAGCACTGAGAAAGTATTTCATGCCGCGATCATGAGATGAAGTCGCTGAGGGAGCATAGGCAAGGGCATGCATCATTATTTCATATCATTCTTGCATTAACAAGAGTACTTAGGACCTGATTGTTGTATTGCGTTATAATTACTGCTTGACTGAATTGATAACATGTTAACCTTTGCTTTATTATTCCACTGAGTTGATTACTCACTCCCACGTTATAGGACAATGTTTTAAACACCCACCAGACCCTGTTTTAGTTTCAGATGATGGCGATGCGTATGAGGTGGAGCTGGACTTTTATGATAATGAGGAGGGTTTCTCCTATATGCAGCTAATAGGCGGGTCTATGTAGACTATGTTCTGATCGATGGGGTTACAGGGATGCTGATTAGATGCCATTACACTTGTTATTTTACACTTTTGGAACACCCATGTATATTCATTTTGTCCTTTTTTGGAGTATACATGTATATATTTAACCTGGTAACATGTTCACCCTCTGGAGACTTACGACAGTTTATATATTTTATATATCTATCACAGTCTTCCTCTTGCGAAATTTAACTGTCTCTGGAGTATGATATACTGTTTTGGTATAATCCCACTCATGTTTAATGCACTAATATGAACAACATTCAATTATCATTATCTATGTTACACAAGTGATGCGTTGGAACTTAGGAGCTGAGCTTCTGCTCGACTCCCAATTTTCAGGGCGTTATAATAGGCCTGTCTTGTCTCTTTGAATTCTTCCACGAAGTCCTATATGGTTAAGAGAAAACAACCATCTACTTAGAAGTTTCGGGTGGCTCCTCTGGATCCATAAGGACTAATATGTTTTTTCGCCTATCCTTGACAAAAATATACACGTTATCTCTCCCTTTATGAGTGGTGTCACGATCAGATTTCTATAGTCGAATGAGTACTATGTGACAGGCTTCCATATCAACTACATCATATACTACTCCATCTTTATAATATTTACCAATCGAAAAAGATATAGTGCACTAGTTACCTTCATTTTACTGATCTTCTTAATCCAACCGATCATATATGGGAAGGGATAACACTCCATTTTTAATTGTAACTTTTTCACCATGACCTTAAAGACGATGTTCTCACTGCTCCCACTATCGATGATTACATCATAAACTTTTCAATTCACCGTACACCTAGTTAAAAAGATGTTATATCGTAGTGGGTGTACCTCTTTCCATGGGGCATACAATAGTCGCCTCACGATGAGCGACTCACCATGATCATGTGAAATCCAACCTGTTTCATCTGCCTCATCCTCTGTGGTGTGTTCCAATTCCTTAACAACTGAGTCTTCATTGGTGTTTTCAGCACTACCATCATTGAAGGTGAGATCCGACCATAGGGGTTTGGGATCCTACTGGGACTAACAGCAGTCGATATGCCCCTTTGGGGCCTAGCTTGCCCAGTCCCCTAATTTTGATTCATGGGTGTAGGAGATTGAGTACGCACTCCTACAGGTTCCTTCCCTTTGGGCTATGGATCTCCATGGGATGGACTTGCAGTGGTAACCCTAATGGTAGGGTAGATCCGTGTGTTAAGACATTCAAGCTGCGCTTCTGCTCGGGTAACCAACTTGATTTTATATTTCATTATCCAAATAGACTGCATCTGTACCCAATCCTGGATCGTTATATGCAATCCACCGTTGAATCGAGTGACTTATTGCAATTCAGTCTCGACCAAATCATTAGGCACAGCCAAGCGGCAGAATTCTTATGCTTAATCTCTTACTGACCTATTAACCTACCAACAATTTTGGTATTGTTGGAATAGTACATGATCGTAGTCGCTATGGAGGAATCGTGCGCATAGCAGCTACTTCATCTGCTACTATGTGTGGATTGATGATTTTGTCTGCCTTATTCGTGCGAGTTGCAGTTACTCCCACCAAGCTAAAGCATCGTCCTGCAACTTGTAGGATATAAGCTTGACCTTCTTCACTTCAGGGATGTCCATATAGTTAAAAAATCACTCAACTTCAAAAGGCCAATCGAGGAAATCCTTAATATAAAATTGGTTATTGAAACTAGGAATATCAATCCTCATCCTGAACTCTCGATCTGTCTGATCTACTCAATCACTACCTTGTTAGGAATATTGGAGGATCATGTCATTGACCTCCTCGTCGCTGGATGCTCCTTCCTCAGGAATGATCATTTGGTGCACCACCGACACCATCCTACGATTACGGCAATTATGAGTTCCCGCACCTGCTAGTGGCAGATCACTGCCATGAAAATTGAGTGGCCATATGGCCTCCATCAAGCACTTAATGGTAGCCTGCAGCCCTTGCATGAATTATCAATTTTCTCATTACGCTACTTCGAAAGCCACTACCGTTAAAGGTAAATTCCCTAGAGCAATGTCCATGAGATTATTGCCCGACTCATTGTTAGAAGCCATAGATTCGAGGAGAAAGCCTCGCTCTGATACCAAAATGATGCAGGAAAGGATGTGTTGAGGTCAAGTATCGTCTTCCTCAGGGGATAACTATTCCAAATCCATGGAACTTATCTAGACTCCTCACAGAGATACCTCGAATCCACGAGGAAATATAAGAAAATAACATAATTTCTAGAAATTCGTAATAAATTGATTGATGTCAAAAACGAGCTTACAACTTTCTTAACTAATAACATGAAACCTAGGAAAAAATTTCAAAATTAAACTAAAACTAAAACTCCTAGAAATTGTGACTGACTATAAATAGTAAACTTAATATTTATAGATGGTCATGATTTCCACTAGACCTCATGGTTTTCAGCAAAAAATAACAAGTATCCTATTTGACTCAACCATGCTATTCTCCTAATTATTCTAAGCACTTTTCACATTGGACGCAACTCCTGGAGCCCAATGGATGAAGAGTTATAATCAAACTAAAACTTACTATAAATAGTAAAAACGACAATAAAACAAAAATTCGACTGTCGATCTGATGGAATCTCATAAATTCAATGTGTGTAACCCAGCATAGTAGGGTTGAGTGACTAAAGTAGCTCATCCTACCCCAAAGTCACATATGATACATTGGATAACTCATTCCGGTTTACGAGATACGCTCGTTCTAAGGTTTTAACAGTCCAGATCACTTCCACTTCCAATCGGGCCTTTTATGGTCCATCTTGGCTATGAAATTGTACACGACCCGGTCTACATCAAACAGGCATAGGCATTCGGGCAAAATACTCAGGGCAGCATCACCTCGTACGTAGAAACATGCCATGAGCAGGGGCATGTGCAGGCACGATCGAAGCCATAAGCAGGGGCATGCGCAAGCATGACCGAAGCCATAAGTGGTGGTGTGTGTAGGCACAAGCTTGAGCATTCACCAGCACTTCCACAGTCATTTTTTGTGGTTTTCCAATTTGAACAAACGGGCAACACCTCCCATTAGTAAAGTGAGGGTGCACAGGCCGTAATGGGACAGGAAATAGGGCAAAACACTTGGATGAGCATCGTGTTGCTCGTGGGGCTCACACTATAGCCATGTACAGGCCGCAGAGGACCATGCACCAACATGCTAGGGTCGTGCATGGTTGAAGTATTGACCATGCGCAAGCCTACATGCTCCATGCGAGGGTAGGGTTGGCCTATGCGTGGCAACATTGCTCCATGCATAGGCACTTTCCACAATCACCCAAATTCTCTAATTTGGTTTACCTCTTTAGATAAAGTTCAAGCAAAAGGTCCAAAATAAGACCCCAATATCTATTTATAGGCAATTCTAGGGGAAATGGGGAAATGTGGCAACTTGTGATTGGTCCACATGGCCCTAAGTGTAAGCACTACTGCACTCGTAGTGCCAAGCAAGTCAACCGATGAGTTATCTCTAGGTCAACTCGGGATCACCAATGGATGATTTAATCGTATATCTTTAGTTACAAATTCAAATGGTCTGATTGTAAAACCATTGGAAAGATAATTTGAATGGCCATCAACCAACTTAGAATGAGGGCTATTAGAGCTTGAATGGCCCACCAAAGTGGCCACAAAATGATGATGAGTTGTCGGGCATCTTAAGTGAAGTAGAACACTTTCACTACACCAAAATTGTCCTTTAGGAACGGTTTACTACCGTTCCTAAATGAGGTGTCGCAGAAAATCAGGAACGGTTCAGAACCATTATGGGTACCATTATAGGAATGGTTTTAAACCGTTCTGGTGCCAACGGTCACATTTTAGGCACAAAATTTTAGAAATAGTTTTGAATGCTTATTAATGTTGCCAACGGTTAGATTTTAGGATGGAATTTTAATAACAATTTTAAACCCCGTTGTTCATTGTATGAGAGAGAGAGAGTGGGGAATGTAATCTACTTGTATTATGTGCCAGATAATTACACAATAGAAGAAAAAGACAATAGAATGATTCACACACACAATAATCTTTTCCTTCTTTTATAGTACACATTTCAATTTCAATTCCAATTTCCAATTTCAATACAACATATCATTTCCAGGCTTCTATAATCCAACAATTCCTTGCTTTTTTCTAAAATGATCACTCTGCCTTCAGATATGACATTTGCTACAAATCCTCCTCTTTAATGTCTTCTCGTCAATCCCCCACAACCCGAGCGATCTCTTCCACCAGTTCTTCAAGCCCGGTATTCCATCTTCCATTAGAGGGATCTGGGCTTCCTTCGGCGCCACTTCTAAGGAAGTTTGGTACATGTCATGAGTTGTTAATCCTGTACACATCCCTTTCTGTAATGGCTGAAAGTATTAGTGCTACTGTTGCTGCTGTTGGGCTTGAATCAACTTCCTGAACGGCTGGAGAAGGCCTAGAGAATGCGGTTGCCTGCTGTTTGACACGGGAACTGCCTGTTGTTAATCCTGTGCACATCCCTATTAACTCTGGGCTCTTCAACTCTAGCAAACTGCATTGCTCAACAACCACTAGACAACACTAAACAATTAGGGGAAAAAATCTACTCTCTCCTTCACATGAACTCGTAAAGGATCTCAGGTTACAGAATTATCACCTTCGCATTTTCTTCACAATGCTTTACAACTGCTAGAATGTTGGAGTAACAACCATGCACCAGCGTGTATGCCCATAAGAGAAGCTTCCTCGGGGTGCTCAAATCAAGGTAGTCGACATTGTCCTTAAATGGTTGGCATGGTCCTTCTGTTGTTAAATGAGATGGTACAGTATACATGTTAATACCTGATGGAAGTGTTCCACATGAGCTCTCTCGATAAAAGTTGTAGGTGCATCTCAGTAAAGTGGCGGCTGCCTCCATATTTTCTTCTAATGCTTGCTTGATATGGACATGCTTCATTGTGGACAAAACTTGGCTCCATTTCGTTTTAAGAGCCTTTTGAAGAACTGGATCTTCAAATGATGAAATCCATAGGTCATTGGGTGTTTTAAGCAGCTGCTGGATTAAAAAAAAAACAGCAGCATCAAAACAAAACAAGAACTGAACAGATCAGAGGAGCCCCAACTCCAAATCTAAACAAAAAATAAATAAAGAGTATTACCTTACAAAAATTACAGGCTCCATTCTATTCCTGTCCATGTATATGCGCAGTACAGACTACAGAGACTGCAGTAGCAACTAATAACTGTCTCTGCAGCTAACCAATCAATATAAAATCCACCAACCACATCCATCCAACCGTCCATCGATCTACTTCAACATCCTGTCCCTCCATCAATATACCCCACCCAAGATAAGTACAAAATACAATATACAAGATCTCCCATTCCCAAATTTTTAATTCCATTTATGTCCTTCTCTGCTCCTGGAATCTTCTCAGTACCCCTTCCAGGGAAACATCAAAAGCATCCTTCCATTTATGTCCTCTGCTCCTAAAAAATTTTTTAATTGATTACTTCAAAAAAAATAAAAGGTGTTTCATAGAGAAACAAATTTACAAGGAATAAGAAATCTCTCATATAATTCAATGATTTACATTAGTAGCTACATGCCTGTAAAAAAAAAGTAATAATAAATTATGAACGTAAAATTTATGTAAAAACAAAGAGTGGTAGGAAAATAAAGATTCAAGCTTGTTCTTTACCAGGTAGTACTCCTGTTTCACTTGCTAAAGGCATCTCATACATTTGTAACAAACCATCTCATACACATCCAGGAGAACTGGATCTGTTTCCTTGCTGTTACCATAACATAGAATTCTAATTATTACAGTACATACTAGAATAATTTCAACATTATTCCTTATATGAAAGGAGCATCACCTTCGCAATTTTTGCACCAGAGGCAGCAGCTAGAATACAAGCCCCTGTTAATATGTTAATTGTGTTTGTCCCATCACCTCCTGTTCCAACAATATCAACCACATCAGTCATTCCTTCAACCTTCCTACAACATTTGAACATTGCCCTCGCCAATCCCACAACCTGCAAATGCAGAGATCTATAAATCTATAAAGGAGTAATATGCTTATCAATTTTAGTCTATGAATCAAGCTTATGGAGCTTCTCTCTCAATCATGCTTGTGTTCTAATATTCAGAAACATCACATATTTTACTTTCTTTTATAAAATGTTACATATGACCACTCACTTCTTCGAATGACCCTCCTATGGCTCTCAAAAGAATAAGAAAAGCACTGATCATAGAAATAAAAGCTATTAATAAAGACAGAAAAACCATAATAATAGCACACCAAAGTCCAAATCCAACTCAGAAGGAATGGCCAACCCTCCAGATAATGATATTATCTAGAAAAGAGTGATGAAGGCAAGACACTGAAACTAATCATAAGATTTGACAACTTACATGATTGTTAGTTGAAAATTTTTCAGAAAAAGCTTAAAAATCAAAACCCATCAAGCAATCTAATGTTTCAGGCCAAACGATCAATAGATAAACAACATGATATTGAACTCTTGAATTGACAAACCAGACAACATATAATCAGTCATGATATTGAACTCTGATGCAAGAAGCAAATCTCTCCTATATAGATACCTGAAAATAGGCAATAACAATGTAGTGTTAGCCAAACTGGTAGAGTCTACTTTCAATAAAGTGTTTTATTTGTGATATAATTCCTTACCATGCAGTGATGATCGAAGCCATCAACACATTTGTCACAAACCTGCATTAATCTATCATGTCCAGTCTATATAAACAACTAATCAAGTAAGTTATACAATCAAAACATATATACAGTCCAAAAAGGTTAAGTGTCCAAAAAAGTATTAGACTATTATCCTTAATCGCTGAACTCAGTAAAGCAATGATGCCATGCAACAAATGAGCCAATTCCAACTTCGCCTAAAGTCGAATGATATCCGTCTGGCTCGGACAATTCGATGTCTCCTTTGATAATGATATCAATGGCAACCTTGTAAAGATCTTCTCAAAAGGTATGCTATGAATCATTTGGGGCCCATCTGCCAAAATAACTCGCTCTTGAGCAACGAGTTCTTTACGCCAAGAGTACAACTTGCATGGCCGTATTCTCTCTACACATTGATAATTCCCAACTGAGGGTCCACCAGTCGATTGTAGATTCTCCGGTTGAACTGAATCCATATGTTGTTGCTATAATAAAGTTCCACACCATGTGTGATATACGATAATTGAAAAAACAATTATTACTATTTAAATTTTAAAAAGAAGGATTTCAATGAAAATTGACCTGAATCATCTCCTTGATACCCCCAATTTGGTCCGTAAGAAAATCTATTTTAGAAGATAGCTCTTGAATTTTGAACGATTGCTCTTCTACTTTTCCTTTACACGAAGAGATTTTTTCAAGAGCTGCAGCGGACCCCCTGATTTGTGATTGGGAAATGGTGGTCTCAATACCTTGAACACGACCCCTTGTATCAGGACCAAACACTTGAGTTAATGGATCGTTGAGGATGTCATGAGAATTACTTCCTTCGTTAGCAAGTAACTCTTTGACTTTTTCCTAGAATATTATATAATTACATAAGTAATACATTGACACTAAATTTGAATTTTATAAACTTAAGTTTAAGACAACGAGATTACCACATGCGAAGCTGCATTACTGTGAATAGAATCATCCTTTATTGTATAGGTTTTAATCCATACTTTAGTCCTACTAATCAGGGTGTCTCCATCTTTCTTTTGGTGTTGCTATATTTGGATAAATTTCACATTGTTAGTTATTAAGAATACAAAGCAACTAAAAAATTTAAGTTACATATAAATATCAATACTTACTATTTATTCCTCGATTCTCGCATGGCCATGCCTGCCACTCGTATGGTAAATTTTAAAATTTTTCCTATTCTCGACATTTTTTTTCCTTTATTTTACAATTCTGGGATCCGAATTATGTTCAATGAACATTTTCAAATCTTCAGGCCTAACTCTTGGTGGACGATTGTTTAATTTGGAATCAAGATTTGAATGAGGATTGAGGTACTTCATCCTCAATTTACACTTGTACTTCCTGAACATATCAAGCATTTCTCCTTGTAAGACTGAGGAATAACAAACTTGTCCTACAAGAAAATTTGAGATTGAATTTAGTTGAAGCAAAAAAAAGAATAATGATTAATTTATATCATAAGAAATTTTGTTGTATCTTACCTGTAAGAGCTTCCAAAGTTCTTCTTTCTTACTCATTGGCATTACACGCCAATCCTTGATTGTAATGGAGACATGGGTGCGAACCAACTCTCCACTTCTTGTAGTTAACCTATGTAAGTGTTCGCCCACAGGTAGTCTAAATGCATTTAAGCTGATTACAGGCTTATTTTTTGATGATAATGAAGTTCCTAACACATATAAAACTTATGTTGTATCAAAATAATATTATTTAAAACAATATATTAAATAATAAGGTAATGAAGGAATTGTATTTACCTGCATTTTTTTATGTCTGTGCTTGTGAAGTTGACATGTTCTCCTCATCTATTGACATCTCCCAGCTCACCTATAGACACAAATTTATATAAGAAGAAATCGTCATACAAATAGAAATTCATTTATCAAGATATTTTTTACATCAGATAAAATGTCAAATGGATCAACACAAAGTATGATAACAAAATAATTACCTATAACTCATAACCAATTTCCTTTATAATATTTTATAAATTTGTATTCTTGCCCCAGAAGAGGAAAACAAAGTCGGATCTTCAAGTGTGTCCACATCTTTCGTTAATCTTTTTGGTGACATTAAAACAACATACCATCTAGGCCTTCTTTGATCCTTAGAGTAGAATACTTGACTTGCTTGGGATGCAAGTATGAATGGTTCATCTCCTTCTTTCTCATGTCCTTTCAATTTCTCCATATTTACTATTACCAAATTTGACTCGGGATCAATAATACATCCATTGGTCTTGTCTTCCACTCTGACCCAATCACAATAAAATACCGTTTGATGGAAGACAGTGTAATCCAACTTGATTATCTGTTTTACTACTCCATAATAGGTAGCCTCATCTTCTTTGTAATTCCTATCTTTAGCACTTGCCCTGTATTTAGTGATGGCTTTCATGGACACCCCACTATTTTGTGTTGACTTAGTAGTCTCGTATTAACTTGGAGAGAATACAAAACCATTCACGCACTATTTGTTATAGCATTTTGCCTTAAATGTAGGGCCATCTACTAATCGTTTCAATGTCACTCGCCCTCAACAAACTCCAACTGCAAATAAGAAAAAAGTAATAACTATATATGAACAAATATATCAATTAAATGAATAATTAGAAAAATACCTCCTTTCGTAACCAATTGATGAAATCATGTTCGTTGTTCTTCGATACGCCGTCTTTTCTTCTTTGCCCCTTTGATGTGGTCGGTGCTAAATATATTTCATACTTCCTATATGAAATATATGTAAGTATTTATCCAATTACTATACATGATTTGATATTTTAGAAAATTTATCTACTTACCTTTTCCATTCATAAATTCCATCATAGCAGTGTAGAACCCATCTGCGTACTTGTTGATGTTGTATGTTAGTTAAGTATATATTCTTGCCACTATCCAAACGCTCTTTATCACATATCCTATCCTCGTCCAGGAACCTTTGACGTGCATGCTTGTGACTTCCTCTCTCATCATTTGGCATGTACTCCATACAATATAAAATAGATTCTTCTACAATGTAACGCTCTGCAATACACCCTTTAGGATGTGCTGTATTCTTTACGTATCCTTTATAAATCTTCATTAACTTGATGGAGGCATCCAACTAATAATATATTGCAAATATATGATGACGATGAAGTCTAAATGAATTACATCAAGGTTAGATATTTACCGTTCAAAAGGATATATCCACCGAAATCTAACTAGACAGCAAGCTAATGCTTTGTTAGCTAGATGTATCATAAGGTGAACGCTAATAACAAAGAATGAAGGAGGAAAAAACTTCTCCAAAACATGCATTGCCACAACAACATGTTGTTTGACGGCAATGATGTTATCTGCACTAATTGTCTTTGAGCACAGGACATTAAAGAAGAACAGATGCGCTGAATAATAGTTCGCAACGTCTTATGCTCTGAGAAAGCATGTTGTAGCAACACAGGTAGTAACTGACACATAATGACGTGATAATCATGTAACTTTAGTCCCTTTATCTCGAGAGTTTGTAAGTTCACAAGATGTTTAAATCTGGAACTATACCTTGTAGGAACCTTCAAGTCATGCAATGTTTGATAGAATAATTCTTTCTCCTTCCGACTTAAAGTAAATGATGCCTTTGGTTTAATAGTTTTGCTATCCGCTTCTTTCAGCCATAAGTCTTTCATTATGTTCATTTTTTTTAAATCTTCGTGTGCACTTATATCATCCTTAGTTTTATCTTTGACTTCTAGAATCGTCGACAGAAGATGGTCAACAACATTCTTTATTACATGATTACATCCAAGTTATGCCGAACTGGTAACTCCTGGAAAAACACAATTATGATGGAATGTTAAGTTTTTATTCACTGACATACATGTAAATGAAAATAACAAGTTAAGGAAATCACCTTCCAATATGGTAAGTCGAATAGGATCGATCTTTTGAACCAAACAGTTATATTCCTAGTTGAATCATCGCCATAACTTTTTCATTTCTTCCCCTTCGATTTACCAATATCCATCTGAATACCAATTACCTTCGCTTCAACCTCTGAACCACTTAATCGATGAGAAGGTCTTCCTTCTTCTACTTTATTATTGAATGCCGCTTTTTGGGTCCTAAAAACATGATTAATAGGAAGAAATATTCGATGGCCCTTATAAGAGTACTTCTTACCACTCTTAAGTCGTTCAACGACAGTTCCCTTAGCACAAATAGGACAAGCATATTGTCCATGTGTAACACATCCTGATAAATTCTCATATGCAGGAAAATCATGAATTCCCCACATTAAAATGGCTTTCAAATTAAAAATTGTCTTTGAATAAGAATCATATGTTAACACTCCATTAAGCCACAAATTCTTCAACTTGTTAATCAAGGGTTGTAGGCAGACATCAATGTCCTTAATAGGTCCTTTTGGACCTGGTATCAATACCGTTTACATTGAAAATTCTCTTTTCATACACATCGGAGGGGGTAGATTATATGGAACTATAATGATTGGCCAACAACTGTAGACACTACTAAGATGTCCAAATGGGTTAAATCCATCAGTCGCAAGCCTAAACGCACATTATGGAATTCTTTAGCAAAACTTTCACACTTGTCTCTATCTAGAGGTGCTAATTGTCTCTATCCCATTCGGTAATATACCATGTACTATCCTCATACAGTTTACATGCAAGCCAAAATTTCAGCAGTACCTTCCCATATTCTCTAGATATATGTAAAATTCAATACTAATTAGTTGCCACATGTAATCCATTACACATGGATAGAAGAAACCAATTAGTAAAGAACCACATATCCAGAGAAAATATAGGGAGACACTAATGAAATTTCAACTATATGTAAATTGAAAATGAAGACAACTTAAGTACATGGTATGGTACCAAACTGTCCAAAATGGGACAATTTAGGAATCCATAAAGAACAAGCATGTTCATTCAAATGATTGTACTTGTTCAATATAAATTTCTAAATGGGGGATGCATTGCTAAACCATTAGGTGGCCTAAATGCTAATTAACAACATCAGTTAACAAAGAATCATAAATATAAACATTTAAAGAATAAATATTGAAATATATAAGAAAGAATGAGATAATGATTTAAATGTAAGTTAAGTAACTTAAGTTAGTGAAAGGTACTTACCGCAACTAGAGATTATGGCTCTTATCAGCTAACTGGTATCCGAGCTCACTCTTTGATAACTCCCACAATCTTAGATATTTTCTTTTCCACTTTCTTGTGATTACTTTCATAGAAACTTCAGATCTAAATTTGCAGAAGATCATGACTAGAATCAGCCCAAAATTTATCCATTTGCATCAATTCCCCAAGAAAAAGCTAGACTTCACTTGCGTTTCATACTCTCGCCCGACTAGTTATTTAGAATCTAAAAAGAGAGATTATTAGAGATTAAGTAAAAGAATCATAAAAGTTAAATCCTCGATGAAAAAGCTTTTTATCTAAGGCTATCCAGGTCTATTGGAAATGGAAAATGGATTTAAATGTGCATGTAAACACAGAAACACCCCCTATTATGTATGAGCCCTAGCATTCAAAATCACAGCGTAAGTAACAGAAAGGCCATGTTAATGTTATGTTATGACCTAACGTATAAAAACATGATCCCAAAATTACCACCTATTGAAGGAAGGCAAGGTGTTGAATGCAAACAATACAATATTAGTCTATAAGAACTTGCAGATGACAACAAGTTCCAGCATGCATGCATGCATGGTTATTTGAGTGAGAAGGTTCTGTGCCTTAGCATATACCAGCCCCAACACCATTTTTGTGGAGGCAAAGGCAACATATTTCAGACATGAACAGGAACTAGGACAAGCAAACCCAAAGATAGGTGGGACCAGTACAGGAATGGATAAAATGGGCCTACACAAGCAAACGCAAAGACAGGTGGGAGCAGGTAAAATCCAAGCCATCTGTTAATAAGCACGCTAATTTGCGAACACCATTGATCTATATTGAAAATAAAAAAATAAAAATAAAATCTATATTTAATGTCCTGTAGAATTTCACTAAATCCAAGTCATCTGTTTGTTAATAAACACGTTGATTTGCAAATGCCATTGATCTATATTGAAAAGAAAGATTAAAAAAATCTCATTTAGGGGCCATTTGGATAGTAAGTTACTTAAGATAAGCTACTTATGCCTCAAGTAGCTTACCCTGATTTCTACTTATCAAACTGAAGTGATTAAGTAATTTTAAATTATAAAAAAAGCTACTTATGATTGACATAAACCAAACTTATCTCAAATAAGTTAACTTAACTACTGCCATAATTAGAAAAAAGTAACTTATTTGGTGGTATCCAAGTAGGCCCTTAATGTCCTGTCGAACTTCAAAGGTCACAACGAACTTAAAATTAATTGCATGGGCAAAAAATGTGCGTTATATATATATATATATATATATATATATATATATATATATATATATATATATATATATATATATATATATAGTAGACAAAATGCTTTACTGGCTATATATACTGGTGTATGGATAAGGTGCATTGGAGATTATCTGATGGCAGAGCATATAATACACATTTATTATATCTTTAGAATATGCATGATGGACAACAAACAGATGATGTATGGATAAGGTTGCACTGCTTGTTCCTAAAAGGAAGAGTGCAAACTTTACTCTCATCCTACCCCGTGAATTTCAAGCAAACCTAAGACATAATTCAAAATCTTCAATGGAAAGACCATCCAACTAATCCTACTTGTTCCTACTCTGACTTGGCTGCTGTATATTATGAGAATGGAGTGCCTCAAACAACCTCTAAACCAAGAAACTATGAACTATAACCCCTCTAAGCATTGATAATTTTCAGAACTAACGACTTGGGTGTATCAATACAACAGGATATACAATAGGCAACTATTAAATTTAACACCACAATTTCAATAAGAAACTGAGACCAATCAAAACTCGGTAATAAAATACAGAACCTGAACAACACCATCATCATAATCATCTTCGCATTTCTCGCAGCAATTTGGGGTCGGCCCTTTAGATGATACATTGGCAGAAGTTCTCAAGGTATTCTATAACAGTAACAGCGGTCGTAATGGCCACTAGCATTCACATAAAAGAGAGGCATATCCTAATGACTGGAATGAAATTTATCTACACAGAAAAAAGGTGTTTCTTATCAAAATAAGGGGTGTAAATATCACCTCCCTTGTACTAATAGCAATAATAATAATAATAATAAAAAAATAAATAAATAAATAAATAAATAAAAAGATGAAATTCTATAATGCTCGACCAATGGATGTATAGTGACTTCAGAGTGTAAACAAGCCCCATGGTTCAACAATCCAAACAGCTGATACCATGGGCCCCATTGCCAGATCCCCCCAGATTAAAAGAACTCCACACTTCAATCGGTAGAGAGAGAGAGAGAGGAAAAAAACAACAATGGTTCATGTTCAATTAAGTAATTAAGCTTTCAAATTCGGTGGATGGCCCATCAATTGTGGGTCCCGCCATATCAACAGTTTGGATAATAGATCCGTGGGCCCCACTCTCACAAACTCCATAACTCAGACGGTACTGTACAAACAACGAACAATCCACCAGAGCATTTCATATAATATCCCAAATCAGGAAAAAAAACAATTTCAAAGAGAGAGAGGAGAGATTCTAAAAACTGACCGATATGACGAGGAAAGCGTGTAAGGGGTTGAGATCGGGAGAGGGAGATCGAGGGAGAGGGAGGGAGAGTGAGAGGGAGATCGAGAGAGAGGGTTGAGATCGGGAGAGGGTTGAGATCGGGAGAGGGAGATCGAGAGAGAGGGTTGAGATCGGGAGAGGGAGTTCGAGGGAGGGAGATCAAGGGAGATTGGGAGAGGGAGATCGAGGGAGGGAGATCGAGGGATATCTAGGGAGATTGAGAGAGGGAGAGGGAGACACAAACGGTGGTGGCGTAAGGAAATGAAGGATTTAGGGTGTTTTGAGGTAAGGAAATGAAGAAAAACATTCGGTAGTCTGCGGTAATTGACAGTAATGTGGCTCTCGGGCCATGTGGGGTCCACTCAGAGGTTACTAATAAAATCCATTCTATCCATCTGTTTCAAAATAAAATAATAAAGCATAATAATAATAATAAATATGAACATCAAACACTCAATTAGGACACACCAACAAAACAATGGAAATAACAGTTGTCATGCCACAAACCCATAAATCGGATTCACAGGGATCTCGATCGCCGAATTCGGTATCGACGGCCTCCGTAGTACCCCATTCTCGGCTCCTAGCATTCATATGCCAGATTCCGATCCTGGGATTCTACAAGGAGGATTTTTTATTTTTATTTTTACAATTAACTCATAATAAGCATAACCACAAGATTACCCAATTCACAAAGACAACATCATTATCACATATCCACTAATATAATCATTTGAGTATAATGCTAAAAGGGAAATACACAAATCGAAAATCGAAAATCAAGCTCCAGAAGACTGTTGTACGCTCCAAGCTCAACACTACTGCAACCTAACATCACCTGCACGCATCTATTGTGCATAAACTTATAGAAAGCTTAGAGGGTGGTGTAAATGTATGCACAAGGTAAGTGCCAAGTATTCAATACAATGCCATAATCATACAATATCGAAAATACTGGTAATCCATAAATCGTATAATGTCGGAATAAGCAGAAATACTGACAAGATCATGAATTATCAGAGTAAACAGAAGTACTGATAAGATCATAAATCATACAATAACAGAGTAAGCGGAAATACTGATAAGTCCATGAGTCATACAATATTAGAATACGTAATATAAATCAATGACGCAATTGAGGAATCATAGAGATCCAAATATCAGATGCAGAGGATGCAACGCGATTTACATTTCTGATGAGTAACATAAATAGCGTCAGCCATACCTAGACCATGTAAATGCAGAAACATAATAACCCAAATTGACATATGCCGTGGATGTAATGCAACATGCAGTGCAAATGGAATGACCATGCTAGGGTGTGAAGTCAGGATGGTAGTACGTAGTATCGCAGGCATGGGGTCCATCATAATGGACTTCTATCCAAATTAATCCCATACCTAATTTGGATAGTCAGACTTAATATGGTAAACTCCTGATCTCAGGTTAGTAGCGCGCCCCAACCGAAATCCTGGCCATTATGAAGGTACACGTAACAAATCATTGCGCACCACTAGCCCAAGTGGATAGTGAATGAATGAATGAATGAGTATGCAACTCCTGCTCAATAAGTCCACATATCAGTACAGTTCATCTTTAGGATGATCACCAGGGACTAGTAAACTCTCCACTAGCTTGCCGCCCCATCAAGCGAATAACTGGGTAAGTGGAATAGACCTCACTATCCGCTTGGCTAGTAGTCAGCCAATAGCTACTCAGCACGTCAATAGTGCACCCATTCATGAGCTGGTCAAACTCAGCCTAGCTATGCCTACTCTCTCAGGCGAGTAAGGCCACACCCCCTCCCAACCGACCACGATACAGTGGGAGACGGGGCCTAATGGTATACGGCCCTCATGCGCTCATATATATCCACTCGGTCTCGACATTGGGACATCCTCTAGTACTAAGAGGGTTTAGGGATTTTCATCTAGGGCCATCTATGGCAGCCCGATGCTAATAACATATTTTCAGTGTCCCATCTAGTCATCCACGATATGCCTATGGAGGTTACGTCCCTCATGTCGCTAGGGCGTATACTAATCACAATGCAAGATGCATGAGTCATACAATCCAATCATACATCAATCCTATACATCTCGTGCGCTCATGTGAGATAACTTCCACCTATCAGGGAGTCTCATAACAACCTACTTAATGATATATGCAATGGTCAACCACATCTTATATCAAACATGCAGATGATGTGTATGGGCATGTGTCATGATGCTATGCCATCACATACTCATAATCGGTATCGGTAACCAACATCGATAATCAACATCAATAATTGGTCTAACAAAGGACCTAATGGAAGGTCACAATGAGGACTTCTAACCATCATTGCCCATCAATATGGACATTTAACCAACATTACTCCAAAGGAGTGGCCCATACAAGGGATTCATACACAGCGTAATGGCTCATACATACATAGCATTGGGCCTCAGCCATGGGCCTTGAATACATCACAATGGGCCTCATCATATGGGCTAGAAATACATCACAACGGGCCTCATCATATGGGCCTTGAATACATCACAATGGGCCTCATCATATGGGCCTCGAATACATCATAATGGTCCTCATCACAATGGGCCTCGAATACATCACAATGGGCCTCATCATATGGGCCGAAAATACAGCACAATGGGCCTCATCCATGAGTTTTTAATACACAATAGGTGGGCCCTACACATGGGTCTAATATACATAACAGGTGGGACCTACACATGGGTCTAATATACATAATAGGTGGGCCCTGCACACATGTCAAATGAGCCCCAACAGATGGACAACATGCCTGCTATACACTCATCAAGGTGGGCCGCATAAGTGGACGGCATGGATAAAATACATACAACATGGTGGGCCCCATCCGTTGCCAAAATAGATGGATGGTACAGATATAAACTACATGCATCATAGTGGTGGGGTCCACATCCTAGCTGGACAGGATGGCGTGGTTAAAATGCAAGCATCAAGGTGGGTCATACGTCCATTAAAATGGACAGACGATGTAGCTATAGAATACATGCAATTAAGGTGAGCCCGTCTTAAAATGATCTAGAAAACTGGATGGACAGCATAGATGTGAAATAGGTGGGTGGCGTGGAATACACCACATAATTCAAGTGGGCCCCACAAAACTTGCTAATGTCAATACCTCAGCTATCAAGTTGGTGTGAGGTACTCCAGCCAATCCGCATCCACCGTCCACAAATTGGACGTTGCGGATGCAATACATTAAATCAAGGTGGGCCTCAACAATGGGCCACAAACACATCAAGGTGGGCCTAGTCACATGGGCCTCATATATATCAAAGTGGACCCAACAACGGGCCACAAATGCATCAAATGGGCGTACTCACATGGGCCTCATATATATCAAAGTGGGCCCATCCTTATGTATGTTTGAGACCCGACCTATCCATAAGTTAACATAGAGATGAAGTGAAAACTAAGATATAGGCTTGATTGGGAACTACGGTGGCCCTTAGAAGTTTGAACGGTGGACGTCACTGTCCACAACTCTAAATGGTGAGGTCCACTTGAACATTAGATTTGACTTATTCTTACTCTCAAGCCATAAAATGATCTCTGAAAATGGTTGGAAGGTTAGGATACAACCCATGCATCATGGTGGGTCCCATAAGAATGGACAGCGTGGAGAGAACACAAACATCATTGGGGGTCCCACCATCCTCACCACTGGATGGTGGTGTGAATAAGACACATGCATCATTAGGGGTCCCACCGTCCACACCACTGGACGGTGGTGTGAATAAGACACATGCATCATTGGGGGTCTCACCGTCCACACCACTGGACGGTGGTGAAAGCACAGTGGGTTCCATCGTCCACTGTGGACGGTGTGAATGAAACACCTACATCATTGGTGGGTCCCTCATGGGGCCCACCATAGTGTTTATTTTACATCCAATCCGTTGATATGGTTACAGAGACCCGTATGAAGAGGAAAAATAAATTTCATAATGATCCGGAACTTTTGTGACACCCAGAAGGGGTTTCAATGGTAGACGTTCAATGCCACTGTTCCCTGCCGTGTGGGCCACCTAAGCTCCACATAAAGTTGATTTTTAGGGGGCCCACTATCCCAAAGGGGACCCAACAAATGCATGGATTTGATGGTCGACACACATCATGGTGGCGCCCATGGCTGGGACCATGGGTCCTGCCCGCCCGTTACCCGTCAGCACGCAGACGCTGCCTGCATGCCTTCTGGCAGCAGTAGCGTCAACTGCTGCATTTTTTTGTGTTTTTTTTTAAATTCCATGGTTTTTCACTTATATGGCCCGCATCTGAAAAATCTAACCCAGCCATTAGATTTTATGGCCCCTAATCGGCCAAATGAGACCAATATGCGACGTATTTTCGACAAATAGAAGAATCAATGTGGGTTTTAATGGTAATACCACTATTTCCTATGGTATGGCCCGCCCGAGAATCGGATAGGTCTCAAATTTTGGCTCAACACCTAAAATGATCTGAGGAAAAGGATGGATGGTTTGGATTTGATTTATACATCAATGTGGGACCTACTTGAATGGCCTACCCAAAAAGCTTAAAAATCTTAAGTTTTTTTTGTTAGCTTGTTAGTACACACCCATGTCAGTACACGCACTCCATGTTAGCCTGCCTTCACATCCAGTGTCCAGGGACACTGGACGGCATGGATATAACATAAGCATCATGGCGGGTCCCACATGTACGTGGCCCACCTGTTTGGATCACCTAATACTTGTGTTTTTCCTTCCGTCTGGGCCCACTAATGGGCTGGATGGTGTAGATCCAACACATCCAAATGACGGGTCCCACATGAAGGTAAATGGATTAAAAATATATACTCCATGGTGGGACACACACACACACTAGATGGGCCACACACCCCTTCATCATCATCATCATATAAAGAGAGAGAGAGAGAGAGAGAGAGAGAGAGAAATACACGTGAAGGGGAGGGACCCCGCCACTATTGGGCCCTCCCAAATACGATGCATACATCAAGCGGGTTCCACAATAAGTGGGAACTAAAAATGGAATTCAACTGTCGATCACCCACCTTATTGCCCTCCTTCTTGCTCCATTAGGCTTGTATGCACCTATGCTCAATGTTTAACGGTGGATGATGAAGTCTTGATGGTGGGAGTGAGAGATGAGAGGGTGGGCCACACTTGTTGATTTGGGAAAGCTTGGGAGGGCTTAGACGTTTGATGTTTTGTTGCTTGGGAGAGAGTTTTTAAGAAATGAGAGAAATGGAGAATTAATGGATGAAAGGGATGGATGGAGTGGTGGGTGTAAGGAAAGGTGATGGGAGATATGGGTGAGTTAGATTTTTTTGTAAAAGAGGAATGGTGAGGGGAGAGAGAGGGTTGACTTTTGGAAAAAGGAGGGATGGGTTGTTGTACTTGGGGTATGGCTTATACTTGACATTATTGATGGGACATATCGAAGAGATTCCCTCGAAATTCGCAATGTGCGGCATTTCTTCGGAATGAACGCGGACCCACATCTCCTGGTCTGGGTATCGGTTCGGTGCACGAGTTGTGGCTTTGGAACCGCGGCGACGATGCGATCGCTAAGGTACAAGTTTCGGATTGAGCCGACTTCAGTATGCAGGACCCTGCTTAGGCTCGCGCGTAAACGTCGGATACAGGTCGAGGGTTATTGAAATTTGACTGGGAGGACCGCTGAAGCCTACGGAATGGTATAGACTAGAACACGGGTCTTACAACAGCGTATAATGAAAAGTAGTCGAGTACGTTTCATTACTGTTTAGAGCCATTTCTGAACCAAGCTCCCCACTGTACTAGACACACGATTTTGGTGTAGTGTTTGCGGATACTTTCATGGTCAAGATGGAATAGAGAAGGCCTGATCAGAGGCGAAAGTGATCTAAAAACTTCAAAACAGTCACATCTCACAAATCCGAATGAGTTTTTGACGTACCATATATGATTTTGGGGTGGGAGAAGCTACTTTAGCCAACCAACCCTGCTACGTTGGGTTGCCCTGTAACGCCCTAAAATTCGGGGGTCGAGCATAACTCAGCTCCCGAGTTCCAAAACATCACTTATGCAACATATTTAATGATGAATGTATGTTGACTGTATTAGTGCATAAAACATGGAATAGATTAAGCCAAAACACAGATATGATTCAGGGATAAGTGAATAAAGCAAGCGGAAGACTTATAGGAAAATATGTGTACAAGTGTAAACCCCTGAATTACATATACAAGCCAGATCATTTGAAAGTGTTATTTAACAAAATTATAAGTATCAAGTTACATCATTTAAGATCCCAAAAATAATCCCAAAGATCCCGCGCAACAGACCGAGGCTCACTAGAACCCGTCTGAAAACTGCATATAGGAGAAGGCAGCCTCGTCGTCATCCAGCTCCCGCTCTGCCTCAGACGTCGCATCCACATCTGCAACATCAGGGCCTAAGACAGAGTCTGGTGGGTGTGTAACACCGCCCCAGAAACGTGGGAGTGAGTGATCAACTCAGTGGAACAATAAGGCACTGGTTAACATGTTATCAGTTCAATCAAACAGTAATGATAAAGCAGGATAAGTAATTAAATCCTAAGTACTCTTGTTAATGCAAGTATGAATGCAATATGATGCGTGCCCTCACGCGTACACCCTCAGCGTCTTCATCTTACGTTACGCATGACATCGCCTCAAAGTGCGCCACATCTACAAAGCACATGCAAATGCGGTACATGGATATGATTACCAAGTTGTTATTAGTCCATTTCACATAACAGGATTGGGAAGCTAAGATACCTTCCTCATATCACCATCCAAACAGTGATCCATACTAGGGTCGTCAATCCTAGACATCTCATACGATCATATAGTTGAGGTCGTAGCAAAGGGCTCGTCACCAATCAATGCACGCCTTTCATGCCCTTACTACCACAGATCGGCTTGTCACCTACTTGCGGTATCCAGGTATGCTCGAGGTCACTACAAAGGGCTCGTCACCAATCAATGTAGGCCGACAGCGCGAATATAGTGTCCCATACCACCATAATCAGCTCACGAGTTAAGTTGCTCACTGGTCACTACGGGGAGGCTCGTCACCCCAGCGTAGGCCGACAGCTCGGCCACGGTGTCCCATACCACCATGTCCGGCTCATGAGTCTTAGCGGATCAGGTACCATGGTTATTAGGATTTCACTGGTAAGTTCGGTACCCTAGATTCAAGCAGTAGCGTCCATACATGGTTAACATACATCGGACAATCGGGTTACTTGACGAACTCGACTAGCACGAGCGCACGTTGAGTTGAACGACATAGAGTGCGCAAACACTCCGCGTGGCCAAACCACTGCCGATAACTCTAATATGACTCGGGTTCGTCTAATACGTCTTACTTGGCGAAAGCAATCTCAACCACGATTCATAGGGTCAATTACCGATTTCCTGGACTAAGGCATAGTCCCAAACACCTTACACTACTACAGATATTCATATGGAATGTAAAACAGTAATGGATCAACAACTCAAATCATGGTACATACACATCTGAAGAATATCAACTTAACATAAATGTAAGCATAGGAGATGCTTGAATTTAAATAACTTGGAATGTAATTGCATAAAGGAAAACATGCGCATCCATAGGAGTATTGAGAATCACTTCTCAACGCCCGCAATTAGTGTAATCAGTTACACTTAGATCATTCATGCATTTCTACCAACACTTAGCATACATGGAACAACATACATAACGCATGTTGAAATACATGCACTTAGACAATTCCTTTTATCAAGGAGTTGTCATACATGTACCTAGCATACATACATGACAATTAATCATGGCAAACATAAGTGCATATTTTATACGTATACGGTACTTTATAAATGCACATAGAATACGCAAATCTCAATATAGAACATGCATATCAGGAAAACAATGTAAACACAACATTTGACATGTGAAATCTCATCCATAACAAGAATAAATCACTAACTGGGATTGAAAGCCTTGAAAACCATAACCTATACACTTAAAGTCCGCACCTTAAGCAAAGAAAGAATCGCCGAGCTGATTTAGACGAGTTGTCTTCGTCAACGGCGCTAGAATACCCTAAAATAAAGATAGAAATGAGATACAACAACACCAAGTCTAGTCTAAGCTCTAACACAGGTTAGGGTTAGGTTAACTTACCCCAAAAGGAACTCAGAATCGTCAGAAGAACGATTCAAAGTGAAGGTTCAAAGATGAAGAAGAACGAGGAAGAATCCAAGATGATTCACCAACTTATCTCTCTCACTTTCTCTCTCTTTTCCACTCTCTTTCCAAGCTAGGGTTAGAGAAAATTCGTATGGAAATGAGAGCTAGGGTTTAAGGACTATATATAGGCCTTAAAAATGATGGAAATAACCCCAGGGTCAAGGTATACTTAGGTTATAACCAAAGTAAGCCTTTCTCGATCCAACGAAGCACTTCTGGTGGGCCTGTAACCACGAAAGGTCGGACTTAAGCTCATTGACCATGGATCTAGGTCAAGCTGAGTTTTCATACCGACCGGATTTACGAATCGACCGTGGCGGACCACACTCAATTCAACGGTCACGGAAACTCGATCAGGTCCACAAGCACTAGGATATGCCTGGGCCAACCATCCTGATCAGAGGGTGAAATTGGATCAGAATCCAACGGTCAGAATGCTTAAAATCGTCGCGCAAGCGACACGACTCAGATTTCAATAAAAGCTTAATAAATTCCAACCGTTCTCACACTCTTCACTCTGAGCTCAAGCAAATCGACCCAGAACATCAGATCGACTTGATTTTCGAGGTGAAGATCAAGCCCAACTCGGTGACCTTAACAGCCTAAGATCATCGCCATCGGACTTTCGACGCACGGTCCAGGTCCGATCCAGATCTTCCAAAAATTCCCCAGAACAACTGGATTTAGCGATGGATCCCAGATTTCAGAGTAACGTAGCGCTCACTAATCTACACGTTTAGAGCCATGCAGATACAATTTAAAGTGATTGATGCGGATTTCACAAGCAATCGAGTAAAGCGCTAATTACCCCAAAACAACTACTTAAGGAAAGATTAGCACAGAAATTCCAAGGTCGTTACATGCCCACACTGGATTTGCGAGATTTCATCAGATCGATAGTTGAAAGTCCATTTTAATTTTGTTTTTACTATTTATAATAAATTTTAGTTTAGTTATAACCTTTGATCCTTTAAATGTTAGGAGTCATGCACAGCATGAAAAGGGCTTTGAAAAATTAGGAGAATAAGGTGATTAGGCCAAATTGGACACTTACTATTTTTGGCCAAAAACATGAACCATAACCATCTATAAATAGTAAATTCATGTTTTTTAGGGAGTTTAAGTTTGAGTTTGACTATGAAACTTCTTCCTAGGTTTGATATCATTATTTAAAGGATTGTAAATTCATGTTTTATCATCAATCAATTTATTTTTTGAATTTATTAAAATTTATTTTTATTTTTCTATTTTTTCTCGTGGATTCGAGGAATCTCCGTGAAGAGTCCAAATAAGTTCAGTGGATTCAAAGTAATTATCCTCTAAGGAAGACGGTAATCAACCTCATCACATCCATCCCTACATCATCAAATCTTCAACTTGGTTCACATGCTTGCAAAAGTGAAGCTATAATTTCTTCATCTCAACTCTGAATCAATTGATCTTAGGTTTCCAGAGAGATATTTGAATGACCTTTAGACCCTTGGAATACTATTTCTGTACTCTAGTCTATAACTGGGAATTTCAGCCCATTCGGCCCATTCTCTTTAAGTAAGGAATCTAGTTCCACACAGTGATTTGTATAGTTCTGGGGTCTTTGCCCATATTTGGCTCATTTAACCTCTAAATGAGGTGAATTCTGTGTTCCTTGGAAAGTATCTTCAATGACCTTTTCAATGGATCCAAGTCTGCTTTTAGAAGTCGGTCCTAATTCAAAAATGGAATTTTCTAGCGCCACTTGCATTGCACGTCATCGTTTAACATTATAATTTAAGTGTTTCTTCTTTTGTAAGATTGTCTCAAGGATCCTTAGTTGGTCTCCCACTATTCACTTATTTATATACTAGATGGGAAATAGACAAGTTTTTTTTTTCTATGTGATTATAACAAGGTAAGTTGTGCATTGTTATCCCTTTCACTATCCTTATGAATTTGGCATGTCTTGTTTACTACAAACAGGTTTTTCCTATTTTCCTACATCGTGATGTTGTAAAATGGATGTCTTAAATCTTATTGTGCTGCTCGACTAGTCGAGGGACTGGCTTGATTAGTCAAAAGTCCCTTCGACTGGTCGAAGCTCGTTCGACTCGAAGTCCAACAACAAGGTAGACACTCGACCAGTTGAGGGTCAGGCTCAACCAGTCGAAGGGGTCCTTCGACCAATCGAAGCCCAGGCTCGACTAGTCGAGGGTTACGCAGACGATTCGTGGTTGTCCGCAAACTGCATAAATTTGATGTAGTTTCTAGGGAAGTGCGTAAGTGGGGTTTCCCAATCTATAAATAAGAGTCCCTATGGCCATTCACAGGCATGCTAAGGCTTTCTAAAGAGGTTCCAAGGGTTCTTAAGAGGGTTTTTAAGGTTTCTAAAGGGTGTAGTAAGGGTGAGATTCGAGGTTGTTCGAATCAGGTAAGTCCTTTCTCTTTGTAATTCCTATTTTCATAGTGAAGATCTGTCACTTTGTACCGTGGTTTTTTTTCCGAAAGGGTTTTCCACATTAAATCTTTGTGTTCTCTTGTGTTTGCTTAGTGTCATTGGATTACTATCCTAGATCCATATCTATGTGATTCCGCAACATAAATCCCAACATGTGGTATCAGAGCAATCGTTGGGGCACATATATGAATCTAAAAGATAGGCAATAATGGTAAGCAATAGGTATGATATTGAGATGTACTCAAGAAAAAATAATTTTGAGTTATGGAAGATCAAGATGATCAGTTCCTTATCAAGTAAGGCGAAGATGTTGCTCTTGAGGAGCGAAAGTCTACTAGGACTGATGATAATTGGAATACTCTTGATAAAAAGGCCTTATCATCGATTCTTTTATTTCTCATGGATGAGGTTCTCTACAATGTCATGAGGGAGAAAACTGCAGCTAAGTTATGGGCGAAGTTAAAGGATGTCTATGTAAAAAAATCCTCTAAAAATCGCTTATACTTGAAGCAGCAGTGGTATAACTTTTAAATGGCAGAGGGTGGAGATCTGGAGGCTCACATCAACAACTTTAATAAATTATTTATAAATTACTGGATATAGAGGTAGTGATGAAAGATGAAAAACAAGCATCTATGTTGCCGAATTCTCTTCTGGCATTGTATGAGTCATTCAAAGACATAATGTGCACCACGAATAAAACCTTGAGTATAAGACCCGTATCCTAGACCGTACCATTCCATATGCTCCGATGTCTTCCCGGTTGAATTCCGATAACTTTCGACCTTTATTCGATATTTGCCGCGATCCTAAGCCGAGTCCTATAAACTAGAGTCGGCTCAACCCGAGACTTGTACTCTGGTGACCACGCCGTTGTCACGGTTCCAACGCTGTGACTCATGCACCGATCCGATACCCTGGCTAGGAGATGTGAGCCCGTGTTCAGTTCGAGAAAAACACCGCGTGTTGTAAAACTCAAGAGAATTTCCACAACATGTCACCTCAATCAATCAATCAATCCCATTAATGGTCAAGTACATGTCAAGTACACATCACCTCACACCCATCCCCAAGCAATCCCATAAGTCAAAAAGTTCTTACACACCCCATACCTTTCTTACACCATCTACCCCTAAAGTCAAAAAGTTCTTACACACCCATCACTCACCACATCCATCACTCCATCACCCATCTCTCTCTCTCTCTCTCTCTCTCTCTCTCTCTCTCCTTACAACCCTCTCTCTCTCATTTCTCAAGCTCAATTCCAAGCAACCAAAAACACCACACGTTCAAGCTTCCTAAGCTCTCATGGAGGAGCTTTAGTGTGGCCCACTTCCTACCCTCTCATCTCCCATCTCAACCATCAAAACTCCATCATCCTCCATTGGGATCGAAGTTAAGGAGCCAAGGAAGCCAAGGGAGCAAGAAGAAGACGGTGGGTGATCTTGGACTTTTGTCTTTCATTCATTTTTTAATTTAAGGGTCCAAATTGTGGGACCCACCTTGATGTACGCTTTGTAACAAGAGGGGCCGATAGTGGCGAGGCCCCTCCATCACTGCCGAAATCTCTCCTTCCCTCTCCCTTTTCTCTTGATTTTGGCCCCTTGATGTATGTAATTCATCGTAGTCGTCCAACTTTGTGGGACCCACTTGATGGACGTGTTGGATCTATCCGTCCAAGCCATGTGGGCCCTACCTTAATAGAGTTGGGAAAAACACAAATACTAGATTTATCTAGGTCGGCCACGTCCACGTGGGACCCACCTTAACTATGTGTTATGCCCAAACCGTCTAGCGTCTAGGGACGCTGGACGTGAACTGAAGACAAAAGTATTGGCTTGATTTAACAAGCTTTGGGGAGGGCCACTTGTGTAGGCCCCACCTTGATGTATGGCTTTAATCCACACCGTCCATCTGATTTCCCAAGTCATTTTAGATGTTGAGCCGAAAAATGAAGCTAATACGATCATTTGGCGGGTCATAGCATAGAAGATAGTGGCTTTACCATTGAAATCCACTCCGATGTTTTTGTACTCCAAAACATGCTCAATATTGGGCTTGATGGATTTGTTATGAATTGTAGAATCCAATGGGTGGGGTGGATTTTGCCGATGCGGGTCCTACCGCGGAAAAACCTTGAGAAAACGTCTTTTCTTTTTTTAAAAAATAAATAAATAAAAAAGGAGGTAGCAGAACCTATTGTCGCTGATGTCTAGAGCAGCAGGCACTGCTGCCATGGACGTGAGAGGTCAAGGCCGTGGGCCCCACTGCAGGCCCCACCGTGATGTGTGTTGAACATCCATGCCTTGCATTTGGTGGGCCCCCTTAGGGCAGCTGGCCACCCCCAAAATCAGTCGTATACATGGCTTAGGTGACTCACATCATAGGAAACAGTGTTGATTGAACGTCTGCCATTGAAACCCTCTTGGGCATCCAGAAGTTTTGGATCATTTTGAAATTTGTTTTTCCTTTTCATCTAGGTCCGTGTGACATTATCAATAGTTAGGACGACAGATAAACATTATGGTTGGCCCCACATGGGACCTAATGATGCATGTGTTCTATCCGCACCGTCCACACCACTGGACGGTGGGACCCACCATGATGCATGTGTTGCATCCAAGTCGTCCAACCATTTTGGAAGCTCATTTTATGGCATGAGCTAAAGAATGAGGTAGATCCAGTATCAAGTGGACCACAACATAGAAAACAGTGGAGAGATGAACGCCTACCATTGAAGTCTTTTGGACCTCGACAATTTTGGGTTAAATTAATATTTTTTTTCCTCTCAACCAGGTCTTTGGACCTTACTAATAGACTAGATGGAAAATGAACTTGATGGTGGGCCCTGAAATTTTTATAATGGTGAAAACCATTATCTCCACTGTTATCTGTGATATGGTCCAGTTGATCTTTTGATATAATTCATTTCTTATATATATATATATATATATATATTGATTTCTAAAATAGATGAGTTGGGCTCGGCCCATTCGACTTGGCCTATTTGATTCAGCTCATTGATTCGACCCATTTGATTAGGCCGATGTGATATAAGAAGCCCATTGTTGAGGCCCACCTTAATATATATGAGGCCCATATGATTAGGCCCATCTTGATGTAGTTATGGCCCATCCATTGAGGCCCACCTGATATACATGAGGCCCATGTTATGCGGCCCATTTGATGTATTTAAGGCCCATGGGTCAGGGCCCAATAGGATGTACACAAGTCCATTACAATGTGTGACTCTACCATGGTTTATGTAATGATGTTTATGACAGCCGTGCCTTGGGAGCAATGATGGTTTGATGTCCACATTGTAAGAATAATGTTGGTTAAATGTCCGCATTATAATTCTCCCTATGGCCCATTGTTAGGCCCATACTTGTAGGCCATCTAGGCCCATCTTCGCTATGAACAGAATCCATCACCATATAACATGTTTAGTATAATTCCATGGTTCATGATCATACGCATCATATGTATGCTTGATATGAGAAGTGACTGATCATAGCATATGTCTTCGGGCAGATTATTTATAGGCTCCTGGATAGGCGGTGTTGCCTTACATGAGTGTATGATACGTGCAGGATTGCTGCATGATTGGATAGTGTGATTCATGCATTTCGCATTGTGTGATATAGATATTGTACGCCCTAGCGACATCAAGGTCATAGCTTCCATGGGCGTATCGTGGTTGGTAGAATTAGATATCGAAAATCTTGTTCTACATGGGGTGCTATAGATATCCCTGGGTGAAAGTCCCTAAACCCTTATGGTACCAGGAGCTTGCTCCAACGTTTAGACCGATTAGGTGCATGAGTATTGAGTGCTGATTACCAAAAGGCCGCGCTTTCCACTGTGTCGTGGTCGGTTAAAAGGGGGTGATACCTTACCCTCCCGAGAGGAGGGGGCAAAGCTAGGCTGAGTTTGACCGGCTCGATGAATGGGTCCGCTATCAACGAGTCAGGCCCGATATTGGTAAACGGATAGTGAGGTCTCTTCCACTCACCTTTTTTCCCGCGATGGGGCGGCAATCTGGCTTGGAGTGTACTAGACCCTGGTTATATTCCAGCGTTGAACTGTATTGATACATGGACTTAGATGAGGATTCGTATACTTGAATTGCATCTCGCATCGCATGGCCTTGGTATAACCGACATCATTCATGTCTTGCATTACATAGCCTTGGTACGACTAATAGTATTAATGGATTCATCAACATATTTCGCATTATTCTAATACTGTATAATTGTATTACTACCTTGAGCACATACTTTCACCACCCTCTAAACTTTCCATAAGCTTATGTCCAACCATTGCGTGCAGGTGACGTTGGATCGCAGTAACGTTGAGGCTAGAGCACGTGGCGGATCATTTTAGCGCTTTTGTCTATCATCATTGTATTTCCCTTTACGCATACTGTACTTATAAAATTTTGATCATAGTGGAAATGTGATGGAGTTTTGGGTTGTTGTTTGTGGGTTATGACTTTGGTTATGCTTATTACGAATTAAACTGATGTTAAAAATTCTCCTCGTAGCATCCTAGGATCGGAACCTGGCGGATAGGCACCGGGAGCTGAGAATGGGGTTCTATGGAGGCTGTCAATGCCCGATTTGGCGATCGGGAATTTTGTGAGCCCGGTTTCCGGGTTTGGGGCATGACACTAAGTGTCGACCCCATTATCTCAGCCCTTTAAGGGAAGGCCATGAGAAATCTTAACAATGATACGGGGACATCTTCTGATGCACTGTTTACGACGGGTAGGAGTTCTTAACAAGGTATAGGATCTTAAAGTTCTAGATCCAAATTCAAGGGCAAGGACAAAGAGAAGTTAAAGTATTGGAACTGTGGGATGAAAGGACATGTGAAGAAGGATTGTACAAATCCTAAATTTAATAAAGAAGAATCTAAGGCTTCGTACATAGAGGCCAATACTGCTACGTTAGATGGATCGAGTGGATGTGATAGTGATGTCTTGTATATGTCTACGATCAGATGGTCATATGATGATCGTAGAGGTGAGTGGATTTTAGATACAGGGGCATCCTTTCATATGACTCCTCATCAGAGTTGCTTCACTAGCTGCAGGGATTGCGATGGTGGACAAGTATTTATAGGCAATGATAGTGCCAATAATGTTGTAGCTGTTGGTACGGTGCGTATCAAGATGTTTGATAGGACATAGCATACCGTGACTGGGGTGAGGCACATTCCTGTCATGAAAAAGAATCTGATTTCTCTTAGTATACTTGACGCAATAGGCTGCAGGTACACATGTATTGATGGTGCCCTTAAGGTATCTAAGGGGGCACAGGTAATCATGAAAGCGTAACGACTCGATAATGTTTAGAGGTTAATCGGGATTACTTCAAAACGTGGAGATGCAGTGGCTGTAGCGAATTCCACCTCTACACGTGTGTGGCATCTAGGTATGGCCACATGAGTAGGCAAAGCATAAAGGCTGAGATGCGCGGACAGAGATACAGAGCAGGTGGAGTAGCCACTTGTGAGAAAAATCATATGGCATAATCGCAGGATAACGACGAGGTACATAGACGACTCCAATATCACAGAGGATCCGTCCTCTATTCAGATGGCTCTAGGTGAGCCTAGTGCTGAGAAGTGAAAGGTGACTATGGGTAATGTGATGGACTCGTTGTACCAGATCGACACATGGGAGCTGGTAGAGATTCCAATGGGCCGGGACACGGTTGGATGCTGGTGGATCTTCAAGAGGAAAAACATAGATAAAGAGCGAGGTTAGTAGCGAAGGGTTATGCTCATAGAGAAGGGATTGACTTCTTAAAGATATTCGCGACGACAGTATAACATATGTCTATAAGATTCGTATTAGCGCTGGTTGGCTAATGCGATCTTGAGCTGGAAAGGATGGATGTGGAGTCTGCACTTCTGCAAAGGAAATTAGAGGAGCGGATCTACATAGAGCAACCAGAGCGGTTCGAAGTTTAAAGGGGCTGAGAAAAAAATTTATAGGAGTTCGTGGTGCGACCTGTCGCCTAGGAAATAGTTTGATTCCTTCATGAATAGTCAGGAATTGTATGTTGATGACATGTAGATTGCCAATTATGACATGTCTGAAATCAATGTCGTGAAGACTCGGTAAACTGGGATATTCAAGATGAAGGATCAAGGGGCTGCAAAGATGGTTCTCGGCATTGAGACTGGAAGAGGAGTACGTATTGATCAAGTATGTGATGGACCAGGCATAGTCGGTAAGCGTTCCCTACGTGTCTCTCCTCAAGTTTTCCTCAGGACATGTCCTAAAATAGATGAGAAAACGCATGATATGTCTCATGAGCCTTATTCAAATGCGGTTGTCAGTGTATGCCTTGGTATGTATTAGACTGGTTATTTCATAGGCTATCGGTGTTGTGAGCAAATACACCGGCAAGCAATATTGAGTGGCGATGAGATGATACGAAGGACTATATCTTATCTTTTGAGAAGATAGGAACCAAGTTGGTTAGGTATGTGGATTCAGATTACGCAGACAGTGTGGATTCCAGAATGTCGACTTTAGGTTACTAGTTTGTACTAGCGGGTAGAGTAATTAGTTGGATGTCTATGTTATCCGATAGGTGCTTGAGGAATGAGTTGTAGCACTTGAGAAGATTCACTCTAGCGTAAAGCCGACGGATACACTCACCAAGGTCGTTCCTACAGAGAAGTTCAAGTTATGTCCAACTTCTTTGGGCTTGATGATGGAGTAAAAGAAGAACGGAGTGTGCATGAGAAGCTATGATGTGATGTAGAGATAAGAGAAGAGATCAAGAAGGTACACGGTTAAATATTAAAGACATAGTGGAAATTATTGTAAAATAGATGTCTTAAATCTTACCGCACTGCTCGACTAGTCGAGGGATTGGCTCGACTAGTCGAAGATCCCTTCGACTGGTCGAAGCTCGTTCGACTCGAAGTCTAGCAACGAGGTATTTGAGATTTCTAGGATGCTCGACCAGTCGAGGGTCAGGCTCGACCAGTCGAAGCTCAGGCTCGACTAGTAGAGGGTTACGCAAATGGTGCGCGGTTTGTCCCAGACTGCATAAATTTGATACGGTTTCTAGGGAAGTGCATAAGTGGGGTTTTCCAATATATAAATAGGAGTCGTAGAGCCATTCTCAGGCATGCTAAGGCTTTCTAAAAGGGTTACAAGGGTTCTTAAAAGGATTTTTAGGGTTTCTAAAGGGTGTAGTAAGGGTGAGATTCGAGGTTGTTTAAATCGAGTAAGTCTTTTCTCTTTATAATTTTTATTTTCATAGTGAAGATCTATAACTTTGTACCGTGGTTTTTTCCCGAAATGGTTTTCCACGTTAAATCTCTGTGTTCCCTTATGTTTGCTTAATGTCATTGGATTGCCATCCTAAATTCATATTTGTGTGATTCTGCAGCACAAGTACCAATAAGTGATTGGTCCACATCATCATTGACATTGTCAATACTGCTGCATTAAATACAATTTGCAATGATTTGGCCTAATCATATTGAAACAAACAGGTTTTTTTTCTGTTTGTGGCATAGGATTCATCCTATTTTTGTCAAAACCACAAGGGAGAAAGGACTGTAGTAATAATACTGTACCATTTAAGTTGAAGGAAGATTTACTTCTGCCACAACAGTAACATACAATTCCAAGGAATTACAAGGTTCTCAAAGCATAATAACAATGTTAACCAACAGGAGAGGGAGAGAGAGAATGCTACCAAAACTTTTGTTTTTTTTTTTTTTTTTTTTTCCTTTTGATTTTCAAAAGAGTAGTTGATGGGTAGAATGATTAAAACAGGAAAAGGATGTTGATGGGCCTTAGTGATGGTGGTATGATGGAGGAAGAGAAGCAACAGTGGTATTATGTGGAAGAGGTGGTGGTGTAGGAAGAGGGCACTGGTAGCACTTGGTAAAGAGCCCAAAGGTGTCGACCTGGCGCACGAAATTGGTCATGCTCGCCCATCCCCCAAAACCGAACCCAACCACAAACACCCACACCACCACAAACACGTTTATAGTGTACGTTCCTGCCCACTTCCCTACAAACTTTGGAGGCCTTTCCACAGCATTCTGCAACATCAACGACCACAACAGAAACCATCAGCAAACATACTTGAGATTTTTAGCTATAATAAGCACTAGACTAGTTATACTAGGTGTGCTTTCATCACAATTTTTTATAGGAAACTAGCAACTCATCATGGGTCCCATCGTCGGATCGGAAAATCCTAATCGTATGAGCCCATAACAATTGATGACCCATAAATTGATTACTAGAAAGAAAATGATCAACTGGCCAAATGGTCGGATGAGCGTGATTCGTGGCTTTTGTGGATCCCCAGATCCACTGGGGTCAGTTGATCCCTGACTGTGGGGCCCACTTAGATGTATGTGCTCTACATCCACGCCGTCCGTCAGTTTTGAAAGCTCTTTTATGACATGATCCCAAAAATGAAGCAGATCCAAATCTCATGTAGACCACACCTCAGAAAACAATTTTTAATGGACAATCACCACTTTTTCCCTAGGTGTGGTCCACATGAGATTTGGATCTGTTTCATTTTTGGGATCATGCTAAAATGAGCTGTAAAAACAGATGGACGGAGTGGATGTAATACACATACATCACGGTGGGCCACACAGTCAGGGATCCCCTAAAGTCGGGTCGCAACTCATTATGGGTCCCATCATCGGATTGGAAAATCCTAACCGTATGATTCTATCCCAATATTTGATGCCCAGAAAGAAAATTATCAACTGTTCAAATGGTAAGATGAGCATGATTTTCTGCTTCAACAATTGGGCCCAACGTGTACGATGGATGAATAGGTCCAAGTAACAAATACAAAAGAGTACTTTGGCAGGGCTTTCGTTGAACATACCTCTCTGGCAGTGGCAGAACGGAAGGTAAGCATGTGGGCCAGGGCTGGGATGATGTAGACGGTGAAGCTAACGAGGAGGGATCCAACGGTGGAGTTGATGGGTCCAAAGAAAGGGAATATGATGGCTAAGAACCAAATGGGAATAACCACAGGCAGCCTGGCTAAGGCACGCTTACACATGCTTTTGCATTCATGCATCCCTATCGCCTTCTCCCACACGAAATACAGAGGCGTGCATGCGAACCCAAACGTAATAAACTGCTTTTTCCAATAAAATATAATAAACGCAAGTCAGTTGAAGGAAGAAAGATACATAAAGCATCTTGCTTTTTTTGCGTTGCACATGTAAACTATTTTGTCACTTTCTTTTTCGAGTCAGAAAGAGTGAAAAAGATAAAAAAGAAAGGGCAAAATACATAGATACACTGGCATGAGTGGGACTATTCATACGCACGCTTCCAGCGAGTAAAAACGTGCCACATATGTACCTCAATGCCTGCCGTTCAACGGCCCAAGTGGCGGGTTCCTTTTATGCGGGAGAGTGTAATAACACTAGCCTCATTATTGGTGGGTTTGTTTATTTAATCTGGACCATTGACCATTTATCAATTTGGACCTCCTATCACACCACAAAAAAGGATTGCTTGGATGGTTTGTTTAGTGTGAGTTATTATTGGGCTATTGGTCCATCAATGGGGTCCACACGATTTGGATAGTTTGGATTGAGGTACATGCATGTGGACAATATGGTGAATGCTGAAACTCAATCCAAACGGTTCGATCAAGGCCATAATACAGATGTGGGTAGTAAGTGAAGCTGGCCGATTGTTGGAGAATTGTCAACGGCCAGAATTCAAATAGAGAATACCCATTAATAAATTTCATTGGAAATTTCCGATTTTTTTTTTTTTTTTTTTTGGCCAATGAACCATCTACAGGGCAATTATTTGGACGGTTGGAGAGAGAGAGAGAGAGAGAGAGAGAGAGAGAGAGAGACCTGATGGATGAGCATGAGGATGACAGCCATGTCTCTGAGAGGGGTCTTTGGGAGGAGGGCAAAGGCGTTAGAATGATTGAGAAGCATGTCTCCGAATGCCCAATACATAGATGCAGCAGATGGAAGAGTCAGTGTCAGCACATACAGTGTTGCCAGTAGGTATATGGCCTTGAACTTCTGTGGCTTCCACATGGCGTGCATTATCTCTCTGCCCAAAAATCCAACAATTCAAATTGTCACTTCCTTTCCTTCATTGCAAATAAATATACATTTTAATTTTATCTCTTTTTTGTAAATAAATATATATTTTTTATTTCTCTTTTTTAAAACATCTCAAGTGAATTAAATTCCTTGCACCACTGCCTACGTAACTTCGGACCAATTAAGTGTATACGTTTGCCCATCATGGAGGCGCGGACTCGGTGGATCCCTAACTGTGGGACCCACTATGATATAAGTGCCTTGGATCCATCTCTTTGACAGCTTATTCTAAGGCATGATCCCAAAAATGAGGCAGATCCAAATCTCAGGTGGACCACAATACAAGGGACATTGGTGATTGACCATTAAAAACTTCTCCCGTATGGCACAAAAAGTTTTGTATCAAGCTGATATTTATGTCGTCCCTTCGTTGAGGTCTTTGTAACCTTTATCAATAGGTTGGATGACAAATAAACATTCATTTGCCCCTTAAGAAGTTTTTAATGATATGGGTATTCAATCACCACTGTCTCGTGTGGTGTAGTCTACCTAAGATTTGGATCCTACCCTAAAATGAGCCGTCAAAACGAATGAATAGCATGGATGTAAGGAACATAAATCATGGTGGGCCCCATAGTCAGGGATCCACCTAAATAAGTCGGGCCTTTCATGGGGATACCTATGAGTTGAACCACCACCGGGATACCTGGTGCAAAAATCAGCCTTCTCTACTAATCAGGTGAGCCGCACAATAGAAAACAATGCCTAGATATTTGATAAATAGCAAAATACAATTGTAATCCATTCAATGAATGAGCATGGCTGACTTTTGCACAAGGTGATCTGGTAATGGGGCTTACCTACTACATGGGTTGGATGACACATTACACATGAAAGGTTGTAAACTATCCCCGAAATGGACCGTTGGACCTGAGACTCTTTTTCCTTTTCTAAACAGACATTAACCCCTTTCGTCGTTTATTCTACCACGGAACGACAGGAAACGAAGCCAATAAAGATTGCAAGGGTTAGATGCTGCTGATGGGACCATGTGAATGACTACTCTAGGGCCCGTTTGGCCGGGTGGATTGGAAGGGATTGAATAGTATTAGGGTGGATGGCATGGATTTCTAGGTAATGATGGTGTTGTCAGTGGATTGTCCGGAGATCCATGGGATTGATATATCCCTGGATTGCTATATCCAGTCCGTTTGGCGGGCCCGGCCAATCCCGGTATTAAACCTTCTCATCCCTTCTAATCCTTCAAACCAAACACGTCCCAGGCATATTTGAAGGATTAGGGTGGATTGGATGGGATTTAAATGTAATGATGGTGTTGTCAGCGGATTGTCTTGAGATACATGGGATTGGGATCAAATCACCGACCCTGTTTGGCACGCCAGGCCAATCCCGGGATTTGACTTCCAATCCCTTCCAATACCATCCAATCCCTTCCAATCCGACCGGCCAAACGGGCCCCTAGGGTGTTTTTGGTCAAATTGACGTCTTTTGACATGCAAAACGAATATTTCCGCTTACAAACAATGGGTGTTTTGGGGAAATCAAGCCTTGAAATATGCGTCTTTTTATATATATCCTAGCCCCTTCTTACACTGTCACGGCGTGTCCACCAAATGTGTAGAGAATGTTTGTAGCTCCTGTGAAGTAGAGCACTAGCTGGTTTGGACCCGAATGC
This sequence comes from Magnolia sinica, assembly GCF_029962835.1. NCBI lineage: Eukaryota > Viridiplantae > Streptophyta > Magnoliopsida > Magnoliales > Magnoliaceae > Magnolia > Magnolia sinica. The sequence goes on from NC_080574.1 coordinate 94,397,692, forward strand.
TTCACCCCTTCCACCTGCATTTCATAATTATATTATTACTACAAAAATAATAAATAAAACTATTATTTTTATTTATCTACCCTATTAATTATATATATATATATATATATATATATATATATATATATATATATATATATATATATATATATATATATGGGTAAAGGTTCTATACGGTCGAGCTCATGGGAGCTCCCCATGAGGTCGAGCTGTGTGGGCCTCACCGTGATGCAGGTCGAAAATCTACCCCATCAATCAGATGCACCAGTCCATGGTGGACCCAGGGGTTAAAAATCAAGTCAATCCGTGACTTGTGTGGGCCGCACCACATACAAAAATTGAGAGGGGTTACCCTCCATTAAAATATTCATAATTATTTTTTGGGCCTACTGAGATGTGCTTCGCCAATCCAGCCCATACATTATGTGTGTGCCACTTGGATGAGGGGTCAGACCAAGTTTCAGACCTATAAAAATTTCAGGTGGGCCCCACCAAGTGATTTTATATGTTTTAAGCATGTCTTCACATGATTTTGGATGGTATGGCCCACCAGATTTCCGTATACAGATGATTTTTGGGATATCCCATAATTTAAAGGGTACCCATCAAATGCACGGTGTTGATGTTTGACATACATCATGGTGGGGCCCACACAACTCAACCTCATGGGGAGTTCCCATGAGCTCGACCGTATAGAACCTTTTCCCTATATATATGAATGATGTAAGGCATTTGTCTTGGCACACCCATTCTTTCTACTTTTGGTTAATACTTTAGTATAACTTTCTTCGGTTGTATGACGAAAAGTAAATAGGATGGGTGCATTTATCAGTCAGTGGACGACTACTGCTATAGTCAGGAATTGAAATCTACACCCACTCAAGAGATAGACACCCTTTTCCTTTTTTATTTTCACTATTACCAAATTACTAGTGTTTTGCCAACTGACCTGTCCATGTACGAGGGATGCAATGGTCATGTACCAAGCTGTATATGTAGTCATTATCAAGCCCAAGAAAGACCAGATTCTGTAGTTATGAAAGGAAGGAATGAAGACTGTAGTAGCACAGCAAGCTCCGAAGATGTACGTCCAAGTTCTCTTGTCTAGATTATCATTAATGTAGTATATGTTGCTGTAACGCATAAAAATACAAATGCAGAAAGTATCATTTCCTGTTTCTATTCTTTTGAAGAAGAAAGGAAAAGAAAATTGCTAGAGATTAGAAAGGAATACCTGGCACAAGCAATGAGCTGAATGACAGATCCAAACAGAAGAAATGTGCAGTTAAAAGCCAGGCCAACGTTTCTCCAATGCTTCCCAAGAAGTCCATCGAGAACTTCGAACCACTTTTATTCATCATAGAAGAGAAGAACAAAACCCACGTCAGGAAGTGCTTAATGCACTTAAAAAGTAGTAGAAATTAGAAGAAGAGGAAGAAAAAAAAAAAAAAAACCACCTTAGGAAATGATTTAAATCACTATTTAAAAAACAAAAACAAAAAATAATAAAAAATAAAAGCGAGAGAAGAGAAGCACGGTATCTTCTTGTAGTTTGCAGGACTACTTTCGGTCATGCTTATGGATGATCTGAACCATTGAAGAAGTAGGTCCCACGATGGATAGGCCGTGAGCAAGTTTGAACTGGCATAACCAATCCCACCCATTCGCGACAGATGAAAACATTGAATGGTCAAGATGTTCGCACCGAGTCCATTTTTACTATGGTTGGGATGGCTGACCGCCCGTAGCCTATCCACATGGTGGGCCCTACCTCATGAAGGCTTCTTGAAATGATACACATGGCCCAGTTGGCGGAACACAATATACTCTTGACCAGTCCGAGGACAACCTATATACTTCTCCCCAATATATTGTATGGAACTTGTTACTATTTTGCAATTAGATTAATGCGAAAAGTAGTGAGGGAGAGTGTCAACCAAAAACATGGATTTAACGATTCCTGACTATAAAATAAAAGAATTGAGAGAAAAGAGTTCTATATAAAAACCTGAATGACGTGGTTTCTGAAATCTACTTTTTCTCTCTCTTTCCTGGTTCTATACTCTACGTATAAGATACTGATGAGATACGCAGTCCAGCTGCCTAGCAGACCGTAGAACAGCTGGAAAAGGATGCCAGACACCATCCCGAGCTGGGAAAATGAGTATGGCAAGGTAAGTAATACTTGTGCTACCTGAAAAACAAACAAAACCATTATCACTGAAACAAATTAATACAGTAATCTATTCTACGAATTTCTTTAACAAATATATAAAACCTGTGTGCATGTAGAGATGTATAGAGAGAGAGCCCATTAATTATATCTATCTAAGAAATAAACTATCAGTATTGTAATCTTTTCTATGGTTTTGCTTTATGCACATAGAAGAGAGAGAGAGAGAGAGAGAGAGAGAGAGAGAGAGAGAGAGAGAGAGCATTACCATAGATCTATTTAAGAAAGAAAACCCATCAATACTCTTAACTATTTTAAGCATTTCGTTGCTCTAAGAAAGATCCCATTACCTTAGATCTATCTTTCATTCATGTACAAAGAATAATAAAAAAGAGAAGGGAAAAAAGATAAAGAAAACTCATTGTAGATAGCTATCCAAGAAAGAAAGGCATTAACGCTGCTCTAGTCTCTATGAAACATTTCTTTGATATATGGTGAAAAGAAGTGGAAAACCAGCGTTGCCAATATCAATCTAAGAAAGCAATGAAAGAGAGGCGAGACCTGATTGGAAGCACAGCTAAACCATGCATCATACACAGAACCACCATGCCAAAACAGCTGGGACAATCTACTTTTCATGGTCTTGGGCTTGCCTTCTGTCTCCATCTCTACATAGCTTCCCACCATTACTGTCTCTACTATCTTGTCGGAAGACTCCATTGCTGCTCTCTCTCTCTCTCTCTCTCTCTCTCTCTCTCAGCTTGTTCTCTTTTGTCCTTCTTCCATGAATGGCTGGCAAACTTTATATAAGGTAAGGAGTTGGGTGAGGTGGCGGTGCTGTTTCAAAACAAGGGTGGTTTTGCAGAGACATGGGAAACTGCTTTTCGATACAAGTTGGTGGATTTCGACGAAAACCGCTGGGTTTTTCTTCTATTATTAAATTAGTTATGTGAGCGTGGGTGCGTTGTGCGCACGGGTGGGTTTACCCACTTCCCGAGCGAATTAATTTGCAAAGATTTAATTTAGGGTTTTGGTATTAGACGTGTCTACCCAACTTTTTTTTTTATTTATCCTCAATTACAAAAATGCCACGGCTTTTGGTCGGCCCTTCGCGCGACTGTTCGCTTTCGTAGCCTGAGCCTGCGCACCAACCAAAGAATGCAAGAGTTCGTTTGGCCTATATGTCGCGACGCAGCATCACCAGCATATGTCGACTCCAAGTGGGGCCTCCCATGCAGATGTGGTCTGATGATCTCAGCTGTCCATGTCTAGACAAATGTTGGACTTTGAAAATAATTGGTTCAAAATCTAAATATCTCTGAAATTTCATGCTCAGGATCAATCATCCTTGAAGCGTGCTTCCTGGACTATAGCTCATGCTAGCTCCCAAATTATTTATGCTTCCAATCACTGATCATCGCTACTTGTGGTCCACACATTCTGGCGATCCAGGGCAGCGTAATCCGCAATCACAATGGAACAGTAGTGACTCAGCTTTGGCTGAGAGCGGATTGCCTGTGAGCCCCAAGCTGTGTGGGGTCTACAAAGATGTTTGTAACGTTGATAGATGTCTTAAATCTATAATTCATTTATCCAGCGATGATGACAGGTTCAATGCCACCATGCAGGCTTCGATGTCATCGAAGTTGGTTCGATGCCATTAAGATTTTATGAAATAAATCAATTTGGTTGTTGGACACTTTGGTGCCTTTTCCGATGCCATCGAATACTATTCGATGTCATCGAAGGTTGGTTGATGTCGTCAGTAATATCCGTATTTTTATATTTGGTCACTAAAATGTTTTGGTATTTTTTTGATGCCATCAAAGTGGTTGTGATGTCGACGACAATTAAGTTTTGATGACATTGAAGTGTGTTCGATGTCATCGAACGATTCTACGTAGATTTTCGCATATTCGCGAATTTACGAGATTTATTTTTCAATTTTGATTGGAATTCTCCTAGAAGGTATATATTTGGGTGTAATCGGGATTGGAATGTTTCTAAGGCTTTCTAATTCATTCATAAGATTTCAATGGTTTGTAAAGGGAGATTCGAGGCTTGTTCGAATTGGGTATTCTCTCATTCTCTTATAATTTCCACTTTCATAGTGCTTTCTGTCGCTTTGTGCTGTGGATTTTTTCACGTTAAATTCGCAATGTTTTCGTTGTGCTTGCTTGGTGCGATTGGATTACTCCACTTGATTCATCTATGTGTACTTTCACGGTCCCACAATCCATTCCGTCCATCTATTTTGAAAGACCACAATCAAACGGGATTCTAAAAATCAAGAATATCCAAACTCAAGTGGGCCGCACCAACAAAATAGCGGGAACAACAACATCCACTGTTGAAACCTTCCTGGAGTTGACCATGATGTTTACATGCCATCCAAAACATTCGTAGAATTATTACCATTCAAATAAACTGTAAGAAGAAATATCATCCTGATTAAAAAATAATAATAATAATAATAATCCTATCACCAACAGGTGTTCAATCTCCACTCTTTCGTGTGGTATGGCCATATGAGTTTTGGATCTACCTGATTTTTAGAATCCAAAAAATAGATAGCCAGAGTCGATTTGTCACGGATCTTTATGGCCCACACACAACCCCAAGCAAAGAGATATCTCTATGCCCGGGTCACACACAATCTGCTCCTCCTTTGGTTGTGACCTCTCTAGTACCCAGGCAGGTACTAGTTGGTTCTGGAAAATTTGTGAGCCTCACCATTGTGTATGTGGTTTGTCTGTGCAATCCATCTATTTTTCCAATTCATTTAGGGCATGACCCCAAAAATGAGGTAGATGTGTTACCTATGGTACACCATAGTGGATGTTACCCTTACTTGGGCCTATCTTGATAATGTGTTATATGTCAACTCCATCCATCCATTTTCACATCTCATTTCAGGACATTGCCCCACATCACATGGGTACCGCCTCACACGGGCCACCCACTCTGAGTGTATCCCTGCATCCTAGAAGCAACCCCACGCGAGCTCGGTGTGAAAATACCCCTGCATTAGAAAGCCTGTTGGCAGGAGGGTCCTGCACAAGGAAGCTAGGTGCGGCCCACTGCAATGTCTGTGAGAAATCCACCCCTTCCATCCATTTTGCGAACTCATTTTAGGACATGTGACAAAAAATGAGGTGGATCCAAAGCTCAAAAGGCCACACGCGACGAAATAATAGGGAAAGAAATGCACCTCATTTTTTGTCACGTGTCCTAAAATGAGTTCGCAAAATGGATGGATAGGGTAGATTTCTCTCAGAAATTGCAGTGGGCCCCACCCAACATCCTTGTATAATAACTTCCTGCCAAAAGGCTTCCACCATAAATTCGCGTCCCACATCTTTTATCTTCCACAAGGGAGCGGATTAGCTATTACTCCGGTAATACCTTAGTGGGTGTTACCCTAACTATGTGAGGCCAACATTGATACATTTCTTCTATATCTACATTGTTCGTATGTTTTCCATCTCATTTTAAGATGTGTTACTAAACCTTAAGAAGAGTTTTGAATTAAACAAATCTTTGTATTTTTCCCTTTATCCAATTCTTCTTGACATTATCAACATGTTGATGACAAATAAACATTATGAAAACCTTATGGATGGCCCTTTGGAATTGTTAATGGTGAGGCACTCAATCACCTTTGTTTCTTGTGGTGTAGTTCACTTGAGATTCAGATCTACATACTTAGACCACCACCTAAATTGACGTGGGAGAAATGGATGGACAGCATGGATACACAACACATCATTGAGGTGGGCCCTATGGCAAGGGTAACGGCCACTAGGTTGTTACCCAGGTAACACCTAATCCGCTCTCCTTACAAATTTCACGTGGGACTTTAGTGTGGTCTTTACGATGATCTCTTTGTTTGATCAAAGTTGTTCATACCGTTTGGATAATTATTTTAGGAAATAAGCTAAACAAAATAACATAGATCCAAATTTCAGGTGGACCCCACAGTAGAAAATAATGATTTATTAAATATTTACCCAAAAAAACTACATGGGGCCATAATAATGTTTACTTGCCATCCAACCTGTTGATTACATCACGCGGACTTGGAAGAAGGGAAAACATGAATATCAGCTTGATCCAAAATCGTATGATGTATATAGTAAGTACATGGAGAGGGTTTTGCGTTCGGTAAGTAAGGTGAGGGAGAGAGAGGGGTGTCAGATGTGCTCATTGGACGAACTCGGCAAGTGAGTGGCGTGTGCATGTGATTGTAGGTTGAGTTCAGTGGGGCTGGTGAGAAAGAGGGACGACGAGGGAGAGGATTTCAGTTTCCTTGACAAGGAGAGAGGGGCGTGTGTGGGATTGTATGGTTAGTAAAAAACTAAAAGACATTTGTAACGCCCTGAATTTCGAGGGTCAAACAGAGCTCAACTCCTGAGATCCGTCACATCACTTATGCAACATAAATAATGATGATTGAATGTTGTTCGTATTAGTGCATTAAACATGAATGGGATTACACTAAATCAATATATCATACTCCAGAGACAATTAGATTATGCAAGTAGAAGACTGTGATAGATATATAAAACATATAAATGGTTGTAAGTCCCCAAAGTATGAACATGTCACCAGGTTAAATAATTACATGTATAGTTCCAAAATTTACAAAATAATATAATGTGATGGCATCTAATCCGTATCCTTGTAACCCCAGTGATGCAACTCCAGGTCTACATAGACCCGCCAGAGAGTTGCATGTAGGAGAACTCCTCCTCGTTATCATAAAAGTCAGGCTTAATCTCGTAAGCCTCGCCATCACCTGCAGCTACAATAGAGTCTGGTTGGTGTTTTAAAACACAGTCCCAAAGTAGGAGTGAGTGATTAACTCAGTGGTACTATAAGGCAAAGGTTAACATGTTATCAATTCAATCAAGCAGTAATGATAAAGCAGTACAACACTCATGTCCTTAGTACTCTTGTTAATACAGGAATGATGTGCTATAATGATGCATGCCCTCGCCCGTACTCCCTCATCGACAACATCTCACGGTCGCACATGTTACTCCCACTATGTTCTTCCACGCCAAAGGTACATGTAATACGGTGCATGGTCATATTAGCTGAGTTCTTAATTAGTCTCATTCATACAACAGATTCGGGAAGCTAACGTACCTCTGATTTACCCAAACAATGATCCATTTAGGGTCGTCAATCCTAGTTAACCACATACAATAGACAAGTTATAGGGTAACATCACTCCTGATTTAAAAGCAGTGGATAGGCAAGTTCAGGTCACTACGGGAGGTTCGTCACCTCAGCGTAGGCTTATTTTATACTCGAGGTCACTATGAAAAGGCTCGTCACCTTAGCGTAGGCCGACAGCTCGAATACAGTATCTCATACCACTGTATTCGGTTCACGAGTTTGGGTTGCTCAATGGACACTATGGGGAGGCTCGTCACCTCAGCGTAAGTCGACATCTCGACCACGGTGTCCCATACTACCATGCCCAGCTCATGAGTCTTAACGATTCATGGTAGCAAGGTTAAACGGGCTTTTCATTGGTAAGTGATACCTTACATTCAAGCAATAGCGTCCATACGTGGTGAACATACATTAGGCTAATCGGGTTACTTGATAAGCTTGACTGGTATGAGCGCACGTTAAATTAATCGACATGGAGCGCATACGCACTCCTTGTGGGCTAACTACTGTTGATTATTACTGTACAACTCGAATTCATGAAACGTATCCATTGTGGCAAAACTAGTTCGGCCACTGATCGTAGATCGTTACCAATTTTAATTTTCTATACTATGTATTAATCCCAATTATACTCAAATACAATAGGCATTCATATGTGATAGTCAAAACAGCATGTGACAACCAATTCAAATATAAATCTCATTTGAACATTTTAACAAACACATAGTGCACATGTTATCATACATAGGCATTTCATTCATAAATCACGTAGTAGCGAGATAGATTACATGAAAGGAACTATAACTATAGATACAGTAATTGAGAATCCCATCTCAACGCCCTTATTAAATACATTTCAATAAGCAACTTCTCATTTAGACATTTTATCAAACACGTAGACTACACATATCAATATACATGTAATAAATTAGTTATAACATATAATATAGCAAATCTTTTCACAAAGGAGTTGTCACACATACAACAATCATGTATTCTCAATCAAAAATCATGGCAAGCACAAATCATAATTCCATATTCATTCAAATATTTCAATAAACACATGGAATGCATTATATTCAACATAGTTCATATAATTGTATAATACACGGAAAACATCTTATCTAAGTACATGTGACAGCAATCAAGTCAGTCATAAATCATTAACTGACATTGAAAGCCTCGAAAACCATAACCTAAATGTTTATAGTCTGCACCTTTCGTCGGTTTACTTGTTACAAACTCGGTTCAAACACTACGTCTCTGTCTACGGCACAACGGCTACCTAAATCATGAAATAGGTTTGCTATTCCACCGACTTATCTATTTAGATTCCTAAAATAGATTAGGGTTAAGATTTCTTATCCAAAAATGGATTTGGATTCGACGATGTAGCGACACGGGAGAGATGATTCGGTATGTGGAGTGGTGGGAGTGAATCCCAGCAACAAACCACAGATCTCTCACGCTTCTCCGCACTCTTTCCTCCTTTTTTCTTTCTTCTCTCTCCTAGGGTTAGAGAATTCGTATGGAATGAGAGAGGGGTCGGTTTAGGGCATTATATAGGCCCAGATGTGGTGTCAGTGGCCCCAAGGCCATGGTATACTTAGGATATAGCCAAAAGGCATCTGCTTCGAGCCAATGGAGCTTATCTGGAGGTCCATTACCTGTATACAGTCCGGAGAAAGTTTCCTAACAATGGATCTATGTCAAGTTAAGATTTCGATCCGATCAGACTTGTTGATTGACTGTGGAGGACCAGTTTCAGTTCACGGCTATCGTCACTTGATCAGGCCACAAGTACACTGACATGTGTAGGGAAAATTTCTTGATTCAAGGCTGTAGTTGGGTCAGAATCTAATGGTTAGAAACCTTAAATTTGGCCTGCAAGTGAACAGCCCAAATTACTTAAGTTTGAGTTCATTTTCTAAAGATATTCACGTTTCTCACACACTTTGCTACGGGCTCAAGTTGTGTGTTTTTGGATATTATTTGGACTCGATTCCCGCAGTAGTTGTCAAGCCCAGTAAGGTGATTATAACCTTATAGTTTCGTGGTCATTGAATTCTCGACGCGTGGTCCAGGTCTGATACAGAGTTTTAGTGTGCTCCCAAGAGCAACTAGGTTTTGAGACGGATCCTAGGTTTTAAGGTAATGTTGAGTTAGCGATCCTAATGGTTTTGGGTCTTGCAGTTCATATAGAAAGTGGTTCAAGTTAATTCCACTGATTATTTAGTTTAGTACTTAATTAATTTTTGTCTAATTTCTAAAGGATTCGATCCTTAGTGACTTCTGCCTGAGGTGGTACTCGGGTCTTTGTACGAATTTTTCTGAGATGTTACAATCTACCCCTTTAAAGAAAAATTTCATCCTCAAAATTAGTATCTTTTCTTACTCCTCGAAAATCTGAGGGTAGTTCTTACGGACCTCAGCTTTTGTTTTCCAAGTAGCCTCTTCCTTAGTGTGATGCGTCCATAATACCTTCACAAGCGAAATAACTTTACTGCGCAGCACCTGTTCCTTCCTGTCTAGGATACACGTCGGTCGCAGTACATAAGTAGAATATTCACTCAACTGTACCTGCTCCCATTGAATAATGTGGGAAGGATCAGGAACGTATTTCTTCAGCATCAACACGTGAAATACGTTATGCACGCCGGCGAGTGGTGTGGGCAAAGTGAGGCGGTATGTACCCCACCCACTCAATCTAAAATCTGGAACAGACCAATAAATCATGACGTGAGTTTTCCCTTTTTACTAAATCGAAGTACTCCCTTCATTAGGGAAACCTTCAAGAATACATAGTCCCCAACCTCAAACTCTAGCGGTCGCCACCTCACATCGGCATAACTTTTCTGTTTGCTCTGTGCTGAAAGAAGTCGATGCATGATAATGTCGATCTTCTCTGAGGTCGCCTGAACTAAATCTGGGTCAATTAAACTCTTCTCGACAACCTCTGCCCAGCAATGCGGCACTCTATATGGGCGCCCATACCATTCATAGGGGGTCATGCCAATGCTCACTTGAAAGCTGTTGTTATAAGCGAACTCTATATAAGGAAGACAGTCATTCCAACTGTCTTTGAAATCAAACACACATGCCCGTAACATATCTTCTAACACCTGATTCACCTGTTCCGTCTGCCCATCGGTCTGTCGGTGGAACGCGGTACTGAACTTCAATTTCACACCCATTGCTTCCCGAATGCGAGTCTAGAAGATAGATGTGAATCGCATGTCTCGATCTGACACAATCTTCATAGGCACTCCGTGCAGACGTACTATGTCCTTGATGTACAGCCTGGCTAAATCGTCTGCTGAGTTTGAGACTCTAATCGGGAGAAAATTGGCTGATTTCGTCAATCAGTCCACAATCACCCAAATGGAGTCATATACCTTCCTCGTCTTCGATAACCTAAAATGAAATCCATAGAGATAAAATCCCATTTTCATTTAGTTATGGGCATGGGCTGATGTAAACCAGGAGGTCGGCGATGCTCGGCCTTGACCTGCTGGCAGGTGAGACAACAGGATAGATAGTCTGCTATGTCGGCCTTCATGTTATCCCACCAGTACAAACACTTCATATCTCGATACATCTTCACACTACCAGGATGCATCACCATCTTCGAATTGTGAGCAGCTTCGAGAACTTCCCTTCTCAAGTCGTGAAGATTTGGGACGCATAGGCGACCACGATAACATAAACCCCCATCCATACCAACTCTCCATTCAGAGTCTTCATCGTCACTAGCTCGCTTCCTCAACTCTACCAACCCTTCATCTTCCCTCTAAGCCATAATGATTCGGTCGTCGATAAGTGGTTGCACACGAATATGTGCGACGCTCTCGAACGGCTCCTCTACTGTAAGCCTCTAATCAAAATATCGCACAAATTCTACCATATTCCATTACCTTATTATTAGCGGAGCTACAAATGCTATCTTCTTTCGGCTCAACGCATCTGCCATAAGGTTGGCCTTGCCAGGATGGTAGGAGACCTCAAACTTGAAGTCTTTTAAGGTTTCCATCCATCGTCGTTATCTCATATTCAAGTCTCTCTGTGTGAATATGTACCTGAGGCTCTTGTGGTCGCAAAAGAGCTCGAACTCCTCTCCGTAGAGGTAATGTCTCCAGAGCTTTAATGCAAAGATGACTGCCGCCAATTCCAGGTCATGTGTAGGGTAGTTTTTCTCATGTTTCCTCAACTATCACGATGCATAGGCAATAACCTTGTCCTTTTGCATAAGAACACAACCCAAACAAACGCGAGAGGTGTCGGTGTATATGATATATTTAACCCCCTGCTCTGGTAATACTTGCATGGGTGCGGATGTCAACTTGTCCTTCAGTTCTTGAAAGGCTGCTTCTGTCTTCTCATTCCAGGTAAACTTAAGGTCCTTCCGAGTGAGCTGAGACAACGGTCTGGCTATCTTGGAAAAGTCCTTAATGAATCGATGATAATAACCTGCTAGGCCAAGGAAACTCCTCACTTTAGTAACCGAACTGAGCTGCTCCCAGTCCTGAATTGCGGTCACCTTAGCAAGGTCCACAACTATTCCTTCCTTGGACACCACATGTCCCAGGAACTTGACTTCTTCTTTCCAGAAATCATACTTCTTGTACTGAGCAAACAACTGGTTCTTCATGAGAATATTAAAGACTACTCACAGGTGCTCCTCGTGATCCTTCCGACTCTTGGAGTATATCAGGATGTCATCTATAAATAGGATGACAAATCAGTACAGATACGGCTGAAACACCCAGTTCATCAGGTCCATGAATACGGCGGGTGCGTTTGTGAGTCCAAATGACATCACAAGGAACTCGTAGTGCCCAAAGCTGGTTTTGAACGCTGCCTTCTATACGTCCTCGTCCCTGACGCGCAATTGGTGATACCTTGACTATAAGTCGATCTTAGTGAAATACTGCGCCCCTTTCAACTGATCGAACAGATCATCTATCCTGGGCAAAGGATACTTGTTCTTCACTATCACTTGGTTCAATCTACGATAATTAATACACAATCGTAGCGATCCATCCTTCTTCTTCACGAACAACACGGGTGCTCCCCAAGGAGATACACTTGGTCGTATGAAGCTTGCATCCAACAGACCATCGATCTGTCTCCTCAGTTCCTCCATCTCACATGGAGGCATGCGATACGTCGGTAGAGATATAGGTGTCGTACCAGAACTAGGTCAATGGTAAAATTGATCTCACGCTGAGGAGGTAATCTAGGTATATTTCTGAACACGTCCGTGAAATCCTGAATTACTGGCGTGTTCCCAAGTGTCAGACCATCAACATGCTCTAGCAAGGTAGCATAACAACTAAAACGATAGTACCAACTGACCTGAACTGGGAAAGTAAAGGTCATGCCCTCAAATCTATGGGCTATCACCACTTTAATATCGCAATCGATCTCTACCTTCATCTCGATGAGCCAATCCATACCAAGAATGACATCATAATGACATAATGGGGCGACCATTAGGTCAACGAGCACTATCTGCTCCCTAAGTCTATCGAGCAACCTCTATAAGTCTTGGTGGAGTCTGAGAAGGTCCCTATGGCGGTAAGAAGTCTCACCCTAACCATAGGAGTAGTTTCCAACACTAGTCGCTTGACTGTTGTGCATGATATGATCGAGATAGTGGACCCGGTGTCTACCAACAGAAACACAGGTGTACCTTGGATGTGTGCTGTGATTTTGAAAGCCAATGGTGCTGTGGTTGCTGTCTCGGAAGTCTCAGCTACAAGCGAGTGCACCCAAGCTTGTTGAGGATGATTTGGCTACGCTGTCATAGGTCATTGAGGCAGCCTAAATCGAGGTGTAGGTGGCCAATTAGATGACTATGCAGGTGGTGCCGATCGTAGAGGAGGGGCTAAGATGGCCTAAGGTAACTGTCGATTGATCTTCTGAGGCGGCGCCAAGCCGTTGTCCCTCATCCTGGTAAAGCAGTAAGTGTCGGTATGACCCAACCTCTTACAGTAGGTGCACCACACATTTGATCGCCTAGGCTGTGTCGGTGGAGCCATGAGCTTAGGAGGCAAATCTGGACGTGGCCTCTTGCCGAGAAATGGTCTACTCGACAAATCAGGTCAAGGCCTAGGACTCATAGGCACACATGTACGGGCCAATCTGTTCCCGTCCTGCTAAACTTGTAGAGACATTTTCACTAGCTCAGAATAATTGAGAATGCTAGCGCAACACATCTTCGTACATATCTCAGGCCGCAGACCCTCAAAAAATTACCACATTCGATCGACTTGTCTGTTAATATCAAGGGAGCATATCTGACCAGCTCCATGAACCTATTCTCATACTCAGCCACAGTCATTCCTCCTTGACGGAGGTGAAAGAATTCACCCTCCTCGTTACGGTAGGTGAGGGGGAAATACTTTCTATGGAAGCGGGTCTCAAAAGCATCCCATGTCCACACATAACCCTCAGGAACGGTCCGAAGGATGCTGTCCCACCAGAGTCTGGCTTCCTTCTCAAACATATATGTGACCAACTCAACCTTCTCTACCTCAGTGCAGTGCAGTGACTTCAACATCTTAGAGATGTAGTCAAGCCAATATTCGGCCTCCTTAGGTCTGTGAGTACCCACAAAAGTGGGAGGTCGGAAGCGCTGGAATTGCTTAAATAAGCCACTGACATTCAGGTTTCTAGCAGGGTGCACAGGTGGTGCAGGCGGAACCACATTCATATTCTGGGCAAGGGTCCCAGCGATGGTGGTCCAAATCTGCTGTTGTTGCTGCATAAATAGCATCATCTGCTCCAACCTATCAGGAGGAGGAGCCCCTTGAGGCATGTGTGGCGCCAATGAAGACGCACAGTTCTGTTTTAGAATCAGTGGTGCAAAAGGTGTCGGCCCATTTGTGGGGCCAGTGGCCGGTAGAGAATCCGGCATAGTCTCGTGATTTGGGCCCAAACTGGGGTCCGTGTGGCTATCACTTAGGGGAGGTGCCCTGTCACTCGATTTGCCAAGTGTAAGACGTACCATACTCTGAGTGGCCTTAGGTGTCATTCCCTATATACAACATAGGGTGCAACATGTGTAAGATTCAGCATAAGAACTCACACTCATCCAAACATCATTTACATTCCAAATTAAAAGAAGCTTCATGCATTTCATTTAACCAAAATCATCACAATAGATGAGATGTAGTCTTACATGGATCATGACAGAAGATGCATGTGAGCTAATCTAAACAAAGTTTTTAAACACTAAAATATACCAACCACTCTACTATACTACTAAGCATATCAAGGCTATAACATAGAAATAAAAAAACAAGGAAAACCCAAAGACGACTACAACATAGGACTAGTCGTCCGAATCTGGTGATGGTGGAGGAGTACCCTTGTCCTGCATACAGCACAGGAGAGCCTTCAAGGTGCGAGACACCTTCTTAAACCTTTGTTTCATGTAAGCCTAACTCTAGTCAAGCCTTTGCTTCACTTCGGCCCAGGTCTCTCTGACCTCCTATCTCAGGGCGACTTGGCTCTCCTCAAGCTGAGACAAGCGGGCTTTTAAAGCAGCCCGATCACAGTGGTGCCCTTGTGTAGTAAGAGAAGAGCCCCCATCAGAGTCTTGGGCCTCCTCTTCTTCTTCCTCCTGCTCTTCCTCATCACTTATCTTCTCATCACTTCCTTCCTCGCCTTCTTCATCTTCACTCCCCTCATCCTCTTCACTTTCTTCCTCTTCCTCTATCTCATCACCATACTCATCAAGTTGAGCTTGACGTTGTTGTGACCCAATGCCCATGTTGTTGAGTATGGTGTCATTGATGAAATGGATTGGCGCAAGCTCATCCGTGTTAAGTCTATAGCCGAACTCATGAGCAATCTTACATCTAAGTCGGCTAAATGGGAGTGAAATATCCATCCTAACGGAGCGTGCGGTCTGGACTATCTGCAGTAGTATATACGTAGGCAGACACAGCTTGTCTCCCTGCCCAGCTTTGTATAGAAAGTCCACCATCAAACGTGTGCATTTGGATTGCTCCACCTAGGATACACATTGCATGTGAATATGTAGTGGAGTAAGAGGAAGTCATGAGTCATCTTGGTCACCAGGAGATAATTTTTCCACTGCCATTGGACCAGTCGGCCGCAAAGAAACCGTGTGCGGCGATCTCTTTCTCGTATACTCTTGAGATTCTTCTCGCTAGCATGCACTTCTTCACATGGAATCCCTATGATCAGGATATCACACCAACATCTACAATGGCTTCCAGCCTTCCCACGGGATAGAGAACTGTAGAGGCTCTAGCAGTGGATTTCGTATGTGGGCGTAGAAGGCTCGAACAGTGCTCACACACCCACGGGACTTGCCCTCAAATATGGGACCCCACCCAGCGTCCAACAGAAGGTCCATCACCAAATAAAGCCCAAACAGTCTCTCGTCAACATGCGCTTCAAAGATCACTATATGGCCTTAAAACCTACCATATGTGATGCCTGCCGGCAAAGCTCTCTCGATAGGAATTTAGGGATCGAGGTCCTGCTTCGTCCTTCGCTTGCGCTAATGCTAGTGCTAGCCTCGGCGCCTTTCTGCCTCCTTAGACGAGTAGGGCAGCTAGGCCCGACTTCATCTGTAGGCACCCTCTTCTTTCCCATGAGGGAAAGAAATGTGGAGAGGAAAAGAGCTATGAGAGTGAAGCAAGATGGAGGGATAGGATGGGTCAGTGGATTTTGAGGTTTATGAGATACAAAGGAGGGTTTGTGTGCTCAAATGGGAGGAAGTAAGGGAGATAGGAGATGGGTTTGGAAGGAATGGTGGGAAGTGGGTATGTAGTGAAGAAGAAGAAGAAGAAGATTTGAGAATGGTATGGAGATTTGAGAAGGAAAGTAAGGTTTTTGAGAGGTTTAGAGGGTGTAGAAACTAGGTGGGGGTAGAAATGAAGCAAAAAGGACCAAATAGAGGGTCCCACATGAATTTCATGGCCCCACATGTGTGTACAAGGTCGGCCAGCGGCGGCCCGCTAGACCTGGACCATGAGGCCTCGCGGTAAGAGCGATGCCATCACGGTCCCCTGGACCTGTGGGCGATGGCTCGCCCTGGGGGTGATGGCATCCCCCTCCCGGGGTGCCAGAAATGCACGGGGGCTACTTTAGTTCCCCTCGATTTGTGTCGTTTGGGCCCTTGAGTCCATTTAAGACGTTTTCAGAATCCATCTCGCGCATATTCACGTGTTCTGGTCATTTGAGTGTGGAATACGCTGAATTATCGTCCAAACCCATCGATTAATGGTCTAGAGAGGAATTAGGATCATCTCACATGATTAGAGATGCATACGAGTCCTGTTTCAACGGTTAGTTTCGCCCATCGGTGAAACTTGAAATCCTACGTTCGTTTCTATGTTTTAATGCTCCCTCCTAAGTCAAAGTATGTCAATGTGCATCGTGTTACCCTAACCCAGGTCCAGTTTAATCCAAATCATGATCTAATACCAATGTGTAACACCCCGAATTTCGAGAGTCAAGCAGAGCTCAACTCTCGAGATCCGTCGCATCACTTATGCAACATAAATAATGATGATTAAATGTTGTCCGTATTAGTGCATTAAACATGAATGAGATTACACTAAATCAACATATCATACTCCAGAGATAATTAGATTACGCAAGCGAAAGATTGTGATAGATATATAAAGCATATAATCATTGTAAATCCTCAAAGTATGAACATGTCACCAGGTTAAATAATTACACGTATAGTTCCAAAATTTACAAAATGATACAATGTGAAGGCATCTAATCCGTATCCCTATAACCCCGGCGACGTAACTCCAGGTCTACATAGATCCGCCAGAGAGTTGCATGTAGGAGAACTCCTCGTCATCATAAAAGTCAAGCTCCATCTCGTAAGCCTCGCCATCACCTGCAGCTATAATAGAGTCTAGTCGGTGTTTTAAAACACCATCCCAAAGTGGGTGTGATCAACTCAGTGGTACTATAAGGCAAAGGTTAACATGTTATCAATTCAATCAAGCAGTAATGATAAAGCAGTACAACACTCATGTCCTAAGTACTCTTATTAATGTAGGAATGATATGTCATAATGATGCATGCCCTCGCTTACACTCCCTCAGTGACACCATCTCACGGTTGCACATGCTACTCCCACTGTGCTCTTTTACACCAAAGGCACATGCAATGCAGTGCATGATCATGTTAGTCGAGTTCTTAATTAGGCTTATTCATACAACAGATTTGGGAAGCTAAAGTACCTCCCTTTATATCATTTTCCTAAACGATGATCCATCTAGTGTCGTCAATCCTAGTTAATCACATACGATAGGCAAGTTATAGGGCAATATCACCCCTGATTTAAAAGCAATGGATAGACAAGTTCAGGTCGCTACAAGAGGCTCGTCACCTCAATGTAGGCCTATTTTATACTCGAGGTCACTATGGAAAGGCTCGTCACCTTAGCGTAGGCTGACAGCTCGAATACAGTGTCTCATACCACCGTATTCGGCTCACGAGTTTGGGTTGCTCAATAGACACTACAGGGAGGCTCGTCACCCTAGCGTAGGACAGCTCGACCACAGTATCCCATACCACTATGCCTAGCTCATGAGTCTTAACGGATCATGGTACAAAGGTTAAATGGACTTTTCATTAGTAAGTAGTACCTTAGATTCAAGCAGTAGCGTCCATACATGGTGAACATACATTAGGCTAATCGGGTTACTTGACAAGCTTGACTGGTACGAGCACACGTTAAATTAATCGACATGGAGTGCATACGCACTCCTCGTGGCCTAACCACTATCGATAATCACCGTACGACTCGGATTCATCGAACGTATCTGTTGTGGCAAAACTTATTCGGCCACTGATCGTAGACCATTACCGATTTCCTGTACTATGTATTAGTCCTAATCATACTCAAATACAATAGGCATTCATATGTGATAGTCAAAACAACATGTGACAACCAATTCAAATATAAATCTCATTTGGACATTTTAACAAACACATAGTGCACATGTTATCATACATAGGCATTTCATTCATAAATCACGTAGTAGCGAGATAGATTACATGAAGGGAACTGTAACTATAGATATGGTAATTGAGAATCTCATCTCAACGCCCTTATTAAATACATTTCAATAAGCAACTTCTCATTTAGACATTTTATCAAACATGTAGACTACACATATCAACATACATGGAATAAATTAGTTATAATATATAATATAGCAAATCCTTTCACAAAGGAGTTGTCACACATATAACAATCATGTATTCTCAATCAAAAATCATGGCAAGCACAAATCATAATTCCATATTCATTCAAACATTTCAACAAACACATGGAATGCATTATATTCAACATAGTTCTTATAATTATATAATACACGGAAAACATCACATCTAAATACATGTGATAGCAATCAAGTCAGTTATAAATTATTAACTAACATTGAAAGCCATGAAAACCATAACCTAAATGTTTATAGTCTACACCTTTCATCGGTTTACTTGTTACGAACTCGGTTCATATACTACGTCTCCGTTTACCGCACAACGGCTACCTAAATCATGAAATAGGTTAGCTATTCCACCAACTTCTCTATTTGGATTCCTAAAACAGATTAGGGTTAGGATTTCTTACCCAAAAACGGATTTGAATTCGACGATGTAGCGACAGAGGAGAGATGATTCGGCACGTGGAGTGGTGGGAGTGAATCCCAGCAACAAACCACAGATCTCTCACCCTTCTCCTCACTCTTTCCTCCTCTTTTCTCTCTTATCTCTCCTAGGGTTAGAGAATTCGTATGGAATGAGAGAGGGGTGGGTTTAGGGCATTATATAGGCCTAGATGTGGTGTCAATGGCCTAGGGCCATGGTATACTTAGGATATATCCAAAAGGCATCTGTTTCGAGCCAACGGAGCTCATCTAGAGGTCTATTACCTGCATACAGTCCGGAGAAAGTTTCCTGATAATAGATCTATGTTAGGTTAAGATTTTGGTCCAATCAAATTTATGGATCGACCGTGGAGGACTAGTTTCAATTCAATGACTATCGTCACTCGATCAGGGCCATAAGTACACTGACATGTGTAGGAAAATTTCTCTAATCCAAAGGTATAGTTGGGTCAGAATCTAATGGTCAGAAACCTTAAATTTGGCCTGTAAGTGAACGGCCCAAATCACTTAAGTTTGAGTTCATTTTCTAAAGATATTCGCGTTCTCACACACTTCGCTACGGGCTCAAGTTGTACGTTTCTGGATACTATTTGGACTCAATTCCCGTGATGGTTGTCAAGCCTAGTAAGGTGATCATAACCTTATAGTTTCACAGTCATCGAATTTTCGACGCGTGGTCTAGGTCCGATACGGAGTTTCAGTGTACTCCTAAGAGCAGTTGGGTTTTGAGACTGATCCTAGGTTTTAAGGTAATGTTGAGTCGGCAATCCTAATGATTTTAGGTCTTGCAATTTGTATAGAAAGTGGTTCAAGCTAATTCTACTGATTATTTAGTTTAACACTTAATTAATTTTTGTCTAATTTCTAAAGGATTCGGTCCTTAGTGATTTCTGCTTAAGGTGGTACTCGGGTCTTTGAACGAATTTTTTTCGAGACGTTACAACATTTTTATCATTTTTTAAAATACATTATAATATTCTTGGTGGTATAATTGAAATGGTAAGCAAATTTTTGGAAAAAGTTTAAAAGCAAGCTTGTTTTTTAAGGATAGCGGCTTATGGGTGAGTATATATAACTTAAATTTAAAATGATCTGAAAAAAATGAATGAGTGGTGTACTAGGTCACAAAGCTTTTTCCAACACCAACCAGTACTGACATGGGTACTGGAGGGGTCACCACGAATCCAAAGTCTGAAAAGTAGTATGGGAATCGTGTTGGTTGAGGGGATAGGACCTTCAGGGGCATTTGGGGCATGGGTTTAAGTGGGATTTGGTGGAAGTGGGTTTCAAGATCCCAAGGATCATTGCAAAGTGTGTTTGGGGAATCACACAAGGCATGGGTTGTGAAGCCCTTCTGGGAATCAATGCGGGAGCAAGAGTTTCTACCACCATACTTTGGATTTCATGCAGCTAGTGGTCGGTGCTATGTGGACCCCACCATGATATATGTGTTTTATCCACGCCGTCCATCTATTTTGAAGTATAATTTTTGGGCTTCATCCCAAAAATGAGGTAGATATAAATCTAAGGTGGACCACACCATGAGAAAACAATAGTGATTGAATTACACCATTAAAAACCTCATAGGGCTAACTGTGCGGTCCACTTGAGATTTGAATCAAACTTATTTTTGGGCTCATACCATAAAATGACATAGAAAAAATGGGTGGACGGAACGGATGAAACACATACATCATGGTGGGGCCCATAGAGCACCGACTGGTATTAGCAAGATGAGATGCCAATCCGTTTCCCAAACATAGAGTGGGATGGCCTCAATCCATGGGATTAGGAGACAATCCCTTACACAATGTAATCATTATGTTTTGATAATTCCATCCCACTTAAACCCATCTAATCCCAAGCTCCAAACACCCCTCAAGTTTCAATTGCGCTCCCACGATTTACAAGGATTATATCCTAAAATTTTAACACTAGTGCTCTCAATCCTTGAGAGTTCCAAGCTTGATGATGCCAATTTCTTATAGTAAGTGTTAGGGAGCTCATGCAGCAAAAACTATCAGATGTGCTAACTGGTGTCAAGTTGGAGCCCGAAATTCTTGTATAGCCACACAGCAAAGAAACAGTGGAGAAAGGGCCTTCACTTCAAGACCACTAAAATTTTGACTCGGATTGATATTTGTGTTGTCCGTCCAACAAGTTGGGACCCTCCTTGTGAAGGAAACAGATTGGCTACTCCCCCCGCCAAGCCAATGGCTAGTGGTTGGTGCTCTGTGGGCCCCACCATGATGTATGTGTTTCATCCATGTCGTCCATCTATTTTTCTAGATCATTTTATGGTATGAGACCAAAAATGAAGTATATCCCAATCTAAAGTGGACCAAATTACAGGAAACAATTTTAAATGAACGATGATCATTAAAAACTTTTTTTGGGGGGTGGGGCCATAAAACTTTTGGATCAAGCTGATCTTTCTTGTTTCCCTTCATCTGGGTCTGTATGACCTAATCAACAGATTGGATGTCAAATAAACAGTACGGTGGGCCTTAGGAGGATTTTAATGGTGGATATCCAATCACTATTATTTTCCTATGGTGTTGTCCATCTGGGATTTATATCACTCTCATTTTTTGGATTAAGCCCTAATATGATCTGTAAAACTGGATGAATGAAATGGATGAAAAACATACATCATGGCGGTGCCCACAGAGCACCGACCACTAGCCACAGGCTGGTGGCAGGGGTAGTAGCCAATCTGAGTCCTCTTATGAACGGGGTTGGTGGCATATGAATATTATGCTGGGGCCCAAGAAAGTCTCAATGGTGGATGTTTCCATACCTACTTTTTCTTATCCGTCTATACACACACACACACACACACACACACACACACACACACACATGGGAAAAGGTACTATGCGGTCGAGCTCATGGGAACTTCCCATGAGGTTGAGCTATGTGGGCCCCACCGAGATGCTTGTCGAACATCTACCCCATCAGTCAGATGCACCATTCCATGGTGGGCCTAGATTTCAAAAATTAAGTTAATCCATGACTTGTGTGGGCCACACCACATACAGAAGTTGAGAGTGGCTACCCTCCATTAAAAAATTCATAATCATTTGTTGGGCCCACCGAGATGTGGTTTGCAAATCCAGCCCATCCATTATGTGTGTCCCACTTGGATGAGGGTTAAGACCAAGTTTCAGACGCATCCAAATTTCAAGTGGGCCCCACCAAGTGCTTTTATATGTTTTCGGCATGTCTTCACATGCTTTTAGATGGTATGGCCCACCTGAGTTGCGTATACAGCTGATTTTTAGGATATCCCATACTTTAAAGGGGACCCATTAAATGCACGGTGTTAATGTTCGACAAGCACCACGGTGGGGCCCACATAGCTCGACCTCATGGGAAGTTCCCATGAGCTCGACCACATAGTACCTTTTCCATATATATATATATATATATATATATATCTATATATATATATATATATATATATATATTCTCACCTACGCACGTGTGCACCTTTTCACATATGTTATGGGCACCTAATCCGAATGGTCCATGTGATGTGGCATCCCATGAAACTCCAAGGGATCAATTTTCACCCTAATCTAAAGCTCTGGTCAACCATAGCAAAGAGATGCAAATCATGGGAGGAAACTATTTTCTTTTTTCATAGCCCACCAAAGTTTTGGATAAAAGTAACAGTTGGGCCCTGGGGTTTTCATAAGGTGCTGCATCATGTGGACTGTTCAGATTTTGGACTCACATCACGAATTATGAGTTCTCAAAAGGTTCAGAAGTTCACATTGTGCGAACTGGTGCGCAACTAAGCATTCGCGCGCGCGCACACACACATATATACAATATGAGGTTGAGCTCATGGGAACTTACCATTAGGTCGAGCTGTGTGGGCCCCACCGAGATGTGTGTCGAACATCAACATCGTGCATTTGATGGGTACCCTTTAAATTATGGGATATCCCAAAAATCAGCTGTATACGGAACTCAAGTGGGCCATACCATCTAAAATCATGTGAAGACATGCCTAAAACATATAAAATCACTTGGTAGGGCCCACCTAAAATTTGAATCCGTTTGAAACTTGGTCTGACTCCTCATCCAAGTGGGAGACACATAATGGATGGGCTGGATTTGTGAACCATATCTCGGTGGGCCCAAAAAATGATTATGAATGTTTTAATGGAGGGTAATCCCTCTCAACTTTTGTATGTGGTGTGGCCCACAAAAGTCACAGATTGACTTGATTTTTAAGCCCTAGTCCCACTATGGAATGGTGCATCTGACTGATGGGTAGATGTTCGACATACATCATGGTGGGGCCCACACAGCTCGTCCTCATGGAGAGTTAGAATGAGCTCGACCGTATAGAACCATTTCCCATATATATAGTCTGCATTGGATGGGAAAAGGGCCGGGCTAAAGATTAGACGGGCTGAATCTACCGATCTGGGAAATATTTTGTCATGTTTCACGTATGTTGGGCCCATTAATAGAGAAAAGGGATAAACTGTATGGAGCACCAAAATGATGGGACCCACATGTACAGAGACTAACATGTTATTTAACACTCGTGGGATGGTCATTGTATAGTTGGTCCCACTGTTTCAGCCAACAGGAAAACAAGAGCGCGTGCAGCTTTCCCTATTGGTGTAATTTTGAACAAGGTAGGAGGAGCGATTGGGAACAGTAAAGAAAAGGTAGGAAACAATTATTCTTATGTAGACCGCATGATTACATCCAAACGGGCGTGTTCGCTTTAAAAGAAGTAGAAAGCGGCTTTTTCACATGGGCTTGTAGACTCGAGGCTGAGAGAAACGACCGACCCCTTTCAAATGGCCTTTGGAGCTTGTAAGATCATGTGCCCTTGGGAAACGGCAATGTTATTAATACATTCCTCTCGTGTTTCCCTTTCTCCTCCAAAGGCATGCTCCTTTTTTTCTCAGGGATTCCTACTCACTTTTTAACGCATGTGAGAATATCTTCTTTATTTATTTCTCCCTCTTATATTAATAAAACCAATGTTGGTTTTCACTTAAACCCTTCATTTTTAAATTTTTTTTATTTAACTCTATAAGCTTCTAAAGGCTAGCTTCAAGAGTTTTGTTAAACCCACATGCACCTGCAGTACGTGTGACCACTTGCTGTTAAGACCACGTAAAATATCAGAGCCAGGAATCAGTTGGCCTAAAAGTTGGATTATGGATTTGAGGAGAATGAACAAGAACTCTAAAACAGGGTTATGGTATACATGTGTGTTTGACAAATTACAAAAATGCCCTTAGGCTGGTTTACACGTGGCAATAACCTACTAACAATTTTGGAGGGCATATAAACATTGTGGTTGGCTTCAGGAAAGTTTCAACCGTAGACATTTCTTCTCCCACTGTTTTGTTTGGTGTAGCCCACATGAGTTTTTGATCTTCTTGATTTTTAGTTCTTGTCATACTGTGGTCTCGTAAAACTGATGGACACGTAGATTTGTCAAGGACATCTCCACGACCTTACACAGCTTCTGGCTACAGTAACTTTCTGTGACCAAGGCAAAAGCAATCCGTATCCCAACATACATTATTAGTATAGAAGGCCTAGTTGGAAAAAGATGTATCCAAGTCAATAGGTAAGGCGCATTGATACGATGAATATGATTGTTATCATGCATGTGGCCCACCTGATGAGTTGGATAAGGCAAAATTTTGGGAGATTTATCGGTTGAAATGTTGAGCAAGCATACATTGGCACGTGTGGCAAATGTAGTTTATAGAAGCCGCACACCCACCCTTAATACGCACTTAATACACACACACACGTAGATGAGGGTGGTGAGGTTGGTGTTTGATTAGTTATTGAACCAACTAATCATTAAGTATTATTCTCTCCCTCCCAAATGATCTAAAATTCCAGAAAAGAAACGTTGGTAAACTATTTGAGGATTTAAAATGTCATATTACGTCTCAAAAAGAGGATTATGCCGGCCATAAGCAATAACCAATTGATGGAAGCAATTAATATATTGAATGGTCATGATCCAACAAATCTCCTTGAAAAAATTATTGGATGATCTCGATCCAATCTCAATGGGGCGGAATTAGGTGAGACATGGACAACAACTTAGTGGTTAGGCCCATCCATCCGTTTTTCCAGCTTGTTTTAGGGCATTGTCGGGAATAATGGGGCAGATCCAAATCTCAGGTGGACTACACCACAGGAAAACAGTGGTTCTTAAACACCCACCATTAAAAACTTCCTAGGGCGCACTGTAATCTTCATTTGCCACCTAACCTGTTGACAAAATTAGGATGACCTGGATGAAGGGAAAACACAAATAGCAGCTTTATCCTCCCCCCCCCCAAGAAGGTTTTAATGGTGGGAGTTTGGGAGTTCAATCCCAACTGTGTGACCATGCCCTAAAACGATCTGCCAAAACAGATGAACAGTGTGGATATATAACAAATGCATTGAGGTGGGCTCCACGGTCAGGGCCTCACCAACTAAGTTGTTTACTCCTGCCTCACCTAATCCACGCCCATCTCAATGATATGTGAACGTGTATCAATTTCCCGTTAAACCATAGGCTTGGATCAAAAGCTACTGAAATCCGTAGGTGTAGTGTCACTTACATCTAAACTAATGCAAGATGAGAAATTGGGGTCATTGAAACCTTTTTATTTGTGGGCTTCAAAACTTTGTTTGGCAATGATTGGAGGTCCACTCAAAACCCTTTTTCTTTTTTTCCACTTAGTCTCTCTCCAATGTGTCTATGTAGTATTTATAGGGATTTATGAGAAAGCATGTTTCCTTTTTAAATTTTTTTTTTTTAAATTAAAAAAATTAAAAATGAACATATTGACTTGAGAAGCAATAACCTCTCTCAATGATGATTAACTCCACACGGAAAAACCACTTGCCCCTATAGGTACATGCATTATCATTGGATTTTAGTCAATTCCTAACCAACAACATAATATTGCCTTGTGGGAACATCTTTTCTTTGTGGTCTCCACATACCCTCTAGATAAAGCAAGCAAGGACCAAACAATCCTGATTGAAGTTAATTCTCACCTTAATAGTGTCTTATTTCGTTTACTTTTAGAATTCTTTACTAATTGTTTGAAAACTAAGAACTTAGACTCCGCTCAGTCGGCTAAACAGTCAAGAGCCTTGGACAAGTCGACTAGGTAACTCCGATTTTAGTAGGTCTAACATATCTTTAGCTTCTTTTTTTTTTTTTTTGGACCAGCTTGAACCCTTATCATCAAGTTGTCTGAAACCATTACATGGACCAATTAAAAAAAAAAAAAAGAGAGGTGAGGATTGGCTGATGGAGAAAAGGAATGGACAATTTGGATACTTGAATGGACCCTAAATGTGGGGTTTTTTTTTGTTTAAGGGGTAAATGTGTTTTTGGAAAGAATGTCAATGTATTGAAATGGTCATGGTGGTATATTGATATATATGCATTTGATTGAACTATCCATTAGGTGGGCGCTAATGAGAGTGGCCATAATTCAAAAGTCATACTAATTGGATTATCCTAATTATCTGATTAGTAGCCTACAATTAAACATTGAAAAGATACAAGAAAAATAATTCACATTCAATAGGAGATAAAAGTTCATTGATTGGAAAAATGGGATTGTTTAATATTTTGGAATTTTTAAGCCATGGAAATCTAAATGCCCATGCACAAAATAATTAATTTAGATCTTAACTCTAGCAATACAATTTTAAATAAATATTGTAAGAAGAAGAAGCAAGCTTGTGAAGAAGGAGAAGATTATAATTTAGAGAGGGAAAACAGAAGATTGAGATTAGGAAATAAACAAGTGATAATCCAATTTAAGGATATTAAATAAATAAAGAATTGAAAGAAAAAGAATGAATGTTAATGGCCAATATAAAGGAAGGAAGATTTATTCATTTGCACCCAAGGTTTGATCTTAATTTTGGCATTTTTTAAAATTTATTTTTATAGATAAATTGACTTCGGATGAGTTTTTGTGACATGGTGGATAGGCCGAGTCAAAGAAAAACTTGGCTGAGTTGTCAATAACCTAAATGAGTTTTATATGCAACGCGGGTAAGGATGTGATGATGTCGATTACTATCTTCCTTAAGGATAACTACTCCGAATCCACAAAGTTCTCTAGATTCCTCATATAGTTTCTTTGAATCTACGAGAGATAAAATAGAAATAATTTTTAATAAATTTGAAAATAAATTGATTGATAATAAAAACGAAAAGACAATCCTTTGAATAATGAGTTAAAAACTAGGATGAAGTTTTAGACTCAAATATCTTAAAAAAATGTGACTATAAATAGTGAACTTAATATTTATAGACGGTCATCATTCCTATTAGACTTCATGGTTTTCGGCCAAAAAGTAGTAATTGTCCAATTTGGCCTAACCACATTATTCTCCTAGTTTTTCTAAGCCTTTTTCATGTTGGGCACAACAACAACTTAAATGATGAAAAGTTATTATTAAATTAATTCTTACCTTCTCTAGTAAAAATACAATTAAAATGGACTTTTAACAGTTAATCTGATAGAATCTTGCAAATCTGACATAGGCAACCAAGCATGGCAGGGTTGGCTAAAGTAGCTTTTCCTACCCCAAAATCATATAGGATACATTGAAAAACTCATTCTGATTTGCAAGATATTACTGCTTTAAAGTTCCGGTGGTTTGGATCATTTCTGCCTCCAATCGGACCTTCTTTGGTCCATCTCTAAAGGGAAAGTGTAGGCAACCTTCTCTACATCAATATCGTTCCCATCTATATTATAAATCAGCTAGGTTTTTGGCCTATGGAGTCAACCGACTCAGCCAAACTCGTAATTGGCTCACCGTGTTTTCGAACGGCATCTTTACTTTCTAGAAAGAGAACTTTAGTATCCTGGCAGTGTGATGCTGCTGCATGACCCGCATGCACTTGGCGGACGCTTATTGGACGGTTAAAGATGAAAAAACAGCCAATGCCTCTGTTTCAATGAACAAGTGTTATTGATATATGTCACCAGTAAAATTTCTGATCGCCTGAGTATCAACTTCATACTCTGCCAGAGTATCAAACAATTCCCCTTCTTGTAAACAAGGGGTTTTTTTAAAATGAAAGAAAATCTTGCAATCATTTAGTTTGACTCCGGGGTGCATCTTGATGCTCTGGCAGAGTGTGATTGTTGGTCGCTTTACAAATTGTACATCTAGCATACGTTAACTCAAATTAACTGTCCAGATAGGAGGACCCATCGTGTATGGGTCATCATCGCAAAATCGGATTGATTTCTGAGAGCTGTATTCGGACTAGTGTCTATTTTTAATTTCACCCGTTCATCGGCTTTCTAACAATAGACCCGTTAGGAAATCAGATCAATGTATGATTTACAGCTAGCACATACGAATTGGATCCACAATTTCAAGGTTTATCTAAGTTACTTATGTCCCACGTCTACAGGTTTTTTGGGTTGGTGTAACAACCGTCGGATCCTCCTACGGTTTCAAAGTTTTTGCTATTGATTTTTAAGTTAGTAGGAACTGCTTACAATTCAAAATCTTTTGAAACAAGGATTAGAATGGAAAGGCCGCACTACTACCACGCGTGATGTAGTTTTTCTGTTAACTTTAAACAGTCCATCACATGGTCCTAAGATTCGGACGAGTCTGATGCAACTGGTCCAAGACAACTCAGACTCAGTTGGACCCGATCTAGTTCAATACCATGAGTCACCTCCAACTTCTAACTGGGGCAAGTAAGTCCATTTCTGACGCAGGGATGAATGTAATGAGGTCAATCACCGTCTTTCTCGAGGATAACTACTCCGAATCCATGGAGCGTCTCTCAACTTCTCTCGAATCCACGAGGAAAAAGCAAGAAAAATAGAAATAAATTATATAAAATTTGTAATTTGATTGATCAATGAATAAAAATGAATTTACAATCATTTAGATAAGGATACCAGGCTTTGAAAGAAGTTTTGGAATTAAACTACAACTAAAACTTCTAGAATTCACAACTTACTATAAATAGTAAATTTTCTATTTATAGTGTCCTATATGGCTTAACAAAGTTATTTTCTTAATTTTTTTAAATACTTTTTATGTTGGATACAACTCTTAAAGCCCAACAGATGAAGAGTTATAATTAAACTAAAACTTACTAAAATTAGTAAAAACGGAAATAAACATAAAATTCGACCGTCGATATGATGGAATCTTGAAAATTCGGTGTGGATAGCCAGGTTGGTTGCCTGAAGTAGCTCGTCCTACCCCAAAATCATATACAATACGTTGAGTAACTCATTCTGGTTTGCGAGATGTCTGTTTTATGGTTCTGATGGTCCTGATGACTTCCGCTTCCGATCAGGTCTTCTCTGGTTCATCTTGGACATAAAAGTGTCCGTGACCTGCTCTATATTAATTTCAGTGCCACATCAGAATAAGTCGGTTCAAGTGCTCAACTCTGTTAACCATGGTCAAGAACGTTTCCAAGGATGAAGAGTTAAATGACAATGGAAATGGATCATCAGCGCGCCTATGCTCATTATTCAACATTCAAATATGGTTAGCAGCATCTACCGGCATATCAAATTCAAACTTTTTTAAGTCTTTTTTAATGTACGTATTATGATTTTCCAACTACCATGTCAGTATGGCTGAAATTGGCGCAAAACGAGTCTTGGTGCACTGACTCATAAGGCCTGTTTTGAATTGTCTAAAGATGTGCCAGGGGTATTGATTTACAGCATGGCATAGCGACAGTGTAAGTTGATGATAGACATTGTTGTTGACTAGTCGTTCTTATCCTTATTTGTCAAACATTGTTAAACAAGAACAATATAAATTATGAGATTATGGCACATATAAAAAGCTTAAAAGATAATTGGTGGCAAATTAAGACAATCGCATCAATACATTTGACATGTGTTATATTTTTTAGTACTTGTCGATGTTATACATGTGGGATAATTGAACTTGAATTGTCCAACACATGACACATTAGAATACATTGTTATAATTTTGTGGTTTTAAAACAAAAATTGTAGCTCCTTTTGTTGTCTGTTTCCAAGAGAGAAGTTTGTCCCACATGGATTAGGGAGACTCCACGTCCCTCCATATGCAAAGTGCTTCAAGCATGGGGTAAGTGTGCAACATGCAATTTTTCACGCATGCCTATCCAAGGCAGGGTAGGGCATTGAGGGTACACACGTTTGTGGGGTTGAGCCTGGACTTGCACCTCTAATACATGGATATTTTTTATTTTTATTTTTAAAGAAATCCAGATATAAATTGTTATAAAAATCTTATTCTAGAGCTTCTTAAAAATAAGGATAAAAAAATAAAAATTATGATGATTCTATAGTCTTCTCTCTCTCTATCTTTGTATGTACTTGAGTTCTTATTTGTTTTTCTTCCCTAGTTAATAATCAGCTTCCACTCTGTGTCTGCAGTGCAACTAGAGTTGAGTGGCCATAAGAGGTGGGTAATTAATTCTTGAGGGATACTTTATGAAGCAAGCACTGCACATTTATGGGGAAAAACTAATCATAAAGACAAAAGTTTGGTTGTCTCGGCCTGTTCAACTAAGCAACAAATTTCTCTTATTTTCTTTTCTTAACCATATTGTAAAACAAACAATTTTAGGACTAATCCATGGCTTCAAATACTTTTATAAAGATTATGAATCATTACTTGGTTAGACTTGATAATTTTAATGGGACAAACTTTAGAAAATGGCAATAGAAAGTATCATTTCAGTTCACCTCTTTAAAATTTACATATATTTTGTCTAAACCATGTCCTGATCATGAAGTAAAACTTGGTTCATCTCATGCAGAGAATATGTGGAAGGATGATTATTACATATGCAAGAATCATATGCTGAACCTTTTCGCGGATAGTCATTATGATATTACTTTAATTAACTACAAATTTGCATATGAACTTTGGAAAGCTTTGGACAAATAGTATAGAACTAATGAAATTGGTGCTAAGAAGTTCATGATTAATATATAATTCAAATAACAAATGGCAAATGAAAAACCTTTCAAAAGTCATAACGACCCTGGTTTTCATGACCCACTTGAGACCTTGACTCATACAAATTTATAATTTAATTTTTTTTTTAATTAATAAAACCAAACACTTTTCCTCAGTAGGAGCACTCCCGATAGAGAAATAGGTCAAGGGTCAACTCCCAACACCACAGAATGTTTGTTGAGAGAAAGAGAAGCCCTGCAAGAGGAGCCTCCGCCAATAAGTTTTTATTTATTTATTTATTTAAATAATTCTACTTTATTTCTTCGTAATTCTTATATGAAAATCCTTGATCAAATTGATGGACGTGGCAGCTTAACCTTACATCCATCATTTTAATCTATGTATAAGCTTTTGAAGAGAGAACGGTTTCCATGCTATTTTTGCATATTGGGAATATCGGCTTTAAGAAATCTAGCCATATCAGTCTAGGAGATTCGAATCGAATTCTAGAGTGATCCAATTGAGCAATTCCCACATCGATCTATGAATTTCATAGGTAACAATAGTTTATGTCCAAGATAGTTTTCGATCAATAGTTATACATTCTGGATATTTCGGATCCGAGCGATTCTTTGGTTTTTCGAATCCGACAAAGAGTAGAACCATTGGATGGTTTGGACCCAATTCTGAAATCAATAAAATTCACTTGAACTAAGGAAGAAGAAGAAAACTACTAAAATTCTCAGAAAATCAGACTGTGTAACTGAACCTATCGAACTTTGGTCAATTGATTGAAGTCAGTGTTCGATCAATCAAAGAAGGTCAATTTCTGTCTAGCGACCAAATTCTGAAATTTGTAACCTGGTTCGATTATCGAACTCGATGTTTTCGATTGAGGATGACCAAATCTGTCCAACGAGCAAATTGATTTAATTTGACCACGCTCGATCGATTAACGAGAAGGGTTTGATCGATCAAAGGTGGTCAAAAGTATCTAGAGTCTGAATTTAATTTAAAATTTATCAATCGATTAGAAGATCGATCGAGGGCCCTCAAGTTGTTTCGATCGATCATCTACATTGATCAACAGTCCCTATTGGTTCCAAATTTAAAGTTTAGAATTTATGTTATGTCATCTTGCTTTGATCAAAAGCGGACCTCAATTATTGGAATAATATGATTAAATTTTTATATACTAAACAATTTTAATATGGATTTAAATTATAGATTCCAAAGCATCAGATTAATTGATGGATTTGATCATACCACAAATAGGTGAGTGAATCCCAATGTGTTTTTTATCTACATGATTAAGATAAATGATTTAATGGTTGAAATTGTTCTAATTGATATGGTTGTTGTCTGATTGTTGAAACGTTATGTAATTATGATCATTACTATATGATGTATGCCTTAGAAGATTATGATAGATGCTAAATATGCACATATGTCAATCATTGATATCATGGATCCATATTTCCTTTCAGAGAGAGATTATTTAGTTGACTGTACATGTCGATGCATAGACATTGCACATACACTACATGCATCCATGAGAATGCATGCACACCTCATGCTTGAGTTCTTAGGGGATCTCCCTGGATGGCTACACATGGTAGGTTCATTACTAGATGTCTATGATAGTGGAAGCCTAATCATAGAGTGGATGTACATATTACCAATGCCCACCTATGTGGATGTCTATCGGGTACAGATTACTCATGCCTACATAAGTGGATGTCTGATGGGTACAAATTTCTGGTTGGCGGATATCCAACCTAAGCAAGTGGACAATCATCCCACTTGACATGTATCTTATGACATCCATGCATCCATGCTCATGTTGCATATATATAAGATGGTTTGGTTGTGTTATCTTATATTATGTCATGTATGAACCATGTTGGGTTCACTCACTAGCATGGCTAGCTAACGTTGTGAATTAACAACCGCACAGAAATGGACGATGCATGACAATCTAATCAGGTGCCAAAAAATAAGTCCAATTTGATAGATAAAACTCAAGACTAATGGTCATATTTGACGGAAGAGGAACTCACTGCATTAAACGGCTGAATTTATTACGTGATTTATTCTTGTAATGTTAGTTTCCATTTGTTAAATAAAATGTTACATGAATTAAATTGAGAATTGTTCATAGTATGATAAGTTGAATTATGATTGATTATTTTAGTTGAATAAAGTCCCAAATAGGTTGACTTAGACTGGCTTTGGGAATTTATTTTATTACTAAGAATGTAATGGATTAAGTATTATTAAATGGAGTGAAAACAATTGGATGTATGAATGTTAATGTGATGATGATCTAAAACACATGTAATTTTACCTCTCAATAACTATATGATGAGCGGATTTATGTACACTTAGTATACAAGTCATGGACCATAACTTGAGTCTCAGGGTGCACACTTGATTTCAAAGTGCAAGGTGTGATAGAATGGCATTAGAGACAGGTTTTGTAACGTCCTGGATTTTTTTCCAACTTGGCGATGGATGTCCTTAGGCACTAGGTTGATCATAACACTTTATTAACTTCTTAGAACTCAATCCCAAAGTCTAAAATCCATTTTTAACCCATTTCCTACAAAATCTCACCTTTTACCACCTTATTCTTCAAAATTTTCTAAGTACTTTCATATTAGACATGAATCTTAAAGTTTAAGTGATGAAGAACAATACTTAAACTAAAATTTACTATAAATAGTAAATAAATAAATAAAATAGGTTTTTGACCATTAAACTTTTGAAATCTCACAAAATAAATAGGTTATTTGGATAGAGCAGCTTCTCCTACCCCAAAATCATATATTGTACATCGCGTAACTTATTCCAGATTGAAAGATATACCCATTTCAAATATCTGATGGTAAAACTACCACCAGACAGGACAACGAGCGGCGAGGCCTCGCCGTCCAGCAGGCCGGGCGGCCAGCTTTCTGCCCCTGTTTTCTGTAGTTTTTTATTCGACTTCAAAAAGTCATATCTCCCTCGATATAACTCTGATTTAGGTGATTCAAAAGACATATTGAACCTTGATAAGTCTAGTTTCATATAAAAATAACTAAAAAATATAATAAAAATTTTAATATAGTTAAATATAGGTTGTTGTGATAATTGTTCAAAAATTATTAGTTTGGACAGCTGCTACTTCTAGAATTTTTAGAATTTTTCTATAACACAATATAATAAAATTTGGTAGAGATGAAGTAGACTTGATGATGAAATATTAAAAAAATAATTAAAATAATATACTAACTAAAAGTGCCAAAAAGGAGCATAGAACTACCCTAGGATCTTATTCTGTCGTACTTAAGGCAAAATTTAATTAAGTACTAAACTAAATAATTGATGGATTTAGTTTGAACCACTTTCTATACGAGCTGCAAGATCGAAAACTATTAAAATCACTAACCCAACATTACCTAAAAATCTAGAATCAATCTCAAAACCCAGTTGCTCTCGGGAGCACATTGAAACTCCGTATTGGACCTGGACCGCATGTCGAAAGTCCGATTACCGCGAAACTATACTGTTATGACCGCCTTACTGGGCTTGACGATCATCTCAGAAATCAAGTCCAAATAGTATCCCAAACCACACAACTTGAGTCTGAAGCGAAGTATGTGAGAAATGCGAATATCTTTAGAAAATGAACTAAAACTTAAGTGATTTGGGTCATTCGCTTGCAGGCCAAATTTAAGATTTCAGACCGTCAGATTCTAACCCAACTACACCCTCAGATTAGAAAAAAATTTCAACACATGTCAGTGTACTTGTGGCCCTGATCGAGTAACGGTGACCGTTGAATTGAAATAGGTTCTCCACAGTCGATCTATAAATCCGATTGGACCGAAATCTTAACCTAGCCTAGATCTAATGTCATGAAAATTTTTCCCGACCGTATGCAGAAAATGGGCCTCTATATGTGCTCCATTAGACCGAAACAGCCCCCTTTTGGCTATAACCTAAGTATACCATGGCCCTGGGGCCATTTTCATCAGTTCGGGGCCTATATAAGGACCTAAACCCACCCTTCTCTCATTCCATACGAATTTCAAACCCTAGGAGAGAGAAGAGAGAAAAGAGAAGGAGGGAGTGAGGAGAAGTGAGAGAAAGTTGTGGTTTGATGTCGGGATTCGTTCTTGCCACTCCACGGGCTGAATCCCTTCTCCCGTGTCGCTACACTGGCGAATTTGAATCTATTTATGGGTAAGAAATCCTAACCCTAATCTGTTTTACATATCCAAGTAGATGAATCGATGAAATAGCTAACCTATTTCGTGATTTAGGCAGCCATTGTGCCGTAGACAAACACATAGTGTTCAAACTGAGCTCGGTACGGGTTTATCGGCAAAAGGTGCTGACTATAAACGTTTAAGTTA
Source organism: Magnolia sinica (assembly GCF_029962835.1). Classification (NCBI taxonomy): domain Eukaryota; kingdom Viridiplantae; phylum Streptophyta; class Magnoliopsida; order Magnoliales; family Magnoliaceae; genus Magnolia; species Magnolia sinica. The sequence continues at coordinate 94,433,103 of NC_080574.1, forward strand.
TGGTTTTCAAGGTTTTCAATGTCAGTTAATGATTTATGACTGACTTGATTGCTATCACATATGCTCAGACACAATGTTTTTCCGTATATTATGTGTGTGTGTGTGTGTGTGTGTGTGTGTGTGTACTACGTTGATTTTAATGCATTCTATGTGTTTGTTGAAATGTTTGATTAAATATGGAATTATGATTGGTGCTTATTATGATTGATGTTTGAGGATACATGAGTGTTGTACATGTGGCAACTCCCTTATGAAAGGATTTGTTATAATACCTGTTATAACTACTATATTACATGTATGTTGATATGTGTAGTCTAAGTGTTTAATAAAATGTTTGAATGAGAAAATGCTTGTTGAAATGTATTTAATGAGGGTATTGAGATAAGATTCTCAATTCCCTTATCTATAGTTACAGTTTCCTTCATATAACCTAACTTACTACTACGTGCTTTATGGATGAATGCCTACGTATGTTAACATGCACTCTATGAGTTCGTTAAAATGCTTATATGAGATGTATATTTGAATTGGTTGCTATATGCTATTTTGATTATCACACATGAATGCCTATTGTGTTTGAGTATGATTGGGACTATTGTATAGTCTAGGTAATCGGTAATGATTCCCGAATTAGTGGCCGAGGTCGTTACGCCACATAAGACACGTTTGATAAATCCGAGTCGTACGTTGCTTGCCGATAATGGTTAGGTCACGCGGAATGCTTACACACTCCATATCGATCAATTCGACGTACGCTCGTACTAGTTGAGCTTGTCATGCAACCCGATTGGCCTAATGTATGTTCACCATGTATGGGCGCTACTGCTTGAATCTAAGGTACCAACTTACTAGTGTAAAGCCCATTTAACCTTGGTACCATGATCCACTAAGACTCATGAGCTGGGCATGGTGGTATGGGACACCGTGGTCGAGTTGTCGGCCTACGCTGGAGCGACGAGCCTCCCCGTAGTGTCCAGTGAGCAAACCAAACTCGTGAGTCGAATACGGTGGTATGGGACACTGTATTCGAACTGTCAGCCTATCCCGGCGTAACCTGGTTGTGGTCTCCAGTCGGGCTGATGACGAGCCTTCGAAAATAGACTGCCAGCTGGTAGGGCATTGTCGGTAGTAACCTCGAGTATACACTAGGGCTACGCTAAGGTGACGAGCCTTTCCCTAGTAACCTCGAGTATAAACTAGGCCTGCGGTGAGGTGACGAGCCACTCCGTAGCGACCTATAATTGCCTATCGTATGTGATTAACTAGGATTGACAACCCTAGATGGATCATTGTTTGGGTCAATGATATAAAGGGAGGTACCTTAACTTCTTAAACATGTTGTATGAATAGGTCTAATTAAGAACTTGGCTAATCATGTACATGCACCGTATTGCATGTGCCTTTGGTGTAGGAGTTGAGCACAATGGAAGGGATACATGCTGCGATCGTGAGATAATGTCGCAGAGGGAGTGTAGGTGAGGGTATACATTATTATAGCATATCATCCCTGCATTAATAAGAGTAGTTAGGACTGTTTGATGTACTGCTTTATCATTACTGATTGATTGAATTGATAACATGTTAACCTTTGCTTTATAGTTCCACTGAATTAGCTACTCATTCCCACCTGGGACGGTGTTTTAAAACACCACCCAGACTCTGGTTTAGATGAAGGTGATGGTAAGGTCTATACAGCAGAGTTAGACTTCGTAGGCGAGGAGGAAGGATTCTCCTACGTTCAACTATCGGGCGGATCTATGTAGATCTCATACCGATGCGTAGGGACTACTGGGATACTTGTTTAGTTGAACACATTTACTTCTTGCATTTTAAATGTTTAGAAACAACACATGTATATATTTAGCCCGGTTCCATACTCATACTTCGAAATTTGTAAAACGTTTTCATAATTAAATGCATATATTTCAGTCTTCCGCTTGCCAAATTACATTAACTCTAGAGTATGATATGTTGTTTTAGTATAATCCCACTCATGTTTAAATGCACTAATATGGACAACATTCAATCATCATTATCTATGTTGCATAAGTGATGCGTTGGAACTCGAGAGTAGAGCTTTGCTCGACCCCCAATTTTCAGGGCGTTATAAGTTTTCATTTAATCTAGACTAGCATGTAGGGTTTATCCCCATGTACACTTGCATAAATGGTAGATCCTTGAACTTTGAAACTCCATATCTAAAATTTCTTTTATTTGTACTTATTGACAAATAACTTATAAACTAATTAGTGCTGCCAACACTCTGTATTTGAAGTGCGGGGGGTGATAGAATGGTATCAAAGCCAGGTTCTCAAAGTGAGAATTTTGGAAGGAGAGTGTGAGGTTCCTTAGGCATATTATCACGAAGGATGAAGTTGTAGTGGATCCGGCAAAGGTTGAAATGGCAATTCAATGGGAGCAACCCACGACTGTATCTGACATAAGGAGTTTCCTTGGGCTTGCTGACTATTACAAAAGATTTATTAAGAACTTTTTGAAGATATCTAGTTTGTTGACGAATTTAACATGAAAGGGTGTACCATTCAAATGGATTAAAAAATGTGAAAAAGCGTTCACTAAGTTGAAATGATTACTAACTTCGACACCTATTCTTATATAATGACCCGGGAAATTTCGTGCCTTGACCCGAGTACTACCTCTATTTTTCCTTAGTAGCTTATTGGGGTAATTAGTGCTAAACTTGATTGCTTGTGAAATTTGCATCAATCACTTTAAATTCGATCTGCATGACTCAAAACCTGTAGAATAGTTAGCGCTATGTTACTCTGAAATCTGGGATTCATCGCTATATCCAGTTGTTCTTGGAAATTTTTAGAAGATCTGGATCGGACCTGGACCGCGCTTCGTAAGTCTGATGGCGATGATCTTAGGCTGTGTTGGTCACCAGCTTAGACTTGGCCATCACCTCAAAAATCAAGTCCATGTGATGTTCTGGGTTGATTTGATTGAGTCCGGAGTGAAGAGTGTGAGAACGGTGAGATATTAAATGTGATTTTATGAAATCTGAGTCGTGTCGCTTGCGCGATGATTTTAAGCAATCTGACCGTTGGATTCTGACCCAATTTCACCCTCTGATTAGGAAAGATGGCCCAGGCATATCCTTATGCTTGTGGACCTGATCGAGTTTCGATGACCGTTGAATTGAGTGTGGTCCGCCACGGCTGATCTAGAGATCCGGTCGGTACGAAAACTCAGCCTGACCTAGATCCTTGGTCAGTGAGCTTAAGTCCGACCTTCCGTGGAAAAAGGCCCACCAGAAGTGCTCCGTTGGATCGAGAGAAGCTTGCTTTGGTTATAACCTAAGTATACCTTGGCCCTGGGGTTATTTTCATCAATGTTAGGCCTATATATAGACCTTAAAACCCTAGCTCTCTTTTCCATACGAATTTCCTAACCCTAGCTAAGAAAGAGAGGGGAAAAGAGAGAGAAAGTGAGAGAGAAGTTGGTGAATCATCTTAGATTCTTTCCTGTTCTTCTTCATCCTTTAACCTTCACTTTGGAATCGTTATTCCGGCGATTCTAAGTTCATCCTTGGGTAAGTTAACCTAACCCTAACCTGTTTTAGAGCTTAGATGAGTCTATGTGTTGTTGTAGCTCATTTCTTTTCTTGCCTTAGGTTGTTCTGTCGCCGTTGACGAAGACATATCATCTGAAATCAGTTCAGTGTTCTTTTCTGGCTTAAGGTGTGGACTTTAAGTGTATAGGTTATGGTTTTCAAGGCTTTCAATGCCAGTTAATGGTTTATTCTTGTTATGGATGAGATTTCACATGTCAAATGCTATGTTTATCTTGCGTTCCTGATATGCATGTGTGATATTGAGATTTGTGTATTCTATGTATATGTTGGAAGTACCGTATACGTATAAAATATGCATTTGTGTTTGCCATGATTATTTGTCGTGTATGTATGCTAGATGTATGTGTGACAACTCCTTGGTAAAAGGAATTGTCCAAAAGCATGCATTTCAACATACGTCATGTATGTTGTATTATGCATTCTAAGTGTTTGTAGAAATGTCTCAATGATCTAAAGTGCTACATATTAACCTAATTGCGGGCGTTGAGAAGTGATTCTCAACTCTCCTATTAGTGTGTATGATTTCTTTCATGCAAGTTACATTTCTTGTTGTTTAATTTCAAGCATTACTTATGTGAAAATCCATGTTAAGTTGATATTCTTCAAATGCTTACATACCACATGATTTGAGTTGTTGTTCCATTACTATTCTAAATTGTCGATATGAACATCTATTGTAGTGGAATGTGTTTGGGACTATGAGATGGTCTAAGAAATAGGTAATTTGCCTTGAGATTGTGGCTGAGGCTGCTTTCGCAATAAAGGACGTGATTAGATGAACCCGAGTCATATTAGAGTTGTCGGCAGTGGTTTGGCCACATGGAGTGTTTGCACACTCTATGTCGTTCAACCCAACGTGCGCTCGTGCTAGTCGAGTTTGTCAAGTAACCCGATTGTCCGATGTATGTTCACCATGTATGGACGCTATTGTTTGAATCTAGGGTACCGAACTTACCAATGAAATCCTATTTACCTTGGTACCTTGATCAGCTAAGACTCATGAGCCGGACATGGTGGTATGGGACACCGTGGTCGAGCTGTCGGCCTACGCTGGGGTGACGAGCCTCCCCGTAGTGACCAGTGAGCAACCAAACTCGTGAGTCGATTATGGTGGTATGGGACACTATATTCATGCTGTCGGCCTACATTGATTGGTGACGAGCCCTTTGTAGTAACCTCGAGCATGCCTGGATACCGCATTGAGGTGACGAGCCTTAGTATAATAACGAATGTGTGATAGGCGTGCATTGATTGGTGACAAGCCCTTTGCAACGACCTGAAAACATATGATCGTATGAGATTGTCTAGGACTGACGACCCTAGATTGGATCACTGTTTGGATAGTGATATGAGGAAGGTACCTTAGCTTCCCAATCCTACTATATGAAAAGGACTAATAACAACTTGGTAATCATGTTCATGCACTGCATTTGCATGTGCTTTGTAGACGTGGCGCACTTTGAGGCGATGTCATGCATAACGTAAGATGAAGACGCTGAGGGTGTACGCGAGAGGGCATGCATCATTCTGCATACATCCTTGCATTAACAAGAGTACTTAGGACATGTTTGATTATTCTGCTTTATCATTACTGCTTGATTGAATTGATAACATGTTAACCTGTGCTTTATTGATCCACTGAGTTGATCACTCACTCCCACGTTCTGAGGCGGTGTTTAAACACCCACTAGACTCTGTCTTAGTTGCAGATGTTGATGCGACTTCTGAGGCAGAGCCGGAGTTCGATGATGATGAGGCTACTTTCTCTTATATGCAATTTTCAGACGGGTTCTAGCGAGCCTTGTTCTGATGCGTGGGATGCTGGGATTTCTTTTGGAAATTAAATGATGTAATTTGATACTTGTAATTTTGATAGCGTCACTTGTAAGTTCGACCTGGTATGAATATGTATTTCAGGGATTTGCACATGTACACATATATTTCTTTAAGTCTTCTGCTTGCGTTCTTCACTTATCCCTGAATTATATTTGCAGTTTGGCTTAATCTACTCCATGTTTTATGTACTCATACAGACAACATACATCCATCATTAAATATGTTGCATAAGTGATGTTTTGGAACTCGGGAGTTGAGTTATGCTCGACCCCCGAATTTCAGGGCGTTACATCTTACTCTTCCCTGCGAGGGATTGAAATTTGTTGTTTTCACCGATGTGTTGATTTTGAGGCTCAGTTATGTTTTGATGCAGGAAAATAAAGTAATAGCTTACATATTGAGGCAATTGAAGAATTATGAGCACAATTATCTGACTTGTGACTTGGAGTTAGTTGTCATAGTTTTTGCTCTTAAGATTTTGCGTCACTATTTATATGGCTAGCAATTCAATCTGTTTACCGACCATAAGAGCCTCCAATATTTATCACATAAGTGTTTGAACATGAAACAAATGAGATGGGTAGAATTCTTAAAGGACTAAGATTTTATATTATCCAACCATCTTAACAAGGCGAATTTAGTGACAGATGTGCTAAGCATGAAGCAATATAAGCAGCAAAGTATAGCCATGCTAATGATTGGAGCATGAGAGATGTTGGACTTTGTGAAGGAGTCTGACGTGAAATTGCAACTTTAAGAGCAACGTTCTTGGTAATATAATGAATAAGCAGACGTTAAAGGAAAAGGATGATAGAAGCTTAGGAGAATGAGGAATGTTAATGAAGATGATAGTCAAACAACATGATAAAGATAAATCCAAATGAAATGTTTGTGAGGATGAAGGTGTCCTTTATCGAGACCACCTATGTGTACCAGATATTTCAAAATTAAGATAAGAAATCTTAAAAGAAGCATACTGATCTAAGTTTACAACTCGCTTAGGCAGAACTAAGATGTACCAGAATGTGAAGCGATTATTTTGGTGGCCAAATATGAAGAAGGAGGTAGCTAAGTATGTATCATGATGTTTTACTTGTCAGCAAGTAAATGCTAATCATTAAAACCCTCTAGCCTTTTATCGCCTATAAAGGTACAAAAATGGAAATGAGACTATATTTCAATGGATTTCATAGTTGGACTCTCGTTAACTAAGAAGAAGCATAATTTGGTTTGGGTAATTATTGATCAGCTGATCAAGTCAGCACATTTTATTCTCATCTGTATTAACTGGTCTATGGATGCACTTGCTAGGATTTATATCAAGGAAGTTCTACAATTACATGGAGTACCGAGTTCTATCATGTTAGATTGTGACCCAGGTTTCATGTCATGTTTTAGACAAGGTTGCAGGAAGCCATGGGCATTAATTTGGACTACAATATAATATATCATCCTTAGTCTAATTGTAACATCCCATTTTTTAAACGATAGGTATTCCAAACCCCACTGTTTCTTATGATGTGGTCCATTTGGGTTTTGCATTAGCCTCATCTTTTGGCCCATGCCCTAATATGGACGGGAAAGACTGGTGAATGGATTATATTCATCACAACATCTTTGTGGGGCCCACCATCATTTTTGAAAAAATAAAAAAAAGTCAGCACGTCACTTAGAAACCCCCGACTTCTCTTCTTTCATTCTTCTTCGAACATCAGGGGAGGGTCCTGGACCCACCATTTCCTCACAAACATCCATCATGGGGTACCCCATCATCAATTGGAATCATTCACCAGGTCAAAACGTTGGAGAAACATCATCAGTCAAAAGTTTTTGGTCATCTAATGAATCATGCAGCCCACCAAATCATCCAATCTACTGCATATTTTACTCTAACAATGCTCATAATTTGTAGAAACCGATGAGCGACTTAGATCTTTCTCTCAAACATCATGGTGGGATCTACAACCCAATCCAAACTGTCCATTGAAACTAAATCTCCATTAAACCTAACCCGCATGACATTACATGTCATGCTCCAAACTCGGGAACCAGACTCACAAAATTTTTGGTTGCCAAATCCGGTGCTGACAGCCTCCGTAGTACCTCATTCTCGACTCTCAGCTCCCATGCGCCAGGTTCCGATCTTAGGATCCTATAAGGAGGATTTTCAGGGTGAATTATTATTATTATTATTAAAGGAGCATAACCACAAGTGTACCTAAGTCACAAAACATCATCACCATATATCCACTAATATAATCTTTGAGTATAGTGCTGAAAGGAAAATACATGATATAACAAAACTCCAAAAGATCGTGCACATGCTCCTACCTCAAAGTTGCTACGTTCTAGTATAACCTGCATATAATGAACGTGCATAAGCTTACTACGAAGATTAGAGAGTGCGTGTGTGCGCGCGCAATGCATGTGCCAAGCATACAAATATTAGAGTAAGCAGAAAGATGGAGGCCAAATTAGCAAGTCCATAAATACCATCAGCCCTATCCAGGCTATGCGATGTAAAGACATACTGGGCCAAATGTCATATGCTGAGGATGCAACACAATACGCAAATCCTGACAAGTCCATAAATACCATCAGCCTTATCCAGTCTATGCGATGCAAAGACATAGTAAGCCAAATGTCATATGCTGATGATACAATGCAATATGTAAATCTTGATAAGTCCATAAATACCATCAGCCATATCCAAGCTATGTGATGCAAAAGGAACGATAAAGCTGGTGTGTGTAGCGGGATTATAATACATGGTATTGCAAGTTGTGGGGTTCATCATAAGGGACTTCTATCCAAACCAGTCCCATACCTGATTTGGATAGCTAGACTCAATGTGGTAAACTCTTGATCTCATGTTAGTCGCGTACCTAACCGAAATCATGGCCATTGCGATGGTGCACATAAGGATTTAGTTGCGCACCACTAGCCTGAGTGGATAGCGAATGAATGAATGAATAAGTCAAATGTTAAACATGCAACTCCTACTTAGTAAGTCCACATTTCAGTACAATTATCATCACTGGAATCATTAGGGTCTAGTATATTCTGACACTGGCCTGCCGCCCCATCGCGCACATGAAATAGAGAGTGGAAGAGACCTCACTATCCGCCTCATCAGTGGAATATCAATCTCCACCTGGCTCGCTAATAGCGGACCCATTTCACTAGCTAGTCAGTCTCAACTTAGCACATATCCCTCTTCACCTAGGCGAGTAAGGTCACACCCCCTTCCAATTGACTACAACATAATGGGAGATACAGCCTACTAGTATTCAGTACTCGAGTGCTCATGTTATCCACTCGGTCTTGATGTTGGAGCATCTTATTGGCCTACGGGGTTTATGGACTTTCGCCTAGGGACATCTTACGTGCCCTGTAAATATAACCAGATTTTCGATGTCCATACTCAAGCTGCCAGCCATGATAATCCTATGGTGGTCATAACCTTGATGTCGCTAGGGTGTGAATGCAAATGCATCATGCAATGCGTAATGCATGAGAACATTATCCAAGTCATGCAACCATGTCATGCAAGTCGTGCATACATGTAAGGTGGCCCCATCTCTTATGGGTCCCCTAAAAATGCCCAAAGTTGTAAAGTTGTCAATACGGCCTTACCATACATAGGCAAGCCAAAAATCATGAATTAGCCATCATCTAAGTCATGTACACATGATACGAATGAGATATGATAGCATATGATCATAACCACTATGCATGAGGTGTGTAATACCATATCAAGTATAAAGCAAGGCTAAATCAATATAAAGCAATGTTAACTCGAATGTGAAAGCAATGCTACCTCTAACATGAAATAGTGTTGCATCAATATAAAGAAAGTACCATGTCAACATAAAGGAAGTGTTATAGAAATCATGAGCGTAAACATCGCATAAATCACTAAGGTAATAAATACTACATAAATTATCTAGTATTGTACCAACACATATGTAAAATATCACACTACATGATAATGGAAATTCATCATTTATAACGGGTGGAACCTACTTGGAAACCAAGTTTATCGAGTCCCATAGGGCTATACTTAAGTGGTCTTTCAAGCCAATGGGCCTACTTAGCAAGCCCGCACCTAAGCAGCCAAAACATATAACTCTCAGCATCCAAATGGGATAACAAAATGTAGGATCCACACACAATCATAGTGGGCCCGGAATGGTCATTAAAGTGGGCCCTACAACTATCCCTAAGCAAGGCCCAAGAGGGCAACTTGCAACTAACCAAACACAAGCCTACAATGGGGTTAATACATACAATGTGTGGAACCTAAATGGTGGTTCAATGGTGAAAAAACAACATAAACCACAGGGTTGGCCCATGGTATGACCACTACATATAAATATAGGCATGACTAATGGCAACCACAACATGAACAACAAGGCAACCCATAGTGTTGGCATCATTTATTCACTAAAGAGGATTCACAATTAAGTTAGATTGCAAATAAAATCGTTATGGGCTCCACAAATCTAATATGAATATGACTAGGTGGGATCCACTCAAATCTACCCCTAATGGGCCCCGCATGCTCCTACATAGGTTTGCCTATAATCAAAAGGCCCACTCATAGGGAGCCATGTGGGCACATAAAGAGTCCAAAATGGGTGCCAGTCATTGCCTCTAATTACAACCTAGACAGACACAAGCATGCCCATAACAGCCTAAAAAGACGCAACATGTGGGTTTCATCGACAATCATGGTGGGTCCCCTAAGTATCTCAGCACAAGGCATATGCTATGATCAATCATTACCCCACAACATGCATACAAATGATGCATATGGGCATATGTCTGGGCATGATGTCATTATACTTAGCATCTTCTTAGTGTGTCCTACCAGGCCAAGTACACTAGCATGTTATCAGACATCAGGCAATAATCAGCCTTAATCGGCACATCATATATAGAGAGTGGGAACTGAACGAAATGCCCCACTAGAAATATAGAAGTCTATGTAGTGTGGCCCACATTAGACTAACATTATCTCCTCATGTAGCCTACAAGGCATGGATAAAATATATATAACAAGGCATGGTCCACTGGGAGTGACCCGGATGGACACCCACATGAATAGCGCGTGTGTCACTAAGCTACCAATCCATTTGGGCACATGACCCACTAATGATGCCCCGAAATAATCAGATTATCAATGACATAACTATAATTACTTTAGTATAAGGATCTGCATCGTCCGATCATTACTAACATAAATCAAAGGTTACAGATCATTGGTTAGTCAGTAGGATGTGATCATATGCCAATAGCCCATCTGAGTCTTGGGATTTCATTAGTTCAGGCAAAGTATATACTTAAATGTATTTAATAAAACCATAGTTCAACATTCACACACCAACTAATTTAAGGATTTGAATCCAATATGCCAAGCATAACCAATGACCTAAGGGCTCTCGATCCCAAAGATTCCTAAGTCCAAGGATCCCAAAACCAAGAAATCCCAAGTCCAAGAGGTTTCTACCCTTACATTACCCTATGGTGCGGCCCACCTAAGATCTGGATCAACCTGAGTTTTGGACCCATAGCCTAACATAATCTGATAAGACAGATGAACAGAGTGGATGTGATACATACATCATGTAGGGTCCCATGTGTGGAGGCAGCCCAAGGAGATTTCGGCCCTCACGTCACTGGGCAAAACCTCACAGTAACACCTTTCTTTTTTTTTTTTCTTTTTTTATACACAATCAGTGCTGGCTCCACATAGATCTTCTACTCCGTTCATCGTGTAGTCCATCTCGAGCGGGTCTAATGGACTCTATTTGGGTTGATTTGGATGAACAGGGACTCCACAGTGAGCCGTGGAAGATTTCAACAGCAATGGTTCGTTTCCCTCATTGTGACCCACTTGAGATTCGAATCCATCTCATCTTTCGACCCATGGCTTAAAATAATCTTGAGAAGTCGGTAGACAGTGTGGATTCAATAGAAACATCTGAACAGGGTTCCTCTTGTGAGACCTAAAATTGGCCAGCATTTATATATATTTTATGTTATTATTATAATCGTTGTATGTTTTGCATAACCTATTAAGGTGGGCCCCAAGTGGATGATCTAATCTGTTCACTGTCTTGGCCACCTCGAATGAGGTCAAATAGACTCTGAATAAGACTATATTGGATTGATCAGGGACTCCAAAGATGGCCCTAAAAGGTTTCAACAGATGAGCATTGTTCTCCTTAGTAGGGCCCACTTAAGACTCAGATTTACCTCAGATTTTGGCCCATGGCCTAAAATCATCTGAGGTAGATGGTGAACGATGTAGATTAAACACATTCATAATGGTGGGGTCCATGTGTGGGGCAGTCCAACAAGGCTTCCGCCCTCACCATCACTGGGCAATAATAACCAGCGACATCCTTTTTTATTTCTTTTCTTTCTTCATTTATTTTTATTTTTTTTATTTTTTACCATGCGGGGTCCACTAATGGATAATCCATTATGTTTATTATATCGGCCAGCTCTCTATGGACCAAAGGAGTCCAATAATGGATAGGTCCACCACCTACACACACAACAATTGGCCTTAGAAAGTTCCAACAGCAGGGTTTTATTTTCCTCAGTGCGGTCCACTAAGAACTCGGATCTGTCTCATTTTTTGTCTCATAGTCTAAAATGACAAGGAGAAGGTGGTGGACGACGTGGATTAAATAAATACATCAAGGTGGGGTCCATGGTTGGGACACCCCCACCCACGTCCGTATAGCTGACGTGAGGGGTGCTCCCACTCCTGTCATCGGTTGTTGTGTGGTTGACTTGATGGTTGGATCAGCTAGATTTTTGGGCTCCACAACTAAAATGAGCCAGCAGAGGGATGGATGGTGTGGATCTAAGAAATACATCAATATGGGTCCTACAAGTGAAAACTCACTTTGAACCTCCAATGCAAAGTAAGAAATGATGGTGGGTAGCCCAACCCCTTAGTATTTGTCATATGGCCCACCTGGGACTCAGATTAGCTTCATTTTTTAGCTCAACACCTAAAATGACAAGGGAAATTGGATGGACGGTGTGGATGATATATATACATCATGATTAGGCCCACGAGAGAAGCCCATATGGTGGCTTTGGAAGGTAAATGGTGCTAGAGACATGTCTCTGGACATTGTTGTATCAAGCGACGATGGTGCCACTACCCCTCCCCCTCTCTTGTGTTTTAAGGGTGAGGTAAGGCCCACCTAGGAAATCCATTCCATCCATTTGAATGTCCAACTCATGGTGGGGCCAAAAAGGTTTGGATCATATCTAATTTCGGTATATTTTTACCATTTAAGTGTGCTTATACAATAAACTAGTTTAAATAGAAATTAAACATCACGGTGGGCCACACAAGGTGGTCCACGCTATCATAGCGTGCAGGACACGCTCTTCAACAGCGTGGCCCACTTGTGAGTCCCATAACACCATGAGAATTAGAAAAGAAAGGGAAATAGATTCGGCCATCGGGGTGGCCCCCACCACTATGAGGTCCACCACATACTCAATACATGATCAAGATGGGTCACACCCTTATGGGCCCATTAAAATAGAGAAATCACAAACAAGGGGAGGTTTTTCACCCTCTCATGCACTCACCTCAAAGAATGGACGGTTGGATCGTCTTGGATCGGTGATCAGATGGTCCACCAAGCTCCTCATCATCTCTAATCTCCTCTAATCACTCTTTTCTCTATTCTCTTACTCTTACTCTCTTAATCTTTCCTAATACTCTCATAAGCTCTCTTTCTTTTCTCTTAATCTCTCCCTAATCTTTTTTTTTTTAAATCTCTTTCTCTCTTAATTTTTCTCTAATCTTTCTAATAATTTTCTCTCTCTCTTAATCCCTCTCTACACTTTTTAGAAAATGGTAGAAATGAGAGGGACTTGGGGAGTTTTTGTGGTAGAGATTTTAGGATAGGGAGGGAATAATGGGAAGATATAGGGGTAAAATGAGGAGAAAAAAATAAAAGAATGATGACTAGTATAGGTAAGGGTATGGGTTGCATGAGAATGACATATGTTTCTTTGACTAATGGGGAGAGAGTGACATGAGTGATAGATGGCTTGATTGATGGATGGATTGATTGATTTAACAAGATGGGGATTTGTGCAAGTGGGGCCTGTGTGCATTGCATGGCCTACTTCGAATTGTGCTAAAATTGTAACTTCTAATCTAGGGGTCAAAATGGAGTGTGCCACGTGGTGTTAGAATCGTAACGGCTCCGCAGTTGCTAGGGGACAAGTCTCGGGTTATTGTGATACAAAAATAGGGTAACTATTAAAACTTATATATTTGGTCCGCCGGAAACATGCCAGCATCGAAAACGAAACATACAGAGGGTTAATTAGGGTACGAGTCTTACATTACACCCCCGTAATCTTCTCCTCCATCTTCTATTCTAGAAACCTGGTGTAACTAAATTTCTCATCTTAGCCATCCGTATTTCACACATCATCCTCCATCCAATGGTCCACAATGCTCCAACACATTCTACAACTTAGAGCTAGTCAGAAAGCTCAATTTTCCATTTTTCTTCTCCATATATTAAGCTCCATGAATGTTTAGAAGGATCACCTTTAAAGTATGAAACCACCAAGTCATATTCATTAAAGCCTTGGAATCACATATCTAGAAGTTTTCTTTGACCAATATAAGCTCCTCATTAGAGTTAAAATGTAAGAAAATTCCTCATTTAAAAATTTGCCATTAATGGCCATGGTACTCGCACCAAAAACCCATTAGCCGTAAATCATTGTTAGGCCACCTATCTCAATTTGAACAACGCATGTACGAGGCCACTTGATCAATGGTTATCATTAAATATCCCATCAAGATGCAAATATTATGAAGAAATTGGAAACCAGTTGAACCTGACCTTTTTCAAATCATCTGCTTGTAATGTAACGCCCCAAATTTTCGCGGCCTGAGTACATACTCTTGCCTAAGAATTCTGAGTGTTAATATTGTAAAACAAATCGCAGCTTTTTTTAAAAATCACATCTAGTTACATTCATGAAGGTAACTATTCATGAGAATAAAATCAACTATATTTATTATTCCATTAGAGTAGGTAAAAGAATTGAACAAATCATCAGATGCCCACTTAATAAGAGCTTATTACATTATCAAAGTTGGTAGCGAAAAATAAATAAAACTAATAGTGCACTATTCTTCTTCTCTATTTGAACCCGTCTTCTACAGAACGGTCATCATCCTTTACATCAACCGGTGATTCACCTGCAACATCTGTACAGTTGGAGAGGGTCAACACCCTACTCATAGTGGTGGTTATCCATTAAAGTTTATAAAGATTCAAGTGATCCATAAGAATAATAGAAGGGTTCTGATACATCTCGTACGCCATAAATACAAGTGTTATCGGTATGTGAAAACATTCTATATGACATGCATGCCTAGCAAAGTATGTGCGGTTACTCACACTCAACGATCATGATCACAATGTGGAAAGTAGTTTAAAGATATCTAGCTTGCCCTGTATTCTCACACTACAGAGATTCGTTGGCGTGTCCAACGTTAACATGGATTTATGTGAACATCTCAAGGTGACACAACAAAATGATTGGGGGATTTACGTGACATGATGTGTTTATGGAGCGACTATTTACGACATTCAATCCCGAGAAGTGATGTAACACGCATGATGATTTACTTACATTGATTGTGCACCACTCACTAACCCATGAGATTACGTGCCGACTAAGAGAGCCGCTACTCGAAATGCATTACGTCCACGATAATATATTGATCGCTAGAAGTGGGATTTCCAACATGATACATGCGTGCAAGATAATAATATAGTTATTTGAATTATGTAACAATGATTCATAGGGTGAAGATAACAATAGTAAAAACACATAAGGAAGATGTAGGCAAATCAATTTCAATGTAAAATTTAAAGGAATAAAACCCTCACCTCTAACTTTGAATTGCCCTTAAGTGTTGTTAGAGTTTTGTGTGTACATCAATCTAACATGATTTTAAACAATTTGTGTGGTTAGATTACTACATTAAATGACTCATATGGCTAAGATCAAAGGCTAAGATTTGGCCTAAGATATAGGTTTAGGATTTGGCTTATCAAGGTAATACTTTAAATATGAATTTAATATAAGTTTTTAGTATATGAGAGAATTACCATGATTAGAAATTAGCCTTAGTCGACCATACCTGAACCTTCAGTAGAATTTTCTTACCACGTTAACTCGATTCAACTTGATCCTAAACAACCTACACAGGGTTGTTGGAAATACATAGATTAACAAGGAACTTCCCTAAGAGCTTACCTTTAATCATTAGAGGGACCTAACTCGGATCTGGACTCAGTCAGAAAACCCTATGAGTTGCAGCTTTACCCTAAGTACACTCGGTCTCTTTCTCCCTTCTCTCTTCAAACCGTTGCTCTCTCTCTCTCTCTCTTTAAGATTTGGACCTAGATTCTCTCCTTTCTACTTCAGTTTGGTTTTAATGATATTTTCCTCATGTAGGAGAGGTTTTATAGTACTTCAAAGGAGGGTGGATGCGAAGGAAGCAGCGTTGACCATGCGATATACCTATGCGAAGGAAAATTTGTGCACGGTGGTTTCGTGGCCAATTTAAACAAACTCATAAACTAGATAGTGATGGGTTTTAATCCATATTTCAAGGGATGATAGTTGTTCAAGTGGGCCACTCAGTGAACGTATTTGATAATGGGATGGTGCAACCTTAATGATCGATGGACAACATTGGAACGAAGAAGATGACCGTCGTTTAATGGTGGATTTTGTTTCGACCCATCTCTCTTCATGGAGATCATTGTGAGTGGTTAAGATGGATTCATGAAAGCTTATGATCATCAAGAATTCAAGGTCCAGCGATTTTGGCCAACAGTTTTTGCGAAAGAACTTTCTATACAGTGGGGCTTGGTTCTGTGAAAAATGGCAGAATATTGTTTCTTTTCGCATATGTCATCTCTCTTCTCTTTATTAAAAAGGATCAAAATCACCTCAAATATGGTTTGAGAAGTTCATGTTCGAAGAGGATTCAATTTTGGAATCATGGGAGAGATCCTCTCTTGCGCATAAGAAATTCAAGCGCTGTTATAGCATGTGCAAGTTGCCCTATTTTAGTTTGAATGTAGTGGCCTATTAGCATCCACTATGATAACCTTATGGGAAATTCACTCCCTTTATCAATTTTTTAAGGTCATATTAGGCCATGGGCCAAAAGATGGAGTTGATTGGAGGCTTATCTTAAAAGTTCTCCCCACAAGCGCCAAAATAGACTTGATTTCAATTAGCTGTCAACATTTAATGATCAAGGCCCAATTTTAGGGAAGAGGTGTAGTCAATATAGGCAAATAATTAGACAAAGTTTGGTGGTTGATCGATAGTAGAGAAAAACCTAAATCTAAAATTTCACCTCTTATAGTAAAAGGAAGGAACTGGCTTTAGCGTTCAACAGTGTAGGATCATAGATCAGGGTATATATTTTATATGATAACCTAGTCATGTGAGGCCAAGGTGTGGCCCAATTTTGAGTTTCAATGGAATAGGAAGTGGTTAAATCTAAAGATCTAGATTTATAAAGAGTTGGTAAGCCTCAAAAAGATAACTTCGCGCCTAAGTAAAAGCCTACCAAAGTGGGGTCTTTATATTTTATACTTGGTCCATATGATAGGCAATTCAAGTCATTCATATAAATGGAAATATTCTACTACGACTACCTATGAGTTTTCCTCAGTCGATAGACACCAAAATCAACGATTAAGGGGATAATCTATCAATTGAGCCACTTTTACAATGATTTAATAGCTAAAATTTGACATAATTGGTTAATTTATGATACATATGCATGATATAAAATTTCACATCAAACGGATCATGAGAACCATTTTATCTAGGATTCAAGGGTCTAGATTAATGGCATTTTCGTAATTATTATTGATATAAGAGTTTTTAGAAATCTAATGGTTCTATATGGTTATAGGCACACTTCTAAGTAATTATTACAAAAGAACTTATATCTAAATTAAAGAGTTATTTACTAAATTAATTAGGAAATGTACATATATCAAACCGCATAATGAATGGTTAGATGACACATTAAAAATAGTAGAACTTGATGGTTAATACTCTGATCATGTGTGTAAGTGGGTGTACGGTCAGTTTTATAGACAGATTATCACAAGTGAGTTTTTGGAGTGATTAAGAGGCAGAACATGTAAGCCATTGGATTCAACTAACTTGTTCACATATGTAAGTTTCTCGGATTGTAGTTCTGATGGTGGGTTAAGAATATTCATAGGTTATGAATAAGATGAACGGATCAGAATCTCAACTTGATATGTGTACGAGCGGATGTAGAGGTCAAGTAGTTAGTTTACTATGATCGGGTGGTCCAAAATCAAAGTGGATATAGTTAGATGTCTCTATCTAATAGTGAATATTTGATTGAGTGGTTGTTTATGATGGATAGGTGAGGATACTTAGATATATGATGGTGCTGTCTTAAAATCAATGGTCGGATGGCTTGATCTATGGATGAAGATCATTCCTAATAGTCAGATTCATGTTGGAGAATAGGTGTAAGGTTAGGATAGTTAAATGGGTATCATACACATGTATATACTAAGTTAGATTTCATGGTAACACTCAAGAACTTTCAATACTCGGGTATTGAAAAGTTCAGGTTACATGTAACTACTGTCGTGTCTCCTTGAGCAACCCAAACTCTCAAACCGGAAAGGATCTGGAATTTTATAACCCTTTTAGGGAGGTAAGAGAGAGAATAAAATGCTTGGAAGAGAGATCGGAGGACCGAGAGATTGAGATCAAGTCACCAGCTTTTCATGTCTTTCATCCTTGTGCTGTTGAATCCGAACTAACCTTATCCTCCCATAGCAGTAGAGGTGAGTAGCTTCTTCTTCTTTTCTTTTCTTTTTTTTTTTTTTTTTTAGTTTGTTTGAATATAAATTTCTCTCTATTGCTATTGCACCAGTGATCCTTTAAAATTCCTCATTTTCCAAGGACTCACCGAGTTGACTCAGTGAGTTAACCTACTGTATATATTTCTCTTTTTCTATAAATAGTTTTTTATAGATTAAGAACCTTAATGTTGCCAATCAATCTTCCTTACGTTTGAACTCTAAGGAGATCCAATCTAATCAGGTCTATTTTAATAAACAAATCAAACCTTAATCGTGTTCGTTATAACAGATCAAAGTAATAGAAGATTGGACAGTCTAAAAGATAGCCATACACAAAATTCATATCTATATTTTATCCCATTACAGGCAGGTGATCTTCCTGATTGAAAAAAATAAATTAGTATATATTTGATTTCATTGATTATTTATTTCGTATTACTAATTTAAGTTATTTGATTTTGGTTTTACGTGATGTAGAATGCATTTATTTGATTTCTAATATGTGGAATAAATTCATTTGATCATTGTTAAGTACTTTAATTATATTTAAATTATGGGTGCTCTTCCCTGAAAGGATCATTATGTTATTTTGGTATGGGTGCTCTACCCGGAGTCATTCCTGAAAGGATCAGCATGGTACGGGTACTCTGCTTAGGGTCATTCCCAAAAGGATCGGCATGAGTGCTCTGCCCTGGATGATTCCTTAATAGATAAGCATACATGGGTGCTCTGCCCTTGGTATTTACCCTAAAATTTTATTCACCGGTGCTCTGCCGAATGTCATTCCCTAAAAGGATCAACACTAGTACTCTATCGAGTGTCATTCCCTAAAAGGATCAACACACATGGGTGGTCTGCCTTGAATTGAACCAAAAAGGATCTTAGATAATTGTCTTAACTTATTTTGTTATTATGAATACCAAATCATTATTATTGCCATGTAAAATGCCATTTCGATACTTATAATTATTCATATTTATGTTATTGTGTTATATTGGTATTATCGTAAAATTTTCGATTTTGAGAAGGATGTGACCCTACGAGCCATCACGTTCACATCCGTATAGGTTATTTTGCAGGGTTTGCATATGAAGAACTAGTTGGGCAAGATTGAAGACTTTTCTTATTGTTTACTTGAAGATTAATTAAAATTTAATGTATTTTATTTTAATGTAATTAAGACTTGATGATAATTTAATAAAACATTTGTTAATTAAAATGACATTATTTTATCCTCTCTTAGTGGCTCTAGTTGCTTTGAAAATATATGGAAATTATGTGGGTTGCGATGGATAAATTGTTTAAATTCAACTCATACTCCAAAGATTCGGATTCGGGCTTGGCCAACTCAGATACCGAATTTCGAGGTATGATATATTAGTATCAGAGCCCAGGTTTTAGATTCTATCTGAGGACCTAGGATAACGTTTGAATTAGAGACCCTTACTTTTGTGATTATTTAAATTAGAATATAAACTTAGGTGCCCTTACATCTATGTTGACATCATATATGATTTTATTTAAGTTATGCACTGAACTGACAGCCCAAATCTAGACCCTAATGAATTTTTAAGAAATTTTAGCCCACTACGACAAGTTGGATAACAATAACAAGTAGAAAACACTTGACTTACAAAAATTATAACTAATTAAATACAATTCCATTTAAGGTGATTCAAAATCCCTGTCATATATTAATAATTGTAGTTTTAGGAAAAAAAAAATCCAAAAATTTAAATCTAGGTTTATCTTATATCGATTTTAAGTTTTATATATACTAGTCAGAAATTGTCTACTTTTGGGTAGACCTAATTATCCAAAATTTAGAATTTTTTGTAGACTTTATATTAGGCTGAAATTTTATAAAGTTATAGTAGACTCATAGATGAATTCTCATAAAAATTTTAGACCAATATGATACCTGAAAGAACCAAAAACATTAGCAAGAACAATATCCTCAGAATCTGAATTTTCTACACTATAACCTTACAACTCAAATTCTCGTGATCTTCATGTGTAAGTCTTTTAGATCATCTAATCTTCCTTGCAATCCTACAAAATATTCAACGTACTAAATATCTTTGTCCAATTAATGATAGATTATATCTGAGCGATTCGAGTCATAATACTCCATTAGGAATGCTTGGACTTGATGCCTTTAAGAACGGATTACTTGTGAGTAAGTAGCTAAGCCTTATAAGAGCTTTATGCCTCGGTAGATTACTAGGTAGTGCGGAGTTAGTCAGGGTTAGACCTGACTAAGATCATGTGTTAGCCTATTACAAATGAGGATGCCAATCGCCTCAACTCCAGTATCGGCATGGTTTTCATTTTCACCCTAACAACTACTACATTTATGGACTCAAGGGGCATCTGCACCTCAATGTCAACAATTGCCTTGTCTCCACCAACCACAGAGTCAAGGACCCACACCTCAGCGAGTCTACTGGCCACCTCCATGGAATGTGCTACCATCCATGCACTGACAATCTCCATTGTACTCTTCAGCACAACCATTCATTGATCTCATCTTCTTCGTATCCACAAGGATCGCCATGACAATTTCGACAATTGCTTCAACGACCTCCACCATGGTCACAATAGCACGGGTCATCCATAAAACATCTTAGGGCCACCTTAATAGTCACATTAAAAAGTTAGACCACCTGACATCAACAGACATGTCCAAGGAGCCATGCGCCATGACCTCAGACTCATGGATACACCTGGCCACGACACCAGTCTCAGACAATATAATTCAATCTTACGAGGACCTACCTCAACAATACAAAGATGCATCTCATGGTTATGATGCTCAACACCACTACAGAATGACGTGATTGATGTAGGAGTGCAATGCCACCACACTATAGTGCAAGGCCTCAATGCACCAATGAAAATATTTCCATAACTAGGCACTAAGATTCAATCTAGAGTAAGATCACACCAACCATTGAATAATAGATCAAGTGAAGAAGCAGTGGACATCATCGACTCCGCACTACGAGCCTTAACATTTAAAGTTAGCTGTAACATTCGGAATCACAACCATAATGCTTGAAGACTCAACTACAGGAACGGGTTCTCCATGGCCATACGAAGTATCTCAACAACAACCTTCACTGTACACATCACATTGTAGCCATATCAAGAACCGTGTCAACAATCTCAACAACTACCTCAGTCACATCAATAATGACAACAATGGCAACATCATAGGTCTTCACGATGCTCACATCAACCCAAGGATACACTACCACACCACTAGAGGAGGAGAAAATTTCAACACACGGGTACATCAACCGCCATTTGAGGGAATGCCATAGCTAGAAGAAGCACTAACACAAACCGCACCATCTATGATAAGAATCGAGTGTAGTTGATAATATAGTAAATTTCAAGGACCAAATTTAGTTAAGGGGGGTAGAACATCACATCCCACTTTTTTAATGGTAGGTATTCCAAACCCCATTGTTTCTTATGGTGTGGTCCACCTGGGTTTTGGATTAGCCTCATCTTTTGGTCCATGCCCTAATATGGATGGGAAAAACTAGTGGTTGGAATAGATTCGTCACAACATCTCTATCCGGCCTACCGTCATTTTTTCAAAAGAAAAAAGAAAAAGAACAAGCTTGGTGACGTGTTGACGACGTCAGCCAAAAACCCTCGACTTGTCCTTTTCTTTCCTTCTTCTTCGAACGTCATGGGAGGGTCCTGGACCCACCATTTCCTCACAAACATCCATTATGGTGGTACCCCACTGTCAATTGGAACTGTTCATCAGGTCAAAACATTGGAGAAACACCATTAGTCAAAAGTTTTCAGTCGTCCGATGAGTCATGCAGCCCACCGAATCATCCAATCTGCTCCATCTTTTACTCTAACAATGTTCATAATCTGTAGAAACTGATGAGCGACTTAGATCTTTCTCTCAAATATCATGGTGGGATTTACAACCCAATCCAAACCGTCCATTGAAACCGAATCTCCATTAAACCTCACCCACACAACATTACACCCCCGTAATCTTCTCCTCCATCTACTATTCTGAAAACATGTTGCAACCAAATTTCTTATCTCAGCCATCCGTTTTTCACACATCATGCTCCATCCAATGGTCCATAATGTTCCAGCACATTCCACAACCTAGAGGCTGATCAGAAAGCTCGATTTTCCATTTTTCTTCTCCGTATATTCAGCTCCGTGAATGTGTAGAAGGCTCACCTTTAAAGTACAAAACCACCAAGTCATCTTCATTGAAGCCTTGGAATCACATATTTGGAAGTTTTCTTTGACCAATCTAAGTTGTCCATTGGAATTAAAATGTAAGAAAATGCCTCATTCAAAATTTTACCACAAATGGCCATGGTACTTGCACCAAAACTCCATTAGTCGTAAATCATTGTTAGCCATCGATATCATTCCAATGACTCATGTATGAGGCCACCTGATCAATGGTTATCATCAAATATCCCAACCAGATGTAAATATTGTGAAAAATTGGAAACTAGTTGAATCTGACCATTATCAAAACGTCTACTTGTAACCACTATCGTGTCTCCTTAAGCAACCCAAACTCTCAAACTGGAGAGGATCTGAACGTCTATAACCCTTCCAGGGAAGTAAGAGAGAGAATAAAATGCCCGGGGGAGAGATCAAGATCGAGTCACCAGCTTTTCATGTATTCCATCCTTGTGTTGTTAAATCCGAATTGACCTTATCCTCCCATAACAGTAGAGGTAAGTAGCTTCTTCTTCTTTTCTTTTTTACTTAATTTATTTTATTTGAATATAAATTTCTCTCTGCTGTTATTGCACCAATGATCATTTGAAATTCCTCATTTTCCAAGGACTCACCAAGTTGACTCGGTGAGTTAACATACTGTATATATTTCTCTTTTTCTATAAATAGTTTTTAATAGATTAAGAACCCTAATATTTCCAATCAATTTTCCTTATGTTTGAACTCTAAGGAGATCCAATCTAATTAGGTCTGTTTTAGCAAGCAAATCAAACCCTAATCGTGTTTGTTATAACATATCAAAGCAATAGAAGATTAGACGATCTAAAGGATAACCATACACAAAATTCAGATCTATATTTTATCCCGTTATAAGTAGGTGATCTTCCCAATTGAAAAGACTACATTAATATATATTTGATTTAATTGATTATTTATTTCATATTGTTGATTTAAGTTTTTTATTTTGGTTTTACGTGATGTAAAATGCATTTATTTGATTTCTGATATGTGGAATAAATTCATTTAATCATTATAAACTTTTTTAATTATATTTAAATTATAGGTGCTTTGCCCTGAAAGGATCATTATATTATTTTGGTATGGATGCTCTGCCTAGGGTCATTCTTGAAAGGATCGGCACGATACGGGTGCTCTGCCCAGGGTTATTCCCAAAAGGATTGGCATAGGTGTTATGCCCTCGGTGATTCCCTAAAAGATATGCATACACAGGTGCTTTACCCTAGGTATTTACCCTAAAAGTTTATTCACTAGTGCTCTGTCGAAGGCTATACTCTAAAAGGATCAACAACAGTTCTCTGCCAAGGGTTATTCCATAAAAGGATCAACACACACGAGTGTTTTACCCTAAATTGAACCAAAAAGAATCTTTGATGATTGTCTTATCTTATTTTGTTATTACGAATACCAAAACATTACTATTGACATGTAAAATACCAATTTAATACTTCTAATTAATCATATTTATGTTATTGTGTTATATTGGTGTTATGGTAGAATTTTCAATTTTGAGAAGGATGTAACCCTACGAGCCATCGCGCTCACATCCATATAGGTTGTTTTACAGGGTTTGCATATGAAGAACCAGTTGGGCAAGATTGAAGACTTTTCTTATTGTTTGTTTGAAGATTAATTAAAATTCAATGTATTTTATTTTAATGTAATTAAGACTTGATAATTTAATGAAACATTTGTTAATTGAAATGATATTATTTTATCCTCTCTTAGTGGCTCTAGTGCATTGAAAATATGTTGAAATTATGTGGGTTGCGATGTATAAATTATTTAAATTCAATTCATAGTTCGAAGATTCAGATTTGGGCCTGGCCAACTTGAATAACAAATTTTGGAGCGTGACATTAATGGACAGACCGAACGTGTAAATCAGATACTTGAAGATATCTTGCAGATATATGCCTTAGATTTTAAGGGAAGTTAGGACAACAATCTCCATTTTACAAAATTTGTGTACAACAACAACTATTAAGCTAGCATCAGTATGGCCCCTTATAAAGAACTCTATGATGTCCATGTCGAGCACCAATTTGTTGAATTGAAGTAAGAGAGAATGAGTTAATTGGACCCAATATCATTCAAGAAGCCACGGAGAAGATAGAAATTATTGTTAATAGTCCGGAGTAGGTAAAGAGCTATGTAGATAATAAAAGGCGTGATTTGGAATTTATCATTGGAGATCATGTGTTTCTAAAAGTCTTACAAATGAAGGTATTGATGCATTTTGGAACTAAAGGGAAATTAGCTCTTCAATTTATAGGACCTTTTAAGATTTTGGAAATAGTTGGAATTGTGGCGTATCGTCTCACATTACCATCTCAATTAGCTAGCGTGCATAATATATCCACATATCAATGATATGGAAATACGAAAGAGATGCCTCTCACGTCATCAACTAGTGAGGCCTCGAACTTGAGGAAGATATGACTTACATTAAGAAGTAGATCCGCATCATAGATCAAAAGGAGCATCTTTTGCAGATTAAGGCTGTACCACTGGTTAAAGTACTCTGGAAACATCATAGAGTTGATGAAGCATCTTGGGAGCATGAAGCAAACATTTAAGACAAATATTCTTAGTTGTCTAATGATTGGATTAGGTAAATTTTGATGACAATTTTTTTTTTTTTATGAGGTAGAATGTAGTTACGGTGATTTTCATGACCCACTTAAGACCCTGACTAAGAAAAAATTACAAGTTAATTTTTCTTTATTAATAAAACCAAGCACTTAGCCCAGTTAGTAGGAGTACTATCGGTAGAGCGATAAGTCAGGGGATCAACTCCCAACACCGTAGGAATTTGTCTTGCCAAAACCCACAAATTCTAGTTGAATCTTCAAGAATAAAGACTCTTCCTCTATTTAAAGGGAATGTCTGTAGGAAATTCTTATAGAAAACTCTAAACCTAAGAGCAACCGAGAGAGAAAGAGAAGCCTTGTAAAAGAGGAGCCTCTACTGGTAACTTTTTCATTGGTTATACCTTATTTCTTCATAATTCCTAACTGAAAACCCTATATCCAACCGATGGACATGGCGATTTAACCCAACATCCATCATTTTGATATATGGAAAAGATTTTAAAGAGATGAAACAATTTCCACACTATTTCTATATATTGGGAAGATTAGCTTTGAGAAATTTAATCGTATCAGTTTAAGAGATTTGAATCAAAGGATCTTAAAGCCAAATCACATTAGGACCTCGAATTCTAAAGTGATCTAAATGAGAAATTCCTACAGCGATTTGGAAATTTCATAGGTAACAATAGCTTATGTCAGAAATAGTTTTCAATCAACATTATAAATTTCATGAATTTAACTCAATTTTTATTGATCTATGGTCGATCGATCAGAAGATCGATTAAAGGCCCTCAAGCTACCTTGATCGATCGGAAGATCGATCAAAGGACCTTGAGCTACCTCGATCAATCGACTACATTGATCGACAGTCATTGTTGGTTTGAAATTTTAAAGTTTAGAATTTATGTTGGGTCATCTTGCTTGGATCAAAAGTGAACTCCACTTATTGAAACAATATTATTAAATTTTTGTATTCAAAACCATCTTAATAGGGATTCGAAAAATTGAATATTCTAAAACATCTGATTAATTGAAGGATTCGACCATACCATAAATAGGTGAGTAAATCCCAACGTATCTCATATCTACATGATTAAGATAAGTGAATTGATGGTTAAGATTGTTCCGATTGAGTTGGTTGTTGTCTGATTGTTGAAACATTATGTAATTATGATTAATACTTTATGATATATTTCTTAGAAGATTCTAATAAATGTTAAACATGCGCATATGCTAATTATTGATTTCATGGATCCGTGTTTCCTCTCAGAGAGAGAGAGAGAGAGATATCTGGTTAACTATATATGTCAATTCATAGACATTGTGCATGCACTACATGCATCCAGGCGAATGCATGTACACCTCGTGCTTGAATTCTTGGGGATCTCCCTAGATGGTTATGCCTAGTAGGTTCATTACCAGAGGCCTATGATAGTGAAAGCCTAATCATGAAGTCGATGTATAGATTGCCCATGCCCACCTAGGTGAATTTCTGTCAAGAATAGGTTACTCATGCGTACCTAGGTGGATGTTTGACGAGTATAAATTTTGGGTTTATGAACATTCAACCTAAGCAAGTGGATGATCATCCCACTTAACATGCATCTCATGCTACAAGAAATCCTACTTTTAGCGACGAAAATTTTCATCGCTAAAAGTCATATTTTCGTAGCTAAAAAGTTTTAGTGGCGAAAATTTTCGTCGCTAAATTCGTCGTTAAAAGACCGAAGTAAAAGGGTTTTATCGGCGAAAAATTTGAATCGTCGCTAAAGGCAAGCTTTTTAGCGACGAAAATTTTCGTCGCTAAAAAAACTTTACAAGACTTTTAGCAGCAAAAATATTCAATCCACTTTTAGCGATGAAAATTTTCGTCGCTAAAAAAACATTATAAGACTTTTAGTAGCGAATATTTTCGCTACTAAAATATTCGTTCCAGTTTTAGATATTTTGCAAAACTTTTAGCGACGGAAATTTTCGTCGCTAAAACTATTTGCACAACTTTTAGCTACGAAAATTTTCATCGCTTAAAAACTTTTAGCAACGAAAATTTTCGTTGCAAAAAAACTTTTGCAAAACTTTTAGCGACGAATAATTTCGTCACTAAAAAATATTTGTAAAACTTTTAGCTACGAACATTTTCGTCGTTAAAAAAATTTTCCAAAACTTTTAGCTACGTAAATTTTCGTCGCTAAAAATATTTTGCAAAACTTTTAGCTACGAAAATATTCGTCGCTAAAAAAATTTTGCATAACTTTTAGCTACGAAAATATTCATCGCTAAAAAAATTTTGCATAACTTTTAGCTACGAAACTTTTCGTCGCTAAAAGTCTCTTTTTTAAAAAAAAATTTCCGGCACAAAATTCCTGATATACACCTGTTACAATATATTTCATCATATTCATCCTGATGTACAACTATTATAATATTTCATCATATTTACATTCACATCCATCTAAACCCAAACTAGTAAATCCATCCAAACATAAACTAAATTCATCCAAACACAAACAATCTCATCCACATCACATTTATTCACACATAAATACATATAAGCTTAACAGATGGATTTTTTTACAAGAGAGAAGTACCAGATCCTGATGATCATGACATACATAATGTCCAGATGCGACTGTCCGTACAAGTTGGATCCATATGTTTCTGCGATCCAGACCACTGATTAGTTGCAAAGTGGATCGTCCATTATACAGGACCTCATTCGTCCGTGTCTATGGGAGATTGGAAAATGTGTATGGTGACAATGACAACCAGGGGTAACAAAAAAGTTTTGCTAAGGCACCTTGCAATTCTCATAAGTAGCTTTGACAATCTCCTTATTCAGCAATCTTGATTTAACTTTCTCCAAGAATTTCAAGTGTAGCTCATGATAATTAGCTTTAATCCATACACTTTCTTTTCATTTTTCTCTTCAATTTTGGTTCTTTCTTTCTTTTTTCTGGTTTTAGTGTTTTGGCTAATGTGAAACTAGAGTGGAAGTCTTTGGAAAATGTTATGGATTCATGTGTTCGTTCATGCAGCATTTGATCAGGCTCCTGAACCAAATAAAGTTTGAGACTGATAAGGCTGCCTTTAATGAAGAGTTTCTTTTCTACATGATCTCATTATATAACATATGTTTTGATAGAATGCAGGCCGTATATATAAGAGCTATCATGCAAAGGCTCATCCCCATCCTTGGATGGCATGCATGCCAGACATCCAGACCATTCATTAGGTAGCCCACACTATATATGAACATGACTTGGACCAATATAAAAAAGATCACTCTTCAATGAGAAAAAGAAGCCCATTTCTCCAAACTCAATGTGCATGCCTTACTTTTCACTGCATGGTTTCCATTTTGATCATGCGCACATTACATAACATGTTCATCAAATTCAAGAACAAGGTTTATTATCTGATCAAGCTCAGAAACTTCAAGTGTCGATAACAAAATATGAGCAGAGGATGAGCATTTGAAGCAAGAGTATGCTAAATCTTTTATGTACAACATTTGATTGATCAATATTTCCAGAGTTGCGAAATTTATACATTTATAATCTACTGGAGTAATCAGTTAATGAGTTGAGCACTTTACTAGGTGTGCGTGGACATTCCCTTAACTAGAAAATGCACATTCCCTCAGCTAGAAAATATGAAGAGAAACATTAGAAAATCAAACAATTGCAATCATGAAGAGAGTTGCTGATGGTTCTTACATAATGGGTTTTGAAAATCAAACAATTGCAACTGTCGGCAATTCTTACATAAATTTCAAAATGGGTTTTGATAGATCATGTCATCATACATAGCCCAAACTTCTCAATTAGATAAGCATCTAGGTATGAGACTGGCATTTTGTCCAACATGTCACGGGTAACTGCTCTAAGAGCTGTACTAATCTGGAAATTGTCATGGGTTACTGCTTTAAGAGTCACTAGATTGTGTCACGTGAGCTTGTGATATATCTGAAAATTGCCTATTGCCTGTCATCAATGGATGATACATCACTTATGATTTTGTTTCACCGATTGCTCTAATAGATCAACATTTGAAAGCTATCTTATGGGTTCTCATATCTTACTGTTGAAAGCTAGCTGCATGAGACCATTAAATCAAGAGAAATACCATTAAACAAAACACGTGCCACCAGGAGTTAATTTTTCCGAGGCTTAAACCCCAATCAAGAGAAATACCTTTAAACCAGCAGAATTCCAGAACTGATTTTGCACCAGTTGGTTTCCACCTTTTAGTAGACTATACTACGATGATAGTACACCACCAATTTCTAAGTTCCAAAAGAAACAATAGCCTCCATAGTAAACTAGCTCAAACTTGATGCCATGCCTCATAAAAGCCCCAAAATATTTAAAAACATAGTTTTAAAACTCGACTCAAAAATGAGATCACCTGTAATTGGATAGGGCATGCAATCTATCTCATCCTTGATAGCAATTGGAACTCTGTCCAAAACTGAGATTGGTTTGCCTATAAAAGGCCATAATGAACACTTACACGGGTAAGACTACAACAAAAAATCTTACATCATGAGTTGAATTTTCAGTGGATGATCTAACTTATGAGTGTTTATTTGTTAGCATCGACAGTAGAAAGTGTGTCCTATCATATAAACAGTTTGTATCATTGGAAAACAAACCACTTTTCCCAAGTCCTAATACATTGGATTGTGATACATTGGGATGTACTCCAATAGACTTCTTGTTTGATTTTAGAATGGCATCCAAGGCACCTGAAATATTCTTTTCAATGTTTTAAGTTTATCTTTATAGAATCATTCCTCCAAAAAAGATGGCCTATATGAGCTTGATTACAGCTTTCAAAACAATTAATTTATTCACTGTGAGACTAGAAAGTTTTTATGCTGCCATTTTCAAAAATTCCATTTTTTTCTCTAGTTGGTTGACACACTGGATTGTAACAAGGCTCTTGTTTGATCTTAGAGAAGTATGTGAGGCATCTTAAATATTCTTTTCAATATTTTAAGTTCATCTACATAAAATAATCCCTCTAGAATTTTGTACAGCTACTGGAACACATTCTCAACCTCACGTAGGACCTCTCTTTATGAGAAACTAAACGACACATCAAAGAAAATTTAAGCTTGATACCAAAAAATGAGCTCGAAATAAATCTCGGGTGAACCACACCACAGGAAAACAGTAGTGATTGAATGTACACCATTAAAAATCGGCCCTTCGGCCACAGATTAAACAGGAAAATTAACAACAACAACCAAAAAAAAAAAAAAAGAGAAACAAGAAAAGGAAGAAAAGGAAGCTTAAACAGGAAAATTAGCATTAGTCAATGATAAAAGCATTTTTAAATAGTTAAATATAAGTACAAATGAAGTTTCTCAAATAGACAGCCATGATCTTATTACTCGGTAGAATCCCCCATTAACACAGTTCAGATGCACAACAGAAACAGAATACCAGCAAGAAGACGGATGAGCCCTGCCGTGAGCATTCCTGGTCCAAAAATCAAGGCAATCTAATTGCAAGGTGGGCCACGCCTGGACATTGAGTATAATCGTCGGTCTTACTTTTCCAACCATCTATTTACTCATACATGTGGGGCCGACTTGATGGCCAGATTTTTAGGACTAGGGCATTCAAATGGTGCACCTGATCAATGGCCCAGATGTCAGACTATGTCCAAACTCTCCTCATGTGAATTTCCTTTACCAGTTCTCAAGCTCTAAGCTAGAACCCAACACTTGTCAGGTAGGCCTTTTCCAACCATTCCTTTTCTCATACATGTGTGGGCCACTTATTATGATGTCATTGGAAACAAAATAAAGAATTACATGACAATTGCATTGACATTTATATAAACAACAATAACAAACATCTCACCATTAAATCCACGGACAGTGGCAACAACAATGTCTTTGGTTCGAGCTTTGTAAACTTCCGCAGTCTCGCAGTCTTCTCCAAAGATCTGATATGAGAATTCGAGAGATTGAGAGAAGAGCATATAGTGGAAAGACACGCCTGCTAACACAGGGCGCTTGTTTATGGTAATCAGGACCATTGATTTTGTGCGCCACCACATGAATGGGCCATATCCAATGAGTTTGGACTGACATTCAATAGGCAAAACTTATATGGCGACAGTTGTCTGATTGTTGCAATCTTCAAACTATGGCCCATCTAAGTTGTGGTCCACTAGATCAACAGCCCTAATCACCATACATGTTTACATTGGGAGAAAGGAAGAGAAGATTCGACAGAGAGTGGGACGTACCAAAGTCAAATTTGTTAGAATGGTTGGAGATTCAGATGGAATTGCCGGAGATTCTCCAAGGGCTGGATTTTGCGTTCTCTGGGACAGGGGTCTTGCTTGAATTGGGGTTTGAGATGAGTTGATTTGGGGGTGTGTGAGGCTGAGGAGGATCAGGATGTTGGAGATTGATGGAAGAGAGGGAAAATGGAGGAAATTTGAGAGAGAGAGAGAGAGAGAGAGAGAGAGAGAGAGAGAGAGAGATTTGGGCATGAATTTGGGGCGGGATTTTTTAGGCTTCTGGGCGCGGGTTCTATACCCACACGAATTTGGGGCGGGATTTCCTGGAAGTTCCAATGCAAGGATGCTGGGTGGGTCCCACTGAAATATATTGAGAAATCCATTCTGTCCATCCGTTTCAAGAGCTCATTTTAGGATGTGCGACCAAAAATGAGGTGGTTACAAAACTCAAGTGAGTCACACAAGAGGGGAAATGAGGGAAAGAAATTCCTACCGTTAAACCTTCCTGGCCCAAATGTCAGACTAAAATGATCTGTAAAAGAGAAGGGATGAACGGAGTGGACGAAGAACACATATCATTGTGGGGCCCACAGAGCACCCCGTCGCTGGTGGGAACGGATTGGCTACTCTCCCTGACATCAGCCAATGGCCGGTGGTCGGTGGTATGTGGGCCCCACCATGATGTATGTGTTTCATCTATGCCATCCATCTATTTTTAAAGATCATTTTACAGTATGAGTCCAAAAATGAGATATATCCAAATCTCAAGTGGACCACATTACAGGAAACAGTGTTGAATGAGGGTCGACCATTAAAAAAGTTTTGGGGGCCATAAAAGTTTTGGATCAATCTGATATTTTTTTTTCCCTTCATCTGGGCATGTATGACCTAATCAATAGATTTGATGTCAAATAAAAAGTACAATGGACCTTAGGAGGGTTTTAATGGTGGATATCCAATCACTATTGTTATCATGTGGTGTGGTCCACCTGAGATTTATATCCCTCTCATTTTTGGTATTAAGCCCTAATTTTTATTTAAAAAAAAAAAAAAATTTATGTGAGGGAACACCAACACATCTCCCATGAATGTTGTTGCTCTACAAGGACTCTTTTATTTATTTATTTAGAAATGCTCTGGTGCCTACGAACACAATTAGTTATAGTGCTCCCATTTTTATTCAGAACCTAGACGGTCCAAACCATTGATCAATATGGTTCATCAGGTCTAATCCATATTTCAAGAACTACTATGAAAATATCACACTGATTTAGTAAATTTGACCATTCGGTAAATGGAATTAAAAATGGACGATCAAGATCATTTACGCAAAAATAGGTCCAATCAACATTTCGATTCATCCATTTGTTAAGATTATCATGGTTTGCTTATAATTGTAAAGAATCACATTTGTGCAAGTGACAATTAAAAACCCATGTAATTCCGTTTTTTTTAATCATCAATTAAGCTATTTTTGAATTTACTAGAATTTATTTCTATTTTTTCTCGTGGATTCGAGGAATCTTTATGAAGAATATAGAAAAGCTCCGTGGAATTGGAATAATTATCCACTTTGAGGAAGACAGTGATCGACCTCATCACGTCCATACCTGTGTCAGTCGCTATAAGGGTTTTAATAGAGAATGGTGCCCACCATACCATAGCCATCGAGGATGGGTTTAGAACTCGAAATACATCTTAGATGATGAAATAAACTGTTCATATTCTAGTCTATACTAAGAAGCATTCGCTGAACTAATGATTGTCTAGGACAAAAAATTTAGAACATTGAGAACTAAAGATCAAATGGCTCATATTCGAATCCAAGCATGATAGGTTAGGATCAACAATGAAGCATTGCTACCATAGCATCTATGGCATGATTATAACAAAAACAGGGGAGATCATAGTTTAGGAAGCAAAACAGATTGAAAACCCACCCCAGCAATGTATGCTGATAAGGGGCACTGTGAGTTGTCAAAATCCTCACTGCAAAGTGCATGCCAAGGGATGGATGACGAAATGCATCATGGGAAGTTCTTGTGACCGGAAGCTATGTGGGCCCACAAAAATGCAGTAACAAAACCACTTTGTTCATGATTTTCTCAATCTCGTAATATTGGGACAGGGTCTAAAAATTGGGTAGATTCAAAACTAAGCTAGGCCACTCCGAGTGAAATACTGAGAATGGAAACGTCCACCATTGAGACTTCCTAGAACCCATTATGATATTTATACACCATCTCAACCGTTAATAAGGTTATCACCACACGAATAAAACCATGGGCATAAATATCATCCCGATGTCCTACCAAGTTTCCAATGGTGGATGTTCCATCCCGGCTGTTTTGTTTGGCGTGTGGCCCACTGGAATTTTAGATCTGTCTGATTTTTGAACTCTTCTATGGGCCCATATAGCTTATTACCATTGAAGCGGATTGCATAGTGATAACTCACTATGAGTAAACTCTGTGAGGTCCACCATAATTTATGTATTTTATCCTCTCCATCCGTTAATTTTAACAGATAAATTTTCGAATTGAGACTAAAAATGAGGTATATCCAATGTTCACAAGGACCACACACAGGATACAATTGAATTGAACATCTACAGTTGAAAAATTCTTGGGAGCCCTAGAAGTTTTGGATCAAGCTTATATTTGTGTTTTAACTTCATCTATGTCTGTATGATCTTATGAACAGGTTGGATGACAAATAAATATCACTGTGGGGCCTAGAAAGGTTTTTACGGTGGAAATTATTATCCCCATTGTTTCCAGTGATATGATCCATTTGATCTTTTGGGCTCAGCTCCTTAAATTAGACAGAAAAACGGATGGATGACATGGATAGACCAAATAGATTCAGGGCCTGTTTGGCCAAGCAGATTAAGAGGGATTAGGAGGGATGGTAAAATCCCATGATATGCCAAACGAGCCAAACAAACCCGATGAATTTGTCCCGGGATATGGCAAACCCATGGATCACCATGATGTTTTATTATAATATATTTCAAAAAATAAAAATAAAAATACAAATTCTGAATTTTTATTTTCTAAATCTCAAAAATTTTCTCATATTTTAATTTTTTTCCCCAAAAATTTCAAAATGTTGATTTTTTTTTCCAAAAAGCATCATTTTGTTTTCAAAGTTTTTCTCAAACATTGTCAAAGTTTTTCTCAAACATTGTCATATTTTTGCATTTTGCTCCATTATTTTGTTCAAATCGTACCAAATTAGTGCCAATGGGTGAGAAATGCTTGATTTTTCATGTTTTTCCAACAAAATCAAGGATTTGAACGTTCGATTTCAAAATTTGAGGGCAAGTGATCCAATTTGGGAGAAATTGGTGAATTTGATTTAAACATCTGAAGTTATTTACTGTTCAATTTGAACTGATTAAATTGTCCAAAAAGAGTTGATTAAAGGTGCAATTAGTGGATCTCCCTAATAATTTAGTAATTTTATTTTTCACAGATAAATGTCAATTTACATTTTAAAATAACATTTTTTCCAAAATGTATATTTTTTTCTCTTTTAATAAAATATCATTTATATTATAAAATATTTCAAAAAAAATTAAAATACAAATTTTGAAGTTTTTATTTTCAAAATCTTAAAAAATTTCTCATATTATAATTTTTTTCTCAAAAATTTTAAATTTCCTATTTTTTCTTCAAAAGCAACATTACTTTTAGCGACGGTTTTGGTTTGTCGTTAAAAGTTAGGACCAAAAGTAAACTAACCGAAATACACAATACTTTTAGCGACGAAAATTTTCGTCGCTAAAAGTAAATTTCTGTTTTTTAGCAACGAAAATATTCGTTGCTAAAACTCTTAGAGGGAAAAATTTTTAAAAAGCGGGAAATTATTTTTAGTGACGCAACCTTTCGTCGCTAAAAATCTGGTTTGTCGCTAAGAGTCAGGGCCAAGATTTTTAAACCGAAATACACAACTCTTTTAGCGACGAAAATATTCGTTGCTAAAACTCTTGGCGGGAAAATTTGTTAAAAAGCGGGAAAATTATTAGCGACGGTCTTAGTTCGTCGCTAAAAGTCAAGGCCAAGATTTTTAAACCGAAATACACAACTCTTTTAGCGACGAAAATATTCGTTGCTAAAACTCTTAGCAGGAAAATTTGTTAAAAAGCGGGAAAATTATTAGCGACGGTCTTAGTTCGTCGCTAAAAGTCAAGGCCAAAATTTTCAAACTAGAATACACAACACTTTTAGCGACGAAAGTTTTCGTTGCTAAAAGCAGACCATTGATTTTTAGCGGTGAAAATATTTATTGCTGAAACTCTTCTGGAAATTACTTTTAGCAACGAAAATTTTCGTCGCTCAAAATATTAATAGCGACGGCCTTGGTTCGTCGCTAAAAGTCGGGGCCAAAATTTTCAAACTGAGATACACAACACTTTTAGTGACGAAAGGGTTCGTCGCTAAAAGCAGACTTCTGATTTTTTAGCCACGAAAATATTCGTCGCTAAAACTCTTCTGGAAATTACTTTTAACGATGAAAATGTTCGTCGCTAAAAAAATTATCAGCGACGGTTTTGGTTCGTCGCTAAAAGTCAGGGCCAGAATTTTCAAACTGACTTTTAGATCAGATCTGATTTTTAGCGACGAAAATATTCGTCGCTAAAACTCTTAGCTGGAAATTTTTTTAAAAGCGGAAAATTACTTTTAGCGACGAACTGTTTCGTCGCTAAAAGTCCCATACACAATTTTTAGCTACGAAAAGTTTCGTAGCTAAAAGTAATCGTCCAAAAAATGTTTTGAGCCTGTAGCGACGAATATTTTCATCGCTAAAAGTCTCGTCCATGATTTTTAGCTACGAAAACTTTCGTCGCTAAAAGTCTCGTCGCTAAAGGTACTCTTTTAGCGACGAAAATTTATTTCGTCGCTGAAAGTCACTTTTAGCGACGAAAAAAAATTTCGTCGCTAAAAGTTTCATTGCTAAAAACCCTCTTTCTTGTAGTGTGACATCTGCGAATCCATGCTCATGTTTCTTACATATAATATGGTTTGGTCGTGCTATCTTATATTATGTTACGTATGAACTATGCTAGGTTCAGTCACTAGCCTGGCCAGCTAACTTTGTAAATTAACAACCATACAAAGATGGACGATGCAAGATGGTCTAATTAGGTACCAGAAAATGAGGCTAGGTTGGTGGAAAAAACTCAAGACCAATATACGTATTCGGTCGAAGATGAACTCACTGCATTAAACGACTGAATTTATTATGTGATTTATTTTATGAGTTTTAGTTTTCATTCGTTATATACCATGCTACATGAATTGAATTGAGAATTATTCATAGTACAATATGGTTAAATTATAATTGATTATTTTAGTTGAATAAAGTCCCAAACTGGTGGACTTAGACCGGTTTTGAGAATTTCTTTTATGAATGAGAATGTGATGGATGAAATATTATTAAATGGAGTGGAAACAGTTGGTTATATGAATGCTAATGTGATGATGATATAGAATACGTATAATTATTCCTCTCGATAACTATATGATGAGTGGATTTATGTACACTTAGTATACGAGTCATGGACCATAACTTATGTTTGATGGTGCACACTCTATATCCAAAGAGCGGGGAGTGACAATTATGCACAAAATTGTTACCGAAGGCATTCATGTATATGAACTTTTTCAAGCACCAATTATAATTAAAAAATTACATATTTTTTCTACAATTTTAACTCGCTTATATATAAACAAAAAGATGTGTCTTTTAAATAGTTCGAATTGCACATGTGAATTGAGGAAAAATCTCGCATACGAGATAAAGAGTTATAAGCTATTGTTTAGGTAAATACCACAAAAAAGCAGAAAGTAACTCCTGATCCTCCTAAAGTAATCATCTAGCCCCTATGAAAAGAACATGAAACTCTATTTATTTATTTTTTTTAAAAAACACAAGATCAAAAGAAATCTAAGGATTAGAACAAGAAATTTGTGGGCCGTTATTCATACAGCAAAATTTGGTCACTATGGGAGAGAGCGTATAAAGAGGAAGAATCATTAAGATCAAAATCAAGCCCACAAAAACCCTTGTTGGAGCCAATGACTAATCTAATCAAAGAACCTTATATGATAATAATCTTATAAGTCAACAACTTTAATATTAAGAAGAGTGCAAGGTGGTGGATTAAAATAGGAGCTATGACTCATGTGTCATGTGACATGATACTTTTTAAGGTACATGAACCTATGATGAAGATGTAAAACTCATTCTGGGAATGAACTTTACAACACAAGCCATCAATATAAGATAAGTTGAGCCAAAGTTCACTTTAGACAAAACCTATCATCTTAATTGTTAGTATTGTGTGACCTAGAGAGCTAATGTTTTATATTTGACTTTGATTATTTAATTAATGGAATGTTATTCATTTTTCCTAAATTAATTATATGTGGAGCTAATGAAACATGTGAACTTTAATGGATTAAAAGTGAGGGTTCCTTTTTGTTGTCATAAGGGAATATGAGTTGAACATATTAGTCATTGGCCATAAGAGAGTTGTGTTTCATGAATATCAATAACTTAATTTCCATGAACATTAGTAGCAACATTGGGAAATTTGTGAAAAGTGTAAATTGGTCATCTTGTAGAAGGGAATTAACAATGACTTATGATGAAAGAACTCCACAATTGGGTTTAATGAGGAGTTGGTGTATATACCTCATCATACAAAGGAGTGTGTGTATTCATGATCGTAGGTTCTTTTGTCTTAACCCTAGTTAAGCACTTTCAATAGACAATCATATCAAGTGTTTGTTTGGAAGACTCATCATGCTTAGACTAGATTGAGTTAATCATGTACCAACTTTGACTACTCCTCAAACCTAAGGTTGCGTGTCTGGGGACTTCATGGTCCTGGTATTTTTTGCATTGACTCATTTTGCGAGACTATATTGGTGGCCAATATATGAGCATGGTTGGACACAAGCATTAAGATGAAATATAAGAAGACCATATGCTACAAGAAGGAATCCATTTCGTTACCTGGGATGCATATAATGGACTAATCTTGATGTTTTGATTGTCCATCAGTGGTTTTTAACCTTTGTGTGTAGTGGAGCATACCAAAGTCTATAGAGGTGACAAACATCATAATGGTGTTTTTCTCTGAAACCTTGACTCTTGTTTTTAAATAGAACACTATCTTTAAGCATAGAAAGAGAGATAGCCTTGGATATCCCATCCCTTGGAATGCCTAAGAGAGGAGAAAAGAAAAGAAAAGAAAAGAAAAGTGAGAGAGTGGGGGCACTCACCTCCTCCCTTCCACATCTGTACAAGTCCACCTGTAGACATCTCACTGACACACACTCGGCCAACCCTACCTCAACCAAGTGTGTGGATGTTTCTGTTATCTAGTTCTTGGAATATATCAGAGAGAGACCTCCTGCTTTAAAGGATCGATATTAGACTTTTCTACGTCATTCAAATAACACAAATATGAGGTAAATTTTAATTTTATTGATTTATCATTTTTGAAATTTGATAATATTTAAACAAGAATCATTTACTTAAAATCTAATATCTAAAAGTTTCAAGAAATTTATGGTTCCATGTCCTTAAAAAAATTGCCAATAAAAGTGGCATTAGAGCGGTCCCATCATAAAGATATTTCAATTCTATGATTTGATCATTTCATGGGATATGCACATTTGTTATTCGAAGTGGCTACATTTTGGGACTCTTCCCAAGGAATATGCATTTCAAATTTGAGCATAATAGTGACCATCCATGAAGGTTAGGGCTCTTATATAAAAAATATAGTCAAAAGAATCAAAGAGAAAGAAAAACTTAAAGATTCATTTTCTTCCAAAAATATATAATCTAGACATAGAGACCCCATGTTTTTCTTATACTATCATGGTGTTTTCTTCTTTTCCCTCATTTTTGTTTTGATCACATCCAATCGTAAACATGCATGAATACATGCATAAGGGTCTAAAATCCTATAAAAAGTAATATCAAAGCTAGGTTTATTAAATGCAATCAAATGAGTTTGGAGATTTGGGGCATCCTCCTTAGGATGTCACCATCTCCATGCTGGACATCCCCATGCTCATGGTGCAATCTCCACACCACTATGGGCATTCACTCGTCCCTTTTAAAGAGCTTGATTTATTTTTCCTATTGGATTCATGTTTTTTTCTCATACGTCTGCATTTTATTTTTTTAGGAAGAGAGAATTTCTCTTTTTCCTCCTCATCTACTTCTTGCAAGTGGGGAGCCATTGTTCCTCATGTGTTGTGATTTTATATTTTAGACAACCAACCACAAAGGATGGATCTTCATGTATTGAGGTTTTGTGGGAAACTCATCGTGAAAGACAAATTCTCAAAAGCTAGAAGTGTAGATGTTTGTGTAAGGCCAAAATCTCTAATTATGGGAAGTCTTGTATGGTACCCCTTCACGCACATACATCATCATGATGAAACGGTTTCCCTTAATGGTGCCCACGCCTAATCAATGTCTATGATATTCCTAGGTTAGATGATGATAATCTTATCCAAGTTCTTGCTTTTAAAAGTATTATTTTGGAAATATCATTATGTTTTTAAGGAAATCAAAAGGTTGTAAAATAATAGACAACTATCTTTATGGTAAGTGTCCAAATGTTTGATATGTACTTAAAAAGCTTCTGAATCTAGAATTATTTCCAAAATAGGTAAAATTGTGAAATCGTCAAACCCGTGCTAGATAGATCTTTAGGAGTCAGATTGAAATGGAATTCTATTAAAAAAATCATAAATGTTATGAAGGATCATTTTGTGAAAAATTGGGAATAATCTAACACCCGAAAATCTTATTTTGAATTTTTCATTTTTTATTATGTACAACATCTTCTGTGTTATCAAAAAGAAAATTTTAAAAATCTAATTGAGCTGAATATTTGAACCAAATTCTTATTAATTATAACTACAATTGGGTTAAAATATTATGCAAATATAAGGCCAAGAAAAATAATTCCTGAAAATTTGTGTCTACCTCTTCCGATTAAACAACAATTTAACGGGAATATGGAAACCGTAATTCCACAGCTGAAATAAAGCCAAAATTTTGAAGGATTTCTATTTTAGGAATTAAAAATAATGTGCCAAAATTTCAAGCAAATTAAACAATGAGAAATATCATTCTAAAATCTCTGAAATTATAATTAAAGCATGACTCTATCAAAATTTTATTTTTAGAACTCAAATTAATCTAAAGTTTTGTGAATTATCCATGTTAACGCATCCTAAAAATTATAAAATTCTATCAATATTATAGTTTTATATTAAGAATGTGTTTGAAATTCAAAATTGATACTCATGTACATTAGCAATGTATTCAAAATTCACACATTTACTTTAAATATTGCAACATTCTCACAGATTGCAAGGAGAGAAAATTTCAAATTAAAATGTCTTTGTTCACATGGTATAATAGCACCACACTTCTCATAGTCCATTAACAATAGTTACTTCATCTTCCTTATGTAGTCTCCTCTTTCAACCAACATTCATTACTACCTTCCAATCATATTATCACAATAAACTATCACGTGTGGTATTCCCAATTTATATTAATCCTTAGTCGATATGATCTCATGGTATTCAGGAACAGTTCAAAACCTTGTTTACCACATTTCATTGTTATAATAAAAGAAGGCACGCTCTCTTAAGTCAATAAAGATGGTATGGTCAAGATAAACTATTTGTGGGATTTATCAGATATGCGGAATAGGCCCACGGATCTATCTGTGTTAGGACATGGGGATCAAGGGTTCGGATGGCTTACCTAAGTGGGATGCCATTGCTAAGAATAAGAATACCAAAATGCCTATGGAGCTTAGGATCTTCCTCTCCTTCACACCCTTTCTGCAACTCAAAAGATGGGACTCGAATTCTGCCGTGGTGTAGGATTGAGGACCCAGCTCTCTTATATAGAGTCTGTGGAGAGGGAGTTTGAAACCCATCAAAACTCTCTCTCCCACGCTGTACATCACTGTGTCCTAATTTGACTCAAATTGCCTTGCGTAAGGCTATAACATTCCACCCCAAATACGCAGTGCTGCGCAGATAGACTGTGCAGCGTATCACCTTAAGTGGGGCCCACTGATTAACTTAATCAAACTGTCCAACTAGAGTACAATCCAGACCGTTGATCAGTAAGGCCTACTACATAGAGTTCTTACATTCTCTCACTTGGGCCTCATTGAGTAATATCAATGATTGTCATATATAATAATTTTGAAAACAAGTTTTGATTTTAAGAAAACATCTAAATGGTTAACCAATGAAATAGTTGGACAATATGAGTAATGCTATTCAATCCGGTCCATCAAGACTGTCAGTATCGAAACGCGATAGTCATCACAACATTTAATTTAGGCGAAGTGAGGCTATGCACGATCACAAGTACCTTCAATCTTAACGACATAGATCAGGAACTAGGAAATGTGGTATAAGGATTACACACTTAAGTATGATTATATGTGCCTATCCTTAAGAGGTCCTGAAGCTTTTACATGTCTCCAATAAGATATGACTGTAGTTTTACTTACTTAAAATTTGCGCATATATATAGAGAAGCAAAAATAAATTTTTATATCAAAATCATTCCAAAAATAAACTGTATAAAATGAGATCTCTAAATGTCTGTGAAAATTAAAATATGCTTAACTCCCACTAATTGAAAATATCTGTGGGATTAATGACTCCCATGGATGTCACGTGCTCCTGAAATAACATAATAGGGAGCCCTTTAGTGAGCGGATCTGCAATCATCTGCTTAGTGTCGATGAATTTCATAGACACTTGATGATTCTGAACTCTTTCCTTTACAACAAGATATTTGATATCGATATGCCTCAGCCTTGACGAATGCTTGTTGTTACTAGAAAAGGAAATAGCAGCTAAATTATCACAAAATATTCTCAATGGTTTTAGGATATGTTCCAGTACCCACAAACCTGAGAAGAAACTCTGTAACCATAGTGCCTGATTAGATGCCTCATGGCAGGCAATAAATTTAGTTTCCATAGTGGATAAGGCTGTGGTAGACTATTTCATGCTTTTCCAAGACACGGCTCCTCCAACCATCATGAAGATGTATCTTGAGGTAGACTTCTTAGTGTCAACGCACGAAGTTTGTGTCTGAATATCTGATCAACTCCAAGTGGTCAGATCTTCTATATGTGAGTCTGAAGTTTTTCATTCTCTGAAGACACTATAATACTTTCATTGTAACTATTCAATATTGCATTCCTAGATTAGATAGATATCTTTCCAATATTCAAACAAAAAAGGCAATGTCCAGTCGCGTACAGACTTGAGCATACATGATGCTCCCTATTACTAATGTGTACTAAAATTCTTTCATTCGATTCTTTTCCAAATCATTCTTTAGACACTAAAATAGGTATAACATATTGAAAAAATCCGTACAAGGACCCGAGTACCACCTCAAGCAGAAATCACCCAGGACCAAAATCTTTATAAATTAGGTTAATATTAGCAAGTGCTAAACTAGAATACTTGTGAAATTAGCACTAATCACTTTAAATATGATCTACAAGATCCAAAATGTATAGAATCATTGACGTTACATTACCCTGAAATCTAGAATCCATCTCAAAACCCAGTTGCTCTCAAGAGCATCTTGAAACTTCGTATCGGACCTGGACCGCACGTCAAAAGTCCGATTACCTCGAAACTATACAGATATGACCGCATTACTGGACTTGACAACCTCCTCAAAAATCAAGTCGTAATTGTGTCTAGAAATGCACAACTTGAGCCCGGAGCAAAGTATGTGAGAAACGTGAAAATATTTAGAAATAAAATCTGAATTTAAGTAATCTGAGTCGTGTCGCTTACGGGTCAAATATAAGGATTCAGGCTGTCATAATTTGACCCAAATACACCCTCGAATCAGGAGAAATGTCCCACACATGTCGGTGTACTTGTAACCCTGATCGAGTGACCGTGACCGTTGAACTGAAACTGGTCCGCCACGGCTGATCTACAAACCCGATCAGAACGAAAACTCAGCCTGACCTAGATCCATGGTCAGGGAGCTAAAGTCCGATCGCACGTGGAAAAGGGGCCCCTAGAAGTGCTCCGTTAGACCGGAACAGTTTGTATTTGGATATAACCTAAGTATACCTTGGCCTTAGGGCCATTCCCATCAAACCTGGGCCTATATAAGGACCTTAAACCCTCTCCCTCTCACCCCATACGAATTTGAGAAACCCTAGGAGAGAGAGAAGAGAAAAGAGAAGGGAAAAGAGGGAAAGTGAGAGTGAGAGTTGGAGAATCTTCCCAGGATCCGATCCCACTACTCCACGCACTCAATCGCCATTCCTGCTATACAGGCGATTCCGACTCTGTACTTGGGTAAGAAAACCTAACCCTAACTTGTCTTATGGTCTCTGACTAGCGTAATAATGAATTAGCTAACCTATTCCATATTATAGGTTATTTTGATGTCGTAGACAAAGACTTAGCTTTTAAACTGAGTTCGCTACGAGTCTACCGGC
Source organism: Magnolia sinica (assembly GCF_029962835.1). Classification (NCBI taxonomy): domain Eukaryota; kingdom Viridiplantae; phylum Streptophyta; class Magnoliopsida; order Magnoliales; family Magnoliaceae; genus Magnolia; species Magnolia sinica. Next base: position 94,477,167 of record NC_080574.1, read on the forward strand.
GAAAGGTGCGGGCTATAAACATATAGGTTATGGTTTTCAAGGCTTTCAATGTTGGTTAATGGTTTATTACTGATGTGGGTGCTATTTCACATGCCAAATACGATGTTTGTTTCGTGTTTCAGATATGTATGAACTATGTGGAGTTTAGTGTATTCCATGTATTTGTAGAAAAGACCGTATACGTATGGAATTTAAAATTACATTCACCATGATTAATTGTTGTGTGATTATGCTAGTTGTATGTGTAACAACTCCTTGATGAAAGGATTTGCCCAAATACATGTTATCCCAACATACGTTGTGTATGTTAAAAAGGTGTAGTCTAAGTGTTCGTGAAAATGTCTGAATGAGCAAGTACTTGGCATCAGGTACTTTATATGAGTGTTGAGATAAGATTCTCAACTACCTTGACTATGTGTATGATTTCCTCCATGCAACTTATATTATATTGTTTTTTTTTACTTATGAAATGCGCATGTGTGAATTCCTATGTATGTTGTACTTCACCACATAGGACGTGATCGATGAATCGGAGCCATACTTGGGATGTCGGCAATGGTTAAGCCACACGGAGTGCTTACGCACTTCAAGTCGATCAACTCAATGTGCGCTCATACTAGTCGAGCTCGTCAAGTAACCCGATTGACCCTATGTATGTTCACCATGTATGGACGCTACTGCTTGAATCTAAGGTACCAAACTCACCAGTGAAAATTTTTTTAAACCTTAGTACCTCGATCCGCTAAGACTCATGAGCCGGGCATGGTGGTATGAGACACCGTGGTCGAGCTGTCGGCCTATGCTGGGGTGACGAGCCTCCCTGTAGTGCCAGTGAGTAACCCAGACTCGTGAGCATAATACAGTAGTATGGGACACTGTATTCGAGCTGTCGGCCTACATTAATAAGGTGACGAGCCCTTTGTAGTGACCTCGAGCGTACGCTAAGACTGCATAGAGGCGACGAGCCCTTACGCAGCAACAGGAATACATTTGGCCTGCACTAATAAGGTGACGAGCCCTTTGCAGTGACCTAGAACCGTATCATCGTATGAGATTTACTAGGATTGACGACCGTAGATTGGATCATCATTTGGGAATTGATATAAGGGAGGTACCTTAGCTTCTCAATCCTGCTGTATGAAAAGGACTAATAAGAACTTGGTAATCACGTTCATGCACCGCACTGCATGTGCCGTTTGGCGTTGGGCAGAGCACTGAGGAAGTGACTGACATGCGCGACCGTTAGATGAAAATTGCAAAGGGAGTGCAAGCGAGGGCATGCATCATTTATTCATACCATTCTTTCATTAATTAGAGTACTTAGGGATGTTTGATTGTATTATTTTATCATTACTGCTTGACTGAATTGAGAACATGTTAACCTTTACTTTATTGTTCCACTGAGTTGATCACTCACTCCCACATTTTGGGACAGTGTTGTACACACCAACCAGACTCTGTCTCAGCTACAGATGGAGACCCGACTGATGAGGCAGAGGTGGACTTCGTAGACGATGAGGATGCCTTCTCATATATGCAGTATTCTGGCGGGTTTACCTAGACCGTTCTGATCGGCGGGGCTTCAGGGTTATACTTGTAGTGGACTATTACATTTTAACATTTTATAATTTGAAACAATACATGTAATTATTGACCTAGCAATGCATACATACTTTGAGGACCTATACTGAGTTATAACGCTATACATATTTGAGTAAGTCTTCCGCTTGCGTATTACAACTGTCCTTGGATTATGTATTGCTAATTTAGCTTAATTTTATTCATGTTTTATGCACTAATACAGATAACATTTAATCATCATTAAATATGTTGCGTAAGTGATGCATTGGAACTGGGAGTTGGACTTCTACTTGACCCATGATTTTCAAGGCGTTACAAGTTGGTATCAGAGCATGATTTGGATTAAATCGGACCTGGGTTATGGTCACACGACGTATGCTGATGCATTTAGACATAGATGGGTGCAAGAAAACTATAGAAACAAGCTCAGGTTGTCCAGTTTCGCCAATTGGTGAAAGTTACCGAAAATGATCGCTGAGATCGGGTCCGTGCACATCCGCGATCTCTTGAGATGACCCCGGATCATCCCTAGATCATCAATCGATGGGTTTAGACTATAATTTACCCAATCCCAGCCTTCAACAATCAAGAAAATACGTAGTTACATCAGAAATTACTCGAAATGACCCAAAACGACTCAAAACGGAGTCAGGGCCCAAACGAAACAATTCCAGGGGGACCCAGGGTGGGTCCCACATATTTTTAAAGTCCAGAGGGCAGGAGGACCTCGCCCCATCAGCGAGCCATCGCTGGACAGTTCAGAGGTCGGCGAGGACCTCGCCGGTTCCGCGAGTCGTCGACGGCTAGCGAGCCTGGCCGGGCGGGCCGCTTAAGGCTGACGCCCCTAGGGTGCTGTGTGGCCCACTGATGCATGTTGGGTTGATTTTAAACCCTCCAAACACACCTCCCCTTCATAACCTACCCCTCCAAGCTTTCCTTTTTCTTCAAAAACTTTTGTATCTCTCTCAAATCTCTCCTCCATTCACCCATTTCATCATTTTCTTCAACACATGCACCCTCTCACCATTTTCCATTAAAGCCCTCTCCTATCTCTCTCTTTTTCTTTGATTTGAGAGCACAAATCCCTCATTTGTGTCCCACATACCTTCAAGTTCAACAAACCCTCCTTTTTCCACCTATCTTCTCTTTTCCATGGCCTTGTTCGAGCTTGTAACGACCATTTTCTCGATTTTCATGCTTCTTTCTCTCACGGGGAAGAAGAGGACTCCTACGGATGAGGCCGGGCCTAGTCGTTCTACTCGTTCAAGGAGGCCTAGAGGCGCTGCTACTAGTGCTAATGTTGATCGGGAGATACGGACCAAGTGGGAGCTTGATCCCTAGGCTCCCCTCGAAAGGATCCTCTTGACGGATATGTCTCATGGGAGATTTCAGGGTCGCAGGGTCCTCTTTGAAGCTCATGTGGATGAGAGGCTCTTTGGGTAGTACCTGGTGATGGACCGTTTGGTTGAGGTCAGGTGGGGTCCTGTGTTTGAGGGTGAGTACCGCAAAAATGTGGGCACAGTCCGAGCCTTCTACGCCCACATTCGAGAGCTTACGTTGGAGCCCTTGCAGTTCAAGATCCCTATTGGTAGAGATCGGGAGGCCACAATTGATGTTAGGTTGATAGCTCGGCTTATGAAGATGCTGCTTGGCGAAGTGCATGCAAGCGAGAAGAATTTGAAGAGTGTACGTGAAAGGGATCGCCGCACGCGATTCCTTTGTGGACAACTGGCTCGCTGGAATCCGAACAACAGTCTCCTAGCAACTAATATGACGGACGACTTCCGCCTGCTCCACCACATCTTCACGTACAACGTGTACCCTAGGTGGAGCAACCACAGCGAGTGTACCCGTCTGATGTAGATTTCCTACACCAAGTGGGGCAGGGAGAGCAGTTGTGCGTGCCTACGCATGTTTTACGACAGATAGTTTTTACCGCACGCTCCACAAGAGTGTCTGATTCACTTCTATTTGGCCACTCATATGCAAGATTGCATGTGAGTTTGGCTATAGACTTAGGGCAGAAGTGCCGATGCTGACCCATTACATCAACAAAACTACTCTCAACCAGATGGAAATTGGGCCACGGCAGCGACAAGCTCGCCTCAATGAAAGTGAGGACGAGACGGCTAGTGACGAGTATGATAGGGAGGAGGAAAGTAGAGAGGAGATAAAAGAAGAATAGGAGGAAGAAGTGGAGGCTCAGGACACGGATGAGATCTCCCCACCTACGGCAGTGGGGCATGAACCTGATCGGGCTGCTAGGGAAGCCCGCTTAGCTCCAATTGAGGAGGGCCAGGCTGCCTTGCGACAGGAGATTATCAATGTCCGGGCCCTCGTGAAGCACAAATTTAAGAAGGTGACTCGTACCTTAAAAACTATCATGTGCTGCCTGTAGGATAAGGGCGTTTCTCCTCCATCGTCAAACTCAGATGTCTAGTCATCCATGCCGTTGCCCATTAGTTTATTTTATTGCTGTCTTAGAATGTGTGTTTCAATGTTTAATAGCTTAGTAGTATCGTAGGTAAATAGTGTGGTTGTGTTTGGTAGTTGTCTTAAGGTTTGTAGCTTTCTTTGCAATAGCTCATTTCCGTTTCCTGTCATGATTCATGTAATGTCATATTTCATGTATTGTGACAATTTTGGTAAATGAAATACATGAAGTTTCTTTAAACTGTGTGTAAATGCTATGTAGTTGAGGTTGTGGGCATGCTGAATCTGACTTGGGTTGCACCCTATGTTGTATATAGGGAATGCCACCTAAGGCCACACGGAGTATAGCACGTCTCACTCTTGGCGATTCATTTGACAGGGCACCTCCCCTAAGCGATAGCCATACAGACCCCAGTTCGGGCCCATCTCCCTCTGACACCATGCCGGACTCTCAGCCGACCACTGGCCATACTAATGGGCTTACACCTGTTGTGCCACCGGTTTTAGAGCAGAACCGTGCGTCCTCCTCGACACCATCTGTGCCTCAGTCGGCTCCCCCTACTGATAGGTTGGAGCAGATGATGTTGTTCATGCAGCAACAACAGGTACAGCAGCAGCAGCAGCAGCAGTTTTTGGCCATCATGGCGGGGATTTTCGCCTAGAGCATGGGTGTGGCTTCGCCTGCTCCATTTACACCCCTGCTGGGAATCAAGTGTCAATGCCCATTTTGAGTGATCCAGCATTTACGGCCCCCTACCTTTGCGGGCCCTCACAGACCCAAGGAGGCCGAGTATTGGCTTGACCATATCTCTAAGATGCTAAAGCCGCTGCACTGCACAGAACCCGAGCAGGTGGAGTTGGTCACCTTCATGTTCGAGAAGGAGGCCAACCTATGGTGGGATAGTGACCTTCGTACTGTTGCGATTGGACACGTATGGACGTAGGCAGATTTTAAGACCCGCTTCCACGAGAAATACTATCCTATCACCTACCGCCATGAGAAGGAGAGTGAGTTCCTTCACCTTCGACAGGGAGGGATGTCAGTGGTAGAGTACGAGAACATGTTTACAGAGTTGGGCAGGTACGCCCCGTTGATTCTGGCAGATGAGCCGATGCGTATGCGGCATTTTTCTGAGGGCTTGCGACCAGATATTCGCTTGAAGATGTTCTGCACTAGCATACCTAGCTATTCTGAGCTAGTGAGCATGTCCATGAGGGCTGAGCAGAACGGGGACAGGTAGTCCCATATGCGAGCACCGATGGCTCCTAGGCCGCGACCAGAGATTCTGAGCAGAACATTCCTTTGGAAGAGGCCAAGGGCAGATTCACCGTCGAGGCTGATGGCTCCACCTGCCCCTATGAGGTGACCTGATGTGTGGTGTGCCTACTGCAAGAGGCCAGGCCACACGGAGGTGACTTACTTCACCAGGATGAGGGATAACATCTTTTCACCACCCCAGAGGATCAATCGCCAGCTTCCTCAGACTATATCACCACCACCTCTATGCTTGGCACCAACTCATCCATCATTCCGGCCACCTGTACCTCGATCTAGGTCGCCTCAACGGCCTATGGTACCTTAGCCTAACCGTTTTCAGTAGGCTCGAGTGCACTCACTTACAGCTGAAGTATCAGAGGCAGCACCTACACCACCTATGGCTTTTGATGTTACGACACATATTGAAGGTACTCCAGTCTTTTTATTAGTGGACACCGGGTCCACTGTCTCTATCATATCGTGCGCAACAGTTAAGCAGCTATGGTTAGAAACTAGTCCTATGGTTGGGGTGAGAATCCTTACCACCACAGGGACTTTCTCGGACTCTACCAAGATTTGTAAGGGGTGTTCGATAGATGTAGGGAGCAGGACAGTGCTCTTTGACTTAATTGTCACCCCATTACATCACTATGATGTCATTCTCGGTATGGATTGGCTCACAGAGATGAAGGCAGAGATCGACTGCGATTGTAGAGTGGTGACAGCTTATGGACCAGAGGGCACGGCCTTTACTTTCCCTGTGCAGGTCAGTTGGCCCATCACATTGATTGTTATGCTTCCATGTTGGAGGACGCTCATGGTCCTGTGCTTAAGGACACTCCTGTGGTCCAAGAGTTCTCAGACGTGTTCAGGAAGATACTTGGACTACCCCCTCAGTGCGAAATTGATTTTACCATCGACCTAGTGCCTGGTATGACACCTGTATCTCTTCCGACCTATCGCATGGCTTCATGTGAGATGGAGGAGCTTAGGAAACAGATCGATGATCTGTTGGATGCGGGCTTTATACGACCCAGCGTGTCTCCGTGGGGAGCGCTCGTGTTGTTTGTAAAGAAGAAGGATGGATCTCTGCGATTATGTATTAATTATCGCAGATTGAACCAAGTGACGGTAAAGAACAACTATCCTTTACTCAGGATAGATGATCTGTTTGATCAGTTGAAGGGGGCAAAGTATTTCTCGAAGATTAACTTGTAGTCGGGGTATCACCAGTTGCGCGTCAGGGATGAGGACGTGCAGAAGACGGCCTTCAGGACTAATTTTGGACAGTATGAGTTTCTCATAATGTCGTTCGGCCTTACGAACGCTCTGGCTGTGTTCATGGACTTGATGAACAAGGTATTTCGATCATTTCTATTCCGATTCGTTAGTGTGTTTATTGATGACACCTGATATACTCCAAGAATCGGGAAGAGCACGAGGAACACCTGCGAGCAGTCTTGGATACTCTGAGGAAGAACCAGTTGTTTGCACAGTATAAGAAGTGCGACTTCTAGAAAGAAGAAGTCAAGTTCCTGGGACAAATGATGTCTAGAGAAGGGATAACTATGGACCTTACCAAGGTAGCCGCAGTTCAGGACTGGAAGCAGCTAAGTTCGGTTATTAAGGTGAGGAGTTTCCTTGGTCTGGCAGGTTACTATCGACGATTCATTCGAGATTTCTTGAAGATAGCTAGACCTTTTTCTCAGTTGACACGGAAAGATCTGAAGTTCGCTTGGAATGAAAAAGCAGAAGCAGCTTTTCAGGAGTTGAAGGATAAGTTGACGTCCGCCCCTGTGCTAGTATTGCCAAAGCAAGGGGTCAAGTATATGATATACACGGATGCGTCTCGCGTCGGTTTAGGTAGTGTTTTGATGCAGAAGGACAGGGTTATTACCTACCTGTCGCGACAGTTGAGGAAACATGAGGAAAACTACCCTATGCATGACTTGGAGTTAGCTGCCGTCATTTTTGCCTTGAAGATCTGGAGGCATTACCTCTACGGAGAGGAGTTCGAGCTCTTTTGCGACCACAAGAGCCTCAAATATATATTCACTCAGCGGGACCTGAATATGAGGCAGCGGCAATGGATGGAAACCTTGAAGGACTTCAAGTTCGAGGTCTCTTACCATCCCGGTAAGGCCAACCTTGTGGCAGACGCACTGAGCCACAAGAAGGCATTGGCGTTTGTGGCTTCGTTGATGATAGCAGAGTGGGGCATGGTAGAGTTTGTGTGATACTTTGAGCAGAAACTCATGGTGGAGGAGCCGTATGAGGGCATTGCACATATTCGAGTACAACCCCTCATTGATGACAGGATTATCGCAGCTCAGGCAGACGATGAGCTATTGGCGAAGATGAGAGGGCAGGTTAGTGTAGATGAGGACTCAGAGTGGAGACTTGGTACGGATGGGGGGCTTACGTTACCGTGGCCGCCTATGCGTCTCAAACCTCCCTGACTCGAGGAAGGAAGTTCTTGAGGCCGCTTACGACTCAAGGATGGCTATGCATCCAGGAAGTTCGAAGATGTATCGTGACATGAAGATGTCATATTGGTGAGACAATATGAAGGCTCACATAGCAGATTACATGTCCTGTTGTCTCATGTGCAAGCAAGTTAAGGCAGAGCATCGCCGACCTCCTGGACTACTTCAGCCCATGCCTATAGCAGAATGGAAGTGGGACTTATCTCAGGGCTACCAAAGACGAGGAAGGGGCATGATTCCATTTGGGTGATCGTGGACCGGTTGATGAAATCAGCTTATTTCCTCCCTATCAGAGTTTCGAACTCTGCAGACGAGTTAGCCAGATTGTACATCAAGGAGATTGTACGTTTGTATGGAATTCCCTTGGATATCGTGTCGGACCGAGACATGCGATTTACATCTATCTTTTGGACTCACATCTAGGAAGTGATGGGTATAAAGTTAACGTTCAGTACCGCGTTCCACCCACAGACTAACGGGCAGATGGAACGGGTGAATCAGATTTTGAAAGATATGTTGCGAGCCTGTGTGTTGGATTTCAAGGACAGTTGGGATGACTGTCTTCCTTATGTAGAGTTCGCCTATAACAACAGCTTCCAGGCGAGCATTGTCATGGCTCCCTATGAGGCACTGTATGGGCGCCCGTGTAGAGCGTCGCATTACTGGGTAGAGGTTAGCGAGAAGAGCTTGATTGGCCCGAAGTTAGTTCAGGTGACTTCAGAGAAAGTCGACATCATCAGGCGCCGACTTCTGACAGCGTAGATCAGACAGAAGAGCTACGCCGATACGAGGCGGCGACCACTAGAGTTCAAGGTCGGAGACCATGTGTTCCTCAAGGTTTTCCCTATGAAGACAGTTCTTCAGTTTGGCAAGAAGGGGAAGCTTACGCCTTGATTCATTGGCCCATTCCAGATACTTGATCGAGTGGGGACAATAGCGTACCACCTTACTTTGCCCACACCACTTACGGGCGTGCATAACGTATTTCATGTATCTATGCTGAAGAAATACGTTCCTGATCCTTCCCACATTATCAAATGGGAGCAGGTATAGTTGAGTGAGGATGCTACATATATACTGCGACCGACGCATATCCTAGACAGGAAGGAGTAGGTGTTGCGTAGCAAAGTTATTCCACTTGTGAAAGTGCTGTGGACGCATCCCACGGAAGAAGAGGCTACTTGGGAGACAGAAGCCAAGGTTCGAAAGAACTACCCTCAGATTCTCGAGGAGTATGAAAGGTACTAATTTTGAGGATGAAAATTTTCTTTAAGGGGGGTAGATTGTAACGTCTCGGAAAAATCCGTACAAGGACCCGAGTACCACCTTATGCAGAAATCACCAAGGACCAAAACCTTTAGAAATTAGGTTAATATTAGTAAGTGCTAAACTAGAATACTTGTGAAATTAGTACTAATCACTTTAAATATGATCTGTAAGATCCAAAACGTGCAGAATCATTGACGTTACATTACCCTGAAATCTAGAATCTATCTCAAAACCCAGTTGCTCTCGAGAGCATCTTGAAACTTCGTATCGGACCTGGAACGCACGTTAAAAGTCTGATTATCCCGAAACTATAAGGATATGACCGTATTACTGGACTTGACAACTCCCTCAGAAATCAAGTCTTAATTGTGTCTACAAATGCACAACTTGAGCCCGGAGCAAAGTGTGTGAGAAACGTAAAAATATTTAGAAATAAAATCTGAATTTAAGTAATCCGAGTCGTGTCGCTTACAAGTCAAATATAAGGATTCAGACCGTCAGAATTCGACCCAAATACACCCTCGGATCAGGAGAAATGTCCCACACATGTCGGTGTACTTGTGACCCTGATCGAGTGACCGTGACCATTGAACTGAAATTGGTCCGTCACGACTGATCTACAAACTCGATCGGAACGAAAACTCAGCCTGACATAGATCCATAGTCAGGGAGCTTAAGTCCAACCGCACGTGGAAAAAGGGCTACTAGAAGTGCTCCGTTGGACCGTAACAGTCCGTATTTGGATATAACCTAAGTATACCTTGGCCCTGGGGCCATTCCCATCAAACCTGGGCCTATATAAGACCTTAAACCCTCTCCCTCTCACCCCATACGAATTTGAGAAACCCTAGGAGAGAGAGAAGAGAAAAGAGAAGGGAAAAGAGGGAAAGTGAGAGTAAGAGTTGGAGATTCTTCCTGGGATCCGATCCCGCTACTCCATGCACTCAACCGCCATTCCTGTATCGCTATACAGGCGATTTCGACTCGGTACTTGGGTAAGAAAACCTAACCCTAACTTGTCTTAGGGTTTCCGACTAGCGTAATAGATGAATTAACTAACCTATTCCCTGTTATAGGTTATTTTGGTGCCGTAGACAAAGACTTAGCTTTTAAACTGAGTTCACTATGAGTCTACCGGTGAAAGGTGCAGACTATAAACGTATAGGTTATGGTTTTCAAGGCTTTCAATGTCGGTTAATGGTTTATTACTGATGTGGGTTCTATTTCACATGCCAAATGCGATGTTTGCTTCGCATTTCAGATATTTATGAACTATGTGGAGTTTAGTGTATTCCATGTATTTGTAGAAAAGACCGTATAGGTATGGAATTTGAAATTACGTTCACCATGATTAATTGTCGTGTGATTATACTAGTTGTATGTGTAACAACTCCTTAATGAAAGGATTTGCCCAAATACATGTTATCCCAACATACATTGTGTATGTTAAAAAGGTGTAATCTAAGTGTTCGTGAAAATGTCTGAATGAGCAAGTACTTGGCATCAGGTACTTTATATGAGTGTTGAGATAAGATTCTCAACTACCTTGACTATGTGTATGACTTCCTCCATGCAACTTATATTTTAGTGTTTGTTTTACTTATGAAATGCGCATGTGTGAATTCCTATGTATGTTGTACTTCATAACGTGCTCAAATGGTTGTAGGATTGGAATTATATGTTCATTACTGCTTTGACTGTTTCATATGAATACTTGTTATAATTGAATGTGCTTGGGACTACGGAATAGTCCAAGCAATCGGTAACAGGCACTGAATAGGTGGCTGAGGTTGTTTCGCCACATAGGACGTGATCGATGAATCCGAACCGTACTTAGGATGTCGGCAGTGGTTAGGCCACACGGAGTGCTTACACACTTCATGTCGATTAACTCAACGTGCGCTCGTACTAGTTGAGCTAGTCAAGTAACCCGATTGACCCGATGTATGTTCACCATGTATGGATGCTACTGCTTGAATCTAAGGTACCAAACTCACCAATGAAAATCCTTTTAAACCTTGGTACCTCGATCCGCTAAGACTCATGAGCCGGGCATGGTGGTATGGGACACCGTGGTTGAGCTATCGGCCTACGCTGGGGTGACGAGCCTCCCCATAGTGACCAGTGAGCAACCCAGACTCGTGAGTCGAATACGGTAGTATGGGACACTGTATTCGAGCTGTCAGCCTACACTGATAAGGTGACGAGCCCTTTGTAGTGACTTCGAGTATACCCTAAGACTGGGTAGATGCGACGAGCCCTTATGTAGCAACAAGAATACACTAGGCCTGCACTGATAAGGTGACAAGCCCTTTGCAGTGACCTAGAATCGTATCATCATATGAGATTTACTAGGATTGATGACCCTAGATTGGATCATTGTTTGGGAATTGATATAAGGGAGGTACCTTAGCTTCCCAATCCTGTTATATGAAAAGGACTAATAAGAACTTGGTAATCATGTTCATGCACTGCACTACATGTGCCGTTTGACGTTGGGCAGAGCATTGAGGAAGTGACTGACATGCACGGCCATTAGATGAAGATCGCAGAGGGAGTGCAGGCGAGGGCATGCATCATTTATTCATACCATTCTTGCATTAATCAGAGTACTTAGAGATGTTTGATTGTATTGTTTTATCATTACTGCTTGACTAAATTGAGAACATGTTAACCTTTACTTTATTGTTCCACTAAGTTGATCACTCACTCCCATGTTTCGGGACGGTATTGTACACACCAACCAGACTTTGTCTTAGCTGCAGATGGAGACCCGACTGATGAGACAGAGGTGGACTTCGTAGATGATGAGGATGCCTTCTCATATATGCAGTATTCTGGCGGGTTTACATAGACCGTTCTGATCGGCGGGGCTTCAGGGTTATACTTGTAGTGGACTATTACATTTTAACATTTTGTAATTTGAAACAATACATGTAATTATTGACCTGGCAATGTATACATACTTTGGGGACTTATACTGAGTTATAACGCTATACATATTTGAGAAAGTCTTTCGCTTGCGTATTACAACTGTCCCTGGATTATGTATTGCTAATTTGGCTTAATCTTATTCATGTTTTATGCACTCATACTGACAACATTTAATCATCATTAAATATGTTGCATAAGTGATGCATTGGAACTCGGGAGTTGGACTTCTACTCGACCCCTGATTTTTAGGGCATTACAATAGGCCAAATTTGTCGCCCTTTACAATGGATGACTTTCCTGAAGCACAATTTTGCATGTCATACCTTTCGAATACCCTAGTAATATAGGTTGTCTATGATAGGCTGAGCAGTGCAAGTGTTCTCTCATGACAAATCTCAATGCCAATGACGTAAGAAGCTTCACCAAGGTCTTTCATTTCAAATATTTGAGATAAGAATTTCCTGGTTTTGCTCAACATCCTGGTATCACTGCGAGCCAACAGAATGTCATCAACATACAAAATCGTCATAACAAACTTACTCCCACTGGTTTTAATGTAGATGTATTCATCTACAGTGTTTTCTACAAAGCCATATGAGGAAATTACTTCATGAAACTTTAGGTACCACTGTCGCGATGCCTATTTCAACCCATAGATGGATTTCTTTAGTTTGGAAACCAAATGTTCTGAGATAGTACCTAAAAAACCTTTAGGCTACAATATGTATACATTCTCATTCAGATCTCCATTGAGAAATGCGGTCTTTACATCCATCTGATGTAACTCTAAATTCATATGAGCTACAAGAGCCATTATAATCCTGAATGAGTCTTTCTTGGATACTGGTGAGAAAGTCTCCTTAAAGTCAATGCCCTCACATTGGTTAAAACCCTTAGCAATAATTCGGGCTTTGTACCTTTCGACATTACCCTTGGAGTCCCTGTTAGTTTTAAATATCCATTTAGAACCAATCGGCCTTATTCCAGTAACTCTACAAGATCCCATATTTTATTGTCCCTCATGGATTTCAACTCATCTTTCATAGCATCAAACCAATGAGAAAGATCAGTACTTTGTTTGACTTGTGTAAAGGATTTAGGATCCTTTTCCACCCCTATGTCAAATTCATACTCCTATAAGTATACTATGTAATCTTCTCGATTTACAAGCTTTTTCTCTCTTTCAGATCTTCTCAATGGTTCAGCTTGTTGGGTGTAATCTTGATTTTCCTCATTAGTGGTTTGTACATGAGGTTCTACATGGTGTTCTGTAGTGACTGCAAGATCAACTGCTTCAATTAATATCCATGTGATCTGAAGTGACTATGACTGGAGTCAAAGTCTTTTGTTCCTCAACTACAAAATTTCTAGTGTTCGTGCTCCCACTGTTTTCAGTGTCCTCAATAAATCTGACATTCTTAGTCTTAACAATCACGATAGAGTGGGAAGAACAGTCGAATTAATAGTCTTTTGATCTTTCTGGATATCCAATAAAGAAACAACTTACGGTTCTAGGACCAAGCTTCTTTTCATGTGGGTTATAAATTTTGGCTTCAACAAGACAACCCCAAACATGTAGATATCAGAGACTTGGTTTTCTCCCATTCCACAACTCAAAAGGAGTTTTGCTTACTACTTTGCTGGGAACCATGTTTAGTATAAGAACTGTAGTTTTGAACACATCACCCCATAGAGATTCTGGTAATGTCGAATTGTTGACCATGCTTCGTACCATATCCATAAGGGTGCGATTACATCTCTCAGCCACACCATTCTGTTCTGGAGTACCAGGCATAGTGTATTGAGCGACAATGTCACAATCCTGCAAGTATCTAGTAAATTGCCCTGAATTACGTCCTGATTCGTCATACTTCCATAGTATTTATCAGCACGGTCAGATTTGACAACTTTAATCCTCTTATCGAGTTGATTTTCAACTTTGGCCTTATAGATTTTAAAAGCATCTAGGGTATCTGATTTCTCATTAATAAGGTAGAGGTACCCAAAATGAGAGTAGTCATCTATAAAGGTAATAAAATATTTGTGTCCACTCTATGAAGCTATAGGGAATAGTCCACAAATGTCTGTATGTATCACCTCTAATAGACCTACACTCTTGGTTGCACTTTTCTTTCTAGTTCTGGTCTGTTTTTCTTTTATGCAATCAATGCACACTTTATAGTCAGAGAAGTCTAGAGAATGCAAAATTTCTCCTCGCACAAGCCTATCTAATCTTTCACGAGATATATAGCATAGCCGCTTGTGCCACAACATAGAGGAATTCTCATAGTCTAGCCTTCGCTTGGATCCCATTTTATTTCCATGCAAGGTATTAATATTATAGACATGAGAGACAATCAAGTCTAACTAATATAAGTTGTTTACCATAGAACCGGTCCCAACTTTAATCGAATTTAAGTAAATACTAAAGTTTTTATTTTTAAATTGAAATGAATATCCCAATTTATCCAAACAAGAAATTGAAACTAAATTGCATCTTATAGGCGACACACAAAATGTATCTACTAAATCCAAAAAATAACCAGACTTCAACTTAAGCTTATAGACTCCTATTGCCTCCACGTCTACCTTGACACCATTGCCTATGTATACTGAGCGCTCTGCATCAGTTGGTGGCCTAACCTATAGTAATTCCTGCATATAAGTGCATATGTGAATAGTACTTCCTGAATCTATCCACCAGGAATCCGCTGACATATCGATTAGATTAGATTCAAAACGGACAAAAACAAAATGATTACCTTTCTTTATGAGCCAATCCTTAAACCCTTCATAGTCTTTCTTTAAATGTCCTGCCTTTTTATGAAAGAAGCACGGTTTGCCTTTAACATGTTTGCATTTAGATCCATTTCCAGATTGATTCTCATGGTTTCCAGATGGAGGACCAGAGAATCCATTCTTAGAACCTTGTTTCCTTTTCCTTTTACCTTTATTCCCTTGCCTATGCCCATGACTAGAGGTGATCATATTAACAATCTGCCTAATCCTGTCTTCTTCTTGGACGCATTGAGTGATAAGTTTATCCAATGTTCACATGTCCTTTAGAGTGTTATATTTACTAGGAACATGCTGAATTGGGGAGGTAGGTTGTTCATGATCAAATGAACTAGTTGATCATCAGTGAGTACAAGCCCTAGAGAACGAATCTTAGATACAACTTTGATCTGCTCCATAGTGTATTCACAGATATTGCCTTTTCCATTATAAGATGAGCGAGTCAATTTATTTAAAAGAATGCCCACTTGAGATTTATCAGATTTCTTAAATTGTTTTCCCATTTCAGTCAGGAAAACTTTGGCCTTATCTATTTCAGGCATGACTCCCTTCATAGATTCATAAATCGAATACCTTATGACTTTCAGGCATGTATCATTTGATCTAAACCATGCAACCCATCGATTATATTCAGCTTTAGTGGCATTATCAGATGGTTCTGGTGGTTTTGGCATTATCAGGGTTAGATCTAATTGAAGGCAGCCCAGTACAACTTCAATGACGTTCTTTCATTAAGCATAGTTAGATCCATTTAGGGCAGGGACTTGATACATATTAGTTGGAATTGAAACTGAAATAGAAGAGATACATATATACTCACATTAGTTCATTATTTCACAAAATAATTTTGTGAATGTACAAATATCAGGTAAAGTTAATCAATTTAGTTGCTAAGGAAGGCATCAACTAAATTATCCAAGATGAAGATGGGCCCAACCATCACATCCTGGTGAGGTTCTGTTACATCATCATTATTCCTCATGTGGGCGGTAATAATAATATGCCAGTGATCCTCCTTAACATGAAGCTAAGTGATGTAAGTCATGTAAATCTGAGACACTCAACACCTGTGGGTGAGATGAGTCTTTCAGCTTTACATTACCAGCACCATTTACTTCACCCGTTTACGTGACTGTCAAACGGTAATCGTCTATGTTTTCGTTACCGCATGCATGAAAATGTAAACGCAACTGTATGCAATCCTTCTAATTCCAATATTACAAGTCTGTACTAGTAAATTTTTCATCAATTAAGGTCACTATGGTGGCTAACACAGCCAAATCCAACACTTACAAAGATAGACTCAGGATCGTAAGTTATAATCCTACCTCTATGGATTATGTCTTAATTAGTCTTGATAGAGTTCACAAGATCATTAGTATTGATTATTGGAAAATAAAGTAACCTTCGGTGAATATGTATTTATTCTCTAAGTTCCAACAGTCTATACCAATTCCTCAAAGATGGGTAATGGGCCTATAAAAAACGAATTAAGACTTTATATGTTATGATCATCATTAATGAGCATCATAATCCTGGCTATTAAACTCTATGAGATAGTCGTATAGTATGGACCAATACAAGTGGTTGGATAAATCTAATAGAAGATTAATGTTCTATATTATCAATTTAACGAAAGAACTAGATGGATTGCTCATTGTGAAATAAGCAGAATTAGGCCTACATATGACCATAATATACTATAAATAGAATAGTCCAAAAAATGGGCCCAGGTTAGGGTATAAGGGATGGGCCCAAATCAATTATCAGGCCCAACAACAAAAGGTAATGAAGTGGATCCCATACTGGAAACATGGGCCCAGAATGAATGCCAGGCCCAACTGAAGGGTTGTATGAGATCCCATATTTGGGTCCAGAGAGCGGAACCCGAATAAATGTAATCGGGTCCGCAAACCCGACCTCATAAAAGGTCGTTCTCGACCTAATATCCCAAAAATACAGTCAATTTCCTCCACCACGTCTGAATTCTCATGCGAGAGCTCCACCACTTGAATTTGCTAGAAAGAGCTCTCTATGCGGCGACGACAACCACCACAGAGAGAGATCATGGCGCTAGTGATCACGTCTTCGACGATGAACATCGTCTGGAGACGACCATCATCGATCATGGTTACAAGAAGGGTTCCAACGACTCGATGTAAATGGAGGAGGCGATTAACGCATGAGACGAAGGTGGCGGCTGGAATTCGACACTGCAGAGATGAAGACTCGCAGCCGACTAACCGAGATACCGGTGGAGACCTCGCATCCATGGCTATCTATCTGAAAGGCATAGTTAAGGGTATTTGGCTGAAACCCTATGCCCTAATCACTGGATTTGGGGATACAGAACTAGAATCCCTAATAGACTAGATTTGGGATTCGAATACACTAAAATCACCAAATTGATTAAGGGTTTAGGGTTTGAAATCCCTAATTATCTGGATTTTAGGGCTAATCTGGAGTTCCCCTAATATGCCGATCTAAGATTCAAAATTCAAAATCTTTAATAGGAAGTTGAATATGAAATTCCCAAATAGGGATTCTGGTTTTTAAAATCTCTAAACGATTGCTGTATACAGGTATTCAAAATCCCTAATCTTAATTGGATTTTTGGGGTTTTGGAACTGAAATCTTCAATCAGGATTTGGGGATCTGGATTCTAAAATCCCTAATTAACTATATTTGGGGATTCCGGATTAAAGATCCCTAATTAGGTAGAGTTTCGAAGAAAAATCCTAATACTTGTATGGATTTTGAATTTGAAAAAAATTCAATTGTTGATATGAATCTAAAATATTTGAATTTGATCTTCCATACTTATTCATAGATGTCTCTGATATGAACTGCGGGATTTATAAGATATGCGGAATAGGCTCACGGATTTATCTGTGCATAGGACATGGGGATCAAGGGTTCGGATGGCTTACCTAAGTGGGATGTCATTGTTGAGAATAAGAATACCAGAATGCCTATGAGCTTAGGATCTTCCTCTCTTTCATACCCTTTCTACAACTCAAAAGATGGGACTCGAATTCTGCCATGGTGTAGGATCGGGGACCTAGCTCTCTTATATAGAGTCTGTGGAGAGGGAGTTTGAAATCCATCAAAACTCTCTCTCCCACACTCCACATCACTGTCCCAATTCGACTCAAATTGCCTTGCGTAAGGCTATAGCATTCCACCCCAAATACGTAGTGCTGCATAGATAGACTGCGCAGTGCATCACCTTAAGTGCAGCCCACTGATTAACTCAATCAAACCATCTAACTAGAGTACAATCTAGACCATTGATCAATAAGGCCCACTACATAAAGTTCTTACACTATTATTAAGGTAGATGATCTCCTCACTAACCGAAGCAGTGCATGTACAAATCCTAGGGCTATTCACATCACAAGAGGTGTGGGATCATCTCTCGACAACTTATGCAAGTCATTCAAAGGCTTAAATAATGCACCCTCATCACCAACTCCATCAAATGAAAAAAAAAGGAAGGAACACCATGTCAGAATATCTTCTCAAAGCTAAAACAATAATATATCAACTTGATATGGCATCAACAACAATTGATGATGACAATTATATTATTCACATAATTGGAGGATTGGGAGACAAATATAGTCTATTTGCAACTTTTATCACTACTTGTGATGTTTAGATTCATTTATCTAACCTACATGGTCTCCCGTTAACTAAAAAAAATCTATGTCAAAGAAGTCTCAACCCAATAAAATATGGTCTTTGTTAATGTTACGACTAAATCACATGTTATTCAGGTTATGATAAACTAGAGTACAAAGGACGTGGATGAAACTAACAAATTATTACATTCATGGACATGGCTAAAACTAAAAAATGTAGCACTCAACCTACTCATTATGGACAACTCATTACACCAAAATTTCTATTTAATTAAAACTCTAGCAAACCATCATGTTAACTTTGCAATCGCACGAGTCATATAGCACTTCAGTGATTTCACTGCTTTAATCATGCATTTCTGTCAGAAAATAGTTCTTAATATATAGTATGGTGTCACATGAAATATGGTATCTAGATTTAGGAGTCATAATCACATAACATCTTATCTTAACAATCTTTCTCCATAAAAATTACCTTGGGAAAGATGAAAGTAGGAAATGGTACAAGTTTGCTTATCCATTACATTGGCAACTCTTTCTTACATACCTCTTCATCTATATTTTCTCTAAAAAACATACTACATGTTCTATCAATTATGATGAATTTTCTTTCTATTCATTAATTCACCAATAATAATAATGCCTTCTTTAAATTTCATCATGCTCACTATCTTATTAAAGATCACCATTCGAGAAAGACCCTTCTCCACAAAATGAGTGAAGGAAGCCTATATTAACTTATTAATATTTGAAGAAATAACAATAAAGAGGCACTCATTACTGAACGACCATCTATAGAAAAATGGCATTGTCATCTTAGACATCCTACCTTTCGCGCGGTTTGCAAAATCTTGGCTAGATTTACTCTTCTAGTTATTTCAAATAAAGACCATGGTGTGTATACAGCCTTCTAGATATGGAAGTCTTACGAACTTCCATTCTCAAGAACAAGCTCTAGATTAAATCTCATTTACTCTAATGTATGAGGTCCGACTCCATTAACATCCACATATGGACATTGTTACTATATTCAATTTCTTGATAATTTTATAAAGTTCACATGGATTTTCTCATTATTCAATAAATTTGATTTTTTCTCTACCTTTAAAAAGTTTAAAGCATTAGTGGAATTTTTGTTTAATAGAAAGATTAAATAGTTTCGATCAAAGTGGGGGTGAAATTTTTAGTCATTATCCAAGTTTGTAAATATGAGGCATCACTCATCGAGTTTCATGCCCACACACTCATTAACAAAATGGAGCCATTTAGCAAAAGTATATGCATATTGTAGAGAATAGTCTATCCCTTTTGGCTCATAGTCTGAAGCTTGTCAGGTTCTAGGACCATGCATTTGGAACAACCATCTGCCTCATAAATTGACTCCCAATAGCAAAACTTGTTAATGCCTCACCATTTGAAAAGTTATTTGACATGACCCTAGATTACTCTATATTACATGTCTCCAGATATGCTTTCTACCTTTTACTTCGACCATGAGGACATATGTTGTCTAACAACCACATATACTTCTAGATGGAATTATCAATGTATCGATAGCAGTATCGATATCATCGATTCTTAAATCTCAAGCCTATCAAAGATGACTCGATAAAATCAACAACAGAGATTTTGTGTCCCTATTTTTCTATGAAAAATGATAAAGACCTTCGATATATCGAAGTATCCCTCGATATCCTCGAAATTCAACTTTCGATGATATCGGAAGGCCTTCGATGTTATCGATCTTGGACACATTTTACCAGTAATATTTTCAGGTGGTTTTTATCTTAGACCGAGGGTCACTCGATAAAATCGATATTCAAATATCAATGATATTGAGGCCGAGTCGATGGCATCGAGAATGGGCATAAACTATCCAGCAAGCTAAACTGGAAAATCCTTTGCATTTATCGATGTATTGACCCGACTACCTATATCATCGACATTCAAATTCCAATAATATCGAGTGTACCTCGATCATATCCTTGACCTAAAATATTTCTAAGGCAAGTCTCTCTCATTTTCAAGTGTCGAGAAATCGATCCTCGTATCGATGAAATCGAAGTTCGAAATCCGAGGACATCGACGCGTGTTTCGATTCCCTCGACCAACTGGAAAAATGTTTCAAAAGCTATGACATTTGAGTTTGTGTCATCGAGCGGCTAGTCGATGCAATCGAGAGTATATGCTTGATGATATCAACCCTGCTTGATGATATCGAACTCTATCATAAATATGACCGTTTTATATCCGTTGGAACCTTTTGCTTATTTATAGAGAGCTTAGCCTTAGCTGCTGGTAGAGAAAGAAGAGAGTGATTTTGAGTGTCTAACGTTAAATCATATATTCTAAGCCCTTTCTCTCATGGAAGTTCATCCTCCAATCCACCCTCATCATTGACATTCAATAGAGTGGATTGGGGAATGAACTTCTGCATTCAAGGATCTTCCAGCTACCATCTTAATGGCAAATCATTGAGGTTAGATGCCTTGAATACATGAATGATTGGAATCGCTCTATTTTTCTAATAGGAAAACCTTCAATAGAGTAGGATTCCATTATAACCTTGACCCAACCTATCGCCATGCATTGGTACATCTTCTGAGTTGCGGTTCAAGGAAGCAGAAGATTCTTCATCAACAAAGGAGGAAGATCTTCGACAATGTGTTGAAAGAGACTCATCTACTTATCTGTAAGTTACTAGAGTCCAGAGGACCCTTGTGATCGTTCCTTTGTAGGATTGGGTCTAAGGTGTTTCTCACTCCTTGCAAGTCCCCTAGGAGGCCTTCGGCGGGAGTGTACGTAGTGGGTGCTTTGTGTTGACCCTTGCTCTGTGGAGAGCATAAATAATTAGGGCCTTGTAGGAGATCCTTGGCCAGTGTGCTTAAAATTTGGTACTTTGTGTTGACCCTTGCTCATGAGAGCATAAACGAGAGAGGTTCCTTGTGTGGACCCTTGGCTAGTGTGCCTAAAATCAGGTGCTATGTGTTGACTCTTGCTCGTGGGAGCATAAACTATCAGCCTAGGTGTAGGTTGTACTGGTTAAAGGTGAACCTGATTTAAAACCTCGAGTTTGAGGTGAACCGTGTGAAACCTCCTTAGTGAAATCTGGTACACTCAAGGGTTGTGTGCGGTTGCCAGGAGTGGAGTAGACAAGTAGTCGAACCACTATAAAAATGACTTTGTTTGTGATTGCTATTGTCTTACATTTGCTTATGTGATTTCCTTAAATACTTTCATATTTGACTATTTGAAATCACACTTCACACACACACAGTCATATCTATCATAAACTAATTTGCATATTGTTCATCTCTCAAATAGTTTGTGATTGGATCCTCTATTGGGCTTGGAAGTTGGTAGAGTTACTCTTGAGTAATCCTAATGTATGCTTGCTGTTAGGATTAGAGTGATAGGATTTTAAATTATTGTAAAATTTTATAAAAGTCCTATTCACCCCCCTCTAGGACACGTTGGCATATTCCTACTTCAACTAAGGCGGTCTTACAAGAATTTCAATTGGTATCAGAGCAGGTCTTTCTTTAAGTGCTTTACAGCCTAGAAGTTGGGAATATGGCCAAAGGAGAGGGCTCATCGGTCTCTAGACCTCCAGTATTTGATGGATCAAATTATGCTTACTGGAAGGCTAGAATGCACTACTTTTTGAGCTCTTTGGATCATGATGTCTGGGATATAGTTGAAAGAGGATATGTGCCACCATCTGAACAAATAGTACTTGATAATGGCACAACCATCACCAAACCAAAATCTAAAGAGAAGTGGACAGCATTCAATAAAGAAAACCAAACTGTTGAGGCTAAAGCTATGAATGTTATCTACTATGTTGTGTCCCAAGATATTTTCAATCAAATCAGTATGTGTGGGACATCTAAAGAAGCATGGGATTTGTTGGAAACTCCAACAAATTTAGTTGAGAAAGACAATTCATCTGAGGATGGGGATGTGTTGTCTAAAGTGATTCCACATGAGAATCTAAGCTATCAATGGATCTTAGATTCAGGCACTTCGTTCCATAAGACTCTACACATAGATTATTTTTACATATCAGTCACATGATGGCGACACATTTTACATAGGTGATGATAGTACTTGTAAATTTGTGGGGATTGGATATGTAAGACCCATACCTCGATTAATTGACCATACGTTTCAATTTTAGCACCAACATATTTCGGGCAGACTAAATTGACGAGTGTTCTCTTGTGCCCTAAGTGTAGGGTTGCGATGTAGTAATAATCTCGATGAGACAGAGGTCGTACCGACAAGGACTGAATAGGTGTAATCTCTCTGAACTAATTAAGGATTAGAAATATAAATTAAACTTAAGATTTGTGATTGAAGAGGTATTGTGAATTGAAACCATCAAATTATGGGAAAAACTAGAGCGCTAAGGATCCACTTATAGTTGCTTTGATGTATCCTTACTTGATCCAATCAATACTTTAATTGGAAGCGAAGTCCTAATCTATCCAGTTGGATAATAGAGCAGTAAAACATCATAATTATTCCTAAACAGATTTTGAACATCCATAGTAATGATCCATGCATAACAGTCTTATTGAACTGATTGTAGAGAGTTCTAAGCATCTACCATGCCCATAGTCAATGGTAGATCAAAGAATTCTACAGATCAAACAACCATAAATAGAAGAGAAAGCATTCATGAAGTTCCTAAACATCCACCATGCCCGGAGTTGATGATAGATCAAAGTAATAACAAAAAACACTTCTTAAATTCAAACCATAACTATGAAATATCCAACATAAACTTCATGAACGTGAATCAAAGTAAGAAAAATATTAAAACAAGCTATAACCTTCACCTCTTGGCTCTAACTAAGAGATTAGCCAATCAAAGAAATGATTGAACTAAAATTTAAATAGAAAAACATGAAAAACTAAGGAAGAAGAAAGAACTCATTAGAAACTGCTGCACCCTTTGCTCTACTCCTTTAATTCTAATTTGTGTTTAGAATCCCTTGGAGAACCCAAATATATAGGCTTTGTTTAGCCAACTTTGGAAACTGCCTCAATTTTATGTACTTACACACCGATGTCATCGAAGGTGAAAATCCGAGTTGAATTCGAATTTGAAAACAACACTCTTTTGTACTGCGTAAGTTGTCGATGTCATCGCCTGACCTTCCATGTCATCGAACAGGTCTTCAAAGCAATTGAAAATGGTCCAAATTAGTCCAGCGACTTGAGCTTGACAATCCACAATTCTTCCGTGTCATTGAACTAGCTTTGATGCTATCGAAAATTGCCTTCGATGGAATCGAAGGGTCTTTGTTGGAATCAAACCTTGCATCCAATTGTCCAGCAATAAATTTGATCTTTTACTAAATTCTCTATGTGATTGATCTTTCTTCGATGGCATTGAACACTTATTTCAATGTCATCGAAGCATGCTCGATGCAATCGAACAATCAAGTTCAGTAATTCTAAATTTCTGCACTTTGCAAATTCAATTTTCTTCCTTCTTCACTTAGTTTTCTTAGATCTTGGACTCTTGAAATCTTCAATCTTGATTTCCAAAGATCCATCCTTACCTTGGTAATTCTTGAGCATCAATTTCCATACTTTTAGCATCCTTTTCACTTCAAGCTCTCGAAATCGCCTCACAAGACAGACATGCATAAATATATCAATTAAGTGTTATCATGTTCATAAAACTAAGGTATAAACAGGAGGGATATGTAATATTTGGCACTCAACAATGAGTTTTGATCGTGACCCTATTTTAGTAACACAACGACCTGAGACTTGTACCCTAGCGACTGCATGGGCATTATGATTCCAACACCACATGGCACACCCTGTTGTGATACCCTGTGTAAAAGTGCATATGTACGCGTAAATCAAGATGAGTTGCACTATTATGTGTGGTGTGGGGCCCACTTAGGGAATCTAGAAAGAAATTTCTATAAGTAACATTTCCTAAAACCCTAAACTACCCTCACACCCTCACCCATGCCCTCACAACCACTCCTTTCCTAATGACCAAAAAGCCCCTACCAAAGTACCTTGCACTCCCTACCATGCCTAAAATATCCCTACTCACATTCACTCTTTCTCCCCATTGGTCAACACAACCCATCCCTCTCTCCCCTCAAAGGCATGAGAGCCCATGCTAAGCCACTCTCCTCTTTCTTTCCCTCTCTGCATCTTACCCTTCCTTCTTTCCCTCTTCCCTCTCTATCCTAAAATTTCTACCACAAAGCTCCAAAGCTCTCTCATTTCCACCTTTTTTCCTAGGAAGAGAGAGTGAGAAGAAAAGAGATTAGATAAAAAGAAAGTGAGATTGGAGAGAAAAGAGGGAGAGATTAGGAAAAGATCAAGAGAGAGAGAGAGAGAGAGAAAAGGAAAGAAAGATTAGAAAAAAATTTGTGTAAGAGGGAGGGATTAAAGAGATGGCTTGAGAGAAAAGAGAGAGATTGAGAGGGAATTAGAGAGAGGGTACTTAGGGAGAAGCAAGGGAGTTTGGTGTATCAGTTGATCATCGATCTGACCCAAGCTAACTGTCCATCGTTTCAATGAGTGCAAAGGAGGTGAAATCCCCCTTTTTCTTTATGTTGTTTTATTCTTGGTGGGCCCACAAGGGTGAGACCCAACTTGATGTATGTATAGATGGGTATGTAGGGCCCATAGTGGCGGTGGCCCACCCGATCACCTAGATCTCCTTACCCTTCATTCCATTTTCCTTTTCCTTCGTTCTTCTAAATTTGTGGATTTTGTGGGGCCCACAAGTGGGCCACACCATTGGACATCATGGGCCACCATGTGTGACCCACCGTGACATTTATTTCTATCCAATTTGTTGCTTAGGAAAAATACAAATATTAGATTAATCCAAAGCTTTTGGGCCCACCTTGAGATGGCCAAAATGATGGATGGGATAGATCGTCCACATATGGACCCCACCAGGAAAAGAATATATATATATATATATATATATATATATATATATATATATATATATATATAAAGGGGGGATAGTTGTCCAGACGTTGGATGTTCTCACCATAAGAGACATTGAGTGTGGGGCCCTAGTATGTATATGTTTCATCAATGCCGTTCATCCATTTTTCCAACTTATTTTAGGCCATGGACCAAAAACTGAAGCTGATCCATATTGAGTGTGGGGCCCTAGTATATATATGTTTCATCAACGTCGTTCATCCATTTTTCCAACTTATTTTAGGCCATGGACCAAAAACTGAAGCTGATCCAGAACCAAGGTGGGCCATAGCATAGAAAATAGTGGCGACGTTGACACCATTGTTGACACCTTCTAAGGCCCACCATGATGTTTTTATACACCCAACCTGCCCAATATAAGACTCAATGGGCCTACCATTAACTGGGGAACCTAATAGATGGAGTGGATCGTCCTCATGTGGGCCCCACTTGATGAAAAAAGGCATATAAGAAAACACTGGCAATCAACGACTAGTGGGCACTGCGAGGGAACTGTGGGACTAGGGGTGTTGCCCCCTTATGGGACCCACCATGATGTATGTCTTAATCCACACCATCCATCCAAATTTCTAGACCATTTTAGCTAATGCGCCAAAAATTCAGGCAAATCTGAATCTTAAGTGGATTGTACCATAGGGAAGTATGGGGCCAGGGGTGTTGCCCCCTTGTTACAGCAACTAGGGTCCCACTCATGGGACCCTCCTTAATGAATGTGTTTAATCCATGTTGTCCACTTGTTTTCCAATATCATTTTATGACATTGGCCTAAATATGAGGCAGATCCACACCATAGGGAACAGTTGGGCTGGAACCCTGGAAATATGTATTATCCAACGGATTTTTCCATTAACTGCAAGGCTAGTATTGTGATTGCCATCACAACTGCAGCTGGCATAGCATTGGATTGCATAATCCTACCTTGCATATTACTGGACTGAATAACCCTAGAACTTGAACTCATCTCCCCTGTAGTCTGATTATAAATGTGTAGAGGATCGCCCAAATCCACTATATATTTGACATGAGTTTGCCATAATGTCGCGAGCTCTTTCTTCTTGGGAACATCTAAAAATCGAGTGGGCAACAAGAATATGAATCAACCTATCATTAATTTGTTTCTCATGTAGTCGACATTCGATGAACTTCACTTCCCAACCGCCTGCCTCCTTGTGTGGAAATGGTTCTCATGATCTCCATCTCTTTCCCACCAGCTCGTTCTCCACTAGGCATCTAGGCGAACCCACCGGGTTAACGCAACATAAAGAAAGTCAGTGAGTGCTTAGTGCTTACTAATAGCAAAAGACGTGCAACAGCTTTGAAGCAGCCTGCAAGCAATGGTAGCGCAGTAGTTTTGAAGCTGGCTGAAAAGCCTCTTAGTTAAACACGCGTTGGCGCTCAATAGTTTTGAAGCTTGCTAGCACTACGTTTGGTCTCCCAAACTGACTTACTCATGGCAACCTTCCAGCCGCTCAATGACCTATAATGCTAGTCACTACTCCACTAGGTCTAGGAAGTAAGCCCCACAACCCAAAGCAGCGAAGAACAAATAGAATTTGCTATGAAAGTTAGCTAACGGGGGTATTCTTACATATGAGAACATAGTAATGGAGAAGGTATTAACCAAAATGAGATTCATTTTGGCTAGAGTGCCCATATCCACGATATATTTGACACGGGTTTGCCGTAATGCTGGAACTATGGCGAATGCATCTATCGTCATTGATGCATAAAATGTCAGACACTGCCTAGTGTAGCGTGCAGCGTGGGAGTGGTGTCCCACTAGTCAGACCCATCTTGATGCATGCATTTTACCTATGTTATCCATCCTTCTTGTTAGATTATTTTAGCCCATGGGACCAAATATGAGACAGATCTAGATTGCAGGTGGGCCACACCATAAAAAAATAGTGAGGACAATGATGTCCACTGTTGAAACCTTCCTAAGGCCATGAGGCTTATTTTCCATCCATCCTGTGGTAGGGCATCATCCCTAGGATGACGGGAAGACACAAATATCATCTTAACCCAGAGCTTCCTAGGCCCATGAGCACCATGCTGCCTAGTTGTGGCCAAGCTCATGGGGCCCACCTTGATATGTATGTTCATCCACACCGTTCATCCCTTTTCCATATTATTTTAGGACCTGAGCCCTAATAATGAGGCTGATTTAACCCTTAGGTGGGTCGTATTGCCAGAAACAGTTGGTACGATGACGTCCACCATTTAAAACTTTCCTTGGCCCTATGTAACCATCTGTAGGGCCCACATTGGGGTCTCACCTAGATGGATAAGTTATATACCCCACAGTCCTTCTTGGCAGTGGCGTGGGGCCATATTTTAGGTGGATCAAACTTAAAAAAATTATGGCAATTTAGTGCCTACCATTGAAACCTTATTAAGGCCTATATAAATACATTTTGTTATTCAACCTATAGGTGGGGCTACCGGTGGACCCCACTTGGGTGTATACGTTTTAACCAGGCCATCCCAAGTGAGACCCACCTTGGTGTATGTATTTTTATCCATGCCTTACACATAGTTACTAGACCCTTTGAATGTACAGGATGCATGGGAAGTCGATGTTAGTCTAACAAGGGATACACCACATAGACCTTTACATTACTAGTGGGGCCTGCTGTTCGGGTCCCACTACCATGCCTCAAACCCAAAAATCGGGCTCACAAAATTTTTGATTGCTGAATCTGGTGCCAACAGCCTCCGTAGTACCCCATTCTCAACTCCCAGCGCCCATACGCCAGATTTCAATCTTGAGATCATATAAGGAGGATTTTCCAACGAACATTTATCTCATAAGAAGCATAACCACAAGTTTACCCAAATCACAAAGGCAACATCATCATCACATATCTACTAATATAAACATTTGAATACAGTGCTGAAAGGGATATATATATATATATATATATATATATATATATATATATATATATATATATATGTCACGCCCCAAAATTCGATACCTGAGTTGGCCTAACCCGACTCAAAATTTCAGGTCATGATATAATGCCCCATTCTCGGATCTCGGTACTTATGTGCCCGATTCCAATCCTGGGATCCTACAAGGAGGATTTTTCAGCGTATATTTGTCTTGTAATAAGCATAACCACAAGTTTACCCAAATCACAAAGGCAACATCATCATCACATATCCACTAATATAATTATTTGAATACAATGCTGAAAGAGAAATACATATATCGAAATCAAAGCTGCAGAAGATAGCTGCATGCTCCAAGCTCAATGCTGCTGTAACCTAACACCACCTACACGCATCTATCGTGCATAAGCTTATAGAAAGCTTAGAGGGTGGTGAAAGTGTGTGTAAGGTAAGTGTCAAGTATACCATAAAGCCCATAAATCATACATCATCGAAATAAGCAAAAACACTGACAAGATCATAAATCATCAGAATAACTGGAAATATACTGTAAGTCCATAAGTACTATCAGTCGTACTAAGGCTATGCGATGTAAAACATATTGAGACAATAACAGATGCTGAGAATGCAATGTAATATGCAAATCTTGACGAGCTAAGAATACCATCAACCTCATCTAGGCCATATAAGTGCAAAACATAGTAACCCAAAATGATAAGTACTACGGATGCAATGTAATATGCGGTGCGAATGAAATGACCATGCTGGAATATGAAGTCGGGATGATAGTATGTAGTATCATAGGCTATGTAGTCCACCACAAGGGACATCTATCTAAACCAGTCTCATACCTAAATTTGGATAGTCAGACTCAATGAGGTAAACCCCTAATCTCAGGTTAGTCACGCGCCCAACCGAAATCCTGGCCATGCGAAGGTACACGTAACAAATAGTTACGCACCACCAGCCTGAGTGGATAGTGAATGAATGAATGAATGGATATGCAATTCCTGCTTAATGAGTCCTTATATTAGTATGGTTGCTCTCTGAAAAATCATCGAGATCTATTACACTCCACACCGACTGCCTCCTCCCTAGCTGCACAGCTTAGTGAGTGGAAGAGACCTCACTATCCACCTAGTCAGCAGTCTGCCAATACCCACTCAGCTCCCACGACACAGTGGGAGACACAGCCTCATGGTATAGGCACCGACGCTCATATTCCACTCGGTTTAGACGTTGGAGCATCTTCTAGTACCAAGGAGGTTCTGAGATTTTCACCCAAGGACATCCTACGTGCCCACACTGCTAGAACCAAGCATTTTCAGTGTCCCATCTGGCCATCCACGATGTGCCTGTGGAGACACGGCCCTGATGTCGTTAGGGCGTACAATGATCATGATACACAAATGCGAGATGCATGATTTACACTGTCAAATCATGCAGTAATCCAGCATGTACCGCATGATCATGTGGGGCACTCCATCTTATAAGGAGTCGCTTAAATGTCTCAGCCTAACCGGCTTATGCTATGATCAAACATTCCTCATATCAAGCATACAAATGATGCGTATGGACATGAGTCATGGAATTACACTAAGCATGTTATAAAGTGATGAACTATCCTCACAATGAAGATGGGCCTAGATGGCCTACGCACAATCAATATGGGCCTATCAATGGGCCCTAGGGAGATTTATAATGCGAACATTAAACCAACATTATTCTTACAATGTGGACGTCAAACCAACATTGCTCCCAAGGCATGGCCCGCCATAAAACATTATTATACAAACCATGGAGGAATCACACATTGCAATCGAACCTAAGGACATCCTGTTGGGCCTCGACCCCTAGGCCTTCGATACATCAAATAGGCCTCACAAATATCAAGGTGGGCCTCAACAACAGGCCACAAATACATCAAAGTGGGCCTCCTCAAATGGGCCTTATGTAGATACCAAGGTGGGACTCAACATCGGGCCACAAATACATCAAGGTGGACCTCCTCAAATGGGACTTATAAATATCAAGGTGGGCCTCAACAACAGGCCACAAATACATCAAGATGGGCCTCCTCAAATGGGCCTTATATAAATCAAGTGGGCCGCATCAATGGGCCTTATGTTAATTACAATGGGCCATAACCCTTGGGCCTTTGAATATGTCACAATGGGCCCTCACAACATGGGCCTTACATTCATATCAAGGTGGGCCTCAACAACGACCTTATACACATCAAGGTGAGCCTCAACAATGAGCCATAAAGACATCACCATGGGCCTCAACCCACGGGCCCGAAATACATCACAATGGGCCTCAACCCATGGGCTCCAAATACATCACAATGGCCTCAACCCATGGGCTCCGAATACATCACAATGGCCTCAACCCATGGACCATAATACATCACAATGGGGCTTAACCCATGGGCCCCAAATACATTACAATGGGCCTCAACCCATGGGCCCCAAATACATCACGATGGCCTCAACCCATAGGCCATAATACATCACAATGGGGCTTAACCCATGGGCCCCAAATACATTACAATGGGCCTCACCCAATGGGCCTCATAACTATGGCAAGTGAGCCACATCACGTGGGCCGCACTAATGATGATCAGCACTATCCAAACATTGTCCAAGTAAGTTAGCACCATCCAAACATTATCCATGTAAATGGGCATCGTCCAAATGTTGTCCAGCACATCCAAACATTATGGATGGTGTGGATATAAATACATAAAGGTGGGCTCCACACAGTAGTTATAAAGCTAGTGGTGCGTGTGGCAGACAGCCATTCCATATCACCATATAATATAATAATATAATTTATAATATATATTATTTTATATTATGATGTAATAGGTAAAAGGCATCCAGGCCCAACCAACATCCAGAGACAGACGGACGGCCTGAATGAAACTACGCAGGTGTGCAAGGTGGCCCCATCCCACACGTGTGGGGTGGGCCACGTCTGGACGGACGACATACAATGGTGGGTCTCACAGAGCTTGGTGACATCATGGTAGCAGCCATGCGGCTGCTGGGGTGGATGGACGGTATAGATAAATACATCCATGATGTGGGTCCCATGTGGGGCCCACCATAACATTTATTTCTCATCCATACGGTTACCTGGATGAAGAGGAAAAACAAATTTCATATGGATCCAAAACTCTAGGGACCCAAAAGGGGTTTCAATGGCAAACGTTCCATCCTACTATTCCCTGTGTTGTGGGCCACCTGAGAGCTGTATATGGGTGATTTTCGAAGGGTCCACTGCCATAAGGGGCCCTGACAAAATGCATGGTGTAGATACTCTACACACATCATGGTGGGGCCCACGGCTGGGACCCAACGTCCCAGCCTTTTTCCACGCTAACGTAGTACCTGCTGTAGCGTCAGCAGCGCATGCTGCTTCTTTGTTATATATATATATATATACATATATTTGAAAAACTAGTTATTTTATGATTTTTCATACACAGGGCCCACATCAGGTGAATCCATCCCAACCACTAGATTCCAGGACTCAAGACTGATCAAACAAGCCCAATATGTGATGTGTTTTGGCGGGAAAAAAAACATCTAGGTGGATTTCAACAGTAACAACTATTATTTTCAACACTATGGCCCGCCAGAATATCAGATTGACTCCATCTTTCAGCTCAACACCTAAAATGAGCCAGGAAATAAGATGGATGGCGTGGATTAAACTTATACATTAAGGTGGGGCCTACATGAGCGACCCACTCCAAGGCTTAAACCAAGCCAATATTTTTGGTTTCCATTTCATGTCCAGTGTCTCTGGACGCTGGACTGCTTGGCCATAGCACATGCATTTAAGGTGGGCCTTGCTCGGTGGGCCACCAAATGCACGGATGGTGTGGATACAACACAAATATAAAGTGGGACCCACCTACAAATGGCTTGGACCAAATACATGCTTCATGGTGGGGTCCATCCAAGTGGACCACACGGCCACATCATCACTCATAAAAAAATATGAAAAAGAGAGGAAAAGAGAGATAGAAAGAGAGAGGGACATGTGTGATGGAGGGCTCCGCCACTATGAGCCCTCCCTTTCATTCAATCATACATCAAATGGGTCCCAATATATGTGCACCCATCAAATCAAAGATCAATGGTGGAGATTCCTCCTCCACCAAAATGGAAGGTCTAGATGACCTCTTTCAAACTTAGAAAGTAAACACCATGATGGGGTCTATGGAGAATGGCCCCATCATGGAATGATCATGATAATCAAGGTGGGCCATCGGCCACATCTTAGGGTCCAAAGTGAGATCCATATCATCGATCGGTAGGCCTCACTTGGCCCATCATAAAAACATGAAAACTAGCCTATAGAAGCACCCATCGTTTGATCTTCTTGGTCCGTTGGAACACTGGTCTCCTTGTGCTTCACTTTGATGGAGGGTGATGAGAGTTGAATGGCTAGGATGAGAGATCTTGGGATGGAAAGTGGGCCACACACATCTCACTTTCTCTCCTTAGAATGCATGGACGTCCACCACTCTTGGTAGCTTGGAAAATGTGTTGAGAAATAAGAGAGACAGAGGGTTGTAATGGAGAGAGAGTGATGGGTGATGTGAGGTGAGTGATGGATGTGAGGTGAGAGGTTGGTTGACTTGGTGGTTGCTTGACTTGTGGAGAAAGGAAGTATAAGTGCTCTTGTACTTGACATGAGGTGATTGATTGATTGATTGATGAATTGATTGATGTGACATGTTATAGGGATTCTCTTGGGATTGCAAATGTGTCGTGTTTTCTTTAAAATAAACGCCAGCCCACATCTCTTGGCTAGGGTATCGGATTGGTGCATGAGATGCGGCATCGGAACTACGGCGATGGTGCGGTCGCAGTGGTACAAGTCTTAGACTAAGCCGACTCAAATCTATAGGATATGACTTAGGGTTACACAAAAATATCAATTACTAGTTGCGGATTAACGAAATTCGATGAAAAGGATCGCGAGAGTTGATGGAACAGTACGGACTAGGATACGTGTCTTACAATATATATATATATATTGAAATCAAAGCTCCAAAAGACCGTTGCATGCTCCATGCTCAACGCTATAGCAACCTAACACCACCTGCATGCATCTATCATGCATAAGCTTATAAAAAGCTTAGAGGGCGATGTAAGTGAGTGCACAAGATAAGTGCCAAGTATTCAATATAATGCCATAATCATACAATATCAAAAATACTAGCAAGATCATGAATCATACGATATTAGAGTAAGTGAAAATACTGACAAGTCCATAAGTCATACACTCAGCTATGCAAATTAGATGCCGAGGATGCAATGCAATATACAATTCTTGATGAGTTCACGAATACCGTCAGGCATATCTAGGCCATATAAATGCAGAAACATAGTAACCCAAATGCCATATGCTGCGGATGCAGTATGCGATATGCGGTACGAATGAAATGACCAAGCTTGAGGGTGAAGTCAGGTTGATAGTACATAGTATCGCAGGCTATGGGGTCCATCACAAGGGACTTCTATCCAAACCAGTCCCATACCTAAATTTAGATAGATAGACTCAATGTGGTAAACCCTTGATCTCAGGTTAGTCACGTGCCCCAACCAAAATCCTAGTCATTGTGAAGGTACATGCAATAAATAGTTACGCACCACCAGCCCGAGTGGATAGTGAATGAATAAATGAGTATGCAACTCATGCTTAATAACTACACATATCAGTACTGTACATCTCTAGGATCATCACCGGGGTCTATTACACTCTACGCTAGCTTGTCAACCCTATCCGATCGCACAATTGGGTAAGTGGAAGAGACCTGACTATCCGATTGCCAATATCGGGCTTGACTTGTCGATAGCGGACCCATTCCTCAAGCTGGTCAAACTCAACCTAGATATTGCCACCTC
Source organism: Magnolia sinica (assembly GCF_029962835.1). NCBI lineage: Eukaryota > Viridiplantae > Streptophyta > Magnoliopsida > Magnoliales > Magnoliaceae > Magnolia > Magnolia sinica. The sequence goes on from NC_080574.1 coordinate 94,511,395, forward strand.
ACTTAGGCGGGTAAGGTCACACCCCTTCACAATCGACCACGACATAGTGGGAGATGTGGCTTACTGGTATATGGCCCTCATATACTCATATATATATTTATATATATATATATCCACTCGGTCTCGACGTTGGGGAGTCTCGTGGCTATAGAGGTTTAGGGATTTTTACCCAGGGATATCTATGGCACCTGTATGCTAGAACCAAACATTTTTGATGTCCCGTTTGGCCATCCACGACATGCCTGTAGAGGCCACGACCCTGATGTCACTGGGGTGTATGGCGGTCATATCACAAAATGTGAGATACATGAGTCATACTATCCAGTCATGCAGCAATCCTACACGTACCGTATGCTCTTGTGGGCAACTCCGTCTCTTAGGGAGTCCCATAAACAACCTGCCCTATGACATATGCAATGATCAATCACATCTCATAACAAACATACGGATGATGCGTATGGGCATGTATCATGATGTTATGCTGTCACATACTCATAATCGGTATCGATAACTGGCATCGATAATCGGTCTCAATAATCAGCCTCGACATTCAGCCTCGATGAGAATGGGTCCAACAAGGCCTAAGGAAAGGTCACAATGTGGACATTCAACCATCATTACCCATTAATGTGGACATTCAACCAACATTGCTCCTAAGGAGTGGCCTTCATAGGGCTAACATATAGTGGGCCCATGGTCTCACACAAGGGCCTTATACACAACATAATGGGCCACATACAATCTCGACGGGCCTCATACAATCAAAATGAGCCTCACATATCATGATGGGTTGCATCACATGGGCTTCATATACAACACATAGGGCCTCACCATATGGGCTTCACATACATCAACGGGCCGCACCAATGGGCCTCATAAACATCAAGTGGGCCATATCAACGAGCCGCACCAATCAGCCTCAAAAACATCAAGTGGGCTGCATCAACGGGTTGCACCAATGGGCCTCATAAACATCAAGTGGGCCGCATCAACGGGCCGCACCAATGGGCCTCATAAACATCAAGTGCGCCGCATCTCATAGTCCTCATACACATTACAATGGGCCCCATTACTCGGGCCTAATATACATCACAATGGGCTTACATTACATATGTCTAGCTGGGCCTGATACACCATAAAATGGGTCTAATGGGCAACCCATAATCTAGGAAAAATGGATGGGCAGCCTGGATATACAACACATTCATCAGGGTGGGCCGCTACCCTAGACGGTGAGGATGAAACACGCACATCATGGCAGGCCCATGTCTAAAAGACATATCTCATATGGCCTAGAAAAGTGGATAAACCATGTGCATGCAACACACACACATGGTAAGCTGCACAAATGAGCGACATAGATATACAATACATGCATCAATGGTAGGCCCCGCATGGCACCATTAAAAGGTGGACGGTGTGAATATAGAATACATACACTAAGGTGGGTGCTATCACATGGGCCTAACATGCATAACAGGTGGGCCTCGCGTACACAGCAAATGGGCCCCACCAGATGGGCAGCATGGGTTCAACGCACATCGCGGTGGAGCCCATGGCACTGTCCAAACATTGGACAGTGTGGATGAAATACATTGATCACAGTGGATCTCACACATGCAATAAGTGGGGTCCATAGCTGGACGGAGTGGATATATAATAAATACATCAAGGTGTGGTCCACAGAACTGCTGACGCCAACTGCAGCAGTGGGTCACACCATCCAGATAGTGGACAGTGAGGATACAAAATATTTACATCAGGGTGGGCCCCACCTCCACACGTGCAACATGTGTGGAGTGGGCCCTAGGACTACCAATAGGAGGATGGTATGGATATAACTCATACCTCATGATCAGACACACAAGGCTGCTGACGCTGATATAGCAGCTGTGTAGCTGCAGATGGACAGTTGGATCTCATACATAAATGATATGGGCCGCATGTATGGACGGCTTGAATATAACATGAACTTCATAGGTGGGGTCCACCGACAAATGGACAGTGTGATTCACGCACATATCATGGTGGGTACCCATCGTCTAGACCTGCTAGATGGCTGGGATATAGAATAAATACATTATGGTGGGGTCCACACGCCACGTCTGGACGGTGGAGACCTTACACATGCAAATGGGTCCCACCATCCAGCAATGGATGGATGGTTTAGATATAGCACGTACCTCGTGATGGACCTACAGAGCTTGCTACGTCAACACGGCAGCATGTGCTGTTGGTGCGGCCAGCTGGCCCACAGTCCAGTTAGGTGGCTGGAATATAATACATAAATCAAGGTGGCCCACGAAGCTTGCGAACGATGTATAACAACTGCCTCCTGCTCGTCCAACAGATGGACGGGGTGGATTAAAGCTTATACATCATGGTGTGGTGGATTTCTGCTAGACAATGTAGATATAATAAATACATCATGGTGTGGTGGATTTCTGCTAGACAATGTAGATATAATAAATACATCATGGTGTGGTGGATCTCCACCGCCCAACATCATGGTGAGCCACACATTAAAGAGAAAGAGAGAGAGAAAGAAAAGAGAGAAATTGGTGAAGGGGAGGGACCCCGCCACTATGGGCCCTCCCTATACAATGCATACATCAAGTGGGTCCCAAATCATGTGGACTCTGCATCAAAATCAAATACTATGAACACCCACCGTTGGATCTCCTCTTCCTTTTTCCATCAATGCATGATAGAGCTCCAATGAAACATGATTCAATGGTTGTGATTGATCATGGAGGGTGGAATTGGGTGGTAGGAAGGTGGGCCACACATAAAGCTCTCTCTCATGGAAGCTCTCTTGCTAGGACGGTTGCTTGGGAGAATGGATGGAGAAATGAGAGAGAGAGAGAGAGGGTTGTAAGAGATGGGTGTGATGGGTGAGGGCTGGGTGAAAGGTGATGGATGTACTTGATGTGTAAGGGATGTGTAAGAGAGAGAGTTGACTTTGGGGATGGGTGTTGTACTTGGACATGGGTGTGAGTGATGGGAGTGATGGGATGTGTACTTGACATATGATGTGATGGATTCTCTTGGGATTTGAAAATGCACGATGTTTTCCTCGAACTAAACCCGGGCCCACATCTCCTGGCCCGGGTATTGCCTCAGTGCGCAGGATGCGGCATTGGAACCGCGACAATGGCATGGTCGCAAGGGTACAAGTATCGGGTCGAGCTGACTATGGAATACAGGATATGATTCAGGGTCACGTGCAACTACTATTTATGCATCGTGGGTCACCGAAATTCTACTAGGAGGACCGTGGAAGCCTAAGGAACAGTACGGTCTAGGATATGGGCCTCACACCTACTCTCTATATATACTAGACAATCTAAGGTCGATCATCAGATGATATGTTAAATAACATGCTAATGTACTTAGCCTGATGTGACACTGGTAACATGCTTAGTGTAATGGATACCATACCCATTCATATACCCATATGCATCATATGTATGCTTGTTGTGGATGATGATTGATTATCGCATATGCCTTTTAACTTAAGATACTTAGGGGACACCATATGAGATAAGGTTGCCACACATGATCGCACGGTATGCATTGGTTTAGTGCTTAACTTGGATAGTATGACTTTTGTATTTTACATTCTGTATATCATGATCGCTTCATACCCTAGCGATATTGAGGTTGTGGCATCCACAGTCATATCGTGGCTGGCAGGTTTGGATACCAAAAATATGTTCTAGTACTTGAGTGTTATGGATGTCCTTAGGTGAAAGTCTCTAAATTCTGTAGTAATAGTAGGATACTCTAATATCAAGATTGAGTGGATAAATGACATTGAATGCCAAATACCAGTAGGCTACGTCTCCCACTTTGTCGAGGTTAGTTGGAAAGGAGTGTGACCCTATTCGTCCAAGTGTAGGGGTCTATAAGCTAGGTTGAGTCTGACCAACGTGTGAAATGGGTCTGTTATCGATGAGCTGGGTGGGCATTGACATACCACTAATGAGGCAGATAATAATGTCTTTTCCACTCACTTAGTCATGTGCGCGATGGGCAACAGCCAGTGTCAGAGTGTACTAGACCTCGGTGATGTTTCTAGTTATTAAATATTTTAATATGTAGACTATTGAGAATTGACATATTTGCATTGTACCTCTAGCATATGACACTTGGCCACATAGGCCTTGCATTCATAGCCTTGGCATGGCTAACAGCATTCATGGACCTAACAGCTTAGCCCTTCATCATTCCCCGCTTACTTTGATATATGTATCCTTGTCATATGCATTGTGCATGCACACACGCACTCTACTAACCTTTGTAGGAGGCCTATGTGTGTTTGTTTATGTTATAGGTAATGCTAGGGCGTATTAACAGCATTGATCCTAGAGCATAAGCCTAATCATTTGGATTTTGGTTATATTTTATATTTTCCTTTCCGGCAATGTACTTAAAGATTACATAGTGGATATATGATGATGTTTTGTAACTTTGGTACACTTATGGTTATTTTCCTTTACAAAAAAAAAATTATCCTGAAAGTCCTCCTTATGGGTTCCCAGGATCGGAACCTGTCATATGGGAGCTAGGTGCCGAGAATGGAGAACTACAAAGGCTGTTAACACTGAATTCGGTGGTTAAAAATTTAGTGAGCCCAGTTCTCAAGTTCAAGGCATGATAGGAGTTGGAATCAGAGCATAACTTGGGAATACATGTGATTGATATCACGAATCTACTAATGGGGGCCTAAAATTAACTACCTTTCACTGCATGACTCTTGTGAATCTAGCATGATTAGGACCCTGATCTCGAATACTTATAAATTCATTTTAGGATCCCTTTTAAACTTAGTTTAAAATAGGATTCCCTATTACAAACTTATAAACTTTTGAATATAGCTCCCTAATGTGTGTGCATTCGAGAGAACCCAAGGCTAAAAGGTCCCTTGTTCCTTTCTTTAGGACATGGCACCTAAGAAGTCAAAGAGTGGGGTTGACGGATCCTAGACAAGTGCGACCCCGGCTATATTAGTGAGTGCGGACCAGTTTCAGCATATGCTGCATGTGATGACCTCTATGCTAAAAAGGTAGGATAGGTGATCCACTGATACATCTGTTCAGACAGAGCAGGAGCGCGCAAGCTCCCTTTTACATGACTTTAGATGGCTCAATCCCCCATGCTTCAATAGTGATCCAGATTTGATGTTAGCAAAGTGGTGGAAATTCGAGGTAGAGAATATCTTCAATATGATGAAATGCATGATACAACAGTGAGTCCCTCAGCAGTATTCCTCTTTCAGGGTGAGGCCGAGCATTGGTGAGTGTCAACTACCCAAGTAGTGAGGGCCGATTTTAAGTAGACCTAGGAGGACTTTGTGGACTAGTTCGACTAAAAGTTCTTCCCCATGCATGTCGATCAACAATGTAAATTAAAGTTTAAGATACTGGGCTAGGGAGATATGGTTGTATCTCTGTATGAAGCTCCATTCATCGAGATGTCTCAATTTACACCATATATTGTGGCTAAGGAGGGGCAAAGGGCCTGTCATTTCGAGGGAAATTTGCATCTTTGCCTTTAGGGTCATGTCACTAGACACGAGCTTTCTACATTTGAGGAGGTTGTGGAGCAAACCTATAATTATAAGACAAAATGGGCCTATGCACATCGAATCCGCAGTCAGGGCAGAGATCGGAAGATGAAGGCTCCCTCTAGTAGCTCCCGATAGTAGCACCTTTGACCACCACAGAGATGCACGACCCATCCATCCCTTCGAGCACCAGTAGCACTGCCACAAAGTCATTTTCTAGGAGTTTTCTACAGATGTGGAGGGACGGGCATTGTAGGAAAGAGTTCCCTCCCCCACCCCCACACAACAGTAGCCGAGAGCACCTTAGTAGCCTCCAAAACAGCAGCAGCAACGATAGTAGTATTAGTCGCTAAGGTCCCAACAACAGCAACGACAGCCATATCAATAGTTAAGACCTCCCCTACAGTAGAAGAGGTAGCAGTATAGGCTATCATAACAGCAATAGTGACAACACCTCCCCAGTAGGCTCGTGGTAGGTTTTGTGTAGCCCAGCAGGATCCTTAAGCAATAGGAGTCATCGATGGTACATTCATTGTCTCTCATGCATAGCATATGTTTTGTTTAATTTTGACGCATCATACTTTTCTATCCAAGAATTTTTACCAATCAACTGGTTTGTTGCTAGAGCCTGCATGTGAGGATTTGTCGATATCGACGCCCTTGAGGAAGATTGTGTTAGGTTGGATTTACTCACCATTCCCCATTTTGATAGGGGAGACCTTCTTACTGGCTTGTTTACTTTGCTGATGACCGAGTTTAATGTTATCCTGGGCATAAATTGGATTGTCAAGTACCATGTGACCCACCATGATATTTATTTTCATCCAATTTGCTGCTTAAGTTCACATAGATCTGGATGGTATAAAATATTAAGATCAATTTAATCCAGAGCTTTTGGGCCCACCTCGAGATGGCCAAACTAATGGACGAATTGGATCATCCACATATGGACCCCACCAGGAAAAAAAAACAAAAACAATATATAATAAAAAAATAAAGGGGGGGATAGTTGTCCAAACGATGGACGTTCTTTACGTTAAAGACGCTGGAACTATCCAACGTCAAGACGACACCCCTAAATGGGCATGAGTGGGGCCCCACTCATGGGTCCCACCAGGATGTATATGTTTCATCCACGTCCTCTACCCATTTTGCTAACTTATTTTAGGCCATAGGCCCAAAAATGAAGTGTCACACCCCAAACTCGAAAATCGGGCTCACAAAATTCCCGATCGCCGAATCCGGCGCTGACAGCCTCCGTAGTATCCCATTCTTGGCTCCCGATACCCATATGCCAGATTCCGATCCTGAGATCCTACAAGGATGATTTTTTAGTGTGATTTTTTTGAACGATTAATCTGATTAGGCGGATACACATTTTGTATGTGGTATCAACGCATATCGAAGAGACGAACCTGTTTGACATGTCACACATGATATGGTGCACTAACTCAATAGTAATGAAGGAAACAATAGCAAACTCCAACAACTCTTGTATGCATCTTGAAAAGTGTAAGTCATACGTATGACCAAACCACAGCTCGTGAGTCTACTATGTGCCCGAAGTAAAACACATCTTATCAGGGCGCTCTCGTAAAGACATCCAAAAAACCATAGGCATGTTATCAACCAATCATGTTATCATAGGTGAGTAGGGTTCGAGTATCCATAGGTAGTGAAAGCCCACTACGGCGTGAGTGTGTTGAGGTGTGTGTGTGTGTAAAAAAAAAAGAAAAAAGAAAGGTGAGTAGGTTATTAATCAAGCATGTCGTATAACTATACAGGTTATCATGAACATGACATCAATAATAGGCATGTCACTCAACAAGTGACCATGAATCATTAAAATAGCCAATCATCATAAACAAGATAATTAAATTTCATTTTTCTAATATATGACATACGATGGAAAGGCAATGGAAAGGCTGACGTGTAATTGTTCGAGTACAAGGATATAATAAACCAAATGTCATACGTTGAGGATGTAATGTAATATGTAAATCATGACGAATCCACGAATTTGTGGGACAAAGTCCTGCCTACACTATGTGTACAGTAGCCTGCCAACCACTGGTAGCTCGTCCAGGCCTGCTAGGCCCCACCCACATCAGCGTCCGCCTACGTGTGCCCACCTACATGTGACCACAGTGACGGAGCATCACAATATATCATATGCAGAGGATGTAATGCAGTATACAATGTAAAAGAAATGACAAGGCTCTAGTGTGTGTAGTTAGGATGATAATACGTGGTATCACAAGCTGTAGGGGTTCATCACAAGGGACTTCTATCCAAATCAATCTCATACCTAAATTTGGATAGCTAGACTCAATGTGGTAAACTCTTGATCTCAGGTTGGTCACACAAAATCCTGGCCATTGCGAAGGTACACATAATGATTTGATTACGCACCACCAGCCCGAGTAGACAGTGAATGAATGAATGAATGAGTCAAATGCTGAGTACACAACTCCTGCTCAATAAGTCTACATATCAGTACCGTACATCTCTAAGATCATCACCGAGGTTTAGTACAATGTTGTCAGCCATACTAAGGCTATGTGATGCAAGGCCTACATGGCCAATGTCATATGTAAGGTGCAATCACAAGTCATGCCAGTCCTCATCTGAATCCACATATCAGTACAATTCCTCTCTGGACAATCACTGGGGTCTAGTATACTCCAAATGGCACTGCCCCTCCCCCAAGCGTGCAGTCTAAGTAAGCGTAAGAGACCTCACTATCCACCTGACTAATCGTCTGCCAATACCTATCCGGCATATCGATAGAAGACCCATTTACGAGCTAGTCAGACTCAGCTTAGCATTACCCCCTACCCTCGAGCGGATAAGGCCACACCCCTTCCAACCGACCATGACACAGTGGGAGACCCAGCCTAATGGTAATCGGCACTCGTGCGCTCATACATCCACTCGGTCTCGATGTTGGAGAATCCTCTTAGTACTATAAGGGTTTAGGGACTTTCACCCAAGGACATCTATGGCACCGCATGTAGAAACAAAATATTTTCAGTGTCCAATCCTGTCATCCACAATATGCATGTGGAGGCCTCAGCTCTGATGTCGCTAGGGAGAATAAAAACCATATCACACAAATGCAAGATACATGAGTCATACAATTCAATCATGCATCAGTCCTGCAGGTACCACGCACTCATGTGGGGCAACTCCATCTCTCAAGGAGTCCTAAAAACAACCAGCCCAATAGCATATGTTATGTTTAATCACTCCTCATAACAAGCTTACAAACAATGTGTATGGGCATGAATCATGGTATATGCTATGCATGATTATCAATCATAATAATGATTAGCCTCACACAATCACAATGGGCCTCACATCGCAATAGGCCTTATCCAGTCACAATGGGCCTCATACAATCACAATGGGCCTCGCACAATCGGCCTCATAAAATCACAGTGGGCCTCATACCATCACAATGGGCCTCCTACAATCACAATGGTGCTCATACAATCAAAACATGCCTCGTACAATGGGCCTCATACCATCACAATGGTCGCCTAATAGCTGTTGTTGTACGCGAACTCAACCAATCGCAGGTGCTCGTCCCAACTACCCGTGAAATCGATCATGTAAGCCCGAAGCATATCCTCAAGGATCTGGTTGACCCTCTCGGTCTGCGGATGATACGCGATGCTGAGCTGTAAATCAGTACTCATCGCTCTTTGGAAGCTCTTCCAAAATTGAGACGTGAACCTCGAATCTCGGTCTTAAACGATCGAGATAGGAACACCGTGCAATCTCACGATCTCATCAACAAACATCTTGGCGAGCCGATCTGTATGCCAAGTCTCATGAATCACAAGAAAATGTGCTGACTTCGTCAGACGGTCCACGACAACCCAGATGACGTCATGACCACGTTGAGTCCTCGGCAAACCCATGACAAAATCGATAGATATGTGCTCCCACTTCCACATCGGGATGCTCAGCGGCTGCAATAGACCAGGGGGTCTCTGATGATCGGCCTTGACACGCTGGCACGTGTCACACTCGGCCACAACACTGGCTATCTGGTGCTTCATCCCTGACCAGAAATATTGACGCCCCATATCGCGTTACATCTTCGTCGAGCCAGGATGGATAGAAAATAGTGACCGATGTGCCTCGGTCATAAGATCTCTGTGCAACTCAGGAATATTCGGGACACATAATCGGCCCCTGAAGTGAAGTCCACCATCAGAACCAATCTGTCAATCAGTCTGACTCTCAGATACTGCCTTTACTCGGTAATCTTGTAACGACTCGTCTGTCTGCTGAGCCTTGATCACCCTTACGACAAGAGAGGGTTGAATCGACAGGCTCGATAGATAAACGATAGAAGATTGCAGAACAAACTCGAAGTTGTACTCTGCTATATCATCGAGCATCCTCCACTCCTGAATCATCATGTGTGCCACCAGGCCTCGTGGCTGATGGTTGAAGGCATCCGCCACCACGTTCGCCTTGCCCGGGTGGTACTGGAGATCAAAATCATAGTCTTTTAGGAGTTCCATCTAACGCCTCTGCCTCATGTTTAGCTCAGACTGAGAGAACAAATGTTCAAGCTCTTGTGGTCGGAGAAGAGCTCGAACCTCACCCCATAGGAATAGTGCCTCCACACCTTCAGTGCGAAGACAATTGCTACCAACTCCAGATCATGCATGGGGTAGTTCAGCTCATGGACCTTGAGCTGACGAGATGGGAAGGCCACTGGTCTCCCGTGCTGCATCAGGACAGCACCCAAACCAATATGTGAGGCATCAGTAAATACAATAAATCCATCACTCCCAGAGGGAAGAGTGAGGACAGGAGCGGACGTGAGGCGGTTCTTCAACTCCATAAATGCTCGCTCGCAGGCGTCACTCCAAATAAACTCTACGCCCTTCCGAGTCAACCTGGTCAACGGGGCTGCAATATGAGAGAAGCCCTCAATAAAACGTCGGTAGTAGCCTGCCAAACTAAGGAAACTATGGATCTCGGATGTAGTCATGGGCTAGCCCCACTAACACACTGCCTCAACCTTCAAGAGGTCCACTGCGACACCCTCCCTCGTCACCACGTGACCAAGGAACTTCACCTCCTCCTGCTAGAACTCGCACTTCTCCAGCTTCGCATAGAGCTGATGTGCGCGGAGGGTCTGCAACGTAACCTCCAAATGATGCTCGTACTCTTTACGGGTCCTCGAATAGATCAGAATGTTGTCGATGAAGACTACAACAAACTGATCGAGATACGGACGGAAGACCTCGTTCATCAACTGCATGAAGACTGCGGGTGCATTGGTCAGTCCGAAGGACATGACCTAAAACTCAAAATGACCATAACGCTTTCTGCAAGCCGTCTTCGGAATGTCCTCTTCTCGGACCCGAATCTGATGATAACCGGAGCACAGGTCAATCTTCAAAAAGAACTGTGCACCCTACAGCTGATCAAATAAATCATCATTCCTCAGGAGCAGGTAGTTGTTCTTGATCGTAACTTTGTTGAGCTCGCAATAATCTACGCAGAGCCTCAACGAGCCATCCTTCTTCTTCACAAAGAGTACCGGCGCTCCCCACGGTGAACTGCTCAGATGACTAAAGCCCCAAAAAGAGTACTGACGCTCCCCCGTGTAGAATCTAGCCTGAGCCGGCTGGAGAGGTGCCTGTCCCCTCTGAGCGTGCTGCAGCTGCTATAGCTGAGGTGGTCGAAACTGCTGCCTTTGCTGCTGCGACCTCGGAGGCTGGTGCTGATACTGCTGCTGAGGTGGCCTCGGTGGTGGGGGCTGCTGTCACTGCTACTGTGGGGGTCTCTGTTACTGCTATGGTGAAGGCTGCTATGGACCTCTCTGTTGCTGCTGCTGCTGTTGGGGGCGGAGACACTCCTATATACGGTGCCCCGTCGCACCACACCTAAAACAAGAGCCGGTGAACTGCCTCGGAGGTGCTGCTGGAGGTGTTGCTGGCGCTTGGAAGGCTGGGTGACCTGTGCGCCTCTTCTGTGGTCGACCTTGATGGGAATCATTAGAAGGAGCCTGCCTCTTTCGATCTCTCCTCTGACCGCGATTAGACTGAGAACCGGCCCACTCAGCCTAAAAAATCTAGGCCTTTTGTACCATCCCCTCGAAAGTCAGGAGCTCATACCCAATGATACGGCCTCAAAGACCGTAACGCAAGCCGTCTTTAAATCGGTGGGCTCTCCGTTCCTCATTATCCACCAAGTACAGTGCAAATCTAGACAGCGCTATAAAACGAGCCACGTACTAAGCCACCGTCATATCACCCTACACCAGGGCCTCAAACTCCAACGCTCGCTGTCGTCGGATGTGATCGGAAAAATACTGTCGGTCAAACCGATCCACAAAATCCTCCCAGGTCCATACAAAATCGGCGCCTGCTGCTTGGGAGACAGATGTCCACTAGTGCTCAGCCTCACCATGGAGATGAAATACAGCTAATCAGACTCGCCGCTTAGTCATGCATCCCATCGTATCAAATATCTTCTCCACATCGGAGCGTCATCTCTCAGCTACCGTCGGGTCTGGCTCACCTTGGAAACGCGAGGAATCAAGTCATCAAAACTCTCAAAAGAGGGCACTCACGAGCTCCTACTCGGCTTGGGCAGGTGAAACAACGGGGTGCCTACCCTGCCCCTGGAGGACGACCGTCACAGCCTGTAACATCTACTGTAACTGAGAGGCACTCACAGATATGGTTGGATCCGCACCGGTCTCTGGTGGAGGAACAACATCGTTAGGATGGGTGATAGGAACCTCTGGTGGTGGAGTGGGGATCGTAGGTGGTAGGGTCGGAGTCTTAGGTGGTGGTACGGGAGTTGATCAGGTCACTCTCCTAGGCATCTTGTCCAACAAGAAAGAACGACGGTGCCTATCAACTTTAGAAAACTCTCGAAGGCACGCACGTTAAGGGTATATAATCAAAGATCACTAAGCTATCCGAACTTTGGGTCTTAGCCATTCATAGCAGATATGTAATGTTGTTCTTAGTTATTCCTAAGTTATGCTCTGATACCAACTTCTGTCACGCCCCAAACTTGAAAATCGGGCTCACAAAATTTTCGATCGCTGAATCTAGCGCCGACAGCCTCCGTAGTACCCCATTCTCGGCTCCCAGCACCCATTCGCCAGGTTCCAATCCTGGGATGCTACGAGGAGGATTTTCAACATCAGTTTGATTCGTAATGAGCATAACCAAAGGCATAACCCACAAACAACAACCAAAAACTCCATCACATTTCCACTATGATAAAAAACTTTACAAGTACAATGAGTATAAAAGAAAATACAATGATAATGGGAAAAAAGCTCCAAGTTGATCTGATATGCACTCCTGCCTTAGCGCTGCAGCGATCCAACGTCACCTACATGCAACGGTCGTACATAAGCTTATGAAAAGCTTAAAGGGTGGTGTAAGTGTATATATAAGGTAGTAATACAATTATGCAGTATTAGAGCAATGCAGAATATGCTGATGAATCCATGAATGCTATTAGTCGTACTAAGGCCATGCGGTGCAAGGCATGAATGATGTTGGCATACCAAGGCCATGCGGTGCGAAATGCAACTCAAGCATGTGAATCCTCATCTAAGTCCACATATCAATACAGCTCAACTCTGGAATATCACTGGGGTCTAGTACACTCCAACCAGATTACCGCCTCATCACGCGCAATAAGGTAAGCGGAAGAGACCTCACTATCCACTTACCAATATCGGGCTCTGCTCGTCGATAGCGAACCCATTTCTCAAGCGGGTCAAACTCAGCCTAGCTTTGCCCCGTCCACTCGGGTGGTAAGGCCGTAACCCCTTCCAACCGACCATGACACAGTAAAAAATGCAGCCGTCTGGTAATCGACACTCGGCGCTCATACACCCACTCGGTCTAGACGTTAGAGCAACCTCTTGGAAGCATAAGGGTTTAGGGACTTTCACCAAAGGATATCTATAGCACCCCATGTAGAACAAAATTTTCGGTATCCAATCCTGCTAACCATGATATGATTGTGACGGCTATGGCCCTGATGTCGCTAGGGCGTACAGTAACCATATCACACAATGCGAATGCATGAATCACACTATCCAATCATGCAGCAATCCTGCGCATATCGTGCGCTCATATAGGACGACACCGCCTATCCGGGAGACCCTAAACAATCTGCCCAAAGGCATATGCTATGATCAGTCACTTCTCATATCAAGCATACATATGATGCGCATGATCATGAATCATGGAACCATACCAAACATGTTATATGGCAATGAATTCTGTTTGCAACGAAGATGGGCTTAGACGGCCTACACATTACATGTATGGGCCTATCAATGGGCCCTAAGGAGAGTCATAATGCGGACATTTAACCAACACTATACTTGTAATGTGGACGTCAAACCATCAATGCTCCCAAGGCATAGCCCGTCGTAAACATCATTACATAAACCATGTTGGGATCACACATTGCAATGGACCTTAGGTACATCCCATTGGGCCTTCAATACATCAAATGGGCCGTATCACATGGGCCTTACATTTATCAAATGGGCCGTATTAATGGGCCTTACATTCATCAAATGGGCTGCATTAATGGGCCTCACCAACGAGGCCTTATGTACATTGCAATGGGCCATAACCCATGGGCCTTAGAATACATCACAATGGGCCTAATCACATGGGCCTTATGTATATCAAATGGGCCACACCAATTAGGCCCCATGCACGTCAAATGGGCCACAACGAACATAAGTGGTGGTGATGATTTCCACCATTAAAATTCCTAAGGCCCACCATGAAATATGTTTCCCATCCAACCCCTTTCATAATTTACATAGTGATAGATGAAGTGGGAACAATATCAACTTGATGGGAAACTGCTATGGCCCTTGGAAATTTTGAACGGTGGGCATCATTGACCACTACTTTGAATGGTGGGGTCCACTTGAATTTTAGATCTGGCTCATTCCTTAACTCCTGTCATAAAATGAGCTTTTAAAATGGTTGGGTGGATGGGATGCAGCACATGCATCATGGTGGGTCCCACTGTCATTAAACAGTGTGAACAAAACACATACATCATGGGTTCCACCGTCCGTGGACAGTGTGCATAAAGCACATACATCACTTTGGGATTCCACCGTCCACCTGGACGGTGTGAATAAAACACATACATCAATGTGGGTCTCACGTGGGGCCCACCATAACATTTACTTTCCATCCAACCTGTTGCTAAGGTCGCACGATCCTGGACGGTAAGGAAAAAAACCCAAAAAAGGGTTTTAATGCTAGACGTTCAATCTCATTGTTTCCTACGGTGTGGGCCACCTGAGCTCTAGATCAGGCTGATTTTTGGAGTGGGTCCACTTCAGGGAGTGACCCACCCGATGAACGGTGTGGATATCAAATATACATCATGGTGGCCTTCCGCCTACCCACCTACAGTGCAGGCGCTGCCTGCGCCTCTGGCAGCAGCAGTGGCTGCTACTTGTTCTTTTATTTTTTTTGAAAAAGAAACTATTTTTCCACGATTTTTCATGCGCAGGGCCCGCATCGGATGAATCCAACCTGCCCATTGGTTCTCATATCTCAAGACAAACCAAACAAGCCCAATATTCAATATCTTTTGGTGTATTAAAACATCAGGTAAATTTTTAATGGTAAAAACCACCGTTTGCTATGGTATGGCCTGCCAGGCCATCGGATTGAGTCCAGTTTTCAGCTCAACGTCTAAAATGAGCTAGGGAATGGAATGGACGGTATAGATTAAAAACATACATCAAGATGGGGCCTATATGAGTGGGTTACCCCATGAGCTTGGAAACAAGCTAATATTTGTGTTTTACCAGTGACGTCCAGCGTCCAGGGACACTGGACGGGTTCTCACAACACATACATGGAGGTGGGCTTTACTCAAGTGGGCCACCTCATGATGGATGGTGTGGGTAAACAAATATAAGGTGGGCCCCACTTCTAGATGTTTTGGATAAAATACATACCTCGTGGTGGGGTCCATTCGGGTGGGCCACACAACCACATCATCATCACATTAAAAAAAATAGAAAAAGAGGGAGAGAGAGAGAGGGAAGGAGAGTGGGACCTGCGTGTGATGGAGGGACCCCGACACTATGGGCCCTCCATTGCAATCAATCATACATCAAGTGGGTCCCATTATATGTGTGCCCATTAATTCAAAAAAAATCCAACGGTGGAGATTCCTTCTCCACAAAAATAGACGGTCTAGATGACCCATATACAAGATAGGAAGGTAAACATCATGATGGGGTCCATGGAGAATGGCCCCATCATGGAATGATATTGATAATCATGGTGGGCCATCGACCACATCATAGGATCCAAAGTGAGATCCATACCATTGATCGGTAGGCCTCACTTGGCCCATCTTAAAAATGTGAAAATTACCTTATAAAAGCACCCACCGTTCGATCTTCTCGGTCCGTTGGAAAGCCAATCTCTTTGTGCCTCACTTTGATGGTGGAAGATGAGGTTTGAATGGTTAGGATGATGGATTTGGGATGGGAAAGTGGACCACACAACTCACTCTTTTCTCTCTTGAAATGGCTTGGACGTGCACTCTCTTCCCTTGCTTGAAAAGTGTGTTGAGAAATGAGAGAGAGAGAGAGAGAGAGTTGTAAGGAGAGGTGATGTGTGATGGAGTGATGGATGTGAGGTGATATGGTACTTGACATGTATGTATGTGTAAGAGAGAGGGTGAGAAAGAGTTGACTTTGGAGAGAGAAGGCATGGGTTGCTCTTGTTCTTGACATGTGGTGATTAATTGATTGATGGAATGATTGATGGGATTGATGGATGTGACATGTTGTAGAGATTCTCTTGGGATTCGCAACATGTGGTATTTTCCTCGAACTAAACGTAGGTCCACATCTCCTTGCTAGGGTATCGGATCGGTATGCAAGACGCGGCGTCGAAACCGCGGCTATGGTGCGGTCGCAATGGTATAAGTCTTAGGTTGAGTCGACTCAGGTTAACGACATACGTCTCAAGGTCATGTACAAACGTCGATTATAAGTCGCGGATTGTTAGAATTCGACAGGAATGATCGCAGGAGTTGATGGAATAGTACGGACTAGGATACGGGCCTTACGGCTCTCCTCACCTAATAAAAAATTTCGTCCTCGAAATTTACACCACCATCGCAACTAATAATAACTCATAAGAGAATAGAAAACATATCATCATATATGATCAAAACACAATACAACATACATTCAAACATTAAAAAGATGAGGATAACGCTCTCGAATCTCCGCCTCGCGCTCTCAAGACGCCTCATCCACACTATGATGGCTCCACTACACCTTCAACAAGGGAATGACCTTGGTTCTGAGGACCTGCTCCTTCTAATCAAGGATATGAACTGGCTACTCAATGTAAGAAGCGTCCTCACGAACCTCCAATGGCGGCGAATCAATAACAGAAATGATGTCTGACCCACACTTCCTTAACATAGTGACATGGAAAACGTTGTGGACGCTAGACAACTAAGATGGCAAAGCAAGCCGATAGGCCATGACGCCAACGCACCTAGTGATCTCGAAAGGTCCTATGAATCTCAGGGCAAGCTTACCCTTCACTCCAAAACGAACCATACCCTTCATGGGTGAGACCTTGAGATACAAATAGTCCCCAACGGTAAACTCCAAGGGACGACGTCGACGATTAGCGAAACTCTTCTGCCGGCTCTGAGCTGTGAGCATCCTCCGCCTGATGATGTCGATAACCTCTGATGTCAGTTGCACAAGCTTGGGACCTAGGAGATGCTGCTCTCCAACCTCGGTCCAGCAACTCGGAGATCTACACGGTCTGTCATATAATGCCTCAAAAGGAGTCATGCCAATGGTCGCCTGATAGCTATTGTTGTACGTGAACTCAGCCAATCGCAGGTGCTTATCCCAGCTACCTGTGAAATCGATCATGCAAGCTTGAAGCATATCCTCAAGGATCTAGTTGACTCGGTCTGCCCAACGGTCTGCGGATGATACGCAGTGTTGAGCTCCAAATCAGTACCCATCGCTCTCTAGAAGCTCCTCCAAAACTGAGACGTGAACCTTGGGTCTCGGTCTGAAACAATCGAGAAAGGAATACCGTACAATCTCGCGATCTCATCAACAAACATCTTGGCGAGCCGATCCATATGCCAAGTCTCAAGAATCATAAGAAAATGTGCCGACTTCATCAGATGGTCCACGACAACCCAAATGGTGTCATGATCACGCTGAGTCCTCAGCAAACCCATGACCAAATCGGTAGATATGTGCTCCCACTTCCACATCGGGACGCTCAGCAGCTGCAATAGACCAGGGGGTCTCTGATGATCAGCCTTGACACGCTGGCACGTGTCACACTCGGCCACAATACTGGCTATCTGGCGCTTCATCCCTGACCAGAAATACTGATGCCTCATATCGCGGTACATCTTCGTCGAGCCAGGATGGATAGAAAACCATGACCGATGTGCCTCGGTCATAAGATCTCTGTGCAGCTCAGGAATATCCGGGACACATAATCGACCCCTGAAGTAAAGTCCACCATTAGAACCAATCTGCCAATTAGTTTGACACTCAGATGCTGCCTCTGCTTAGTAATCCTGTAACGACTCGTCTGTCTGCTGAGCCTCGATCACCCTTGCGACAAGAGAGGGTTGAATCGACAGGCTCGATAGCTGAACGATAGAAGACTGCAGACCAAACTCGAAGTCGTACTCTGCTATATCATCGAGTATCCTCCACTCCTAAATCATCATGTGTGCCACCAGGCCTCGTGGCTGACAGCTGAGGGCATCCACCACCACGTTCACCTTGCCTGGGTGGTACTGGAGATCAAAATCATAGTCCTTCAGAAGTTCCATCCAATGTCTCTGCCTCATGTTCAGCTCAGACTGAGAAAACAAATACTTCAAGCTCTTGTGGTCAGAGAAGAGCTCGAACCTCACCTTATAGAGATAGTACCTCTACACCTTCAATACGAAAACAACTACTACCAACTCCAGATCATGCGTGGGGTAGTTCAGCTCATGGACCTTGAGCTAACGAGATGTGAAGGCCACTGTTCTCCCGTGCTGCATTAGGACAGCACCTAAACCAATATGCGAGGCATTAGTAAATACAATAAATTGATCACTCTTAAAGGGAAGAGTGAGGACAGGAGCGGACATGGGGCGATCCTTCAATTCCATAAATGCTCGCTTGCAGGCGTCGTTCCAAATAAACTCCGTACCCTTCCGAGTCAAGCTGGTCAACGGGGCTGCAATACGAGAGAAGCCCTCAATAAAACGCCGGTAGTAGCCCGTCAAACCAAGGAAACTACGGATCTCGGACGCAGTCGTGGGCTGGCCCCACTGATGCACTGCCTCAACCTTCGAGTTGTCCTCTATGACACCCTCCCTCGTCACCACATGACCAAGGAACTTCACATCTTTCTGGCAGAACTCACACTTCTCCAGCTTCGCATAGAGCTGATGTGCGCAGAGGGTCTACAACGTAACCTCCAGATGCTGCTCGTGCTCCTCATGGGTCCTTGAATAGATCAGAATGTCGTTGATGAAGACTACAACAAACTGATCGAGATACAGACGGAAGGCCTAGTTCATCAATTGCATGAAGACCGCGGGTGCATTGGTCAGTCCGAATGACATGACCTGAAACTCAAAATGACCATAATGCGTCCTGAAAGCCGTCTTCAGAATGTCCTCCTCTCGGACCCGAATCTGATGATAACTGGAACGCAGGTCAATCTTCGAAAAGAACTGTGCACCCTCCAGCTGATCAAATAAATCATCAATCCTCGGGAGGAGGTACTTGTTCTTGATTGTGACTTTGTTGAGCTCGTAGTAATCTACGTAGAGCCTCAACGAGCCATCCTTCTTCACAAAGAGTACTAGCGCTCTCCACAGCGAACTGCTCGAACGAATAAAGCCCAACTCGCGCAACTCGTCCAACTGCTTCTGCAGTTCCCGCAACTCTAACGGTGCCATACGATACGGGGCCTTTGAAATAGGCGCGGTACCGGGCACGAGATCAGCCTGAAACTCGGTGAGTCAGTAAGGCCATAATCCCGAAATCTCCTGAAACACATCGGGAAAATCGCAAACAATCGGCATCTCTTCAATACAAGCGGCAACAGGCCCCTCAATGGCACAGGACATCAAGCAAGACAATAGCTCTCCCCGGGGCTTTGCAAAGAACTAAAACTGCAGCAAGCCTGGTATACAGAACGTGACTGTCCTCGCGGAGTAGTCCAAGATGGTGTGGTACTCGGTAAGCCAATCCATGCCCAAGATAACGTCAAAATCTGACATTGGCAGCAAATACAAGTCGACGGGCAAGAAAATCTCTCCCACTAGCATGGGGCAAGACGAATAGAAGCGGCCTAATACTGTAGTCTTCCCCAAGGGCGTCGATACGGTCAACCCCTCTCGAGCAGACTCTGTCGGTAATCCAGTCGAACGACAGAATTCCTCGGATATAAATGAGTGCGAAGCACTAGAATCAAACAAAACTCGAGTAATGCATGCAGAGACTGAAAGTATACCCTCAACGACCCCTCCAGATGACTGAGGATCCTACTAGGCCATGTAGAATCTAGCCTGAGCCGGCTGGGGAGGTGTCTGTCCCCTCTAGGTGTGTTGTTGTTGCTGTCGCTGAGGTGGTCGAAACTACTGTCTCTGCTACCGCGGCCTCGAAGGCTGGTGCTGATGCTGCTGCTGAGGTGGCCTTGGTGGTGGGGGCTGCTATCGCTGCTATTGTGGGGGTCTCTGCTACTGTTGTGGACCTCTCTGCTATTGCTGCTGCTGGGGGCAAGGAACTGCCTCGGAGGTGGTGTTGGAGGTGCTGCTGACGCTCGGAAGGCTAGGCGACCTGTGCGCCTCTATAGTGGTTGACTCTGCTGGGAATCACTGGAAGGAGCCTGCCTCTTTCGGTCTATCCTCTGACTGCGATTAGACTGAGAACCAACCCACTCAGCCTCAAAAATCTGGGCCTTTCGTACCACCCCCTCGAAAGTTGGGAGCTCATGCCCAATGACACGACCTCGAAGACCGTAACGCAAGCCATCTTCAAATCGACGGGCTCTCCGCTCCTCATTATCCACCAAGTACGGTGCAAATCTGGACAGCGCTACAAAACGAGCCGCGTACTGAGCCACCGTCATATCACCCTGCACCAGGGCCTCGAACTACAATGCACACTGTCGTCGGATGTGATTGGGAAAATACTGTCAGTCAAACCGATCCATAAAATCCTCCTAGGTCTATACAAAATCGGTGCCTGCTACTTGAGAGACTGATGTCCACCAGTGCTCAGCCTCACCATGGAGAAGAAATACGGCTAATCGGACTCGCCACTCAGGCGTACATCCCATCATATCAAATATCTTCTCCACGTCGGAGCGCCATCTCTCAACTGCCATCGGGTTTGGCTCGCCCTGGAAATGCGGGGGATTAAGTCGTCGGAACTCTCGAAGGAGGGCACTCATGCGCTCCTGCTCAGCCTGGGCGGCCGTCACAGCCTATAACATCTGCTGTAACTGAGTGGCACTCACGGATACGGTCGGATCCGCATCGATCTCTGGTGCAAGAATAGCATCCTCAAGATGGGTGGTAGGAACCTCTGGTGCTGGAGTGGGGCTCGTAGGTGGTAGGGCAGGAGTCTCAGGTGGTGGTTCGGGAGTCGATCGGGTCACTCTCCTAGGCATCTTGTCCTACAGGAAAGAACAACGGTGCCTATCAACTTTGAAAAACTCTCGAAGGCATGCACGTTAAGGGTCTATAATCAAAGATCGCTAAGTAATCTGAACTTCGGGTCTTAGCCATTCATAGCAGATATGTAATGCTAATCTTAGTTATTCCCAAGTTATGCTCTAATACCAACTTCTATCATGCCCCAAACTCAGAAATCGAGCTCACAAAATTCTCGATCACTGAATCCAGTGCCGACAGCCTCCGTAGTACCCCATTCTCGGCTCCCAGCGCCCATTCACCGGGTTCCGATCCTGGGATGCTACGAGGAGGATTTTCAACATCGGTTTGATTCATAATAAGCATAACCAAAGGTATAACCCACAAACAATAACCAAAAACTCCATCACATTTTTACTATGATAAAAAACTTTACAAGTACAATGAGCATAAAGGGAAATACAATGATAATGGGCAAAAAGCTCCAAGCTGATCTTATATGCGCTCCTACCTCAACGCTGCTGCGATCCAACGTCACCTGCACGCAACGGTCGTGCATAAGCTTATGGAAAGCTTAGAGGGTGGAGTAAGTGTGTGCGTAAGGTAGTAATACAATTATGCAGTATTAGAGCAATGTGGAATATGCTGTTGAATCCATGAATGCTATTAGCCGTACCAAGGTCATGCGGTGCAAGGCATGAATGATGTTGGCATACCAGGGCCATGCGGTACGAAATGCAACTCAAGCATGCGAATCCTCATCTAAGTCCACATATTAATACAGCTCAACTCTGAAATATCACCGGGGTCTAGTACGCACCAACCAGATTGCTGCCCCATCGCGTGCAATAAGGTTAGTGAAAGATACCACACTATCTGCCTGTCAATATCGGGCTCGGCTCATCGATAGTGGACTCATTTCTCGAGCTGGTCAAACTCAGCCTAGATTTGACCCCTCCACTCGGGCGGGTTTGACCGTACCCACTTCCAACCGACCACGACACAGTGAAAAATGCAGTCGTCTGGTAATCGGCACTCGGCGCTCATGCACCCACTCGGTCTAGATGTTGGAGCAACCTCTTGGTACCATAGGGGTTTAGGGACTTTAACCCATGGATATCTATAACAACCCATGTAGAACAAGATTTTTAGTATCCAATCTTGCCAACCAAGATATGCTTGTGGCGGCTATGGCCCTGATGTCGCTAGGGCGTACAGTAACTATATCACACAATGCGAATGCATGAATCACACTATCCAATCATGCAGCAATCCTACGCATATCGTGCGCTCATGTAGGACATCACCGCCTATCCGAGAGCCCCTAAACAATCTGCCCGAAGGCTTATGCTATGATTAGTCACTTCTCATATCAAGCATACATATGATGCGCATGATCATGAATCATGGAACTATACTAAACATGTTATATAGCGATGAATTCTGTTCGCAACGAAGATGGGCCTAGATGGCCTACACATTACATGTACGGGCCTATCGATGGGCCCTAGGGAGAGTTATAATGCGGACATTTAACCAACACTATACTTGCAATGTGGTCGTCAAACCATCATTGCTCCCAAGGCATAGCCCGTCGTAAACATCATTACATAAACCATGTTGGGATCACACATTTCAATGGACCTTTGGTACATCCCATTGGGCCTTCAATACATCAAATGGGCCGTATCACATGGGCCTTACATTCATCAAATGGGCCGCATTAATGGGCCTTACATTCATCAAATGGGCTGTATTAATGGGCCTCACCAACAGGCCTTATGTACATTGCAATGAGCCATAACCTATGGGCCTTAGAATACATCACAATGGGCCTAATCACATGGGCCTTATGTATATCAAATGGGACACACCAATTAGGCCCCATGCACGTCAAATGGGCCGCACCCAACATAAGTGGTGGTGATGATTTCCACCATTAAAATTCTTAAGGCCCACCATGAAATATGTTTCCCATCCAACCCCTTTCATAATTTACATTGTGATAGATGAAGTGGGAACAATATCAAATTGATGGGAAACTGCTATGGCCCTTGGAAATTTTGAACGGTGGGCGTCATTGACCACTACTTTGAATGGTGGGGTCCACTTGAATTTTAGATCTGGCTCATTCCTTAACTCCTATCATAAAATAAGCTTTTAAAATGGTTGGGTGGATGGGATGCAGCAAGTGCATCATGGTGGGTCCCACTATCATTGGACAGTGTGAACAAAACACATACATCATGGGTTCCACCGTCTGTGGACGGTGCGCATAAAGCACATACATCACTTTGGGATTCCACCGTCCACCTGGACGGTGTGAATAAAACACATACATCAATGTGGGTCCCACGTGGGGCCCACCATAACGTTTACTTTCCATCCAACCTTTTACTAAGGTCGCACGGACCTGGACAGCAGGAAAAAAAACCCAAAAAAGGGTTTCAATGCTAGACGTTCAATCTCACTATTTCCTACGGTGTGGGCCACCTGAGCTCTAGATCAGGCAGATTTTTGGAGTGGGTCCACTTTAGGGAGTGGCCCACCCGATGAACAATGTGGATATCAAATATACATCATGGTGGGGCCCACGGCAGGGGCCGTGGGTCCCTGCCTTCCGCCCGCCACCTACAGCGCATGCGCTGCCTGCGCCTATAGCAATAGCAGCGGCTGCTGCTTGTTCTTTTATTTTTTTAAACTAAGAAATTATTTTTCCACGGTTTTTCATGCATAGGGCCTGCATCGGATGAATCCAACCCGCCCATTGGTTCCCATATCTCAAAACAAGCCAAACAAGCCCAATATTCAATATCTTTTGGTGTATTAAAACATCAAGTGAATTTTTAACGGTAAAAACCATTGTTTGCTATGCTATGGCCCGCCAGACCATCGGATTGAGTCTAGTTTTCAGCTCAATGTCTAAAATGAGCTAGGGAATGGAATGGACAGTATAGATTAAAAACATATATCAAGATGAGGCCTATATGAGTGGGCTACCCCATGAGCTTGGAAACAAGCTAATATTTGTGTTTTACCAGTGACATCCACCGTCCAGGGACGCTGGACGGATTCTCATAGCACATGCATAGAGGTGGGCTTTGCTCAAGTGGGCCACCTCATGATGGATGGTGTGGGTACAACACATATAAGGTGGCCCCACTTCTAAATGTTTTGGATAAAATACATACCTCGTGGTGGGGTCTATCCGGGTGGGCCACACAACCACATCATCATCACATTAAAAAAATAGAAAAAGAGGGAGAGAGAGAGAGAAGGAAGGAGAGTGGGACCCGCGTGTGATGGAGGGACCCCGACACTATGGGCCCTCCATTGCAATCAATCATACATCAAGTGGGTCCCATTATATGTGCGCCCATTAATTCAAAAAAAATCCAACGGTGGAGATTCCTTCTCCACAAAAATAGACGGTCTAGATGACCCGTATACAAGATAGGAAGGTAAACATTATGATGGGGTCCATGGAGAATGGCCCCATCATGGAATGATATTGATAATCAAGGTGGACCATCGACCACATCATAGGATCCAAAGTGAGATCCATACCATTGATCGGTAGGCCTCACTTGGCCCATCTTAAAAATGTGAAAACTACCCTATAAAAGCACCCACCGTTCGATCTTCTCGGTCCATTGGAAATCCAATCTCTTTGTGCCTCACTTTGATGGTGGAAGATGAGGTTTGAATGGTTAGGATGATGGATTTGGGATGGGAAAGTGGACCACACAACTCACTCTTTTCTCTCTTGAAATGGCTTAGACGTGCACTCTCTTCCCTTACTTGAAAAGTGTGTTGAGAAATGAGAGAGAGAGAGAGAGTTGTAAGGAGAGGTGATGTGTGATGGAGTGATGGATGTGAGGTGATATGGTACTTAACATGTATGGGTGTGTAAGAGAGGGTGAGAAAGAGTTGACTTTGGAGAGAGAAGGTATGGGTTGCTCTTGTACTTGACATGTGGTAATTAATTGATTGATGGAGTGATTGATGGGATTGATGGATGTGATATGTTGCAGAGATTCTCTTGAGATTCGCAATGTGTGTTGTTTTCCTCGAACTGAACGCGGGTCCACATCCCCTGCCAGGGTATCGGATCGGTATGTAAAACGCAGCGTCGGAACCGTGGCGATGGTGCGGTCGCAATGGTACAAGTCTTGGGTTGAGTCGACTCAGGTTAACGGCATACATCTCAGGGTCGCATGCAAACGTCGATTATAGGTCACGGATTGCCAGAATTCGACAGGAAGGATCGTGGGAGTTGACGGAACAGTACAGACTAAGATACGGGCCTTACACTATTAGGCTTTGATACCACTTGAAAAGGCCGAGCTATATGTCCTAGAGAGGGGTGAATAGGACTATGCCAAATTAAAAAAATAACAATAGAATTTAAATAAATTAAATACAGATAGAAATAGACAATCCCACAATGTTGAATTTAAAGACAACCTCAAATGAACGAGTATTGAGAGGTTAATACAGATGTTGTTCTAAGGACAACCTTACACCATACAAACCAGGGGTTTATGGCAAGACAACCTTACTAAAACGGTTTATGTATCAAAAACTCAAACTGATGCTGAGGAATAAATAAATCAATAGCAAGGAATGAAATCTACGCTATTACAACATTCTCCACACTTGCATAAAAGAAATTACAACATTCTCCACAATGCTAAAAGGGAACTTACAATCATCCACAAAAAGAAATAAGCATTCAATCCACAAGACCAGAAATTATATTGGTTCGCTTGTGTGTACACCAACTGTTTAGAAAAATAGCCACACAACTACTCCACTCCTAATATCCTCACACAATGGATATTAGCATTCACTATGAAAATAGGTTTTTCAAGGTTCACCTAAAACCCTCACAATTGTGTCTTTCAAGTGGGCTTACACAATTAAAAAACCCCACACTCTAAGTTTTCTAGATCACCTCAGACAAACCAAAACAGAGAGATTTTTCTAGCACAATCTCAATGAAACCAAAATACAGAAATTTACAATAATGTAAAATACCTGGATATTCTCTTTTTGATGAAGCCCGGAAGAACCAAATCGGAGTAGAAGTTCAACTTAGAAGTTCAATGTCCAAACTCACTTACGAAATGGTTTTAGGTTCGAAATTGATTTTAGATTTAAAGCACCTTGGGCTAGCTTGATTTGATTTTGATTTCAAGAAATAGGAATACTTTAATCCATCTTTCAAATATGTGGAAATTCAAAATCAAATGCAAAGAAAGCTAATAAAAGAGAATATTAAATGAGCACAATATAGCTTAAAAAGATCGCTAACTTATCTCTTAGAGTGGTGTATTAATTTAGCTTGAATTGAATGAATAACTCTGAAATTCATGCTCTATTTATAAGTGAAGAAATCGCGTTCATGACTAGTCATGAGGACACCACGACTAGTTGTAGGTCCAACTTATTTTTAAAATTTTGAGCGCGATAAGAGAAAGTCGTTCTACGACTGGTCGTAGGCACTGCACGACCAGTCGAGGGACCTCCACGACTGATCGTGACCTATCCACGACTGGTCATGTGGAACCAGATTTAGTTGTTGGACTTTGAGTCAAGGCTGCAGGTCTGGTCGAGAACGAGTCGAGCACTGTTCACATGACCGGTCGAGCAGTCTTTAGGACTGGTCGAGGCTTAACAAAAAATTCTAAAATTTTGCAACAAACTTAGGACTGGTCAAGGAATTTCTTGAACTGGTCGAGCCAATGCTAGGACTAGGCGAACAGAGTCCAAGACTAGTCGAGAAACAGTCTATTCACTTATAAAATCATCTAATTGAATTATGTATTCAAAATGACCTACCCTATGGTCAATCTAGGGTCATTCATACCTTATACATTATGTATGAACATTGAAACTTCATTTTCTTCAGTTGATAGTCGTTCTTTGAAGTTCACTAAGCTTGAGATCTTGTTATAGGATGAAGCTTGAACTTTAGTCTCTTAAAGCTTGAAATTGACTAACGTTGAAGCTTAAATTTGAATATCAAAATCTAGGAACGTTGTCTTGACTTGTACGAAGCTTTGAAAATCTTGAACTCTTGAAGCTTGAAAGCTTGAATTCACAATTGATGTTGAACTCGAATATAACCATGTAAACGTGCATTAAAGATCTTTATTTTTCAGTGATGCACAGTCTTCATTATGTAGATGAGCTACATAAGAAACAGATTCTAAGAGAGGTTTTGGCACTACAAAATTTGACAATCATAGGAGCTAGAAACCATAGCACTTATAGTGGACCCCACTTACATGGCCCCACATAAATTTTACATCAAACAGATTTTTGTGCAATGTTGGTTCTGGGCCATTTTAGAGTCAGATTCATGATCACATGGGGCCCATATATGCTGAAGGAGAATAACCACCTGGTAGCTCTATGTATGGGCTTTACAAATTATAAGGCAGGCCTAATTCGTTGGGTGAGTACAATTTACAGTGGTGGCTCAAGCATGGGTACTTAGAGAAACTATGCAGGAAATATAGTGCAGAATTAGTTTTGGCCTAATTTTAAGTATATCTCATTATCACAAGGGACCACATTTCAGTGTGCCGTCAGGTACCCTTGGTTGTACTATATATGCACTTCAAAAATTATAAGTTGGGACTAACTGGTTGTGCACACGTAATATTTAGTATAGGGTCAAACATATGCACTTTGATTTTTCGCACATAATTTTTCTGCACAACCATGCCTGACCACATTTTTGGATCAACTCCCTGATCATGTGGGGTTTGATTTGGCCTAATTAAAATATTATTTATCTATTCATTAGTGTAGGTTAGAGGTTCTAAGTGGTGGCCTACTCAAACCTCCAGCGTGTGCTCCACTACAGAGGCCCAAAGTTGGTATAAAACACAAATAATCAGACAATTTTCAGAAATGGGGTTTGTCACAATTTAGGGCCCAATTTTCAAACACTTAGGGATCATTCCTAACAAAAAGGTGGGACATCCCAGCTCACTTATATAAGGATTAAACATCCCCCAAAGTGGGACCCTTAACTACAGAGTGTGGGGCCCATTAGAAGGTGTCAAAGAGGCCTACATGTAATACAGTTAAGTACTTGGAAAATTTTCAACAAATAGAAAGTATAAAGAGAATAAAATAGATCTAATAGCAAGTGGGGCCCACATACTAGCAAACCATAGATAAGAGACACACAAAAATATACATGGGTTCCCAGATTGGATGAACTAATAAAATGCATAAATCACAAGTGATCCCACACCCAAGTGAGTCAATGATAGGATACTTGTTATGTATAACATAGATCCAACCTATTCATTGAGTAACACATGAATTATATATTGATGAAATCGCTATGATCAGATTCTTTGTTGGAAGATCTGATCCAATGGATGGTTTGGGAACAAGTCATTCAGGCCGTTTATAGGTTTCCAACCATACAGAGCCTTGGATCCATTTGGACCACACATAAAAATTCAAGATTTGTCCTTACAGAAGTATCTATCGGTCCAGAATTTTCTAAATTTATCATGAGAGAATCTGGCTAAAGGGACCATACATATGATTATTAACTATCTTAAGTAAGTTAAGAGCAAATATCAAATAATCTGACCATTGGAATCACAGATATGGCCCAAACAAGAATAGTCATAGTAAGCTCTCAAATACATCTTTCATATAAGGCCAAGATCTCAGTCGTCCAAACTTCGATTGAGGCTTATTATATACCGTTGGAAAGATGGTTCAATTTTCTATGAATCTAATGGAACATATATTTTTAATACATTCATTAAAAGAATTAAAAATGGGTCCATTTAGGCAAATCAGAATCCTGCATGTGTTATTAGACATTAGCCAAGTAAACTTGACGTTTTGGATGATTGGACTGCTGGATGGCTACAAAATATAGTCCAGAGTTAGTTCATATTGTGATTCATAATATTCCCAAGTTTCAACTCCGATCTTAACATGGTTGATTTTATATGAGTTTTAGAACTTGCTATCCAGAAACAAAAACAGGATTACAAATGAATGGTGTAAATATGATGTTCATCATGGTGGACCATACTTACATGAGCCACTTTACTGAATACCATAGATATAAATACATGCACACAAGAACTTCACACTAGTGGGGCCCACACATATCAAGAAAATAAAAGGGGGAAGAAAGAGGAGGATGGGGAAGATGGAAGGAGGGGTGTAGACTCACTTCAGTGGATGGATGGTTGGATGATGATGTGTGGTCCACTCCCTCTTGATCAATGGTGGGCCACACCTTGGCCCCACTCTCTCTCACTCTCTCTTAAAATCTCAGAATTTTTCTAAGTATATGAAAAAAGTAAGTGCAAGAGAGCTCCTACTCTTATATAGGGAATTGGGAGTTGAGATGGCAAAATGATGTGGTAAGTTCATGGGATCTCATTGATGCTAAAAGTGAGGTGGAATGTGATGTATGCTATGGATAGTGGATAGATGAGGTAGATGGTGCTAAGCATGCATTGGCCAAGGTGGAAGAAATCCAGACATGCATTGACTAATGGATGGATAAGGGTTATGGGTTGTAGGTGATGCATGGTGGATGATGAAGTGGAGTGTCGCAATTGGTTGTTTGAAGTGATATGGCACAAATCAAGGCATGCATTGGATGCATGTATAGGATAAGGTGGACATGAGCCATGATTAGTTTCTAAGGCATGGGAAGTGAGCTAATGATGAGTTTTAGAATATAATCCAATTTGGTCTTATAGTGCTTGTCTTGTATGTGCTAGGTTCTTATTTTGTCATGTACCAATTGTCCTATTTGTTGGTAATTTCCATGTTCTAAAAGTGGGCTTTAGGCCCACATGAGCTCAACTCCAATGGGTCTAGTATAATAAAGGTTTCTTGTGTTACTGGATACATAATTTGCGTCGTCCATTCGATGGGTCATATCTCACTAATGGAGCGTCGAATTGACACATGGTTTTCACCATTGCAACCACAACGACAACGTGGTCCACATGATAGAGGTTTTAAGTCATCCAGAACAAATCACATTGGTAAGTTTTCTAGGTGCACTAGGGTGCAGTGTATGGTCTATCAACAATGCGAGTTGGGACACGTGTGCACACGAGCGATGTTGCAAAAGACCAGGATCCCACATCGTCGATCCAGATCCAGGGTGGGCCACACCATGGAAAATAGTGGTGATAATAACATCATTGTTGACACATTCTAAGGCCCACCGTGATGTTTTTATACACCCACACCTACCCATTATAGGTGTCATGACCCAAACTCAGTGACCGGACTCACAAGGAACCCGATGGCCAGTTCCGACCGCAGCAACCTCCGTAGTACCCCATTCTCGGATCCTGAGACAGGTTCTGATCCTGGGATCCTAAAAGGAGGATTTCTATATCATAAATCCAATTCAATTGAGCATACACAAGATCATAGCAAGTAAATCTCAGAAAGTAACCATAAGAACGCATTGCAAAATCCACTAGAAATTTAAGCTTTTACAGGTACATAAGGTTCAAAAGGACATATATAAGATAAAAAAGAGAAAATTCTACAATAGGTCCTCAGCACGCTCCAATCTAATGCCACACCGTTACTGCGCCGACCTAAAATCACCTGCACGCATCAATCGTGCATAAGCTTATAGAAAGCTTAGAGGGCAGTGTAAGTGTGTGACAATGGTGTTCAGAAGAACAAGGAGAATGCAAAAGGAGCCAATGAGCAATACCAACGCCTCCAACCGTGCCGAGGCTAAGTTATGAATGCAGTAAGTCATACCAAGGCTATATAATGCAATACATGAGTATTGGGCGCCATACTAAGGTAATGCAATATAAGGCTTATACAGCCGATGCAAATGTAATGCAAAGTAATGTCAGTCCTCATATCCAATCCACATATCAAGTATAGTTCCATCATAAGGAATCCACCAGGGTCAAGTACACTGCTAGATGACTGTTGCTCTGCGAGACCCGCACAATCAAACGAGCGTAAGAGACCCCACTAACCGCCTATGGATAGCCAATCACTAGAGAGGCTCGACGATAGGGGACTCATTTCACGAGCTGGTCAAACTCAGCCTAGATATGCCCCCCCTCACTCAGGTGAGTAAGGCCAAACCTAATCTCAACCGACCACACAACAGTGGGAGTCATGGCTTAACGGTACAAGGCCCTCGTGCGCTCATGTTTTCCACTCAGTCTTGACATTGAGGCGTCTCCTCGGTACCGTAGAAGTTTAAGGGCTTTTACCTAGGGACATCCTATGCGCCGTAATGCTCAAGTATTACTTCCGGTATCCACACTTGGCCATCCACAATATCTCTGTAGAGGCGACAACCTTGATGATACTAGGGCAATAATAACCGTGCCATGCAATGCGGAATGCATGAATCACAACAATCAACCATGCATCAGCTCTGCGCCTACAGTGCGCTCATGAGGGTCACTCCATCAATTAGGGAGTCCCATAACAGTTTGCCCAACGGAGCCGACCATCCTCAATCACTCCCAAGCCAAGCATGCATATGATGCACATAGGAATGAGAATGTCCAAGTATAACATGCAACGACAATGTACTCACAATGATGAAGTCGGGTCTAAACACATGGTGCACATGGGGATCAAATAATAAAGGTGATATAGCATAAGGAGAAGAATGGGCCTAAATCAAGATCTAAGGTCGACATTTAACCACCGATAGATTAGAGTAGGCCTAACAAGGGGGCTTAGGGGTACACGATGTGGACATTTAACCACCATTGTCCCTAAGAAGGTGGCCCAACAAGGAAATTAGGCAAGGCTAGGCCCATGGTCCAAATGTAACCAAAAAAAAGAAAAAGAAATGGACAGCCTTATATATATATCTCTAATACCACACGAAGGGCCTCTAGGAAATGGCCTAAAGGCTATATGCAATACTCATGGGCCCAAAGGGAGAAGACATGGCCCAAAACAATGGCCCTCAACCCATGCATCATAATAACGAATGGGCAACCCATATACCCAAAACAATGGCCAAGGCATATCCAACAAGAGTCAAAGTGGGCCTCACAACATTAGCTTAAAACTAGCTACAATAGAGGGGCATCAAGGGCTCAACTACACACACAACATCAGCCCACAAAGCCCACACAAGGAACAATCAGCCCACCAAAAATACTGGGCCAAGGGTGGACGTCTATGATATGGGCCTGCTGGATGGCCCAAAAATCTGGCCTACTATGGCCCTCATAATCTACCCAAAAGTGGGCCTCAAAAGGCACTAATTAAGCCTAAAAATACCTTAGGAATAAGGCAAGATGTTTGTACAAAACACCCTCAAATCTGGTGGGCCATACAGCCCCAAAACAAACAACTATGGGCAGCAACTTTGGGCCTCTTGCTGGAATTCCAGCCCACCCACTTCCTGAACCTGCTGGAGTTCAGTAATTAATTAATTTAAATAAAATACTTGCTCCTTGGTGACCCACACATGTCAAAGTGGGCCCCACCAGATGAAGGGAGAGAATACAATACAAATATCAAGTGGGTCAGTTGCTGGACTGCAAGTCCAGCAGCAGCCCAATAAGGCTGGGCGTTCAAAGGTTAGGAGGTCCCATGGGGGCCTGGACGGGTGCCCCTAATAAACACCATCATGGGCCCCACTTGTAGACGTCTCACCAGGGGTGGGCCATGTCCAAGTGGGCCAAACGCATGGAGGAACGGCTGGATAAAATACTACATCAAGGTGGGCCAAATGGGGTGGATGGCCAGCCCATGGTTGGACGTCAGCCCAGCTGGAACGTCCAGCTGTGGGCTGCTAGTCTAGCTGCAAAACACCTCAAAATTAGGTAGAAAAGGTAGCCTACACACACCTGAGATGGGCCAAATGGGCCAAATGATGGGCCAAATGGGCGGCCATAAGATGGGCCAAATGGGCGGCCATAAACTCAAGCAATCATGCAACCAAAACATGGACAGAAAGGTTGGAATAAAAAATCTGCTGCATAAAAATGTTGTTGTCCACACTAATGTACACCCATTAGAGAGGGCCCAGGCCCATCCAAAAGAGGGAAAATAGGTGGCCAATGACCACCCCTAAAAGTCAAGCAAGGTGAGGTCCACAAAAGTGGCCCACTACTCTAAAAATCAAGCTGATAAAAGTGTTTTCCCTTCATACAGCATTGCTGGACGGTCCAAAAAATTGGATAGTCCACCCCTGTGTGCCTACTCCTTTGGGTGCATTGTCGAGGGCGGATGGAAATGGGGTTCAACATACATCAAGGTGGGGTCCACTCCTCTAAGGGACACCTCACATAAGGGAGAAAAGAGG
The DNA here is from genome assembly GCF_029962835.1 of Magnolia sinica. Lineage (NCBI taxonomy): Eukaryota > Viridiplantae > Streptophyta > Magnoliopsida > Magnoliales > Magnoliaceae > Magnolia > Magnolia sinica. The sequence continues at coordinate 94,545,021 of NC_080574.1, forward strand.
CTACAAACATGGGTAAACTCCATGCTAAAGATCAGCTACATCAGTCCATGAAACAGTCCAGAATTTCTGGACAGTAATATGTTGCTGGACATACCAGTCCATAAGATGAAGGATAAGGAGAAATACATCAGATAGGACATGGTGTGGCCATCTTTAGTGGGCCCCACAAATGTCCAAACCAAAATCCCAGGCCACAATACCTTACATGCAACCAATAGGCAGCAAGTAGGACACCCATGTCCAGGAAATGGACAGCCTGGGCGTCCCACCTTGCTAAAATTTCTGGACATCCTAGGCCCACCAAATGGGCCACACTCATCAAGAAATAAATAGGGAAGAGAGAGAGAGAGAGAGAGAGAGAGAGAGAGAGATGATCTGGCCATAAGAAGGGCTCTGCCACTATGAGCCCTTCAAAATCAATCACAACCATACATCATGCATACATTAACAAGTACATCTTGGATCTTAAACATGAATGGGTCTATAATCAAAATCTAAGGTTGGGATGCCACCCCTACCAGGGATCTAGGGTCTAGATGATCCAATCATGCCATGATATTAAGAAAACTACCATTATGAGGCCCATAGAGATTGGCCCCATGCATGGATCATGCACGCACATGGTAGGCCGTTAGCCACATCCATGGAATTATGTAGGATCTCCACCATTGATTGGTGAGTCCTACACCTCCCTCATGAAAGAAAGAAGAAGATCTAAGCAAGGAAATCAGAATTTCTATTCTAGGAGAACAACCACCTCTTGGATCTTCAAGCTTCTACCATCACCATGTACCTCAAGCTTCAAGAGTCATGAATCTATGGCCAAGATGGGATTGTAATGGTGAGATGGAGGGGAAATAAGGAAGAAAAGGGGCTGGACTAGAGGGAAGATGGGCTGGACATCTAAGGCTAGCAATGAAAGAAAGAATAGAAAATGAAAGAGAAGGGAGAGAGAAGTTGTTGTAAGGGAGTTATGATTGCATGTAAGGTTTTGGGAAGAAAAAGGCAATGATGGATTTTCTTGTTTATTGAAGTAATGATGGGTTTTGGGGAAGAAAACTCATCATGAGTTGCTAGGCTCTAAGTAGGCTAGGTGGGGTAGCCTTTATGGGAGAAGGTGCACTAGGGTGGGCCCCATGGGAAAACGTGTACACCCACTAGGTGGGTCCCATAAACACCATCAAAGGCTCAAAATGATGCATGCCTACATCTTATGATCTACAACTCGGATGGACGCATGAGACATGGCGTTGGAACCGCGATGACGATGCAGACAAGATGCATAGGTTTCAGGTCGATCCGAGTCGGGTCAACGTGACTGAACTCAAGGATGACTGTAAACACTATCCGAAGGTCACGGGTTGTCGGGATTCGACCTGTAGGACCGTGTGACCCTAAGAGATGGCGTGCATACTTGGGTTAGGGTCTTACAGCTCTCCCCACCAACAAAGAAATTGCATCCTCAAAATTTACCAAATCTAGGACAAAATGAAAATACAAAAACACTATCATCATATATAGCAATCTTCAATAGAGAAGGCAATACATATAGTCATATTGTCAATCAAGCATCAAACGAATGGGGTTAACACTCTCTAATCTAGGCCTCACATTCCCAAGACGCCTCAACCTCCGAATGATGACCCCACTGCACCTTCACTAGGGGAATGACCTCGGTCCTAAGAACCTGCTCCTTTTGATCTAGAATATGAATCGGCTACTCAATGTAGGAAGCATCCTCACGGACCTCAAGGGGCTGTCAATCAATCACTGGAATGGTGTCCGACCCACACTTCCGTAGCATAAATACATGAACACATCGTGGATCCCAGACCACTCTGAAGGTAAGGTAAGCCTATAGGCCACAGTGCCCACACGCTCAGTAATCTAGAAAGGTCTAATAAATCTCGGGGCAAGCTTCCCCTTCACTCTAAATCGAACCACGCCCTTCATAGTTGAGACCTTGAGATATACCATGTCCCCAACTACAAACTCGAGGGGTCAACACCGACAATCAGTAAAACTTTTCTGCCGGCTCTGAGCTGTGCGCATCCTCTACCTAATAATATCCACAACCTCTGATGTATGCTGCACAAGCTCGGGACCTAGGAGGCGATGCTCTTAAACCTCGGTCCAATTGCTAGGAAATCTGCATGATCTACCATATAATACCTCAAAAGGAGCCATGCCGATAGTTTCCTGATAACTGTTGTTTTATGCAAACTCGGTAAAGCACAAATGTTCATCTCAACTGCCCATGAAATCAATCACACAGGCTCTAAGCATATCTTCAAGGATCTGTTTGACCCTTTCGGTCTACCCATCCATCTGTGGATGATAAGCGGTGCTGAGATACAAAGTAGACCCCATCGCCTGCTGGAAACTCCTCCAAAACTGAGATGTAAATCTGGAGTCTCGGTAAGATACGATCGAAACCAGAATGTCGTGCAGTCTCACTATCTCCTTGATGAACACCTTCGTAACCTGGACCATAGTCCAGAAAGCATGTATCAGAATGAAATGAGCCGACTTCATCAGACAATCAACGACGACCCAGATGGTATCATGACCACGCTGAGTCCTCGGCAAACCTGCGATGAAATCCATTGACACGTGCTCCCACTTCCAAACTGGGACACTCAACGGCTGCAAGGGAGTAGGGGGTCTCTAGTGATTAACCTTAACACGCTGGCAAGTGTCACACTCGGCTAAGAAGCTAGCAATCTGGCATTTCATCCTCGACCAAAAATACTGCCTCCCCATATCTCTATACATCTTCATGGAGCCCGGTGGATGGTAAGTCTCGATCGGTGCGCCTCGATCATCAGATCACGACGCAACTCTAGCACGTCCGGGACACACAATCTGCCTCTGAAGCGTAATCTATCGTCAGAACCAATCTGTCAGTCTGACTGCTCCATGGATGCTGCCTCTGTTCGGTACTCCTAAAGTGACTCATCTGTCTGCTAAGCCTCGATCACCCTAGCAACCAAAGAGGGTTGAATAGACAAGCTTGAAAGCTAAACCATGGAAGATTGCAGACCGAACTCAAAGTCAAACTCTGAAACATCTTTGAGCATCTACCACTCTTGAACCATCATCCGTGCCACCAGGCCTCGTGGCTGATGGTTGAGCATGTTCACCACCATGTTCGCCTTACCCGGGTGGTGCTGAAGGTCGAAGTCATAATCCTTCAACAATTCCATCCATCGCCTTTGTCACATGTTCAACTCGGACTGCGTAAACAAATACTTGAAGCTCTTATGGTCCGAGAAGAGCTCGACCCTAACCCCATAAAGATAATGCCTCCACACCTTCAGTACGAAGACAATTGCTGCTAGCTCCAGATCATGGGTGGGGTAGTTCAGCTCGTGGACCTTGAGCTAGAGCGAGGCATATGCCACAGGCTTCCCGTGTTACATCAGAATAGTACCCAAGCCAACTTTGGAGGCATTGGTAAACACAATAAAACCATCACTCCCATCAAGAAGAGTGAGGACAGGAGGGGACGTGAGGCAATCCTTCAACTCCATAAATGCCTCCTCGTATGCGTCACTCCAGACAAACTTAACACCCTTCCACGTCAACCGGACAATGGTGCTACAATATGGGAGAAACCCTCGATGAATCATCGATAGTATCCCGCCAGACCAAGGAAGCTACGGATCTCATACGCGTTCGTGGACTAGCCCCACTGACACACTGCATCAACCTTCAAGGGGTCTACAGCGACACCCTCCCTCGTCACCATGTTACTGAGGAACTTCACCTCCTCCTTCTAGAACTCGCACTTCCCCAGCTTCGCATATAGCTGGTGGGCACTAAGGTTCTCAAGCATAGTCTACAAATGCATCACATGGTCCTCCCGGGTCCTCGAATACACCAGAATATCATCAATAAACACAACCATGAACTAATCCAGGAAGGGTTAGAAGACCTCATTCATCAACTGCAGAACACGACGGGTACATTGGTCAGTCCGCACAACATGACCAGAAACTCAAAGTGACCACAGCGTGTCCAGAATGCTGTCTTTGGAATGTCCTCCTCTCGAACCCGAATCTAATGGCAATCGGAGCGCAAGTCTATCTTAGAAAAAGAACTGGCCACCCTGTAACTGGTCAAACAAATCATCAATACGGAGAAGCGGGTATCGATTTTTGATAATAACCCTATTGACTCGCGATAATCCACATAGAGCCTCAACGAGCCATACTCCTTCACGAATAATATCGGGGCACCCCACGGCGAACTGCTGGGATGAATAAAACGCAACTCATGGAGCTCATCCAATTGCTCCTGCAATTCCCACAACTCTATCGGTACCATTCAATAGGGGGCCTTCGAGATAAGCGCGGTACCGGGCACCAAATCAATCCGGAACTCAATCTACCGACGCGACGGCAAACCCAGGATCTCTTAGAACACTTCCGGGTAATCACAGACTACTAGTAGTTACTCAATACACCCTACCACAGACTCCTAGACAATACAGGCCAATAAACTAGACAACGGCTCTCCTCTGGGCTCGACAACGAACTAAAACACTGGCAAGGCGGGAATATGAAACGTGATTATCCTCGCGGCATAGTCCAAGATAGCATGGTACTCAGTAAGTCAGTCTATACCTAAGATGTCACGCCCCAAACTCAGAAACTGGGCTCAAAAAATTCCTGATCACTGAATCCAATGCCGACAGCCTCCGTAGTACCCCATTCTTGTTTCCTAGCGTACATACGCTAGATTCCGATCCTAGGATCCTATAAGGAGGATTTTTCAACGTACATTTAACTCATAATAAGCATAACCACAAGTTTACTCAAATCACAAAGGCAACATCATCATCACATATCAACTAATATAAACATTTGAATACAGTGCTGAAAAAGAAATACATATGACAAAATCAAAGCTCCAGAGGTCCGCTACATGCTCGAAGCTCAATGCTGCTGCAACCTAACACCACCTGCATGCATCTATCGTGCATAAGCTTATAGAAAGCTTAGTGGGTGGTGAAAGTGTGTACACAAGGTAAGTGCCAAGTAAGCAATATCGAAGTAAGCGGAGTAAGCAAAAATACTGATAAGCCCATAAATCATACAATATCAGAAATACTGTCAAGATCATAAATCATGCGATATCAGAGTAATGCTAAAACATGCTGATAGGCCCATAAATACCATCAGCTTTATCCAAGCTATGCGATGTAAAAATATAATAAAAATAATATCATATACTGATGAAGCAATGTAGATCAGCTATGCAATGCAGGGACAATAAGCCAAATATCAAATGCTGATGATGCAATGCAATATGTGGTGTGAATGAAATGACCAAGCTGGAGTGAAGTTGGGATGATAGTATGTAGTATCACAGGCTATGGGGTCCATCACAGGGACTTCTATCCAAACCAGTCCAATACCTAAATTTGGATAGCCAGACTCAATGTAGTAGACTTCTGATCTCAGGTTAGTCGCGCGCCCAACCGAAATCCTTGCCATTATGAAGGTACACAATAAGTAGTTGTGCACCACTAACCCGAGTGGATAGTGAATGAATGAATATGCAATCCCTACTCAATAAGTCCACATATCAGTATGGTTTCTCTCTGGGATCATCACCAAGGTCCAGTACACTCTACATGCAAATTGCCACCCATTGACGCACGACCATGCAAGTAAAAGAGACTTCACCATCCACCTGGCTAGTAGTCAACCAATATCTACCCGGCACGTTAATAGCGGACCCATTCACGTGCGGGTCAAACTCAACTTAGCAATACCCCCTACTCTCGGGCGGGTAAGGCAACACCCCCTCCCAACCGACCATGACATAGAGGGAGACGCGGCCTCCTGGTATTCGGCCCTCATATGCTCATATATATCCACTCGGTCTCAACGTTAGGGCATCCTCTAATACCAAGAGGGTTTAGGGATTGTCACCCAAGGCCATCTATGGCAACCCGATGCTAGTAATAAATTTTTGATGTCCCATCTAGCCATCCACGATATGCCTATGGAGGCTACGACCCTGATGTCGTTAAGGCGTACAGTAATTACAACACATAATGCAAAGTGCATGAGTCATTCAATCCAGTCATGCATCAATCCTATGCATACCGTGCGCTCATGTAGGATAACTCTCCCAATCAGGGAATCCCATAAACCACTGGCACTATGAAATATGCAATGGTCAATCACATCTCATAACAAACATACAAATGATGCATATAGGCATGTATCATGATGTTATGTTGTCATATACTTATAATCGGTATCAATAACTGGCACCAATAATCATCATCGACAATCGATGTCAACAATTGGCCTCAATAATGTGGACATTTAACCAACATTGGCCCCAATGAGTGGCCCACATATAGCCTAACATATGGTGGACCCATAGCCTCACACAAGGGCCAAATATACAGCACCATGGGTCTCACTCAAGAGCTTAATACACATCACGATGGGCCTTTCACATGGTCCTAACATACATCACAATGGGCTCCATCGCCTGGTCCCCAAATGCATTAAAATGGGCCTCATCACATAGGCCTCATATACATCACATTGGGCCTTAAACATGGGCCGAATGCACATAAAAATGGGCCTCAAATACAGGCCGCATATACATCACATTGGGCCTCAAACACGGGACGAATGCACATCACAATGGGCCTCAAATACGGCTGTATATACATCACATTAGGCCTCAAACACGGGCTGAATGCGCATCACAATGGGCCTCAAATATGGGCCGTAAATACATCACATTGGGCATAAAACACGGGACAAATCTACATAATAATGGGCCTCAAATATTGGCTGCATATACATTGCATTGGAGCTCGACAATCGAAATTGAAATCGGACTTAACAATCAGCCTCGACATTAAGAAACAGAATCGGCCTTAACAATCGAAATTGAAATCGGCCCCAATAATCAGCCTCGATAATCGGGATCGGTATTGACAATCAGAATCGAAATCGACAATCGTAATCGAAATCGGCCTCAATAATCGGCCTCGACATTCGGAATCAGAATCGCCTCAACAATCGGCCTCGACAATCGAAATTGGAATCGGCCCCAACAATCAGCCTCGACAATCGGAATCGAAATCAGCCCTGACAATCAGGATCAGTATCGACAATTGGAATCGGCGCAAGGCGGGGTACATAGATGGATGGCCGATGATGGTCCAAGCAATATCAATGAGGCCCATTCATTTAGGTTAACCCACCAGAGAATGATAAGAATGAGCTTAACCAGGCCTAAGGGAAGGTCATAATGTGGACATTTAACCATCACTGCCCATCAATGTGGACATTCAACCAACATTGCTCTCAAGAAGTGGCCTACATAAGGCCAAACGTATAATGGGCTCATGGCCTCACACAAAGGCTTAATATACATTGCAATGGGCCTCATACAAGGGCTACATACACAACAGGTGGGCCTTGCGTATGGGCCTCAGATACATCGCACGGGCCACAACCCATGGGCCTAATGTACATCATAATGGGCCTTATTGAATGGGCTACAAAAACATCCCAATGGTCATGCCATAAGTGCCGAAAATACATCTCATTGGGCCTTGCCAAATGGGCCGAAAATACATCACAATGGGCCACGTCATATGGGCTGGAAGTACATTTCAATGGGCCACAACACACCGGCCTAATACATCATAATGGGCCGCAACCCATGGGCCTCAAATACAACGAGTGGGCCGCATCAATGGGCCGCACCATGGGCCTCATATACATCAAATGGGCCACGTATCTGGGCCTCGAATACATCAAGTGGGCCACACATCATGGGCCTAATACATATGACAACGAGCTGTATCAAATAGGCCACAACAACTACACCATTCATCCATTTATAGAGATCATTTCAGAGCATTATCGAAACAATGAATCATATCAAAAGATCATCTGGACCATACCACAAATAATAGTGGTTATAGTGATTTCCACTATTAAATTCCAGTGGGCCCCACCGTAGTATTATTTCCCATCTAACCTGTTCAAAAGGTCATGAAGGCCTGGATATGGAGGAAAAATAACTGTCATATTGGTCCAAATTTCCCGTGACCCAAGGGGTTTCAATGGTGGACGTTCATCCCACTGTTTTTCTGCAGTGTGGTCCACTTGATACTAGATTTGTCTTATTTTACTTCCCAAGCCTAGGACTGGCTCACCAAATGGATGGATGGTTTGGATGAACCAATACATCAGAGTGGGGTCCACCTACGTGGCCCACCTAAGACGGCTCACCAAATGGATGGACGGTTTAGATGAAAAATCGCTGGACGGCATGGAATGAAACTCATACATCATGGTGGCGTCCTAATCTAAAACAGATGGATGGCATGGATGTTTAAATACATCAGGGGGTGGGGTCCACGTAGGTGGCCCACCAAAGAAATGGATCTGCTTCATTTGTTCTCCAGAGTGCTGCTGCTGCACGTGCAACAGCAGTTGGCATTGGCTGCTGGCCCACCATCAAATCAGATGGACGGTGGGGATACAACACACACATCATGATGGGACCGTGCATGGCATGTCAGATGGATGAACGATAGGGATACAACACACGCATCATGGTGAGGCTGCTCCAATGGATGGATGGTCTGGACGTCCAGCCTATTGCACCATCCAGCAACTGGATGGTGCAGATGTATCTATACATCATGGTGCAGTCCACGTAGTGGCCCACTGTACATATATTATATAATATAATATATTATCATATCACATAATATAATATAATATAATATAATATACATAACGCATATGAATTACAAAAAGGCCATCGTCCAGAACCCAAGGTACTCTGGATGGTGTTGATTTAGTGGATGAAATCATGGTGGGTCCATACGTAGCAGTGGCCCACCACAGCATATATTATATAATATAATATATGATAATATATAATATTGTATATATAATATACAATGCATATATGTATATTTGTATGTGTGGGTGTGTGAAACTATGTGGGTGGCAGCGTCCAGGGATGCTGGGCAGCCTGGATAAAAGGGATACACCCCACTTGTAGGCTCCACATGGATGGTTTGGATGGCCCTACGAAATAGGGCAGCCCCACGTCAAGTGGGCCACACTCTTGGATCACGATGATATTTGTGTTTATCCTTCGTTTAGGCCCATCCAAACGGATTTCCATGTGGGCCACTCGGTGGACGGTATGGATAAAATACATACTTCATGGTGGGCCCCACACACACACATCATCATCCATAAGAGAGAGAGAGAGAGATGAGAAGGGGAGGGACCCCGCCACTATTGCGCCCTCCCTAATACAATGCATACATCAACTGGGTCCCACAATAAGTTGGCCCTTAAAAATCAAAATCAATGGTGGATCACCCACCTATTGCACTCATCCTTTAGCTCCTTGGACTCCTAGGCTCCTTGCCTTCAATTTTGATGGAGGTAGATGATGAATGAATGGTTAAGATGGGAGATGAGAGAGTGGGAAAGTGGGCCACACTTGTTTTTGGGAGAGAGAGCTTGGATGTTAGAAGCTCTTATGGGAGGTTTGAGAAATGAGATAAAGAGAGGGAAATAATGGATGAAAGGGATGTATGGAATGGTTGTTGTAAGGGATGGGAATGGGAAGGCATGGGTTGGGTTGAAATTTGTGTGAAAGAGGGATGGGTGGAGAGAGAGAGTTGACTTTGGGAAAGGGATGGGTTGCATGTACTTGAGGTATGGAGTGTATTTGACTTGATTAATTGATTGATTGATGGGACATGTTGTAGAGATTCTCTCATAATTCACAATGCGTGGCGTTTCTTCAGAATGAACGCGGGCCCACATCTCCTCGACTGGGTATCAGGTTGGTGCTCGAGTCATGCCGTTGGAACCGCGGTGACGGCGCGGTCGCAGTGGTATAGGTTTTGAGTCAAGTTGACTCTGATATGCGGGACTCGGCTTAGGATCGTGCACAAACATCGGATACAGGTCGAGGATTGTCGAAATTTGACCGGAAGGGCCGTGGCAGCCTACAGAACAGTATAAGATAGGACACGGGTCTTACCGCTCTCTCCTCCTAATAAAAATTTCATCCTCAAAATTTTAACACGACACAACCAATACAAAGTTCACAAGGGTGGGAAATCCTATTGCTAGAGTTATAATTAGAACACAACATACCAACATCATCAAACACCCAAGAGATGGGGATAATGCCCATGAACCTCTGTCTCATGCTCCCAAAATGCCTCATCAGTACTATGATGACTCTACTGAACCTCGGAATGCTATGCAACCTCACAACCTCAACGGTAGGGATCTATATCAGAAAATTTCCAAGTTATTCGAACTCGAGGATCTAATCATTCTAAGTTCTCAACAATCATAGAGTATAGGGTAGCTATCAGCAGGTATGTGATGTTATCCTCAGGTATTCCCAAGTTATACTCTGATACCAACTTTTGTCATGCCCCAAACTCGAAAACCGGACTCACAAAATTTTCGATCACCGAATCCGGTGCCGACAGCCTCTGTAGTACCCCATTCTCGGTTCCCAGCATCTATACGCCAGATTCTGATCCTAGGATCCTACGACAAGGATTTTTCAACATATATTTAACTCGTAATAAGCATAACCACAAGTTTACCCAAATCACAAAGGCAACATCATCATCATATATCCACTAATATAAACATTTAAATATATGTTAGAAGGGAAATAAATATGACAAAATCAAAGCTCCAGAGGTTCGCTGCATGCTCCAAGCTCAATGCTGCTGCAACCTAACGCCACCTGCACTCATCTATCGTGCATAAGCTTATAGAAAGCTTAGTGGGTAGTGAAAGTGTGTGTACAAAGTAAGGCCGAGTAAGCAAAATCAGAGTAATTAAAGTAAGTGGAAATACTGATAAGCCCATAAATCTTACAATATCAAAAATACTAGCAAGATCATAAATCATACGATATTAGAGTAATGCGAAAACATGCTGATAGGCCCATAAATACCATCAGCCTTATCCACGCTATTCGATGTAAAAATATAATAAAAACAATATCATATACTGATGAAGCAATGTAGATCAACTATGCAATGCAGGGACAGTAAGCCAAATATCAGATGCTGATGATGTAATGCAATATGAGGTGTGAATGAAATGACCAAGCTAGAGTGAAGTCGGGATGATAGTACGTAGTATCGCAAGCTGTGGGGCCAATCACAAGAGACTTCTATCCAAACCAGTCCTATACCTAAATTTGGATAGGGAGACTTAATGTAGTAGACTCTTGATCTCGGGTTAGTCGTGAGCCTAGCCGAAATCCTTGGTATTACAAAGATACACAACAAGTAGTTGCGCACCACTAACCCGAGTGAATAATGAATGAATAAATGAATGAATATGCAACCCCTACTCGATAAGTCCACATATCAGTACAATTTCTCTCTAAGATCATTACCGAGGTCTAGTACACTCTACATGAAAATCGCCGCCCACTGACACACGACCATACAAGTGGAAAGACCTCACCATCCACACGGGTAGTAGTTAACCAATATCTACCTGGCATGTCGATAGCGGACCCATTCATGAGCTAGTCAAACTCAGTCAAGGAATGCCCCTACTCTCGGGGTCATACCCCCTCCCAACCGACCACAACACAGTGGGAGACGTGGCCTCCTAGTATTCGGCCCTTATACGCTCATATATATCCACTCGGTCTCGACGTTGGGGCATCCTCTAGTACCAAGAGGGTTTAAAGATTTTCACCAAGGGTCATCTATGGCAGCTCGATGCTAGTAACATATTTTCGGTGTCCCATCTGGCTATCCACGATATACATGTGGAGGCTAAGGCCCTAATGTCGCTAGGGCGTACAGTAATCACAACACACAATGAAAGGTGCATGAGTCATACAATCTAGTCATGCATCAATCCTATACATACCGTGCGCTCATGTGGGATAACTTCACCTATCAGGGAGTCCCATAAACTAACGGCACTATGACATATGCAATGGTCAATCATATCTCATAACAAACATGCACATGATGCGTATGGGTATGTATCATGATGCTGTGCTATCATATACTCATAATCGGTATCAATAACCAGCACTAATAATCATCATCAACAATTGGCGTCGACAATCGGCCTCAATAATGTGGACATTTAACCAACATTGCCCCCAAAGAGTAGCCACATAGAGCCTAACATATAGTGGACCCATGGCCTCACACAAGGGCCAAATATACAACACCATGGGCCTCACTTAAGAGCTTAATACACAACATGATGGGCCTTTCACATGGGCCTAACAATATCACAATGGGCTCCATCGCCTAGTCCTCAAATGCATCACAATGAGCCTCATCACATAAGCCTCATATACATCACATTAGGCCTTAAACACAGGCCGAATGCACATCACGATGGGCCTCAAATACAGGCCGCATATACATTACATTGGGCCTTAAACACGGGAAGAATGCACATCACAATGGGCCTCAAATACAGGCCGCATATAAATCACATTGGGCCTCAAACATGGGCCGAATGTACATCACAATGGGCCTCAAATATGGGCCTCATATACATCACATTGGGCCTCGACAATCGGCCTCGACAATCGAAATTGGCCTCGATAATCTGCCTCGACAATTGGAATCGGAATCGGCCTTAACAATCGGCCTCGACGTTCGGAATCAGAACCAACCTCAACAATTAGCCTCAAAAATCAGAATCGGCCCCAACAATCGGGATCAGTATCAACAATCGGAATCAGAATCAACAATCGGAATTGGAATCTGCCTCAACAATCAGCCTCGACATTCGGAATCAAAATCAGCCTTAGCAATCGGCCTTGACAATCGAAATTGGAATTGGCCTCAACAATCGGCCTTGACAATCGGAATCAGAATTGACCCCGACAATCAGGATCAGTATCGACATTCGGAATCGGTGCAAGGCGGGGTCCATAGATGGATGGCCGATGATGGTCCAAGTAATATCAATGGGGCCCATTCGTTTGAGTTAACCCACTAGAGAATAATGAGAATGAGCTTATCCAGGCCTAAGGGAAGTTCACAATGTGGACATTTAACCATCACCACCCATCAATGTAGACATTCAACCAACATTGCTCCTAGGGAGTGGCCCACATAGGGTCAAACGTATATTGGACCCATGGCCTCACACAAAGGCTTAATATACATCGCAATGGGCCTCATACAAGGGCTACATACACAACAGGTGGGCCCTGCATATAGGTCTCAGATACATCACACGGGCCACAACTGATGGGCCTAATGCACATCATAACGGGCCTCATCGAATGGGCTACAAAAACATCACAATGGCCATGCCATAAGTGTAAAAAATACATCTCATTGGGCCTTGCAAAATGGGCCAAAAATACATCACAATGGGCCACTTCATATGGGTCGGAAGTACATTTCAATGGGCCACGACCCATGGGCTAATACATCATAATGGGTCGCAACCCATGGGCCTCAAATACAACCAGTGGGCTGCATCAATGGGCCACATCATGGGCCACATAAACATCATATGGGCCATGTATCTGGGCCTCGAATACATCAAGTGGACCACACATCATGGGCCTAATACATATCACAACAGGCCGTATCAAATAGGCCATAACAACTACATTTGATAGTGATTTCCACTTGATGTGTGGCCCATATCAAATAGGCTCTAAAATGATCTCTATAAATGGATGAATCACTATAGAGATCATCTGGACCATACCACAAATAACAGTGGTGACAGTGATTTCCACTATTAAATTCTAGTGGGACCCACCATAGTATTATTTCTCATCCAGCCTGTTCATAAGGTCATGAAGGACTGGATATGGAGGAAAAACAACTGTCATATTAGTCCAAAATTCTCGTGACCCAAGGGGTTTCAATGTTGGACGTTCATCCCACTGTTTTTCTGTAGTGTGGTCCACTTGATACTAGATCTGTCTTATTTTACTTCCCAAGCCTAGGACTGGCAAATGGATGAATGGTTTGGATGAACCAATACATCAGAGTGGGGTCCACCTATGTGGCCCACCTAAAATGGCTGGCCAAATGGATGGACGGTTTGCTTTATTTGTTCTACAGACTGCTGCTGCTACACGTGCAGCAACAGCTGGCATCTGCTACTGGCCCACCATTAAATCAGATGGACGGCGGGGATACAGTACATGCATAATGGTGGGACCGTGCATAGCACGTCAGATGGATGAACGATAGGGATACAGCACACGCATCATAGTGGGGCCGCTCCAATGGATGGGCAGTCTGGACGTCCAGCCTACTGCATCGTCCAGCAACTGGACGATGCAGATGTAGCTACACATCATGGTGCGGTCCACATAGTTGCCCATTGTACATATATTATATAATATAATATATTGTCATATCACATAATATAATATAATATAATATAATATAATATACATAACGCATATGAATTACAAAAAGGCCACCGTCCAGACCCCAGGGTACTCTGGATGGTGCTGATTTAGTGGATGAAATCATGGTGGGTCCATACGTAGCAGTGGCCCACCACAGCATATATTATATAATATAATATATTATTATATTATATATATAATATACAATGCATATATGTATATGTGCATGTGTGGGTGTGTGAAACTATGTGGGTGGCAGCGTCCAGCATCCAGGGACACTGGACGGCTTGGATAAAAGGGGTACACCCCACTTGTAGGCCCCACATGGTCAGTTTGGATGGCCCTACAAAATAGGGTGGCCCCAAGTCAAGTGGGCCACACTCTTGGATCAAAATGATATTTGTGTTTTTCCTTCATTTGGGCCCCTCCAAATAGATTGCCATGTGGGCCACTTGGTGGATGGCATGGATAAAATACATACTTCATGGTGGGCCCCACACACACACACATCATCATCCATAAGAGAGAGAGAGAGACAGAGAAACGAGAAGGGGAGGGACCCCGCCACTATTGGGCCCTCCCTAATACAATGCATACATCACGTGGGTCCCACAACAAGTGGGCCCTTAAAAAATGAAATCAACGATGGATCACCTACCTATTGCACTCCTCCTTTAGCTCCTTGGACTCCTAGGCTCCTTGCCTTCAATTTTGATGCATGTAGATGATGAATGAATGGTTGAGATGGGAGATGAGAGAGTGGGAAAATGGTCCACACTTGTTTTTGGGAGAGAGAGCTTGGACGTTGGAAGCTCTCATGGGAGGTTTGAGAAATGAGAGAGAAATAGAGGGAAATAATGGATGAAAGGGATGGATGGAATGGTTGATGTAAGGGATGGGAATGGGAAGGCATGGGTTGGGTTGAAATTTATGTGAAAGAGGATTGGGTGGAAAGAGAGAGTTGACTTCAGGAAAGGGAAAGGGATCGGTTGCTTGTACTTGAGGTATGGAGTGTACTTAACTTGATTAATTGATTGATTGATGGGACATGTTGTAGAGATTCTCTCAAAATTCGCAACGCGCGGCGTTTCTTCGGAATGAACACGGGCCCACATCTCCTGGCCTGGGTATCGGATCGATGCGCGAGTCACAGTGATGACGTAGTCATAGGGGTATAGGTTTCTAATCGAGTCGACTCTGATATGCAGGACTCGGCTTAGAATCGTGCGCAAACGTCAGATACAGGTCGAGGGTTGTCGGAATTCGACCAGAAGGGCCGAGGAAGCCTATGGAATAGTACAAGCTAAGACACGGGTCTTACCGCTCTCCCCTCCTAATAAAAATTTTATCCTCAAAATTTAAACATGACACAACCAATACAGAGTTCACAAGGGTGGGAAGTCCTATCGCTAGAGTTATAATTAGAACACACCATACCGACATCATCAAACACCCAAGAGATGGGGATAACGCCCACGAACCTCAGCCTAGCCCTCCCAAAACGCCTCATCAGTACTATGATGACTTACTAAACCTCGAATCCTGGATCAGAAATGATCGAAACTAGAATGCTATGCAACCTCACAATCTCAACAGTAAGGATCTATATCAGAAAATTTTTAAGTTATTCGAACACAGGGATCTAATCATTCTAAGTTCTCAAAAATCATAGAGTGTAGGGTAGCTATCAGATGATATGTGATGTTATCATCAGGTATTCCCAAGTTATACTCTGATACCAACTTCTGTCATGCCCCAAACTCGAAAACCGTGCTCACAAAATTCCCGATCGT
This sequence comes from Magnolia sinica, assembly GCF_029962835.1. Lineage (NCBI taxonomy): Eukaryota > Viridiplantae > Streptophyta > Magnoliopsida > Magnoliales > Magnoliaceae > Magnolia > Magnolia sinica. The sequence continues at coordinate 94,561,244 of NC_080574.1, forward strand.
CGAATCTGGTGCCGACAGCCTCTATAGTACCCCATTCTCGGTTCCCAGCGTCCATATGCCAAATTTTGATCCTGAGATCCTACAAGGAGGATTTTTTAACATACATTTAACTCGTAATAAGCATAACCACAAGTTTACCCAAATCACAAAGGCAACATCATCATCACATATCCACTAATATAAACATTTGAATACAGTACTGAAAGGGAAATACATATGACAAAATCAAAGCTCCAGAGGTCACTGTATGCTCTAAGCTTAATGCCGCTGCAACCTAACGCCACCTGCACGCATCTATCATGCATAAGCATATAGAAAGCTTAGTGGGTGGTGAAAGTGTGTGCACAAGGTAAGTGCCAAGTAAGTAATACCAGAGTAATCAAAGTAAGCAGAAATACTGATAAGCCCATAAATCATACAATATTATAAATACTGGCAAGATCATAAATCATATGATATCATAGTAATGTGAAAATATGCTGATAAGCCTATAAATACCATTAGCCTTATCTAGACTATGCGATGCAAAAATATAATAAAAATAATATCATATACTGATGAAGCAATGTAGATCAACTATGCAATGAGGAGACAGTAAGCTAAAAATCAGATGCTGATGATGCAATGCAATATGCGGTGTGAATTAAATGACCAAGCTGGAGTAAAGTCGGGATGATAGTATAGTATCGCAGGCTATGGGGTCCATCACAAGGAACTTCTATCTAAACCAGTCTTATACCTAAACTTGGATAGCCAGACTTAATGTATTAGACTCTTGATCTCAGGTTAGATGCACGCCCAATCGAAATCCTTGCCATTACGAAGGTACACAACAATTAGTTGGACATCACCAACCCGAGTGGATAGTGAATGAATGAATATGTAACCCCTACTTGATAAGTCCACATATCAGTATAGTTTCTCTCTGGGATCATCACTGGGGTCTAGTAAACTCTACATGCAAATCGCCGCCCACTGACGCGCGACCATGCAAGTGGAAGAGACCTCACCATCCGCTTGGCCAGTAGTCAGCCAATATCTACCTGGCACGTCGATAGTGGACCCATTCACGAGCTGGTCAAAATAATCCTAGCAATGCCCCCTACTCTCGAGCGGGTAAGGCCATACCACCTTCCAACCGACCATGACATAGTGGGAGACGCGACCTCCTAGTATTCGGCCCTCAAGTGCACATATATATCCACTCGATCTCGACATTGGGGCATCCTTTGGTACCAAGCGGGTTTAGAGATTTTCACCCAGGGCCATCTATGGCAGCCCTATTCTTGTAATAGATTTCCAGTGTCTCATCTGGCCATCCATGATATGCATGTGGAGGCTACGGCCCTGATGTCGATAGGGTGTACAGTAATCACAACACACAATACAAGGTGCATGAGTCATACAATCCAGTCATGTATCAATCCTGCGCATACTGTGCGCTCCTATGGGATAGCTCGGCCTATCAGAGAGTCCCATAAATCACCTGCACTATGACATATGCAATGGTCAATCATATTTCATAACAAACATGCACATGATGCATATGGGCATGTATCATGATGCTATGTTGTCATATACTCATAATCGGTATCAATAACTGGCACCAATAATCATCATCGACAATCGGTGACGACAATCGGCCTCAACAATGTGGACATTTAACCAACATTGCCCCTAAGGAGTGGCCCACATAGAGCCTAACATATAGTGGACCCATGGCCTCACACAAGGGCCAAATATACAACACCACAGGCCTGACTCAAGAGCTTAATACACATCATGATGGGCCTTTCACATGGGCCTAATATATATCACAATGGGCTCCATCGCTTGGTCCTCAAATGCATCACAATGGGCCTCATCACATAAGTCTCATATACATCACATTGGGCCTTAAACATGGGCCGAATGCACATCACAATGGGCCTCAAATACGGGCCGCATATACATAACATTGGGCCTTAAACACGGGCCAAATGCACATCACAATGGGCCTCAAATACGGGCCGCATATACATCACATTGGACCTCAAACACGGGCCGAATGCACATCACAATGGGCCTCAAATATGGGCCGTATATACATCACATTGGGCCTCGACAATCGGCTCGACAATTAAAATCGGCCTCGATAATCTGCCTCGACAATCAGAATCGAAATCGACCTCAACAATCGGCGTCGACATTCGAAATCAGAATCGAGTTCGACAATGGGAATCGAAATCGGCTCCAACAATCAGCCTTGACAATCAGAATCAAAATCGACAATCAAAATCGGAATCGACCTCAATAATCGGGATCAGTATCGACAATCGGAATCGGTGCAAGGCGGGGTCCATAGATGGATGGATGATGATGGTCCAAGCAATATCAATGGGGCCCATTCATTTGGGTTAACCCACTAGAGAATAATGAGAATGAGCTTAACCAGGCCTAAGGGAAGTCACAATGAGGACATTTCACCATCACTGCCCATCAATGTGGACATTTAACTAACATTGCTCCTAGGGAGTGGCCCACATAGGGCCAAACGTATAGTGGGCCCATGGCCTCACACAAAGGCTTAATATACTTCGCAATGGGCCTCATACAAGGGCTACATACACAACAGGTGGGCCCTGCATATGGGCCTCAGATACATTCCACGGGCCATAACCCATGGGCCTAATGCACATCATAATGGGCCTTATTGAATAGGCTATAAAAACATCACAATGGCCACGCCATAAGTGCTGGAAATACATATCATTGGGCCTTGTCGAATGGGCTGAAAATACATCACAATAGGCTTCGTCATATGGGCCAGAAGTACATTTCAATGGGGCCACGACCCACGGGCCTAATACATCATACGGGCCACAACCCATGGGCCTCAAATACAACGAGTGGGCCGCATCAATGGGCAGCACCATGGACCTCATATACATCAAATGGGCCATGTATCTGGGCCTCAAATACATCAAGTGGGCCACACATCATGGGCCTAATACATATCACCACGGGCCGTATCAAATAGGCCACAACAACTGCACCATTCATCCATCTATAGAGATCATTTTAGAGCATTATCCAAACAATGAATCATATTAAAAGATCATCTGGACCATACCACAAATAACAGTGGTGATAGTGATTTCCATTATTAAATTCCAGTGGGCCCCACCGTAGTATTATTTCCCATCCAGCCTGTTCATAAGGTCACGAAGGCCTAGATATGGAGGAAAAACAACTCTCCCATGACTTAAGGGGTTTCAATGTTGGATGTTCATCCCACTGTTTTTCTACAGTGTGGTCCACTTGATACTAGATCAATCTTATTTTACTTCCCAAGCCTAGGACTGCTCACCAAATGGATGGATGGTTTGGATGAACCAATACATCAGTGGGGTCCACCTACGTGGCCCACCTAAGATGGCTCACCAAATGAATGGACGGCTTGGATGAAAAATAGCTGGACGGCATGGAATGAAACTCATACATCATGGTGGCGTCCTAACCTAAAATGGACAGACAACACGGATGTTTAAATACATCAGGGGTGGGGTCCACATAGGTGGCCCACCAAAGAAATGGATCTTCTTCATTTATTCTCCAGAGTGTTGCTGTTGCACGTGCAACATCAGCTGGCATCGACTGCTGGCCCACCATCGAATCAGATGGACGGTGGGGATGTAGCACACGCATCATGGTTGGACCGTGCATGGCATGTCTGATGGATGAACGGTAGGGATACTGCACACGCATCATGGTGGGGCTACTCCAATGGATGGACGGTCTGGACGTCCAGCCTGTTGCACCGTCCAACAACTAGACGATGCAGATGTAGCTATACATCTTGGTGTTATCCACGTAGTGGCCCTCTGTACATATATTATATAATATAATATATTATCATATCACATAATATAATATAATATAATATATTATATTATACATAACGCATATGAATTATAAAAAGCCCACCGTCCAGACACCAGGGTACTCTGGACGGTGCTGATTTAGTGGATGAAATCATAGTGGGTCCATACGTAGCAGTGGCCCACCACATCATATATTATATAATATAATATATGATAATATATAATATTATATATATAATATACAATGCATATATGTATATATGTATGTGTGGGTGTGTGAAACTATGTGGGTGGCAGCGTCCCATGGGCCTGATGCTGCACTCATTGCTGATGCTGTTACTGCTAAGGAGGATGGGGAGGAGGTAACGACGGTGGCCTCTGCTACTGCAAGGGATGAGGACACTCACATCTACAATGCCCTATCTGCCCACATCCATAACAAACACCAAAAAATGGCCTGAAGGAAGGAGCAGCTGGCTGCGCTGATGATGATGCTGCTGACTGCGTTGCAGACTGCCTGAAACCAGAATAGCCTCTATGCCTCTAATGTCGGTGCTGACGGGAACAACCGGAAGGTGCCTTCCTCTTCCGATCTCCGCTAGAACTTTGATCTCTTGTCCTCTGGGATAAGGCCCAGTCCTCCTCATAAATCAATGCTCTGTGAATGACCTAATCAAACATCGTCAAGTAATGTCCGAGACACAAGCCGCTCACAAAACGCCATGCCCTCCGCTTCTCGTCGTCGACGAGGTAGGAGACGAATCAGGAAAGCGCTACAAAATGGGGCTCATACTAGGACACCATCATATCAACTGAACTAGGGTCTCAAACTCAATCGCCCTCTGCTCCTGAACATGCTCAGGAAAGAACTTCTGGTCAAAACTGAAAGTGTTATGTTGATAAACCCTGAGTTTTGGTGTACCAAACCATTTTAAGTTTATATCTTGATGTGTATCAATCTTGTGTATCTGTTCACATTGAATCTTCAACGTTCGTTCTGAATTTATCTTGCCGATATCTATGACAACTTACCGAGATCTTCAAACTGGAAGAAAGTGAAGACTTAATGTCCAAGAACATTGCGGTTCAAGATATGGAACCAGAAAAGTCCAAGAACTCAAGACCTAGTTGAAGACTGTGTTCGGTATGTTGAGTTCAAGCATAAAATTTAAAGTTACTGAAGTGATCAATAGTTTGATGGTTCATATGTTCTATCTCACAAGTAAGGTATGATTGACCTAGATTGACCTTAGATTATGATTAGATCATTTCATACTTTCGGTCAGTCATTTTGGTCATTTTAAAAAGTGTAAAATTTTGTTCTTTTGACTAGCCCTAGCACTGGCTCGACCAGTCCTAGAATTTCCTCGACCTGTCCAGGATTTGTTATGAACTTTTAGAATCCACGACCAGTCGAGTAGCCACTCGACCAGTCGTGGGACCCACAAGGCCAGTCGTGTGACTGAAAAATCTTATCACGCCAGAATTTTTAAAAATCTGTTTGGATAAGGCCATTCGTAGTTAACCAAAGGCCAGTCGTGCGAACCAATTTTTCACCTATAAATAGTGCTCGAATTTCAGAGTTTTTCATTAAATTCTTATCATTTTTAAGCAATCACTCTGAGTTAATTTTGAGTACATTCTAGGTTATTTTGTGCATATTTAAGATTCTTTAAAGTAGCTCTTATATTTTGATTTTGATTCTCTATTCCATTCTTATATTGAAAAGGGATATTTGATTTACCCTTTTATGAGATCAAAATCAAAGCAAAGCCCTTATTGATTTAATTAAAAATCATCTCAACTTAGAACCCTATATACTTGTGTAACGCCCTGAAATTCGGGGGTCGAGCATAACTCAGCTCCCGAGTTCCAAAACATCACTTATGCAACATAATTAATGAATGATGTATGTTGACTGTATTAGCACATAAACATGGGATAGATTAAGCCAAAACGCAGATATGATTCAGGGATAAGTGAATAAAGCAAGCGGAAGACTTATAGTAAAATATGTGTACAAGTGTAAGTCCCTGAATTACATATACAACCAGATCGTGTAAAAGTGTTATTTATCAAAATTATAAGTACAAGTTACATCATTTTAGATCCCAAAATAGTAATCCCATAGGTCCCGCGCAACTGACCGAGGCTCGCTAGAACCCGTCAGAAAACTGCATATAGGAGAAGGCAGCCTCGTCGTCATCCAGCTCCCGCTCTGCCTCAGACGTCGCATCCACATCTGCAACATCAGGGCCTAAGACAGAGTCTGGTGGGTGTGAAACACCGCCCCAGAAACGTGGGAGTGAGTGATCAACTCAGTGGAACAATAAGGCACTGGTTAACATGCTATCAGTTCAATCAAACAGTAATGATAAAGCAGGACAATTAAATAAATCCTAAGTACTCTTATTAATGCAGGTATGAATGCAATATGATGCGTGCCCTCACACGTACACCCTCAGCGTCTTCATCTTACGTTACGCATGACATCGCCTCAAAGTGCGCCACATCTACAAAGCACATGCAAATGCGGTGCATGGTTATGATTACCAAGTTGTTATTAGTCCAATTCATACAGCAGGATTGGGAAGCTAAGATACCTTCCTCATATCACCATCCAAACAGTGATCCATACTAGGGTCGTCAATCCTAGATATCTCATACGATCATATAGTTGAGGTCGTAGCAAAGGGCTCGTCACCAATCAATGCACGCCTTTCATGCCCTTACTACCACAGATCGGCTCGTCACCTCCTTGCGGTATCCAGGTATGCTCGAGGTCACTACAAAGGGCTCGTCACCAATCAATGTAGGCCGACAGCACGAATATAGTGTCCCATACCACCATAATCGGCTCACGAGTTAAGTTGCTCACTGGTCACTACGGGGAGGCTCGTCACCGACAGCTCGACCACGGTGTCCCATACCACCATGTCCGGCTCATGAGTCTTAGCGGATCAGGTACCATGGTTATTAGGATTTCACTGGTAAGTTCGGTACCCTAGATTCAAGCAGTAGCGTCCATACATGGTTAACATACACTGGACAATCGGGTTATTTGACGAACTCGACTAGCACGAGCGCACGTTGAATTGCTCGACATGGAGTGCGCAAACACTCCGCGTGGTCGAACCACTGCCGACAACTCTAATACGACTCGGGTTCGTCTAATGCGTCTCACGTGGCGAAAGCAATCTCAACCACGACCATAGGGTCAATTACCGATTTCCTGGACTAAGGCATAGTCCCAAACATCCTACACTACGACAGATATTCATATGGAATGTAAAACAGTAATGGATCAACAACTCAAATCATGTTACATACACATCTGAAGAATAATCAACTTAATATAAATGTAAGCATAGGAATGCTTGAATTTAAATAACTTGAAATGTAAATGCATAAAGGAAATCATGCGCATCCATAGAAGTATTGAGAACCACTTCTCAACGCCTGCATTTAGTGTAATCAGTTACACTTAGGTCATTCATGCATTTCTACAAACACTTAGCATTCATGGAACAACATACATGACGTATGTTGAAACACATGCACTTAGACATTTCCTTTTACCAAGGAGTTGTCATACATGCATCTAGCATACATACATGACCAATAATCATGGCAAGCACAAGTGCGTATTTTATACGTATACGGTACTTTATAAATACACTTAGAATACACAAATCTCAATATAGCACATGCATATCAGGAAAGCAATGCAAACATAACATTTGACATGTGAAATCTCATCCATAACAAGAATAAATCACTAACTGGGATTGAAAGCCTTGAAAACCATAACCTATACACTTAAAGTCCGCACCTTAAGCAAGGAAAGAATAGCCGAACTGATTTAGACGAGTTGTCTTCGTCAACGGCGCAAGAATACCCTAAAATAAGGATAGAAATGAGATACAACAACACCAAGTCTAATCTAAGCTCTAACACAGGTTAGGGTTAGGTTAACTTACCCCAAAAAGAACTCGTCCGAGGAACGATTCAAAGTAAAGGTTCAAAGGTGAAGAAGAACAAGGAAGAATCAAGATGATTCACCAACCAATCTCTCTCACTAACTCTCTCTTTTCCACTCTCTTTCCAAGCTAGGGTTAGAGAAAATTCGTATGGAAATGAGAACTAGGGTTTAAGGACTATATATAGGCCTTAAAATGATGGAAATAACCCCAGGGTCAAGGTATACTTAGGTTATAACCAAAGTACGCCTTTCTCGATCCAACGAAGCACTTCTGGTGGGCCTATAACCACGAAAGGTCGGACTTAAGCTCACCGACCATGGATCTAGGTCAAGCTGAGTTTTCGTACCGACCGGCTCTTCAGATCAGTGGCGGACCACACTCAATTCAACGGTCACGGAATCTCGATCAGGTCCACAAGCACTAGGATATGCCGGGGCCAACTATCCTGATCAGAGGTGAAATTGGGTCAGAATCCAACGGTCGAATGCTTAAAATCGTCGCGCAAGCGACACGACTCGATTTCATAAAAAGCTTATTAAATTCCAACCGTTTCACACTCTTCACTCCGAACTCAACCAAATCGACCTAGAACATCCGATCGACTTGATTTTTGAGGTGAAGACCAAGCCCAACTCGGTGACCGCAAAACTTAAGATCATCGCCATCGGACTTTCGACGCGCGTCCAGGTCCGATCCAGATTCCAAAAATTCCCCAGAACAACCGGATTTAGCGATGGATCCCATTTCCGAGTAACGTAGCGCTCACTAATCTACACGTTTAGAGCCATGCAGATACAATTTAAAGTGATTGATGCGAATTTCACAAGCAATCAAGTAAAGCGCTAATTATCCCAAAAACAACTACTTAAGGAAAGATTAGCACAAAAATTCCAAGGTCGTTACAATCTACCCCCTTAAAGAAAATTTCGTCCTCGAAATTCATACCTTCATATAATCCTCGAGGATCGGAGGGTAGGTCTTCCTGACCTCAGCTTCAGATTCCCAAGCAGCCTCTTTCACACCATGATGCGTCCATAACACCTTCACAAGAGGGATAACCTTGCTACGCAATACATGCTCCTTCCTGTCGAGAATACGCGTCGGTTGCAGTACATAAGTGGCATCCTCACTTAACTGCACTTGCTCCCAACCGATAATATGCGAAGGATCAGGAACGACTTCTTCAGATAGAAACATGAAATACGTTATGCACGCCCGCAAGAGGTGTGGGCAAAGCAAAGCGGTATGCTACCGCTCCCACTCGATCCATAACTTGAAATGGACCAATAAATCTCGGCGTCAGCTTTCCCTTCTTACCGAACTGCAGAACTCCCTTCATAGGAGAGACCTTCAGAAAAACATGATCTCCCACTACGAACTCAAGCGGTCGACGCCTCGAATCAGCATAACTCTTCTGGGCTGTCAGAAGTCGGCGTCGAATGATGTCAACCTTCTCTCAAGTCACCTGCACAACTTCGGGCCAAGCAAACTACGCTCACCAATTTCGGCCCAACAATGGTGCTCTGCACGGCGACCATACAACGCCTCGAAGGGAGCCATGCCGATACTACTGGAAACTATTATTATACGCGAACTCGGCATACTGAAATCATCCCAACCGTCTTTGAAATCCAAAACACAAGCTCGCAACATATCCTCCAGGACTTGATTCACGCGCTCCGTCTGCCCATCTGTTTGCGGATGAAACGCGTTCTGAACTTCGATTTCACACCCATCGCTTCCGGATACGAGTCCGGAAGATAGATGTAAAACGCGTGTCTCTATCGGACACAATCTCCAGGGGAACTCCATGCAGACGCACTATCTCCTTGATATACAACCTAGCCAACTCGTCTGCAGAGTAAGTGACTCGATCGGTAAGAAATGCGCCGACTTCGTTAATCGATCGACGATCACCCAAATAGAGTCAAATCCCTTTCTCGTCCTCAGCAACCCAGAAATAAAATCCATAGAGATGAAATCCCACTTCCATTCAGCTATGGGCATGGGCTACAACAGCCCAGGAGGTCGGCGATGCTCTGCCTTGACCTGCGGGCACGTGAGACAACGAGACACACAGTCCGCAATCTGGACCTTCATATTGTCCCACCAATATGACCTGTTGCTTTCCTGATACATCTCCTGGATACCTGGATGCATCGCAAGCTTAGACCGATGGGCTAACTCCAGAACCTCACGCCTCAAGTCGGGATGTCGGAACACATAACCGCCACGAAAACGTAGGCCCCCATCGAACTAACACTCCAATCGGAGTTCTCATCCGTACCAACCCGCCGCCTCATCTTCACCAAAAGCTCATCATCCGCCTGACTGCAACGATCCTCTCGCCGATAAGGGGTATACGAATGTGTGCGATAACCTCATACGGCTCAACCACCGTAAGCTTCGCTCAAAATCGCGCACGAACTCCAACATTCCCACTCTGCTCATCGGAGCCGCAAACTCCAAAGCCTTCTTGCGACTCAACGCATCCGCCACAAGGTTCGCCTTACCAGGATGGTAAGAAACATCGAACTTGAAGTCCTTCAATGTTTCCATCCATCTGCTCTGCCTCATATTCAAATCACGCTGCGTGAAAATATACTTAAGGCTCTTGTGGTCGCAAAAGAGCTCGAACTCCTCACCATAGAGGTAATGTCTCCAAAGCTTTAATGCGAAGATGACATGCCAATTCCAGGTCGTGCGTAGGGTAATTCTCTTCGTGTTTCCTTAATTGCGCGAAGCATAAGCAATCACCCTTCCTTCCGCATAAGGACACAACCCGACCAACGCGAGAGGCGTCGGTATATATAATATACTTAACCCCTTGCTCGGCAATACTACAGAGGCGGACGTCAACTTGTCCTTCGCTCCTGAAAAGAACTCCGCCCGCTCACTCCAAGCAAACTTCAAATCCTTCCGTGTCACCGCGACAACGGTCCGGCAATCTTCGAGAAGTCCCGAATAAAGCGTCGATAATATCCTGGCAAGGCCAAGAAAACTCCTCACCTCGAAAATCGAACCAGGCGTCCTGCACTGCACCTACCTTGGCAAGGTCGACGGCTATACCTTCCTTGACACCACATGTCCCGGGAACTTGACTTCCTCTTTCCGGAAATCACACTTCTTGTGCGAAAAGCTGATGCTCCCTAAGAGTACCCAAAACCGCTCTTAAGTGCTCCTCGTGCTCTGCCTGGGCCGAATAAATCAAGATGTCATCAATAAATACAATGACGAATCGAACCAGGAAAGCGAAATACCCTGTTCATCGGATCCATGAACACGGCCGGTGCGTTCTCGGACCGAACGACATCACAAGGAACTCATAATGCCGCCAAAGCGGTCTTACGCCGTCCCCATCCTTGCGCGCTCGATGATACCCATGCCAGATCAACCTTGAAAAGTACCTGCCCCCTTCAATGATCAAACAGATCATCAATCCCGGGCAAGGGGTACTTATTCTTCACAATTACTTAGTTCAACTGCGATAATCAATACACAATCGCAAGGAACCATCCTTCTTCTTCACAAACAAAGCAGTGCTCCCCAAGGAGACACACTGGGCCGAATAAAACCCAATTCTAGCAAACCATCTATCTGCTTCCTCAACTCCTCCATTTCACTCGGAGGCATCCGATAGGTGGGTAAAGAAATGGGCGCCGCACTAGGCATAAGATCGATAGCAAAATCAATCTCACGCTGAGGAGGTAATCCAGGAATCGACTCAAACACATCTTCAAACTCCCGAACTACCGGCGTACTAACCAACGCCGATTCGGCCGAACTCTCCAACAGAGAAGAATAAAAATCAATACGAATAGGGTAACTGACCTGAACCGGGAAAGTAACAATCTCGCCCTCAGGTCCATGGATCGTCACTGATCTCGCTTCACAATCAATCTCCGCTCGCATCCTCGTGAGCCAATTCATACCTATAATAACATCGTAGTGAGAAAGCGGTGTGACTAGCAAATCAACACGGATCGATCCACTTCCCGAGATCGACCAAACAATCCATACAACGCTTGCCCAAGGCGAGGACATCCCCGTAGCGGTAGTAAGCGTCACTCCGCATAGGAACAGATCTCAAACCCAAACGCCTAATCGCCGCATAAGAAATAAGAGAAGTAGTGGACCTTGTATCCACTGCACAGAAACCGGAATACCTTCTATATGCGCCGTCACCTCAAAGGACCTCGGCACCAAGTCAGACATAGGCGCTTCAACTGAAAGCGCATGAACACGAGCCTCGCTGCCGACGATTCGGCGGAGGAACCATGGGCCGATGAGGTGGCCTGAAACCAGGACCTGCAGGGATGGATGAGCTGGCGCCGATCGAAGAGGAGGAGGAGAAATAACCGAGGCATCGGACGGCTAACCCTCTGCGGTGGAGTAAAACCACCGCTCGCATACGGGAAAAGCAGGAAACGGTCCAAGTGCCCAACCTTTCCACAATAAGAACATCTCAAGATCGGCTCTCATCTGCTGAGCGGGCGGAACGCCTAGGAGGAGAATCAACACGCGGCCTCTTGCCAAGGAAAGGTGCACCCGGAAATCCGGTCCGGCCTAGGGGCATCGGTGCTCGCATGCGGGGCGACCTATCCCGTCCTGCTCTGCTCCAAGGACATGCTCACTAGCTCCGCATATGAAGAAATGCGCAAAGAAATCTTGATCGGATCTCAGTCGCCCCTCGAAAAACGCCGCATCCTCATGGGATCACCCAGATCAAAGGAACATACCGCCCCAACTCAGTACCGGTTCTCAACCAACAACCCTCCCCGGCGGAGGCGAAGGAACTCACTCTCCTTCTCATGTCGGGACACCGGAAATACTTCTCGTGGAAGCGCGCCTCAAACGCCCGCCACGACCACACGAAGTCCTCCTCGACAACACTGTCCCACCACAGACCGGCCTCCTTCTCAAACATGAAGGTGGCAAGCTCAACTGCTCGACCTCAGAGCAGTGAACGGCCTTAGCATCTTATAGATGCGGTCAATCCAATACTCGGCCTCCTGGGGATGAGAACCCGCAAAGTAGGAGGTCGCAAGCGCTGAAGCTCGAATGTGCTGCTGGCACTAACACTGGCACTGGCACTCCCGGATGGAGGCATAGGTGAAACAGGTGGAGTCGCCCCCGGAGCAAAGATGCCGGCCATGGAGGAGAGGAACTCCGGCTGCTGCTCTACTGCTGATACTGTGCTGCTGCATCAACAAATCATCTGCTCAAACCTATCAACAGGTGAAGCGAAGAAGGTGCATGGCTCGGCTCAAGAGGCGTGAGTGGAGGAGCCATAGGTGTCGACCCAACACCGACGCAAGATGGACCCTGCGGATCTGAATGGCTATCGCTCAAGGGAGGAACCCCTGCAAGCGACTCAATCAAGACGGGCCGAAGTCTTTGAACCCTTAGGAGGCATCCCTACATTAAATCAAAGGATGCAACCTGTCGGATTCTAAGTCACATAATCCATCCACACAACAACAACACAGCACAACACCAAAACAAACCACATGCATTCCATTAACCAAAATCGTCGCAATACAAGTAGTGCAGCAATACATGAATCACGACTAGGAAAGCATGAAAACAACAACATCTAACACTTCAAACAACCACAACTACTACAACCACTAAAACTACCACACTACAACAACTCCAACTACAAGCCAACAACGGCTACACAAAAAGAAACACCAAACAAAGCAAAGACGGCCCCGACGATGCTACTCGTCGGAATCGGGAGATGGAGGCGGAGCACCCTTATCCCGCAAGCAACACGGGATAGACTTCAAAGTCCGGGACATCTTCTTACTTGTGCTTAACCAAGCCTCGAAGATCCACCATCTCCTGGCGTAAAGCACCTTGCCCTTCTTCAAGCCGTGTAAGACGGGCATCTCGGGCAGTGCTGCGCCCTGCTCTGGCACCACGGGAGGAGAGCGATCACTCGAATCCTGTGCCCCAATCTCTTCCTCGTCTTGCTCTGCTTCTTCCTCAGACTCCGCACCACCTTCAGCATAACTCTCATCATCACTCTCCGCCTCACCCTCAGAGGCAAGCCGACCAGAACCAACCTCCATCAGCTTAAGGGTCCTCAAGTTGATATAGCGAACAGGGACCGGCTTCTCGGCTCCAAGCCTATAGCCAAACTCATGTGCGATCTTGCAAATGAGGCGGCCAAAGGGAAGAGACTCGGTCCGTCTACTCGAACGAGCGATGAGAATAATCTGACGCAGGACGTACGTCGGCACACACTACCACCTGATATAGAAAATCTACCATCAGGCGCGTACACTCGCTGCGGTTGCTCCACCGGGGATACACATTGAACGTAAAGATGTGGTGAAGCAAACGGAAGTCGTCCGTCATGTGAGAAGCCAAAGACTCCTATTCGGCTGCCATTCGACCAGACGACCACACAAGGATCGCGACGATCCTTCTCGCGCACACCATTCTTCTCGCTGGCATGCACTTCCCCAAGTGGCACCTTCAAGAGTCGGGATATCAAAGCAACATTGACAATTCCAACTCGACCGCTACCACAGGAAATCTTGAACTGCAGAGGATCCAGCGAAGGCTCCAGAATAAGGCCCGAACAGTGCTAGCATTCGCGCGATACTCGCCTTTGAACAAGGGACCCCAACCAGCCCCTTCTAGGCGCTCCAACAAAAAGAACTCACCAAAGAGCCGCGGATCAACATGAGCCTCAAAAAGGACTCTACGCCCCTCATAGACTCCATGCGATTCCGCCAACAAGGTCCTACTGACAGGAGCTCGAGGATCGAGGTCCCGCTTCGTTTGGAACTCGCGCGTGGCGGACGTGCTAGCGGCGGCACCTCTCGGCCTCCGTGCACGGGTTGGGCGGCTCGGCCCGGCGTCATCCACGGGCGCTCTCTTCTTCCCCATCAAGGAAAGAAGGGAAGAAATGGAAAAGATGGCCGCACAATCTCAAAGAGGGCCATGAGAAATGAGAGAAAGAGAGAAATAGGAAGATGGTGAAGCTTCCACACAACTATGAGCCACAAAGGGAATGAAAGGGCTCAAATGAGAGGGAAAATGGAGAAATCAGCAATGGAATAGAAGATTTGAGAATGGGGTGATGGGTTTGCACGAAAATGGAAGGAAGATGAAGATTTGGGAGAGATTTGAGAGAGTTTGGAGAGGTTTTGAAGAAAAGGAGAGCTTGGAAGAGGGTTTTGTAAAGGAAATAGGTAAAAGGAGTGGTTTTAAAGTGAAACCCGTGGAGGGGTGGGCCACACAAGCCTCATGGACGATCGGCCCGCGTCGGCCCGGCCCGCCGACCGGCGATCCCTCGCCGGAACCGGGCGATGGCATCGCCCGGTCTCGGACACGGCGATGCCTAGCCGATTTGGCGAGGTCCTCCTGGTCCTCCTTGGTCCAAATGATGTGGTTCCCCCCCTGGGTCCCACGGAAAATGCCCCGATTGGCCCCTTGTGTAATTTGAAGTTTATCGGGTCATTCTGACAGAAATCTGATACAAACAGCGATTTTTGGAAGGTTTAAAAATGAATAATGGGAGGGTAGACCATCTACACTCATTAATAGAGGGTCTAGAACAGGTTTCGGGTCGCTGTGTGTGATCAGGTAAGGGTACAGACTCGATCTCGGCAAAGGTTTTCAGGAAACTTTCGCCGATAGAAACTACGGAGCACAAACACAAAGCGATGATAGACCCGCACCCAATTACACTATAGTGGTGACAACGTGCGGTGTGTGACCATAACCCAGGTCCGGTTTAATCCAGATCATGCTCTGATACCAACTTGTAACGCCCTGAAATTCGGGGGTCGAGCATAACTCAGCTCCTGAGTTCCAAAACATCACTTATGCAACATAATTAATGAATGATGTATGTTGACTGTATTAGCACATAAACATGGGATAGATTAAGCCAAAACGCAGATATGATTCATGGATAAGTGAATAAAGCAAGCGGAAGACTTATAGTAAAATATTTTTACAAGTGTAAGTCCCTAATTACATATACAACCAGATCGTGTAAAAGTGTTATTTATCAAAATTATAAGTACAAGTTACATCATTTTAGATCCCAAAATAGTAATCCCATAGGTCCCGCGCAACTGACCGAGGCTCGCTAGAACCCGTCAGAAAACTGCATATAGGAGAAGGCAGCCTCGTCGTCATCCAGCTCCCGCTCTGCCTCAGACGTCGCATCCACATCTGCAACATCAGGGCCTAAGACAGAGTCTGGTGGGTGTGAAACACCGCCCCAGAAACGTGGGAGTGAGTGATCAACTCAGTGGAACAATAAGGCACTGGTTAACATGTTATCAGTTCAATCAAACAGTAATGATAAAGCAGGACAATTAAATAAATCCTAAGTACTCTTATTAATGCAGGTATGAATGCAATATGATGCGTGCCCTCACACGTACACCCTCAGCGTCTTCATCTTACGTTACGCATGACATCGCCTCAAAGTGCGCCACATCTACAAAGCACATGCAAATGCGGTGCATGGTTATGATTACCAAGTTGTTATTAGTCCAATTCATACAGCAGGATTGGGAAGCTAAGATACCTTCCTCATATCACCATCCAAACAGTGATCCATACTAGGGTCGTCAATCCTAGACATTGCATACGATCATATAATTGAGGTCGTAGCAAAGGGCTCGTCACCAATCAATGCACGCCTTTCATGCCCTTACTACCACAGATCGGCTCGTCACCTCCTTGCGGTATCCAGGTATGCTCGAGGTCACTACAAAGGGCTCGTCACCAATCAATGTAGGCCGACAAAGACGAATATAGTGTCCCATACCACCATAATCGGCTCACGAGTTAAGTTGCTCACGGTCACTACGGGAGGCTCGTCACCCCGCGTAGGCCGCGCTCGACCACGGTGTCCCATACCACCATGTCCGGCTCATGAGTCTTAGCGGATCAGGTACCATGGTTATTAGGATTTCACTGGTAAGTTCGGTACCCTAGATTCAAGCAGTAGCGTCCATACATGGTTAACATACACTGGACAATCGGGTTATTTGACGAACTCGACTAGCACGAGCGCACGTTGAATTGCTCGACATGGAGTGCGCAAACACTCCGCGTGGTCGAACCACTGCCGACAACTCTAATACGACTCGGGTTCGTCTAATGCGTCTCACGTGGCGAAAGCAATCTCAACCACGACCATAGGGTCAATTACCGATTTCCTGGACTAAGGCATAGTCCCAAACATCCTACACTACGACAGATATTCATATGGAATGTAAAACAGTAATGGATCAACAACTCAAATCATGTTACATACACATCTGAAGAATAATCAACTTAATATAAATGTAAGCATAGGAATGCTTGAATTTAAATAACTTGAAATGTAAATGCATAAAGGAAATCATGCGCATCCATAGAAGTATTGAGAACCACTTCTCAACGCCCACACTTAGTGTAATCAGTTACACTTAGGTCATTCATGCATTTCTACAAACACTTAGCATTCATGGAACAACATACATGACGTATGTTGAAACACATGCACTTAGACATTTCCTTTTACCAAGGAGTTGTCATACATGCATCTAGCATACATACATGACCAATAATCATGGCAAGCACAAGTGCGTATTTTATACGTATACGGTACTTTATAAATATACTTAGAATACACAAATCTCAATATAGCACATGCATATCAGGAAAGCAATGCAAACATAACATTTGACATGTGAAATCTCATCCATAACAAGAATAAATCACTAACTGGGATTGAAAGCCTTGAAAACCATAACCTATACACTTAAAGTCCGCACCTTAAGCGAGAAATAGAACACCGAACTGATTTAGACGAGTTGTCTTCGACAACGGCGCAAGAATACCCTAAAATAAGGATAGAAATGAGATACAACAACACCAAGTCTAATCTAAGCTCTAACACAGGTTAGGGTTAGTTTAACTTACCCCAAAAGAACTCAGAATCGTCAGAGGAACGATTCAAAGTAAAGGTTCAAAGGTGAAGAAGAACAAGGAAGAATCAAGATGATTCACCAACCAATCTCTCTCACTAACTCTCTCTTTTCCACTCTCTTTCCAAGCTAGGGTTAGAGAAAATTCGTATGGAAATGAGAACTAGGGTTTAAGGACTATATATAGGCCTTAAAATGATGGAAATAACCCTATGGTCAAGGTATACTTAGGTTATAACCAAAGTACGCCTTTCTCGATCCAACGAAGCACTTGGTGGGCCTATAACCACGAAAGGTCGGACTTAAGCTCACCGACCATGGATCTAGGTCAGTGAGTTTTCGCACCGACCGGCTCCAGATCGCCGTGGCGGACCACACTCAATTCAACGGTCACAAACTCGATCGAGTCCACAAGCACTAGGATATGCCTGGGCCAACCATCCCGATCGAGGGTGAAATTGGGTCGAAATCCAACGGTCTTAATGCTTAAAATCGTCGCGACTGCGACACGACTCAGATTTCATAAAAAGCTTATTAAATTCCAACCGTTCTCACACTCTTCACTCCGAACTCAACCAAATCGACCCAGAACATCAGATCGACTTGATTTTTGAGGTGAAGACCAAGCCCAACTCAGTGACCGCAACAGCCTAAGATCATCGCCATCGGACTTTCGACGCGCGGTCTAGGTCCGATCCAGGTCTTCCAAAAATTCCCCAGAACAACTGGATTTAGCGATGGATCCCAGATTTCAGAGTAACGTAGCGCTCACTAATCTGCACGTTTAGAGCCATGCAGATACGATTTAAAGTGATTGATGCGAATTTCACAAGCAATCAAGTAAAGCGCTAATTACCCCAAAAACAACTACTTGAGGAAAGATTAGCACAAAAATTCCAAGGTCGTTACAACTTGTGAGACTGAATGTTGAACATCTACGTCGACATCAAGTTGGTTCTACCAGGCTGCTTCAGAATCGTCATACTGATAAGTATTTTACTTTTTTCTGTAATTCAATTCTATTTGTTTAGTTGGTGAGATTGTTCCAGAAAATCTCCATTTGTGGTTTGTCTGTGGTGGTCTAGAAAACTCAGAGCGTGGGGTTTTTGAATTGTTTAAGCCCACTTGAAAGACACAATTGTGAAGGTTTTAGATGAACCTCGAAAAACCTATTTTGATTAGTGAACGCTAATATCCCGAGGGAGTGGAATATCGGAGTAGATATTAGGAGTGGAGTAGTTGTGTGGCTACTGTTTAACAGTTGGTGTACACACAAGCGAACCACTATAATTCTTTGTGTTTGGTGGATGTGTGGTTTATTTCTTTATCTTTTATGATTCAAGATTGTGGGATGTATTTGTAGATGTGAATGTTGTAATCTTTACATTTCAGCATTATGTAGTGAATGTTGTAGTAGATTAGTTTCTATTTCTTTCATATCCTCTTCAGTTTAAGTTTTTGATACTCACCCACGTTCTAGTAAGTTTGTCCTGCCATAAACCAGGGGTTTTTGGTGTCAGGTTGTCCTTAGAACCAAGTTGGTATCAACTTCTTAATACTTGACTATTGAGGTTGTTATTTGCTTTGGTTAATTGCATTTATTTGGTTATCTTATTGTTTATATTTCGCTTATTAATTTTTATTTGGCATAGTCTTATCCCCCTCCCCCCTCTCCCTTTAGGACATATTGCTCGACCTTTACAAGTGGTATCAAAGCCTAATAGCTTGTTTATTTGGATTTAATTCCTAAGCTAACCAATCTGAGCATTTAAGATGTCAAATTTTGATAGCCTTTCAATCACTAAGCCTCCACCTTTTGATGGCTCTAATTATGCTTATTGGAAAGCCAGAATGAGAATATTCTTGAGGTCTATTGATGAGAATGTGTGGCAAGCCACAGTAACTAAATGGACTCCACCTACTATTGAAGTTCTAGGCCTTGATAGAAATAAAACTCTAAAAGTTGCTCCTTATAGTACTTGGACCACACTTCAGAAAACTGAGAGTAGTGTCAATGCTAAGGCTTTAAATGCAATCACTTGCGCGCTATCGCCAGATGAATTCAAACGAATTATATCCTGTGATACTGCAAAACAAGCCTGGGATATCTTAGAAATGACATACGAGGGTACGACTACTGTCAAGAAGTCTAAACTACAAATCCTCACCACTAGATTTGAGAAAATACGTATGTAAGAAAGTGAATCATTCATGGACTTCTATACTAAGTTGAATGACATAGTCAACTCTATGTGGGGTCTTGGAAATAGCATCCCAGAAAGCAAAGTCTATGCAAAGATACTACGCTCACTACCTGAAAGGTTCAATTCAAAAGTCACGGCCATTCAAGAACTTCGTGATACAGCCATATGCAGGTTGAAGAACTGGTTGGTTCTTTATAAACCTACGAGTTAAACTTTAAAGCTCCGAAAGGTAAATCTATCGCTTTTAAATCTTCTAAAAGTATTTCTCATGAAAATAACAATTCTGATTTTGAAACTTCTGAAGATGATATGACCCTTTTAGCTAAAAAGTTTTATAAGATTTTCAAAAGTAAAAAGAGGGTTGATGTTCAAAAACTTGTTGAAAAAAAAGATCAAGATCTAAAAACTGGAAATCTTTAAAAGACACCTAATGCTACAACTGCCATGAATATGGGCATCTAGTAAACAAATGTCTTAAAAAGGACAAACCTAAAAAGAAAGGTATGTTGGCTACATGGGATGAATCTTCTTGCTCTAAAGCCTCTTCTGAGTCAGAAGATTCTGAAACTGAGTCGAGTAATGATGTTAAAGCCCTAATGACTCTAGCCAAATTTACTTTCTTAGATAATGATACAACCAGTGAAGAAAATCTGGGAAGTGATCATGAAAATGAAGACGATCTTCAGGATGCTTATGATGCCCTATACAGGGAAAGTTGTAAAATAGCTATTAAATTAAAACTACAAAAAGAAAAGTTTTCAAAATTGAAAGAAAATTTTAATAATCTGATTTTGAAAAAATCGCACCTTTCAGATTACTTTGAAAAAACTAAGTGTGACTTAGATTTCAAAACATCCCAAGTTGAAAACTTAAAATCTGAAAATGAAAACCTAAAACTAGAAGTCTTTTCACTTTTGAGTTTGAAGGATACTTAGAGGTATGCCTAAGGTGACCCTAAATTAGAAAAACTTCTATCCGAATCTAGAAAATGTGGTGATCGATCTAGATTGGGCTATACTAAAGATACTCCTCCCAAATATAAGAATACTCCTCCTAAATTTGTTAAAGGAGAGTCTTCTAACTTAAAAGGGAAAAGCTTGAATCAAAATGTTTCTAAAATGACTAAAACTTTTCAATCTTTAAATCCTAAAAAGAACTATATCAACTATAAAAATTAGAACCATAACCCTTTAGCTGAGAAAATTATAGACTTGCTTAAGGAGCTCTTAAAATCTAACTCAATGGGTAGGACATATAACTATTATAAACAGAAAAAGACCAACTATGGTCCTAAACCCAAAACTATAATGAAATGGGTCCCTAAGGTTGCTTGTTTGGTTGCTCACACCACATTCAAAGCCACGAGCCATTCAAAGTGGTACCTAGATAGTGGTTGCTCCAGACATATGACAGGTGACAGGAGTCTCTTCACCAGTCTTAAAGACATGACTGATGGTTTAGTCACATTCGGTGATGGTAGCAACTGCAAAATTGTTGGCCAAGGTATGGCTCAAGTCCCTAACCTCCCTCTATTTGAGAATGTTTTATATGTAGAAGGTTTAAAACATAATCTACTAAGCATTTCTCAAATTTGCGATAATAATCACAGTGTAAAATTTTCAAACCAAAAATGTGAAATCTTAAATAAGAATGGTTCTATAAAATTAACTGGTCACAGAACTTCTGAGAATTACTATATAGTTAGTGACTCAAGCTCTTCTAAATTATCGTGTTACATGGTCCATACCGATGAGACCGAACTATGGCATAAGCGCCTAGGACATGTACACTACCATGACTTGTATAGATTGATCAAAAATGAGTTGGTAATAGGTCTACCCAAAATAAAGAAAGTGGATAAGATATGTGGCAAGTGCCATATTAGTAAACAAACCAGGAGTGCTCACAAAAAGATAGACTCTAATGCCACATCTAAACCACTCGAACTCCTCCACATGGATCTCATTGGACCAACTAAAACGAAGAGTCGAGGTGGCAAGAAGTATATTCTAGTCATTGTAGATGACTTTACCGGGTATACTTGGGTAGTCTTCTTAAGAGAGAAATCTGAAACTCTCGACGAAGTAAAAAGGGTACTTAAACATATTCAAAATGAAAAAGAGTTACAAGTCACTAAGATCCATAGTGATTATGGTTCTGAGTTTAAAAATAACAATTTTGAGAAATTTTGTAATGACCAAGGAATATCACATAAATATTCTACTCTCAAAACACCACAACAAAATGGGATAGTAGAAAGGAAAAATAGGGTGCTTCAAGAAATGGCTAATGTAATGTTAAACAGTATGAAGCTTCCTAAAAATCTCTGGGCTGAAGCCGTAAATACTGCTAGTTATATAATTAACCATGTTTACATTAGAAAATCAAATAATAAAATGGCTTATGAGATGTGGTTTAATAAGAAGCCTTCTGTCAAATACTTTTGAGTATTCGATAGTAAATGTTATATCTTACATGACCGAGAACATTTGAGTAAATTTGACACTAAGATTGATGAATGAATATTTTTAGGGTATGCTCTAAATAGTTGAGCATATCGGGTACTTAACAAAAGGACCGATCTAATACAAGAGTCTATTAATGTAGTCATTGATGATCATATGAATACACCTGTCTTAAGTTCAGAAGATGATGAAGTTCTTCAAATTGATAAATCAGACTCTTCATCTAATCAAAATAACACTGAACTACGATCAAATAAAGATCATCCTACTGATCAAATCCATGGAAATTCCCTCACTGGTGTACGTGCTTGTAAACAATTAAAAGATATGTGTAATTACATGTGCTTTACATCTCAGATGGAACCGGCTAACGTAAAAGAAGCCCTTACTGATGAAAACTGGATTGTAGCTATGCAAGAAGAGCTCAATCAGTTTGTAAGAAATGATGTTTAGTATTTAGTTTCAAGACCAACTAATAAACATATTATCGGAACAAAATGAATTTTAAGAATAAGTCTAATGAACTTGGTAACATAATTAGAAACAAGGCTAGGCTGGTTGTACAAGGTATACTCAAATTGAAGGTATTGATTATGATGAAACCTTTGCCCCAGTAGCTCGTCTTGAATCAATCAGAATGTTTATATCCATTGTGTGCTTTAAAAAATTCAAAATATATCAAATGGATGTTAAGAGTGCTTTTTTAAATGGTGATTTGCATGAAGAAGTATACGTTGAACAATCAAAGGTTTTTGAAGACCCTAAGCATGCTAATCATGTTTATCGCCTAGAAAAGGCACTCTATGGATTAAAACAGGCTCTCAGGTCATGGTACGAGAAATTAACTAAATTCTTGTTATGTCATGAGTTTGTAATGGGAAGTGTAGATAAGACATTATTTGTTAAGAAACATGAAGATCATATTTTAATTGTGCAAATCTATGTTGATGACATTATCCATGGATCTACCTGTGCTAACATGACTATTGAATTTGTAGATCTTATGAAATCCAAATTCGAAATGAGCATGGTTGGAGAACTAGATTATTTCCTAGGGTTGCAAGTCAAATAGCTTCCTAATGGATTCTTCATCTCTCAAACCAAATATGCTCTGAACTTAGTTAAAAGGTTTGGATTTGAGAGTGAAAAGAATTTTGATACTCCAATGAGTACCACTCTGAAACTCTCTAAGGATTCAACAGGTATGAGTGTGGATCCTAAAATATATCGCAATATGATAGGAAGTTTACTTTATTTAACTGCGAGTTGACTGGATCTTGCTTTTAGCATTGGTATTTGTGCCAGATATCAATCGGACCCTAAAGAGTCCCACTTGATTGTTGTTAAGCGAATTTTACGATATGTCGCTAGTTCAGCTAATCTTGGTCTTTGGTATCCACATGATACTAGTGTGCAATTAGCTGGTTACACAGATGCTGATTGGGCAGGTAACATTCATGATTGTAAATCAACCAGTGGTGGTTGTTTCTATGTCGGGAACTGTCTAGTTTCCTTACTAAGTAAGAAATAAAGTTCTGTATCGCTCTCTACTACCGAGGCTGAATATATTGTTGCAGGTAATGCATGCACTCAGCTAGTATGGATGAAGAGGATGCTAAGGATTATGGAATTGCGCAAGAATCTATGATGTTTTATTATGATAACACAAGAGCAATTAATATTTCCAAAAATCCTATTCAGCATTCACGAACCAAGCACATTGACATTAGGTATCATTATATTCGTGAAATGATTGGAAGAAAAGATAATTTCATTAGAATATATTCAGACCGAGAATCAACTAGTTGATGTATTCACAAAATCGCTCGATAAAAATCAATTTTCAAAATTGAAATTTGATCTTGGTATGTGCAATATGAATTGATGATTTATGCTCATTTGAATCATAATGTTTGTATATATTATTCTGTATTTTTTTATTTAAATATATGCAAAATTGCACTTTTTGGTGTTACACGACCGATCGTGAAATGCGTGAATTGGGTTTTTATTTGGGAAAAGTGATTTTTCTTCATTTCCTTCTTCTTCTCCATCAAGCCCAGCCACGACCAGTCGAACCCATCTCCGATTACTCTCCGGTTTTTTATTCAATTTTAATTTTCTTATGAATATAAGTTCTTTGATCATCCTTAATCTTGATTTTGCTTCTTGTTTCAAGATTTACGGTAGTTTAATAGTGTTTCTTCCTTAAAATCTGATTTGCTTGGAATCCTTTCATTCCTTTTTGTAAACCTTTGTTTCTTTCCTATTTTGTTGCAATGGAAGGAAGAAATAGAAAGAGAACCACTCACAGTCCCTCTTCTTCCCATTCTGCACCCACCACCGTGCGTCATCTTCGGCCTTCCAAAAAGGATCCCGAGAGTATGCGGGATTTTTATCTTAGAAATGTTATTGTTAAGCATGATCATCTTGAGCTCTTCAACATTGTCCCTCTCCTTCAAACTGTAGGCTGGGAAAACATACTATCTTGGGGCGGTCTTGCATACCGATCCATTACGCAGGGTATGTACACTTGTATTACTGAGTTCTCTCAAGATAATTTGACATTTATGTGTCAACTAGAGAAGGTCCAATTAAGGTAGACCATCATTTGATTTCAGCAATCATGAATATACCTGTTGCTGATGATGGTGTACCCATATCTACTTTACAACCTAGACCTTCTGAAAATGTTAAATAATTGATTATGAGAGTTCTCTATAATATGAATGCAGAATGGAACGACGGTACTGCGCTCAGTTTCAAATATATGTTGCCCAGATACAGGGTCTTGTATCGTATTTTTATTTCAAATGTCTATCCTCGCTCAAGTAACAAGACTGAGTTGACTTCTTTTATGGCCCACATTATGCATTCTGTTGTAACTGACATCCATATCTGTCTTCCGTCTCTTATCTGTCATCATATTATTCAGTTTTGTCTTCACCCTAGTCACTGCGATATTCCTTTTGCTTATCTTATGACCGCCTTAGCTGATCATGCTTTGATAGTTCTGCCTGTAGGGGAAGGTTCTATTAATCTCCATCCATTTAACAACTCTAATATCAACAAGATGAATTTGGACTTGGCTACTAGTCAAGTTGATGGGAATGCTAAAGGAGATGAAGAAGCTGAAGATGCTAATGCTTTACCTCAAGAAGGCGTTAATTTGGACGATTTATTTGATGAACTTGAATCAAATTCTGAGGTTGACCCTGATTATCAGCCTTCTGGTTTCAATGAGAGGTTGCTTACTCTTGAGGAATAGGTGGCTCAGATTTGAGTAACCCAAGATTCTCAATTTGCTTATATGCGCAAATACATGAGGCACATTAATACGGGTTTACATCAAATTAATTCATCTATTCCTGCTCCCTCTTCAGGATCTGATTAGTTATCTTTTGATTTGATGGTATCTGTAATAACTTTATTCTAACTCTTTTCTTATAACTGCTTGGATATTGTTCTTTCAACTCTTATCTATGGTATCAGTTTAGATATTTTGTTTTATTCTATTTGGATGAGTAATTATTAATTCTACTTACTCTCTTATTATCTTCCTTTATCATTATTCGCTTCCTTTGTCATGTTGTGACAAAAAGGGAGAGAACATTAATGATTATATGAGGATAATTATGTGATGATGATGAATGTGGCTAATATTTTATTTTATTTTTTGCAGAGAGCAGTGGCTTAAGGGGGAGGGTTGATTATTGTTGATTATAATATTGATTATGGATCATATCATAATATGCTTGTGGAATGTGTTGATTGAATATCTATTGTGCATATTGTAATTCTGGTTTTGTCACAAATTTGACAAAGGGGGAGATTGAAAGTGTTATGTTGATAAACCCTGAGTATTGTCAAATTTTGGTGTGCCAAACCATTTCAAGTTTGTATCTTGATGTGTATTAAGCTTGTGTATCTGTTCACATTGAATCTTCAACGTTCGTTCTGTTCGTGCTGAATTTATCTTGCTGATATCTATGAGAAACTTGCTGAGATCTTCAAACTGGAAGAAAGTGAAGACTTAGTGTTCATGAACATTGCGGTTCAAGATCTGGAACCAAAAAAGTCCAAGAACTCAAGACCTAGTTGAAGACTGTGTTCGGTATGTTGAGTTCAAGCGTAAAATTTAAAGTTACTGAAGTGATCAATAGTTTGATGGTTCATATGTTCTATCTCATAAGTAAGATATGATTGACGTAGATTGACCTTAGATCATGATTAGATCATTTCATACTTTCGGTCGGTCATTTTGGTCATTTTATAAAGTGTAAAATTTTATTCTTTCGACTAGGCCTAGCACTGGCTCGACCTGCCCAGGATTTGTTATGAATTTTTAAAAATTTGTTGTTGGTCTTCTACCAGTCCTGGAAACTGCTCAACCAGTCGTGTGAATAGTGCTCAACCAGTCGTGTAGTGCTCGACTCATTTTCTAGCGAGTTATCTAGACTCACACAACCAGTCGTGTGGTTTCCATGACCAGTCGAGCAGGCCACTCAACTAGTCGTGGGACCCACAAGACCAGTCGTGCGACTAAAAAATCTTATCGCGCTAGAATTTTTGAAAATCTGTTTGGATAAGGCCAGTCGTAGCTAACAAAAGGCCAGTCGTGTGAATCAAATTTTCACCTATAAATAGTGCTCAAATTTTAGAGTTTTTCATTAAATTCTTATCATTTTTAAGCAATCACTCTGAGTTAGTTTTAAGTACATTGTAGGCTATTTTGTGCATATTTAAGATTCTTTAAAGTAACTCTTGTATTTTGATTTTAATTCTCTATTCCATTCTTATATTGAAAAAGGATATTCGATTTACCCTTTTATGAGATCAAAATCAGAGCAAAGCCCTTACTGATTTAATTAAAAATCATCTAGACTTAGAACCCTATACACTTGTGAGACTGAACGTTGAACATCTACATCGACATTAAGTTGGTTCTACTGGGCTGCTTCAGAATCGTCATACAGATAAGTATTTTACTTTTTCTGTAATTCAATTCTATTTGTTTGGTTGGTGAGATTGTTCCAAAAAATCTCCATTTGTGGTTTGTCTGAGGTGATCCAGAAAACTCAGAGCATGGGGTTTTTAAATTGTGTAAGCCCACTTGAAAGACACAATTGTGAAGGTTTTAGGTGAACCTTGAAAAACCTATTTTGATTAGTGAACGATAAAATCCCGAGGGAGTGGATATTAGGAGTGGAGTAATTGTGTGGCTGTTGTTTAACAGTTGGTGTACACACAAGCAAACCACTATAATTCTTCATGTCTGGTGGATGTGTGGTTTATTTCTTTATCTTTTATGATTCAAGATTGTGGGATGTATTTGTGGATGTGAATTTTGTAATCTTTACATTTCAACATTGTGTGGTGAATGTTATAATAGATTAGTTTCTATTTCTTTCATATCCTCTTCAATTTGAGTTTTTGATACTCACCCACGTTCTAGTAAGTTTGTCCTGCCATAAACTAGTGGTTTTTAGTGTCAGGTTGTCCTTAGAACCAAGTTGGTATCAACTTCTCAATACTTGACTATTGAGGTTGTTATTTGCTTTGGTTAATTGTATTTATTTGGTTATCTTATTGTTTATATTCTGCTTATTAATTTTTATTTGGTATAGTCCTATTCCCCCCCCCCCCCCCCCCCCAGGACATATTGCTCGGCCTTTACAAAAACGGACCAAGAGTTCATCCCAAGTCCAAACAAACTAAGGCCCGACCATTCTCGACACTAATGACCACCAATGACGGGCCTCGCCTTGCAGAAGGAAAATAGCTAATGAGACTCTCTGAATGGTTGGACACTGTATAGTGTCGAATATCCTCTCGATCTTAGTACGCCACAACTCAGCGGCAGAAGGGTCAGGCTCACCCTTGAACCTCGAGGGATCATGATACTGGAATTCATGAAATATCGCGCTCGCACATGGCAAGTTAGATTGCATAGGAACCTTGGCGGTAAGCTGACGGGTCTGAAGGACAGCAGTGATGGCTTGCATCATCTGCTGAAAATGCTCAATCCCAACCGAAACAGTAGGATGAGCGGGGGCGGCACTAGCCTCAGGTGGAGGCACAGGAGAGGCAGGAGGAGCTGGAGCCTCAGAAACTGGAACAACAGGCTCGGGCGGGAGAATAGGCACCACAAGGGGGCAGAATCACAACCTCAGGTGTAGGATCGGGATTAGGGTCTACGATGGGTGGAGCAGGATGTGTTCGGGTCGACCGGGTATCATGGGTGCTTTTACCTCTCGTGCCTCGACCACGGGCGCCACGACCACGGGCGCCACGTCTAGCCGGCATCGTCTACACAACAACAAGGACGATAAACACATAGGGATCAGAATCTTACAGGGTTAACGGAATGAAAGAAACACCCTCAGGATACTACTTGTTCTAAGCTCGCAGCAGATATACAATGTTATCCCAAGTCAGTCCGAGATTACTTGTTATGCTCTGATACCAACTCCTTTCATGCCCCAGACTCGGTGACTGGACTCACAAAACTTGTTATGCTAGCTCTGGCTGTAACAGCCTCCATAGTACCTCATTCTTGGCTCTTGAGACAGGTTTCGATCCTAGGATCCTACACGGAGGATTTCTATATCATAAATTTGATTCAATCGAGCATACCCAAGATCATAGCAATTAAATCTCAGAAAGTAATCATAGGAACGCATTGCAAAATTCACTAGAAATTTAAGCTTTTACAGGTACATAAGGTTCAAAAGGACATACATATGATAAGAAAGAGAAAAGTCTACAACGGGTCCTCAGCACTCTCCAATCCAATGCCCCATCGCTACTGGGCCGACCTAGAATCACCTGCACGCATCAATCGTGCATAAGCTTATAGAAAGCTTAAAGGGCGATGTGAGTGTGTGACAATGGTGTTCAGAAGAATAAGGAGAATGCAGAAGGTGCCAATGAGCAATGCCAATGCCTCCAACCGTGCCGAGGCTAAGCTATGAATGCAGTAAGTCATATCAAGGCTATGCAATGCAATACATGAGTATTGGGCGCCATACCAAGCTGATGCAATATAAGGCTATTACAGTCGATGCAAATGCAATGCGAAGTAACGCTAGTCCTCATATCCAATCTATATATCAAGTACAGTTCCATCATAAGGAATCCACCGGGGTCAAGTACACTGCTGGATGACTACCACTCTGTGAGACCCGAACAGTCAAACGAGCATAAGAGACCTCATTACCCACTTGTGGATAGCCAATCACCAATGAGGCTAGACGGTAGCAGACCCATTTCACGAGCTGGTCAAACTCAGCCTAGCTATGCCCCCCTCACTCAAGCGGGTAAGGCCAAACCTCATCTCAACCGACCTAGCAATAGTGGGAGTCGCGACCTAATAGTACAAGGCCCTCATGTGCTCATGTTTTCCACTCGGTCTCAGCATTAAGGCGTCTCGTCGGTACCGTAGAAATTTAGGGGCTTTCACCCAGGGACATCCTATGTACCCCAATGCTCAAGTATCATTTCTGGTGGCCACACATGGCCATCCACAGTATCTCTGTGGAGGTAAAAGCCTTAATGATGCTCTAGGTCAATAATAACTGTGTCATACAATGCGGAATGCATGAATCACAACAATCAACCATGCATCAGCTCTACGCCTACAGTGCGGTCATGAGGGTTACTCCATCAATCAAGGAGTCCCATGACAGTTTGCCCAACGACGCCATCCATGCTCAATCACTCCCAAGCCAAGCATACATATGATGCACATGGGAATGAGAATGTCCAAGTATGACATGCAACGACAATGTACTCACTATGACAAAGTCGGTCTAAACACATGGTGCACATGGGGATCAAATACTAAAGGTGATATAGCATGAGGAGAAGAATGGACCAAAATCAAGATCTAAGGTGGACATTTAACCACTAATAGATGAGAGTAGGCCTAACAAGGGGGCCTAGGGGTACACGATGTGGACATTTAACCACCATTGTCCCCAAGAAGGTGGCCCAATAAGGAAACTAGGCATGGATAGGCCCATGGCCCATATGCAAAAAAAAAAAAAAGAAGGTGGGCAGCCTTATATATATCTTTAATACCACACGATGGGCCTCTAGGAAATGGCCCAAATGCTACATGCAATACTCATGGGCCCAAAGGGAGAAGACATGGCCCAAAACAATGGCCCTTAGCCCATGCACCATAATAACGAATGGGCAGCCCATATACCCAAAACAATGGCCAAGGTATATCCAACAAGAGTCAAAGTGGGCCTCACAACATCAGCCCAAAACTGGTTACAATAGACGGGCATCAAGGGCTCAACTACACACACAACATCAGACCACAAAGCCCACACAAGGAACAATCAGCCCACCAAAAATACTGGGCCAAGGGTGGACGTCCAATGCTATGGGCCCACTGGATGGCCCAAAAATTTGGCCTACGATGGCCCTCATAATCCACCCAAAAGTGGGCCTCAAAAGGCACTAATTAAGCCTAAAAATACCTCAGGAATAAGGCAAGATGTGTGCATAAAACACCCTCAAATCTGGTGGGCCATACAGCCCCAAAACAAACAACTATGGGCAGCAACTCAATGCCCCTTGCTAGAATTCCAACCCACCCACTTCCTCGGCCTGCTGGAGTCCAGCAATTAATTAATTTACATAAAATACTTGCTCCTTGGTGACCCACACATGTCAAAGTGGGCCCCACCAGATGAAGGGAGAGAATACAACACATATATCAAGTGGGTCAGCACAGTCCAGCAACAGCCCAATAAGGTTGGGCGTCCTAAGGTTGGGCGGTCCCATAGGGGCCTGGACGGCTGCCCCTAATAAACACCATGGTGGGCCCCACTTATGGATGTCCCACCGGGGGGTGAGCCATGTCCAAGTGGGCCACACACATGGAGGAACGGCTAGATAAAATACTACATCAGGGTGGACCAAATGGGGTGGACAGCCAGCCCATGGCTAGACGTCAGCCCAGCTGGAACATCCAGCTGTGGGCTGCTAGTCCAGCTTCAAAACACCTCAAAATTGGGTGGAAAAGTGGCCCACGCACACTTGAGATGGGTCCCTACATGATGGGCCAAATGCGAGGCCATAAACTCAAGCAATCATGCAATCAAAACATGGATAGAAAGGTTGGAATAAAAAATTTGCTGCATAAAAATGTTGTTGTCCACACCAATGTACACCCATTAGAATGGGCCCAGGCGCATCCAAAAGAGGGAAAATATGTGGCCAATGACCACCCCTAAAAGTCAAGCAAGGTGAGGTCCACAAAAGTGGCCCACCACTCCAAAAATCAAGCTGATAAAAGTGTTTTCCCTTCATATAGCATGGCTGGACGGTCCAAAAAATTGGACCATCCACCCCTGCGGGCCTACTCCTTTGGGTGCATTGTCGAGGGCGGATGGAGATGGGGTTCAAAATACATCAAGGTGGGGTCCACTCCTCTAAGGGACACCCCACATAAGGGAGAAAATAGGCTACAAACATGGGTAAACTCCATGCCAAAGATCAGCTACATCAATCCATGAAATAGTCCAGAATTTCTGGACAGCAATATGTTGCTGGACATACCAGTCCATAAGATGAAGGATAAGGAGAAATACATTAGATAGGACATGGTGTGGCCATCTTTAGTGGGCCCCACAAATGTCCAGACCAAAATCCTAGGCCACAATACCTTCCATGCAACAAATAGGCAGTAAGTAGGACACCCATGCACAGGAAATGGACAGCATGGGCGTCCCACCTTGCTGAAATTTCTGGACATCCTAGGCCCACCAAATGAGCCACACTCATCAGGAAATAAATAAGGAAGAGAGTGAGAGAGAGAGAGAGAGAGAGATGATCCGGCCATAAGAAGGGCTCCGCCACTATGAGCCCTTCAAAATCAATCACAACCATACATCATGCATACATTAACAAGTACGTCTTGGATCTTAAACATGAATGGGTCTAGAATCAAAATCTAAGGTGGGGATGCCACCCCCACTAGGGATCTAGGTTCTAAATGATCCAATCATGCCATGATATTTAGAAAACTACCATGATGTGGCCCATAGAGAATGGCCCCATGCATAGATCATGCATGCACATGGTGGGCTGTTGGCCACACCCATGGGATTATGTAGGATCTCCACCATTGATTGGTGGGTCCTACACCTCCCTCACGAAAGAAAGAAGAAGATCTAAACAAGGAAATCAGAATTTCTATTCTAGGAGAACACCCATCTCTTGGATCTTCAAGCTTCTACCATCATCATGTTCCTCAAGCTTCAAGGGTCATAAATTTATGGCCAAGATGGGATTGTAATGGTGAGATGGAGGGGAAATAAGGAAGAAAAGGGGCTGGAATGGAGGGAAGATGGGCTGGACGTCCAAGGCTAGTAAAGAAAGAAAGAAGAGAAAATGAAAGAGAAGGGAGAGAGAGAAGTTGTTGTAGGGGAGTTATGATTGCATGTAAGGTTTTGAGAAGAAAAAGGCAATGATGAATTTTCTTGTTTAGAGAAGCAATGATGGGTTTTGGGGAAGAAAAATCATCATGAGTTGCTAGGCTTTAGGTAGGCTAGGTGGGGTAGCCTTTATGGGAGAAGGTGCACTAGGGTGAGACCTATGGGAAAACGTGTATAGCCACTAGGTGGGTCCCATAAACATGATCAAAGGCTCAAAATGATGCGCGCCTACATATTATGATCTACAACTCGGATGGACGCACAAGACGCGATGTTGGAACTGCGGCGACGATGCGGACAAGATGGCATAGGTTTCAAGTCGATCTGAGTTAGGTCAATGTGACCAACTTAAGGATGACTACAAACACTACCCGAAGGTCACGGGTCATCGGGATTCGACCGGTAGGACCCCGTGACCTAAAGAGATGGCGTGCATACTTGGGTTAGGGTCTTATAATAGGGCTCACTGGGCCCACCTTGAACTGGGGAACTTGATAGATGGAGTAGATCATCCTCATGTGGACCCCACCTAATAAAAAATATATATATAAATGTTGGCAGTCAGCGACCAACAGGCGCTGCTAAGAGAGGAAATGCTAGTTGGGCATGTGGAAGGGCCTCACTTGTGGGACCCACCATGATGTATGTACTTACCATTCATCCAATTTTCCATATCATTTTAGCCAAGGGGCCCAATAATCAAGTAGATCTAAACGCCCAAACCTACCCAATGTAGGGCTCATTGGGCCTGTCATGAACTGGGGAACCTGAAAGACGAAGTGGATCATCCTCATGTGGGCCCCACTTGATGATAAATATAAAAAATGCTGGTATGAACTAGGGAACCTGATAGATGAAGTGGATCATCCTCATGTGGGCCCCACTTGATGAAAAAATATAAAAAATGCTGGAAGTCAATGACCAGCAGGCACTACTGAGGAGGAAATGCTCGTTGGGCATGTGGAAGGGCCCCACTCGTGGGACCCACCATGATGTATGTACTTATCATTCATCCAATTTTCCAGATCATTTTTGCCAATGGGCCCAAAAATTAGGCATATTTGAATCTTGGGTGGATTGTACCATAGGGAACTATGGTGTCAGGGGCACTACCCCCTTATTACAGCAACTGGGGTCCCACTCGTAGAACCACCTTGATGAATGTGTTTCATCCATGTCATTTGTCTATTTTCCCATATCATTTTAGGACACTGACCTAAATATGAGGTTGATTCACACCTCATGTGGACCACACCGTAAGGAACAGTTGGGCCGAGAAACCCCCCCGCAAACGTCAGACGCTACCTATTACAGCGTGTAATGTGGGAGTGGTGTTGATGCATGTATTTAATCTACATTGTCCATCCTTCTTGCCAGATCATTTTATCCCATGGGACAAAGTCTGAGGCAGATCAAGATTGCAGGTGGGCCACGTGACAGAAAACAATGAGGACAATGATGTGCACTATTGAAACCTTCCTAAGGCCATGAGGCCTATTTTCCATCTAACTTATGGCAGGGTCACATGCCCAAGATGAATGGAAAACACAAATATCAACTCAACCCAACACTTCCTGGGCACATGACACCACACTACTAGTACCAAATTCACCGGTTGGGAATTTAGTGAGCTTGGTTCCTGAGTTTGGGACATGACAAGAGATATCAGAATTACTATGTTTGATGGTATCACACGTACAGTTTATAATGTGTAGCATGTACTAAACCTATGGAAGAGTCTTCTGTCATTGGAAAAGTTCGATGAAGATGGCTATAAATTTTCGGGTGAAAAAAATCAATTGAATTATAAAGGGGGCAATGGTGGTGGCGAAAGGAGATTTAATGGGTGGTTAATATTGTTTGATTGGAAATACTGTAGTTGGCTATGCTATTGTTATTAATATTGTGATAGACTTTATTATAATCTGGCACAGGCAATTGGGCCACATGAGCGAAGACTAAAGATACTTCTTGATTGAAATTTTCTTCCTAGTTTAAAGTTTGTTAATTTAGATTTTCGTGAGAATTGCCTATTTGAAAAACTTCATAGAGCTTGTTTTCCTTTATCCACTGCGAAAAGTAAGGACGTTTTAAGTTTAATTCATTCTGATACTTGGGAAGCTTTAGTCGAATCCTTGAAAAGTTCAAAGTATTTTGTTTCCTGTAACACCCCGAATTTTAAGGGTCAAGCAAAGCTCAACTCCCGAGTTCCAACGCATCACTTATACAACATAGATAATGATGTTTAAATATTGTCCATATTAGTGCATCAAACATGAGTGGGATCACACTAAATCAGCATATCATACTCCAGAGTTAATGCAAATAAGCAAGTAGAAGACTGAACTAAATATATAAAGTATATACATGTTTCATAACCTCCAGAGTATGAACGTACTACCAGGCTAAATATATACATAATTTGTTTCAAAATATATAAAATGACAAAATGTGAATGTACGACTAATCCATGTAATCCCTATAATCCCTGCGACGCAACTCTAGGTCTACACAGACCCGCCCCAGAGCTACACGTAGGAAAACTCCTCCTCCTTGTCTAAGAAATTCGGCTCTATCGCGTAAGCCTCACTATAATGTGCATCTAAATCAGAGTCTGGTTGATATTTTAAAACACCGTCCCAGAGTGGGATTGAGTGATCAACTCCTTGGTACTATAAGGCAAAGGTTAACATGTTATCAATTCAATCAAGCAGTAATGATAAAGCAATATAGCAATCACTTCTTAATTACTCTTGTTAATGCAATAATGATGCATGCCCTCTCCTGTACTCCCTCAGCTACTTCATCTAACGATCGCGCATGGCAAACTCCCTAGACGTGTGCTTCCTCGCCAAAGCACATGCAATGCAGTGCATGATCGTGTTAGCCAAGTAATTTATTAGGCTTATTTATACAGTAGATTCGGGAAGCTAAGGTACCTTCCTTTTTATCATTTACCTAAACAAAGATCCATCTAGGGCTATTAATCCTAGTTAATCACATACGATAAGCAAGTTGTAGGGCATCACCCCTAATGAAAGCAGTGGATCGGCAAGTTCAAGAGTTTACACTCAAGGTCACTTGGGGAGGCTCGTCACCTCAGCATAGGCCTAATTTATACTCGAGGTCACTACGGGAGGCTCGTCACCTGAACGTAGGCTGACAGCTTGAATACGGTGTCCCATACACCACCATATTCGGCTCACGAGTTTTGGGTTGCTCACTGGTCACTACGGGGAGGCTCGTCACCCCAGCGTAGGCCGACAACTCGACCATGGTGTCCCATACACCACTGTGCCTGGCTCATGAGTCTTAGCGGATCTTGGTACCATGGTTAAATGGGCTTTACATTGGTAAGCGGTACCTTAGATTCAAATAGTAGCGTCCATGCATACTAAACACAAATAGGCCAATCAGGTTATTTAATAAGTCCGATTGGTACGATCGCATGCTGAATAAATCGACATGGAGCGCATATGCACTCCACGTGGCCTAACCACTGTCGACAATCACCGTACCGCTCCAATTCATCGGACGTATCCAATGTGGCAAAACTAGTTCGGTTACTTAATCGGGAACCGTTACCGATTGCCTGGACTATATAGTAGTCCCAATCATACTCAAATGTAATAGGTAGTCACATATGTTAATCATAACAGCATTTAACGAACAATTCAAACATAGTTCCCATTTGAGCATTTTATCAAACACATTGAACAAGTTATTATACATATGCATTTCATCCATGAATCACATAGTAACAATTTACATTATATGAAGGATACTATAAATATGGATAAGGTAGTTGAGAATCTTATCCCAACACCCTTGTTAAAAGCGATTCATCAAATAATTTCTCATTCAGACATTTTATCAAACACTTAGAATACACAATACTACATACATAAACTAAATTAGTTATAGCATATATTATGGTAGATCCTTCATAAAGGAGTTGTCATACATACAACAAACATGTATTCTAGATTAATAGTCATGGAAAGCATAAATCGTAATTACACTTTCATTCAAACATTTCAGCAAATACATGAAATGCATTATATATTCACATAGTTCACACACATGTATAGTTTATCGAATACATCACAACTAAGATCATATGGCAGTAATCAAGTCAAACGTAAATCATTGCTGATATTGAAAGCCTTAAAAACCATAACCTAAATGTTTATAGTCTGCACCTTTCGTCGGTTTGCTCGTTTCGAACTCAGTTAGAATCCTACATCCCTGTTTACAGAACAACAGTACCTAAACATTGAAATAGATTAGTTATTTCATTGATTACCCCTATTTAGGCTTCTAAAACAAGTTTAGGGTTAGGATTTCTTACCCAAATCACAGTTAGAATCAATGGTGTAGCGATGGCGGGAAGATGAAATGGCGTATGGAGTCGTGGGAAAGGATCCCAGCAGCGATCTCCCTATCTCTCTCTCTTCTCCTCACTCTTTCCTCCTCTTTTCTCTCTTGTCTCACCTAGGGTTTGAGAAATTCGTATGAAAGAGAAAGGGGGTGGTTTAAGGTCTTTAAATAGGCCCAGAAGTGATGTAAATGGCCCCAAGGCCATGGTATACTTAGGTTATAGCCAAAGGGTGTCTGTTTTCGATAAACAGGGCCCTTAGGAAGGTCCATTTCTCACCTAAGTCATAAAGCAAGTTACCTGGCAATGGATCTATGCTAAGACTGTGTTTATTGTGAGATCTGACAAACTAATCGGCTGTGAAGGACCCATATCAGATCAATGGTCATCGTTCCTCGATCAGGGCCACAAGTATACGGATAAGAGCAGAGAAATTTTCCTGATCCATGGGTAAAGTTTGGTCAGAATCTGATGGTCCAAAGTCTTCAATTTCGCCCGCAAGTGAATGGCCCAATTCACTTAAGTTTCATGTCAATTTCTAAAGATATTCGCGTTTCTCACGCACTTCGCTCAAGGCTCAAGTTGTGTATTTCTGGATACTATTTGAGCTTGATTCCCGCAATGGTTGTCAAGCCCAATAAGGCGGTCATAACCTTATAGTTTCGCGGTAATCAAACTTTCGATGCGCGGTCCAGGTCCGATATAGAGTTTCAATGTGCTCCCGAGAGCAACTAGGTTTTGGAGTTTCTCCTAGGTTTTTAAGTAGTGTTAAGCTAGCTATTTTAATGGTTTTAGGTCTTGCCATTTGTATTAATAGTGCTTCAAACTAAATTCACTGATTATTTAGTTCAGCACTTAATTAATTTTTGTTTAATTCCAAAAGAATTCGATCCTTAAGGACTTCTGCCTGAGGTGGTACTCGAGTCTTTGTACAGATTTTTTTGAGACGTTATAATCTACCCCCCTTAAAGAAAAATTTTGTACCCGAAATCAATACCTTTTTGTACTCCTCGAGGATCTGAGGGTAGTTCTTATGGACTTCAGCTTCCGTTTCCCAAGTAGCCTCTTCCTCAGTGTAGTGAGTCCACAATACTTTCACAAGAGGGATAACTTTGCTGCATAGCACCTGTTCCTTCCTATCCATGACCCGTATTGGTTGAAGTATGTATGTAGCATCTTCACTTAGCTACACCTGCTCCCACTTGATAATGTGAGTGAGATCAGGAACATATTTCTTCAGCATCAACACATGAAATACGTTGTGCATGTCGGCAAGTGGTGTGGGCAAGGCGAGACGATATGCTACCACACCCACTCGGTCTAGAATCTGGAATGAATCGATAAATCGCGGTGTAAGTTTCCCTTTCTTGCCAAAATGGAGTACTCCCTTCATGGGGGAAACCTTAAGAAATACATGGTCCCCAACTTCAAATTCCAACTATCACCGTCTGGTATCAACATAACTCTTCTGTCTACTCTGTGCAGCAAGGAGTCGGTGTCTAATAATATCAATCTTCTCTGAGGTCGCCTGAACCAAATCTGGGTCAATCAGGCTCTTCTCGTCAACTTCCGCCCAACAATGTGGTGCTCGACATGGGCTCCCATACAATGCTTTGTAGGGAGCCATGTCGATGCTCGCTTAGAAGCTGTTGTTATAAGCGAACTCAACATATGAAAGGCAGTCGTCCCAACTGTCCTTGAAATCAAGCACACATGCTCACAAAATATCTTCAAGTATTTAGTTTACCCGTTCCATCTACTCATCGGTCTGTGGGTGGAACACGGTACTAAACTTCAGTTTCACTCCCATTGCTTCCTAGATTCGTGCCAGAAGATGGATGTGAATCGCGTGTCTCGATCCGACACAATCTCCATAGGCACTCCATCCAGTCGTACAATCTCCTTGATGTATGGCCTAGCTAAATCATCTGCTGAGTTTGAAACTTTAATCGGGAGGAAATGAGCCGATTTCGTCAATCGGTCCACAATCACCCAAATGGAGTCATGTCCCTTCCTCGTCTTGGGTAACCCGAAAATAAAATTCATAGATATGAAGTCCCATTTCCATTCAGCATGGGCTGAAGTAAACCAAGAGGTCGGCGATGCTCGGCCTTGACCTGCTGGCATGTGAGACAACGGGATACAAAATCTGTTATCTGGGCCTTCATGTTATCCCACCAGTATAAACACTTCAAATCCTGATACATCTTTGTACTACCGGGATGCATTGCCAATCTTGAATTATGTGCGGCTTCCAGAACCTCTCTCCTCAAGTCATGGAGGTTCGGGACACATAGGCGCCCGCGATATCTCAAATCGTCATCTAAGCCAACCCTCCATTTGGAGTCTTCACTATACTTGCTCGTCTTCTCATTTTCACCAACAGTTCATCTTCCTTCTAAGCCATAATGATTCAGTCATCAATAAATGGTTGTACGTGGATGTGTGTAACGCTCTTGAACGACTCCTCTACTGTAAGCCTCTTTTCGAAGTCTCGCACAAACTCTACCATGTTCCATTCTTCTACCATTAGTGGAGCTGCAAATTCTATTATCTTCTTATGGCTCAACATTCTGCCACAAGGTTGGCCTTACCAGGATGGTAGGAGACCTCAAACTTGAAGTCTTTTAAGGTTTTCATCCAACGATGCTGCCTCATATTAAGATCTCTCTGCATGAAGATGTACTTAAGGCTCTTGTGGTCGCAAAAGAGCTCGAACTCCTCTTCGTAGAGGTAATATCTCTAGAGCTTTAATGCAAAAATAACCTTCGCCAATTCCAAGTCGTGCGTGGGATAGTTTTCTTCATACTTCCTCAACTGTCGCAAGGTGTAGGCGATTACTCTATCCTTCTACATAAGAACACAACCCAAATGAACACGAGAGGCGTCGGTGTAGATAGTGTACTTAACCTCCTGCTCTGACAATACTAGCACAGGTGTAGATGTCAGCTTGTCCTTTAATTCCTGGAAGGCTGCTTCTGCTTTCTCATTCCATGAGAACTTAAGATCCTTTCGAGTGAGTTGCGATAATGGTCTGGCTATCTTAGAAAAATCTTTAATGAAGCGGCGATAGTAGCCTGCAAGACCAAGGAAACTCCTCACTTCTGTAACCGAACCGGGCTACTCCCAGTCCTGAACTGTGGTCACCTTAGCGAGGTCCACGACAATACCTTCCTTAGACACTAGGTGTCCCAGAAATTTGATTTCTTCCTTCCAAAAGTCACATTTTCGGTATTGAGCAAACAACTGATTCTTCCTGAGAGTATTGAAGCTGCTCGTAGGTGCTCTTCGTGATCCTTTCAGCTCTTGCAGCATATCAAAATGTCATCTATAAATACGATGATGAACCGGTCTAGATGCGGTCGAAATACCCAGTTCATGAGGTTCATGAACACTACCGGTGCATTTGTAAGTCCAAACATATCACAAGGAACTCATAGTGCCCAAAACTGGTTCTGAATGTTGTTTTTTGCACGTCTTCATCCCTAACGCGCAATTGATCATATTCGAATTGTAAGTCTATCTTTGGGAAATATTGTGCCCCTTTCAACTGATCGAACAGATCATCTATCCTGGGCAGAGGATACTTGTTCTTCACTGTCACTTGGTTCAACCTGCGATAATCAATATACAATCGCAATGATCCATCCTTCTTCTTTACAAACAAAACAAGTGCTCCACAAGGGGATACGTTAGGTCGTATGAAACCTGAATCCAACAGATTATCAATCTGTCTCCTCAATTCCTCATTTCACATGGAGGCATGCGATATGTAGGTAAAGAAATGGGTGTCGCACCAGGCACAAGGTCGATAGTAAATTCGATCTCGCGCCAAGGAGGTAGTCCAAGTATCGTTCTGAATACGTCCGTGAAATCTTGGACTACATGCATGTCCCCAAGTGTTGGACCATTAACATTCTCTAATAAGGAAGCATAACAACTTATATGGTAGGGCCAACTAATCTGCACTGGGAAAGTAAAGGTCGTGCCCTCAGGTCCATGGGTTGTCACCAATCTGGTATCGCAGTCGATCTCTACCGTCATTTCATTGGGCCAATCCATGCTAAGGATGACGTCGTAATGATGCAGCAGGGTGACAATCAAGTCAATGCGCACCATTCTGCTCCCTAAGTCTATCGGGCAATCTTTACAAAACTTAGTAGCGTCGAAGAAAGTCCCCGTTACAGTAAGGACTCTCACCCCAATCATAGGTGTAGTGCTCAACCCTAAGCGCTTAACTGTAGAGCATGATACTATCGAGATAGTGGACCCAATGTCCACCAATAGAAATACAGGTGTACCTTGAATGTGGGCAGTGACTTCAAAGGCTAAAAGTACTGCAGTTGTTGTCTCAGATGCACCAGCTGTTAGTGCATGTACACGTGTCTATTAAGGATGATTCGGTTGCCTTACCATAGGTCATTGAGGTGGCCTATTTCGAGGTACAGGTGGTCAGTAAAATGGTTGTGTTGGCGGTGTCGATCGTAGAGTTGGAGCTGATATAACTTGTGGTAGCTGACGGTTGATCTTTTGAGGTGACGTAAAACCATTGTCCCTCATCTTAGTAAAGCAGTAGTTGTCTGAATGGCCCATCCTCTTCCAGTAGGTGCACCACAGATCTGATCGTCTCTACTGGGTCGGTGGAGCTATAAGCCTAAGAGGCGAATCCGCACGTGGCCTCTTGCCGAGGAACGACCGATTTGGCATTTCAGGTCGAGGCCTCAGTCCCATTGGTAAACGTGTGTGAGATAGTCTGTTTTCATCCTGCTTAGCTCACAGGGACATGTTCACTAGCTCAGCATAGTTGGGAATGCTAGCGCAACACACTTCGTGCGGATATCGGGCCACAAACCATCTAAAAAACCTGCATTTCCATCGTCTCATCTCCTAAGATCAAAGGAGCATATCTGGCTAGCTCCGTAAATCGGTTCTCATATTCTGACACGGTCATTCCTCCCTGTCAGAGGCGAAGGAACTCACCCTCCTTTTCATTATGGTAAGTGAGGGGGAAGTACTTTCCATGGAAGCGAGTCTCAAATGCATCCCATGTCCACACGTGTCCTGCGGGAACTGTTCGTAGGATGTTGTCCGACCATAGACTAGCCTCCTTCTCAAATATATAGGTGACCAGCTCAACTTATTCTGCCTCAGTGCAGTGCAGCGGCTCAGCATCTTCGAGATGCGATCCAACCAGTATTCGGCTTCCTCGAGTCTGTGAGTGCCCGCAAAGGTGGGAGGTCGAAAGCGCTAGAAGAGTTCAAATAAACCACTGATATTCATATTTCCAGCAGGGTACACAGGTGGTGCAGGCAGGACTGTACTCATGTTTTAGGCAATGAGCCCTGCAATAGTGGCCAAAAACTGTTATTGCTGTTGTATTAAAAATATCATCTGGTCCAACTTATCAGGAGGAGGAGCCGACTGAGGTACATGCTAGTCAATGTAGACATACGGTTCTGTTCTGGAACTGGTGGTGCAAAAGGTGTTGGCCCATTAGTGGGGCCAGTGACCGGCTGTGAATCCGACATAGTCTCAAAATTCGGGCCCAAGCTAGGGTCCGTCTAGCTATCGTTCAGGGGAGGTGCCCCGTCAATCGATCCGCCAAGTGCAAGACATGTCATATTCCAAGTGGTTTTCAGAGGCATTCCCTATATACAACATAGGGTGCAACATGTATAAGATTTCAAATAACTACACTCAACTTTTCCAAGCATTCTACACATTTCAAATCAAAAGAAGCTTCATGCATTTTATTTAACCAAAATTGTCACAATACATAAGATGTGGTATTACATGGATCATGATAGAAGATGCATGTGAGCTAAACTAACAAAAGCTTTAAACATTAAGTACACCAACAACCAACTAAGCCTACCAAGGCTATTATAAAGGAAAACAAGAAACAAGG
Organism: Magnolia sinica; assembly: GCF_029962835.1. Classification (NCBI taxonomy): domain Eukaryota; kingdom Viridiplantae; phylum Streptophyta; class Magnoliopsida; order Magnoliales; family Magnoliaceae; genus Magnolia; species Magnolia sinica. The sequence continues at coordinate 94,604,449 of NC_080574.1, forward strand.
AAAACCCAAAGACGGTTACAACATATGACTAGTCATCCGACTCCGGTGAAGGTGGAGGCGCACCCTTGTCCTGCATACAACACAGGAGAGCCTTCAAGGTGCGAGACATCTTCTTAAATTTCTGTTTCAGATAAGCCTGATTCTCTTCAAGCCTTTACTTCAATTCGGCCTGGGTCTCCTTAATTTCCTGACTCAGGGCGGCTTGATTCTCTTCAATCTGAGCCATGTGGGCTTCCAAGGCGCTTGATCACAGCAGTCATCATATGTAGCAGGAGGAGGTCCCCCATCAGAATCTTCTTCCTCACTGCTTTCCTCATCATTTTCTTGCTCAATGCCTTCCTCTTCACTGCCTTCTTCCATACTTGCTTCCACTATTTCATTTTCTTCCTCTTCTTCTATCTCATATCCATACTCATCGAGCCTTGCTTGTCACTGCCTATGGCTTATTCCATATTGTTGAGCGTAGTATCACTATGATATGGATCGGGCCATGGTTCTCCATATGGAGTCGTAAGTCAAAATTTCAGGCGATCTTACAAATAAGTCGACCGAAAGGAAGTGAGGCATCACCCCGTGTAGATCATACAGTACCCACAATCTGAGACAATACGAATGCAGGTAGGCATAGCTTGTCTCCCTGACCAGCTCTGTATAAGAAATCTACCATGAGCCGAGTAAATTTTGTGCGATTACTCCACCTGGGGTACATGTTATATGTAAATATGTGGAGTAGGTATAAATTGTTGGTCACTTTGGTCGAGGCAAGGCTATTTCCTCACCTCCACCGCTCAAGCTGGCCGTAAAGAATACGTGTACGGGGATTCCTTTCTCGTTCACTAGCGAGGTTTGTGTTGCTAGCATGTACAAGACCACGCTCCATACCCATGGTACGAGCTATCATGTCTACATTGACTATGGACTCCTCTCTTCCCAAAGGAATAGTAAACTGCAGCAGCTCCAATAGTGGGTCTCGTATATGAGCATAGAAGATACGCACTGCTCCTTCACTCGCATGGGTATTTCCCTCAAATATGGGACCCCATCCATTTTCCAGGAGCATGTCCATCACTGGATACAACTCAAAAAGCCTTTCATCTACATGAGCCTCGAATACAACTTTTCAGTTACGGAACCTACCTAATTCGACACCCGCCGGTAGCGATCTTTTGATAGGGATCCGCTGGTCAAGATCCCGTTTTGATCTTCTCTCTCGCTCGGCGCTCGTGCTTACTTCGGCGGTCTTCTTCCTTGTACGGGTTGGGCGGCTAGGCCCGACTTCATCCACGGACACCCTCTTCTTTCCCATAAGAGAAAGGAGCATTGAGAGCTAGAATATGGCAGTAACTAACTCGAAGACTACCATGGAAGTGGAAAAAGCTTAGATATTGAAGTGAATGGGAAAGTTTAGGAAATTTGAGACACAAAGATAAGTTTGTGTACTCAAATGAGGAGAAATAGGGGAGATGGAAGGTTGTAGGAGATGGGTTTGAGAGAATAATGGAGATGGGTGCAAGATATTGAAGAAGACGAAGCTTGGTGTATATGAAAGGAAAATTTGAGAGAGAAAATGAGGTTTTAGAGGGGTTTTGAGAGCTAGGAGGGGGGTTAAATGGCAAAAGGGGAGCAAAGGGGACCCAAATAGGGTGGTCCCACATGAAAATGGGGCCCCACACATGTGGGTGAGGGCGGTGGGCCCCCAGAACTGCAGGGCCACCGCGGCCTGTTGGAGGTTGGCACGGCACGCCACCGACTGAATGATGCCGCCACGGTCCTCTGGACTAGTGGTGGTGCCGCCGCCTGGGGGCAGTGGCCTCCACCTCCCGAGGTGCTGAAAAAGTGTGAGGGACCCCCTGGGTCCCACCAAAAAATGGGTTTTGTGCCCCTATGTCTGTATGACGTATTTTCTCAATCCATTTCGCACATATTCATGCCTTTTGGCGTGATTTAAGTTTAGGATTCGCTGACTAATAGTTTAAACCCGTCGATTGATGGTCAAACAAAAGAATTGAGATCATTTCACATTATCTCAGACATGTACAGGTCACATTTCAACGGTCAATCTCGCCCATCGATGAAACTTGGGATCCTACGTCAGTTCTACATTTTTTTCACCCCCACCTAAGTTAAAGTGCGTTAAAGTGCATCATGTTACCATAACCCAGGTCCAGTTTAATCCAAATCATGCTCTGATACCAACTTGTAACACCCCAGATTTCAAGGGTTGGGCAAAGCTCAACTCCCAAGTTTCAACGCATCACTTATGCAACATAGATAATGATGTTTAAATGTTATCTATATTAGTGCATCAAACATGAGTGGGATCACACTAAATCAGCATATCATACTCCAGAGTTAATGCAAATAAGCAAGAGGAAGACTGAACTAAATATATAAAGTATCTACATGTTTCATAACCTCCAGAGTATGAACGGGCTACCGGGCTAAATATATACATAATTTGTTTCAAAATATATAAAATGACAAATTGTGAATGTACGACTAATCCATGTAATCCCTGTAATCCCGGCAACACAGCTCTAGGTTTACACAGACCTGCCCGAGAGCTGCACATAGGAGAACTCCTCATCTGAGAAATCCGGCTCTATCCCAAAAGCCTCACCATAACCTGCATCTAAATCAGAGTCTGGTTGGTGTTTTAAAGCACCGTCCCAGAGTGGGAGTGATTGATCAACTCAGTGGTACTATAAGGCAAAGGTTAACATGTTATTAATTTAATCAAGCAGTAATAATAAAGCAATTCAGCAATCACTTCCTAATTACTCTTGTTAATGCGGTAATGATGCATGCCCTCTCCTACACTCCCTCAGTGACTTCATCTAACGATCGCGCATGGAAAATTCTCTAGACGTGTACTTCCTCGCCAAAGCACATGCAATGCGGTGCATGGTCGTGTTAGCCAAGTAATTTATTAGGCTTATTCATACAGCAAATTCGGGAAGCTAAGGTACCTTTCTTTTTATCATTTTCCCAAACAAGGATCCATCTAGGGTCGTCAATCCTAGTTAATCACATACGATAGGTAAGTTGTAAGGCATCACCCCTGATGAAAGCAGTGGATAGGAAAGTTTAAGAGTTTACACTCGAGGTCACTATGGGGAGGCTCGTCACCTAAGTGTAAGCCTAGTTTATACTCGAGGTCACTACAGGAGGCTCATCACCTGAACGTAGGCCGATAGCTCGAATATGGTGTCCCATACACACCATATTCGGCTCACGAGTTTTGGGTTACTCACTGGTCACTATGGGGAGGCTCGTCACCCCAGCATAGGCCGATAGCTCGACTGCGGTGTCCCATACACCACCATACATAGCTCATGAGTCTTAGCGGATGTTGGTACCATGGTTAAAACGAGCTTTACATTGGTAAGCGGAACCTTAGATTCAAACAGTAACGTCCATACATAGTAAACACACAATAGGCCAATCAGGTTATTTGACAAGTTTGATTGGTACGAGCGCACGCTGAATAAATTGACATAGAGCGCATATACACTCCAAGTATCCTAACCACTGTCGACAATCACCATACGGGTCCAATTATCGGACATATCCAATGTGGCAAAACTAGTTCGGCCACTCAATTGGGAACCGTTACCGATTTCCAGGACTGCGCAGTAGTCCCAATCATACTCAAATGTAATAGGTAGTCACATATGTTAATCATAACAACATTTAACGAACAATTCAAACATAGTTCCCATTTGAGCATTTTATCAAACACATTGAACAAGTTATTATACATATGCATTTCATCCATGAATCACATAGCAGCAATTTACATTATATGAAGGATATTATAAATATGGATAAGGTAGTTGAGAATCTTATCCCAACACCCTTGTTAAAAGCGATTCATCAAACAATTTCTCATTCAGACGTTTTAGCAAACACTTAAACTACACAATACTACATACATAAACTAAATTAGTTATAGCATATATTATGGCAAATCCTTCATAAAGGAGTTGTCATACATACAACAAACATGTATTCTAGATTAATAGTCATGGCAAGCGTAAATCATACTTGCACTTTCATTCAAACATTTCAGAAAACACATGAAATGCATTATATATTTACATAGTTCACACACATGTATAGTTTATCTAATACATCGTAACTAAGATCATATGGCAGCAATCAAGTCAAACATAAATCATTGCTGACATTGAAAGCCTTGAAAACCATATCCTAAACGTTTATAATCAACACCTTTCGTCGGTTTGCTCGTTTTAAACTCGGTTCGAATCTTACATCCTTGTTTACAGAACAACAGTACCTAAACATCGAAATAGGTTAGCTATTTCGCTAATTACCCTATCTGGGCTTCTAAAACAAGTTTAGGGTTATGATTTCTTACCCAAATTGTAGTTAGAATCGATGGTGTAGAGATGGCGGGAAGACGAAATGGCGTATGGAGTCGTGGGAAAGGATCCCAGCAGCGATCTCCCTATCACTCTCTCTTCTCCTCACTCTTTCCTCTTCTTTTCTCTCTTGTCTCACCTAGGGTTTGAGAAATTCGTATGAAAGAGAGAGGGGGTGGTTTAAGGTCTTTAAATAGGCCCAGAAGTGATGTAAATGGCCCCAGGGCCATGGTATACTTTAGTTATAGCCAAAGGGTGTCTGTTTTCGATAAACAGGGCCCTTAAGAAGGTCCATTTCTCACCTAAGTCATGAAGTAAGTTTCCTGACAATGGATTTATGCTAGGACTATGTTTATGGTGCGATCTGACAAACTAATTAGCCATGAAGGACCCATATTAGATTAACGGTTGTCGTTCCTCGATCAGGGCCACAAGTATACGGATAAGAACAAGGAAATTTCCCTGATCCATGGGTAACGTTTGGTCAAAATCTGACGATCTAAAGTCTTTAATTTCGTCCATAAGTGAATGGCCCAATTCACTTAAGTTTCATGTCAATTTCTAAAGATATTCGCGTTTCTCACACACTTCGCTTAAGGCTCAAGTTGTGCGTTTCTGGATACTATTTGGGCTTGATTTCCGCTATGATTGTCAAGCCCAATAAGGCGGTCATAACCTTATAGTTTCACGGTAATCGAATTTTCGATACGCGGTCCAGGTCCGATGAGGAGTTTCAATGTGCTCCCGAGAGCAACTGGGTTTTGGGATTTCTCCTAGGTTTTTAAGTAGTGTTATGCTAGTTATTTTAATGGTTTTGGGTCTTGCCATTTGTATTAATAGTGGTTCAAACTAAATCCACTGATTATTTAGTTCAACACTTAATTAATTTTCATTTAATTTCTAAAGAATTCGGTCCTTAAGGATTTCTGCCTGAGGTGGTACTCGAGTCTTTGAACGGATTTTTCCGAGACATTACATTTCCTTTATTGATGATTTTTCAGAAAGCTATGGGTTTACACATTAAGAAGAGGAAGTGATGCTTTTACTTATTTTACCAAGTTTAAAGCATTAGTTAAAAATTAAAAGAAAAAAATTTAAATATCTGAAAACTGATAACGGATGAGAATACACCTCAAAAGAATTTAAGAATTTTCTCAGTGAGCATGGCATTGAGAAGCACTACATGGTCCCTGGTACTCCACAGCAGAACGAAGTTGCGGAACATATGAATAGTAAGCTTATATATCATGGTAAGAGCATGCTGAGTTCAGTTAGGCTTGAGCAGTGTTTTTTGGCAGAAGCCATTAATACAGCTTGTTATTTAGCAAATCAAACTCCTATGATTTCACTTGATTATAAGATCCCTAAAGAGGTATAGTCTAAAAACTCGTTAATTATTTGTAATTTTGATTGTGACGCTTATATATAGATTCTCAAAGAGCATAGGATTAAGCTAAACATGAGGTGCAAAAAGTGTATTTTTCTTGGCTATGCAAATTAAATAAAGAGGCACAACTTGTGAAACCCTACTACTCACAAGTTAATGATTAGCTGAGATATAGTCTTTAATGAAGATTCATTGTAAAAAGATATAGAATTGTCGAGCTCATAATCAAAAGAGATAATTTAATTAGAATCTTTAAACGATATTCAAAATCAGACTACTGATTCAGATGATCAGCAAGTTGATGATATCGTTAAAGATGAAGTTAATGAAAAGCATATAGATGAGATATCAGGTGTTAAATCTCAAAGTGATTAAGGTCAACCGAAGAGAGCTACAAAACCTTTTGTTGGGTTAAGGATTATTGTCACGCCCCAAACTCAGAAACCGGGCTCACAAAATTCCCGATCACCGAATCCGGTGCTGACAGCCTCCGCAGTACCCCATTCTCGACTCCTAGCGTCCATACGCTAGATTCCGATCCTGGGATGCTACAAGGAGGGGTTTTTTTTTTGTACATTCAACTCGTAATAAGCATAACCATAAGCATACCCAAATCACAAAGGCAACATCATCATCACATATCCATTAATATAATCAGTTGAGTACAATACTGAAAGGAAGATACATATATCAAAAATCGAAGCTCCAGAGGTTCGCTGCATGCCCAAGCTCAATGTTGCTGCAACATATCATCATCTGCACGCATCTATCATGCATAAGCTTATAGAAAGCTTAGAGGGTGGTGTAAGTGTGTGTACAAGGTAAGTGCCCAGTATTCAATACAATGCCGAAAATAGTGGTAATCCATAAATCGTACATTACCAGAGTAAGCAGAAAGATTGACAAGATCATGAATTATCAAAGTAAACAGAAATACTGACAAGATCATAAATCATAAGATAACAGAGTAAGCAATATAGAATAGCTATGCAAATAAGGAGTCATAAAAAGCCAAATGTCAGATGCCAAGAATGCGATGCAATATACAATTCCTGAAGAGTTCATGAATAACGTCAGCCGTATCTAGACCATATAAATGTAGAAATGCAGTAACCCAAAATGCCATATGTGGTGTGAATGAAATGACCATGCCGGAGTGTGAGGTCGGGATGATAGTACGTAGTATCGTAGGCTATGGGGTCCATCACAAGGGACTTCTATCCAAACCAGTCTCATACCTAAATTTGGATAGTCAGACTCAATGTGATAAACTCCTGATCTCAAGTTAGTCGCGCGCCCCAACCGAAATCCTAGCCATTGCGAAGGCACACGTAACAAATAGTTGCGCACCACCAACCCAAGTGGATAGTGAATGAATGAATGCATGAATGAGTATGCAACTCTTACTCACTAAATCCACATATCAGTACAGTTCATCTCTGGGATCATCACCGGGGTTTAGTACACTCCAAATGGCACTGTCGCTCTCCTAGCCGCACAGTCCAAGTGAGCATAAGAAACCTCATTATCCGCCTGGCCAATAGTCTGCCAATACCTATCCGGCACGTCGATAGCGGACCCATTTACGAGCTAGTCAAACTTAGCCTAGTATTGCCCCCTACCCTCGGGCGGGTAAGGCCACACCCCCTCCTAACTGACCACGACACAGTGGGAGACACGGCCTCCTGGTATTCGGCACTCGGGCGCTCATGCATCCACTCGGTCTCGACGTTGGGGCGTCTCCTGGCTACGGAGGTTTAGGGATTTTCACCCAGGGACATCTATGGCGCCTGTATGCTAGAACCAAACATTTTCGGTGTCCCATTTGGCCATCCACGATATGTTTGTGGAGGCTACGACCCTGATGTCGCTAGGGCAATAGTAATCATAATGCGAGATGCATGAGTCATACAATCCAGTCATGCATCAATCCTGCGCACACCGCGTGCTCATGTGAGATAACATCCACCTATCAGGGAGTCTCATAACAAAATGCTCAATGACATATGCAATGATCAACCACATCTCATAACAAACATGCAAATGATGCGTATGGGCATTTATCATGATGCTATGCTGTCACATACTCATAATCAGTATCAACAACCGACATCGACAATCGACCTCGACAATGTGGACATTTACCCAACATTGCCTCCAAGGAATGGCCCTCATGGATCCTAACGTATAGTGGACCCATGACCTCACACAAGGGCCAAATATAGAACACCATGGGCCTTACTCAAGAGCTTAATACATATCACGATAGGCCTCTCACATAGGCCTCATATACATCACAATGGACTCCATCGACTAAACCTCAAATGCATCACAATGGACCTCAACTACGGATCACATATACATCTATAGGTCTCGACAATCGGCCTCGACAATCAAAAATCGGTAATCGGCCTCGATCGATAATCAACCCCGATCTGCAATCAACAATAAGTTGCGAAAAATCAAAATCGGTAATTGGCCTCGATCAATAATCAGCCTCGATCGGTATTAGGCAATCGGCCAAGACAAATCAGATTCGGTAATCGGCCTCGATCGATAATCAGCCTCGATCGGTATTAGGCAATCGGCCAATCAAATCAGAATCGGTAATCAGCCTCGATTAATAATCAGCCTCGATCGGTATTAGGCAATCAGCCGATCAAGGCCTAAGGGAAGGTCACAGTGTGGACATCTAATCAATATTGCTCCCAACGAGTAGCCCACATAGGGCCAAACATATAGTAGGCCCATGACCTTACAGAATGGTCTCATAAATCAAGTGGGTCGCATCACATGGGCGTAATGCACATCGCTATGGGCCGCATCATATGAGCCAGAAATACATCTCAATGGGCCTCATCACATGAGTAGGAACATTTCACAATGGCCTTACTAAATGGGTCGGAAACACATCTCAATGGGCCACGACGTATGGGCCGAGTATACATAACAATGGGCCACAACCCATGGGCCGCAACCCGTGGGCCTCAAATACAAGTGGGCCACATTAATGGGGCCCATATATAAACCTCAGGTGGGTCCTGCTCATGGGCTTCAAATACATAACATGCGGGCCCTACCCATAGGTCTTATACGCATCAAATGGATCACGCGTCATGGGCCCAATACATGTCTCAATAGGCCTTGCATCAATGGGCCGCACTAATGGGCCTCGTACACATCAAGTGGGTTGCATCAAATGGTCGCACAAATGCACAATAAGTAGGCCCTGTACATGCAGCAGATGGGCCCCACTAGATGGTTAGTGTGGATATAGCATGCATGCATCTAGTGGGTCACTCGTCCCATAGACGGTGTGGATAAAACATACATCGAAGCTAGTCCTCTATGATCTGGACGGTTAGGATGGAATATATATAAGGTGGGCTCTGCTCATGGGCTCTAAATACATTTCGATGGGCCTTAACCCAAGGGCCTTGAATACATCTCAATGGGCCTCAACCCATGGGCCCTGATATGTATCATAATGGCCTGCCTACCCTGGATGACGTGGATAAAAATACATCTTGGTGCATCCCGTCCAAATAGTTGGACAGTATGGATATAAAAACTTATATATATCATGAGGGATCCATGAGTACAGCGGATGTATCAAGGTGGACCTTACACAGATGGACTGCAGGGAATGAAATACATATGTTGCACAGGTTCCACATCCCACGTCCAGAGATTTGGGCGGTGTGGATAAATAAATACATCGTGCTGGCTCATACTGCATATGGACGGTATACTTATACAACACATATAATAAACGTATAATAGGGAGGGCCCCACTATCCAGTAGCTGCTGGACGATGTGAATAAGGAGTGCATGCATCAAGATGGGCACCTCGAATGGACCACAAAATACATCAAAGTGGGCCCAACAAATGGCCACAAAATACATCACAGTGGGCCCGACAATTGGGCCACAAAATACATCAAAGTGGGCCCGACAATTGGGCCACAAAATACATCAAAGTGGGCCCGACAAATGGGCCATAAAATACATCAAAGTGGGCCCGACAATTGAGCCACAAAATACATCAAAGTGGGCCCGACAATTGGGCCACAAAATACATCAAAGTGGGCCGACAATTGGGCCACAAAATACATCAAAGTGGGCCTCATAACATGGGCCTCCTATACATTAAGGTGGGCCCCCACTGGACAGGCCACAACACATCAAGATGGCCTGCCCCTTACATGGTCATACGTACATCAAATGGGCCACACCAATGGGCCCCATGTATATCAAACGGGCCACACCCAAATAAAAGTGGTGGTAATGATTTCCACCATTTAAGTTCCTAATGTCCACCATAACATATGTTTCCCATCCAACATGTTCATAATTTATCGTAATGATAGATGAAGTGGAACAAATATCAGCTTAATAGGAAACTCCTATGGCCCTTAGAAATTTTGTGCGGTGGACGTCATTGTCCACTACCTTGAATGGTGGGGTCCACTTAAACTTTAGATCTGACTTATTTTATTTTTTTTTAGTCTCAAGCCTGTTAAGACAAGCTTGCCAAATAGTTGGACGGTTTGGATGCAACACATGCATCAAGGGCGGGGTCCACATGAGCTATGGATCTGACTCATTCTTTAGCTCACGCCATGAAATGAGCTTTCAAAATGGATGGACAGCTTGGATGCAACACATGCATTATGGTGGGTCCCATGAAGGCCCACAATCATGTACATATAATATAATATAATATAAAATCTATATATAAAATTTATAATATATACAATATAATATATATATATATACACACACACATCAGCCCCACACGTGGGGTGGTCCCACCCTCCAGGTGTGGACAGTGAAAGCAAAACATATACATCACCGGTGGGTTCCACATGGGGCCCACTATAACGTCTATACGCCATCCCACCCGTTGATAAGGTCCACAAACTGTATGAAGAGTGAAAAAAAAACGAATTTCATATTGATTCCAAAACATCTGTGGACCCAAAATGGGTTTCAATAGTATACGTGCGATCCCACTGTTTTCTCTGACGTGGGCCACCTGAGCATTGGATGAGTCTGATTTTTAGAGGGGGCCCGCTGTTGGAAGTGGCCCACCATATGAGCGGGTTGGATGACAAATATACATCATGGTGGGGCCCATGGCTGGAGCCGTGGGTCCCTGCCCGTTTTCACCCTTTTTTTTTTTTTTTTTTTTTTGAAAATCTCATTTTTCTGAGGTTTTTCATACATGGGGCCCACATCGGAAAAATCCACCCCGCCCATTGATTTCTACAGCCCATGACAAGTCCATCAAGTCCAATATTGGACATCTTCTGGCGTGTAAGAAAAATCGAGTGAATTTAAACGGTGAAAGACATTGTTTGATATGGTATGGCCCATCAGTAAGTCAGTTTGGCCTCATTTTTCAGCTCAACGCCTAAAATGAGGTGGGAAACATGATGGACAGAGTGGATCAAAGCCCTACCTTAAGGTGGGGCCTGCATGAGCAACCCACCCTAAAGTTTACATTCAAAATTTAATGTGTATTTTCATTGGTTGGATGGTACCCGTCGGTTCACACTTCACTCTTCAGCCACGTCCAACGTCCCTGGACGCTGGACGGTTTGGGAAACACATACATATAAGGTGGACTCCACCTACAAATGTGCCACATGGGGGCCACCAAATGGCTGGATGTTATGGATACAACACATATATAAAGTGGATCCCACCTACATATGGCTTGGATAGAATACATGCTTCATGATGGGATCCATCCGGGTGGGCCACATGGCCACATCATCACACAAAATGATAGAGAGAGGGAGAGAGAGGAAGAGAAGGAAGCACCCACCTTTGATCTTCTATTCCTTCTTCCGCCTATGCAATTTAGAACCCCAAGGGAACAGTTTCGACGGTTGAGATGATGATCCAAGGGTTGGATTGGGTGGTAGTAAGGGGGCCACACTAGTTTCTCTCCCATGGAATGCCATGGACGGTTCCATGCTTGGGAAAATGAGAGAGAGAGTGAGAGAGAGAGAGAGAGAGATGATGAGAGAGAAGTGATGGTGATGGGGTGTACTTGTGTAAGGGAGAGGGTTGACTTTAAGGGGGGGTGGTTGTACTTGGGGATGGGAGTGAGTGATGGGAGTGATGTGTACTTGATTGATGTGATTGATGGGATTGATGTGACGGATTCTCGGGATTGCAACGCGCGGCGTTTTCCTCGAACTAAAAGCAGGCCCACATATCCTGGCATGGGTATCGCCTCAGCGAGCGAGACGCGGCGTCGGAACTGCGGCGACGGCGCGGTCGCACTGGTATAAGTCTCGGGTCGAGCCGACTTAGACATACAGGACACATCTCAGGGTCGCGCGTAAACGTCGATAACAGATCGTAGGTCGCCGGAATTCGACCGGGATGACTGCGAAAGCCTACGGAATAGTACAGGCTAGGATACGGGTCTTACAATTATGTTACAATTTACGCTTACATGACAAAAGAGCGCGAGCCTTGTTCAGACCAAGAGGCGTATAAATTTGTGGATGTTAACCAATGGAGAGTGTCCATTGAGGAGGAGATGGAAGCTCTGTATAAGAATAAGACTTCGGAATCAGTTGAATTATCTAATTAGTAAAAGATTATTGGTTGTAAATTGGTTTACAAGCTAAAAAAAAAGATATTAAAGGGAATGTTGAAAGATATAAAGCCTGATTAGTGGTGAAAGGGTATGCTCATGAATCAGTTATTGACTTTAATTATTTTTTCTCTCAAATTGTCCATTTAAGTACTATTCGTATTGTGTTGAGTATGATGACGATGCTTGACTTGGAGCTTGAGCAGTACTTTAACATAAAAATTACTTTTCTGTATGGGAATCTTGATGAAGAAATTTATATGACTCAACCTGAAAGCTTTATTAAAGAAAATAAGAAGAATATAATTTATCGGCTGAACAGATCGCTTTACAATTTAAAATAGCCACTAAGGTATTAGTATAAATTGTTTAATTCCTTCAATGTGAGCTTAGAATTTCAGAGATGTGAGATAGACCATTGTGCCTTTATTTGTGGCCATGGTAATAGTGGCTTTATCATCTTGTTATTGTATGTTGATGACATACTAGTTACAGATACTGTTACAACATTAAAAACTCATTTAGTAAAAGAATTTGATATAAAGGATTCGAGTTCAAATAATCAAATTTTTGGGATGATCGTACTAAGAGACATGAAGAACAGGAAAGTCTACATAACCTATAAAGGTTATGTTGAAAGAATTATGTGTCGCTTCAACATGCAAAATTCTAACCTTATCAATATTCCATTCCTTACTGGTTGCAAGTTGTCTTAGATTAGTATCCCAACACAAAAGCAAAGAAGGAAAATATGTCTCAAGTACCATATTTAACGATGGTAGGGAGCCTTATATTTGCTATGTTGTGCACCAGACCAGACATTGTGCAAGCAGTGGGAGCAGTCAATAAATACATGGCAAACCCTGGTAGAGATCATTAAACTATTATGAAGTGGATCAGTCATTACTTAAAAGGGATTTCTGAGTTCATTATTTGTTATAAATGCTAAATTTCAGAGTTGGTTGAGTTTATGGATGCAGATTACACAGGAGAACATAATAAAACATATCTATTATTGGTTTTATTTTTTACTTTGGTCGGTTACACTGTTTGTTGGATGTTGAGACTATAGTTTGTGGTGGCCTTATCTACTATAAGGGTAGAGTATATGTCAAGGGCACAAGCATGCAAGGAAGCTATTTGGTTGAAGAGGTTGCTAGAAAAAATAAAATTCAAGCAGAAAGTGGTGGTGATTCATTGTGATAGTCAGAGCACATTATACTTAGCTAAGAATCCATTATTTCATACTTGTATCAAGCACATCGATGTTTAGTATCACTCTGTTTGTGACATAGTGGAAGATGATCAGACCTCACTCTAGAAGATTCACACTAATGACAACGTATAAGATGTACTGACGAAGCTTATTGTAAGGGAGAAGTTTATTCAGAACAAGACTTCTATTAGGCTTGTTGTTACATAGCGAATGGTCATGTTTGGGCTGATGTTATTGGGAGTTTTTTGGTACTATTAAATAAACTAGTCTTTAAGTGGGAGAATGTTGTGGGGGTCAAGTCGTGGAAATCTCCTAGTGAGAGACTCTCTCTCTCTCTCTCTCTCTCTCTCTCTCTCTCTCTCTCTCTCTCTCTCTTCACCTCTTCACATGCGATGAATCCCAATTACTGTAGGCTTTGTGACATGGTCTCTCACATGGTATGATCTATATATGGAGATCACTTTGTAAAGATTTCTATCTATCGTAGTTCATCTTCTAGAGTATTCTTTACATGGGTGGAAGAGAGGTAAGTCTTGTATTTCTGTTTCTCTTGCTTATAATGAAGAAGAAAGCTCTATATTGTTGTCCCGTGAAATAGGCATACTGTCGAACCATGTAAATTCTTGTGCCTTTTGTCTCTTATTTTGGTTTAGCCTTTTTCGGATTTGTTTAGCCCTTTTCTTTTGTGTTTTGGCTTCGCCTACATTGATCACGTGTAGGCATTTTTCACTACATTAAGATGCATTCAATATTCAAAATTATACATTTACTTTAAATATTGGAACGTCCTCATAAATTGTGAGGAGAGAAAAATTCAAACCAAATCTCAATATTCACAATATATCATAATAATGTGAAGATATATTTGAATTTTGAAGTCAATTTAAGCTATTGAGTTCGTTTCTAGGATTTCCTATTTTGAAGTTTCTAAGAATGATATTGGGTGAGAATCATCTATTTTCAAACTTGACATTGATCTTTGACTATAACATCTCTCTGCACAAGTATCATGAATAATTATATAATGTTTGAGGTCAATTAGATTAAAGATGGGCCCAATATTGATGATACAGGGCATTATAAATACACTAAATTGGCAATTTTCATTATTTCTCTTGTAGAAGCTATATGTAAGGATTTGGACTCTAGATTTACCACCCTTAAATGGCTCAAGTCAGCCTTTAGCCCTTACTAGAAGTCCTGAGGCAACTATTCTATCTCTTATACTATGATAGATTGGAGAGTCTCCCTATGTTGGGAGATCGACGTCGAAAAAAACAAGTAGGTTTTTTTTATGCACAAGTACACATAAGTTGTGTATTTTTGTGTTTATTTTTGAAACATGGCATAATCATGATGGTGATCTAATTAAGGCATAATATAATCAAGATTTTTTAACTTCAATTCTATTATATTTTTATAAAATCCCATCACTTAGTTTAAATTCCACTAGATTTGTAGTAATAATGTCACACCCCAGACTCAGTGATTGGACTCACAAGGAACCCGATAGCCGGCTCCAGCCGCAACAGCCTCTGTAGTACCCTATTCTCAGCTCCCGAGACAGGTTCCGATCTTGGGAAAGGAGGATTTCTATATCATAAATCCGATTTAATCGAGCATACCCAAGATCATAGCAAGTAAATCTCAGAAAATAAACAATGAATACACTGTAAAATCCACTAAGAATTTAAGCTTTAACAGTTACATAAGGTTCAAAAGGACATACATAAGATAAGAAAGAGAAAAGTCTACAACGGGTCCTCAGCACACTCCAATCCAATGCCCCGACCGCTACTGCACCGACCTAGAATCACCTGCACGCATTAATCATGCATAAGCTTATAGAAAGCTTAGAGGGCTGTGTAAGTGTGTGACAATGGTGTTTAGAAGAATATGGATGATGCAGGAGGAGCCAATGAACAATACCAATGCCTCTAGTTGCACCGAGGCTAAGTTATGAATGCAATAAGTCGTACCGAGGCTATGCAATGCAATACATGAGTGTTGAGCACTATACGAAGGCGATGCAATATGAGGCTTATACAGTCGATGCAAATGCAATGCGAAGTAATGCCAGTCCTCATATCCAATCCACACATCAAGTACAGTTCCATCATAAAGAATCTACCAGGGTCAAGTACACTGCAGGATGACTGCCGCTCAGCAAGACCCGCACAGTCAAACAAGCGTATGAGACCTCACTACCCGCCTGTGGACAACCAATCACCAGCGAGGCTCGACAGTAGCGGACCCATTCACGAGTTGGTCAGACTTAACCTAGCTATGCCCTCTCACTCAGGCAGGTACGGCCAAACCCCATCTCAATCGACCTCGCAACAGTGGGAGTCGCAGCCTAACGATATAAGGTCCTTGTGCACTCATGTTTTCTACTCAATCTGGGTGTTGAGGCGTCTCCTCGGTACCGTAGAAGTTTAGGGACTTTCACCTAAGGGCATCCTATGTGCCCCAAATGCTCAAGTATCATTTCTGATGTCCACACACACGGCTATCCACAATGCCTCTGTGGAGGCTACGGCCCTAATGATACTGGGGCAATAATAATCATGCCATGTAATGTGGAATGCATGAATCACAACAATCAATCATGCATCAGCTCTGCGCATACAGTGCGCTCATGAGGGTCACTCCATCAATCAGGGAATCCCATAACAGCCTGCCCTAATGGCATAAACCATGACCAATGACATCAAGCACACATATGATGCACATGGGAATGGGTCATGAAGATAACCAAGTATACCATGCGGTGATGTTGTACTCTTTTCTAACAAGGTTAAGTCTAAATACTTTAGATAATTTCCCAAAATGTGGAGGATACACACTACTAGTGGGGGCCCAAAGGTTTGGGGTGGCCCACTATGCTAAGAAGACGATGCTATGGCCCTTAAATGGTAATAAAGGAGTGGGTCTAGTAAGAGACTAAGGTGGGCATTCAACCACACTTAGATACAATGGACCTAGAGGGGTCCAAATAGGGACTTTCAACCACCATTTCCCAAAGGCAATTTAACAATAAGCCATAAAGATACAAGGTCTCAAAGCTTAGATAAAAATACAATGAGTGGCCATATACACATATCTCACATAAAGGGGCATAAGGAAAATAGCCAAATCTACATACAATAATATGGGCCAAAAATGGAAATCATGGCCCAAGAATAAGGCTACCAAATCCATACATTATGTTGGACTAAATGGGCAGCCCATGAACCCAAGTACATGGCCCAAAATCATGCCTAAGTTGGGTAAAATGGGCCTCACAACATCGGCCCAAGAACTAGTAATATAAGTGAGCAACCATGGATCCAATTTCACCCATAACTCAGCCCACAAGTCCAACATAATAGCGGAAAACAGCCCAAGCATAAGGCTGGGCCTAGGGTGGACGTCCAATGATATATAGGCCTGCTAGATGGTCCAAAAATCTGGCCTACTATGGCCCTCATAATCCACCCAAAGGTGGGCCTAAAAAGGCACTAATTAAGCCTAAAAATACCTCAGGAACAAGGCAAGATGTGTGTACAAAAATACCCTCAAATCTGGTGGGCCATACAGCCCCAAAACACACAACTATGGGCAGCAACTTTGGGCCCCTTGTTGGAATTCCAGTCCACCCACTTTATGGGCCTGCCGGAGTCTAGAAATTAATTAATTTATATAAAATACTAGCTTCCTGGTGACCCACACATGTCACAATGGGCCCCACTAGATGAAGGGAGAATATACAACACATATATCAAGTGGGCCAGCTGCTGGACTTGCAGTCCAGCAACAGCCCAATAAGACTGGGCGTCCCATGGGGGGCCTGGACGGCTACCCCTAATAAACACCAAGGTGGGCCCCACCTGTGGACATCCCACTAGGGGGTGGGCCACATCCAAGTGGGCCACACGTATGGAGGACGCTGGATAAAATACTACATCAAGGTAGGCCAAATGGGGTGAACGGCCAACCCATGGCTGGACGTCAACCTAGCAGGAACGTCCAGCTATGGGCCGCCGCTCCAGCTGCAAAACTCCCCAAAATGGGGTGGAAAAGGTGACCCACACACACCTGAGATGGGTCCCTACATAATGGGCCACAATATGGGCCAAATGGGAGGCCATAACATCAAGCAATCATGAAATCAAACATGGACAACAAGGTTGGAATGAAAAACCTGTTGCATAAAAAGTTGTTGTCCACACCAATGTACACCCATTACAGTGGGCCCAGACTCATTTAAAGGGGGAAAGATGAGTTACTAATAATTTTTTTGAAAAATATAGCAAGGTGGGGTCCACAAAAGTGGCCCACCACTCAAGAAAACAAGCTAGTAATTGTGTTTCCCCTTCATTCAACATGGCTGGACGGTCTAGAAAATTGGACCGCCCACCCCTATGGGCCTACTCCTTTGGATGCAATATCAAGGACAGATGGAGGTGGGGTCCACTCCTCTAAGGGACACCCCACATCGAGGAGAAAAGAAATTAAAAACATGGGTAAACTCCATGCCAAAAATCAGTTACATCAGCCCATGAAACAGTCTAAAATTTTCTGGACAGCCATATATGGCTGGACATACCAGCCCATACATGGAGAAATACTTCAGATATAGGATGGTGGGGCCTTCCTTAATGGGCCCCACTAATGTCCAGACCATAATCCCAAGCCACCACACCTTGCATGCAATAATTTGGCAGCAAGTAGGACACCCATATCCAGAGAATGGACAGCATGGGTGTCCCACCTTGCTGGAATTTTCTGGACTTCCCAGGCCCACCAAATGGGCCACACACATCAGGGAATAAATAAGAGAAAAAGAGAGAAGATGATATGGCCATAAGAAGGGCTCCACCACTATGAGCCCTTTAAGATCAATCACAACCATACATCATGCATAGATTTATAAGTACAACATAGATCTTAAGCATGCATGGGCCTAGAATCAAAATCTATGGTGGGGTGCCACCCCCACCAAGGTTCTAAGGTCTATATGACCCAATCATGCCATGATATTAAGAAAAACTATCATGATGGGGCCCATAGAGGAAGGCCCCATGCATGGATCATGCATGCACATGGTAGGCCGTTGGCCACACCCATGGGATTGTGTAGGATCTCCACCATTGATTGGTGGGTCATACACCTCTCTCATGAAAGAAAGAAGATGATCTAAGCCATAGAATTCAGATTTTTTTTATCCTATAGGAGCACCCACCTCTTGGACCTCCACCAAACTTCAACTTCAAGCTTCTTAGACACCAAGGAAGCAAGATCAAAGGCCAAGATCAGTTTTTGATGGAAGGATGGAGGGAAAATAGGAGGAAGGAGGGCTGGAATGGGAAAGCAAGGTGTGGACGTCCAAGCTCTTGCAATAGGGATGGAGAGAGAGAATGAGGGAGAAAGGAGAGAAGGGAGTGGTTGTAGGAAGGTCATCGTGACAAGAGGGCTTGGGAAGAGAAAAGAAATGATGTTTTCTCTAGAAAAGGGAGGCATTGGTTAGAGAAACCTCATCATTAGCTAACAAATGTGGGGTAGGTGGTGGCTATAGGTTAGGTGTAGGTAGTGTAGGTAGTGTAAGTGCTGTAGGCTAGGGAAAACGTGCAATAGAGTGGGCCACCTTAGGGGACATGCACACCATCCTAGGTGGGCCTCACATTCATACTAAATGGTCTATCATCGTGTATGCCCCATATCTCATGATCTAGAACTCGGATGAACGCACAAGACACGGCGTTGGAACCGCGGTGACGATGCGATCGCAATGGCATCAGTCTCAGGTCGAAACGGGTCGGGTTTATATGACCGAACTTAAGGGGCATCGCAAATGAAATCTACAGGTCACGGGTTGCTGGAATTCAACCGGTAGGACCATGTGGCCTAAGGAAATGACGTGCATACTTGGGTTAGGGTCTTACAAATAAATTCAAAGAATCAGGTTCACACAAGCAGACATAATGTAATGACCTTAGTAAATTTTAGGGATAATTTTTTTGAAAGATCCAGACTGTTCATCTTTTTTATCCAAGCATCCATCCATCCATCCATTAAATTAGAGAAAACATGCATTTCTACATCGATCCGTCAATTTTAACAAGGTATTCGACCATCAGATTAATCAATCATGCATATATCTGACCTTACATCTAGCCATCCAAACATTCATCAATCCACCAATTAGTATGATCATGCATCCATTTATCAAATCTAACCATTTAATTAATTAATTATCGAAGTACCTGATCATCCATTTGCTCATTTATCGATCCACCCATTTAATGGCTTATCTAACCATGCATATAAGCGTCCATCCATTCATTTAAATGGTTATACATCTTTTCACCTGTTAAATTAATCATTCATCAGTTAAAGTTCATGTATCTCATAATCCAATAAAAAAAATGTGGATTTCATCTATATATGCACATAGATAAACAATTTTGAGCATGATCAACCTATTTATTTTGCAATGGTGACCACACACTCTTTGCCACAAGAAATGCATAAATCACCACATATTTGTACCCATAGATTAAACACATTATACCCTTATACCATGCACACTTTTTACACATACATTATACACCATGTACACTCCAAACATACACAAACAACACATGTGCACCATATTCAAGTGAGGCTTCCAACCAAGGTTGGGATAACTACCTAATACAATCATAAATTTGGATAAGTATTTGGAATAATTAAGAATGAACCAACTGTCCAATATAAACAAATGAGTATGGATGAACTATCCAGCTCAACCAAGACTGGGCCAACTGCCCAACACAATTAAAAGTCTAGACCAACTATCTGACTCAAATAAAAATGGACCAATCATCCAATATAAATAACGAGTCTGAGCCAACTGCTCATGGTAGATAAGCCCAGTACAATCATAGGTCTGAGCTAAGGCTGGGACAATCACCCAATCCGAAAAAGTCTAAACCAATTTTTAGTATATAAATGATAAGCCAACTACCCAGCATGAATACTGGTCACATCATATATCTTAGCAATGAGAGCTTGAAATGAAGTTGCTAAGTTGTTGAAGGAGATGGAGGAGAAGAGGCAAGCACACATCACACTACAAAAGACAATCCAAATAAATACCTTCAACTTTGACAAACAACCATTCAACAAAAAAATAGTAAATTTCTAAAAAACAATCTTTAAAAAAAAAAAGAATAAAATAAGAATCTCTAATAACATATTAAACCGAACAACAGAAAAATTAGAAAAGGTTTCAATTCCATATTGAAGAGGCTTCAAATTTAGCAACACATGATATAAAATCCATATATATATATATATATATATCAATCGCAAGCTACCCCTTCTCATGAATCACAAGTCAATGAGGAAAATGCTTTGCAACTCTTTAAAAAAAATGGAAAAGAAGAATGAAAGGTGAAGGGAATAGGGTTAATCAAGTTAAAGAATGAATGTAGAAGGAAGAAAGGTTAATAAGAAGTTGTTGTGTATGGAAGGAAAGTGAGAAAGAGGAAAGAAACAAAAGAAGATTAGAAAGGGAATGAAGGAACCGTCAATGATTAAAAAGGGAAGGAATGAAAACATCACTTATTAAGAAAGATTAGAAGAAGAAAAAAACTATCGAGTTAAGAGGAAGAAGAAGAAGAAAAAGAAAAAGGAAGGAAAAGAAAAAAAAAATCCATTAAGGATTAAGAAGGGAAATACAAAAAGGTATTAAAATAATCTACCCTGATAGAAAAAATTAGCAAATCTTATCCAAAGCAACACAAAAATCTGCTTCAACAGGAAAAATCTAGCAGCCCCTAACCAAGGCAACACAAAAATTTGCTTTAAAAAACAAAAAATAAAAAAATCCAGCCAAATCCTAGCCAAGGCAACACAAAATCAGCAAGCCTTTTAAAAAATTAAAGATGACTAAGAAAAAATGAAGGTAAAAGAATAAAACGAAAAAAAAAAAAAAACCTAGAAGAAGAAGAAAAAGAAACCTTGGGAACACCTAGACTTTGACACCATATTAAATAGCGACATTGTGTTAATCTTGAGGGCTTATGAGAAGCTATAAAAGAAGAAGAAAGATGGAAGAGAGAAACAATGAGAAAGAAAGGAGAGAGATGGCAAGAATATGAGATGCTTAGGGTGTGTTGAAACCCTACCCTATGCTCTTTATTTATAATAGTTAAAACATGAATGCACCCCATCGGCCTTATTCCATAGACTTGGGCCCATTGAACCTTCTTCAAATATCAACATTTCAAAACTCACTCAAGCTAGAACATCATAAGAAGGCACAAGTTGGAACAAGGGCTAACATAATCAAGACTAAGAAAGAATAAAATTATTTTCTAACAAATCCCAATTGATGTGTCAACTATCAGATTTGTGGATAACTTACAATAAATCAGAGGTGAGGATTGATCAACCAATGTAATTTTAGATTCCATAAATTAGACAATTTAATTTGAGTCATTGCATGTCATATGTGCAATTTTTTAGCAATTACATATCAAGCAAGATACCCTACTAGAGTATGAAATAACTGACTCTACAAAATATGATTGAAAGTGTTTGTAATCTATCTGGCCGAGTCCTGTTTTTAGCCAACTAGGGCCAAATACGTGTAATCTGTATGGATGTGCATGCTCTGGTTACAGGATTTTCTGCAGATATGTACGGTCGCATTTCAAAAACAGAGTCATAACGTATCAATTACATTAAAGTGGCTAATGGTCGAATTCGCACAACTGTTGGATAGGTGGCTAAAGAAGGATACAAAGAAGCAGAACGTGGGAAGTATCCAGAAGCAGAGTAATGGAGAAACGGTTACAATAACCGTCTGAACATGGGAAGGATCTACAGCTATTGATCAAAACTTTTAACTAGGAAAGCAAAGTAAGCAGAAAAACTCGTCTCATTCCAAACCAATCAAACAAAAACTTATCTTTCAATTGCCTTGTCAAATTTACATTCCTTAATGTAATAATTTACTTTCCTTGTTCAACAAATTACTTTTCTTAGCATAACTATTTACTTTTCGCATTCATCATTTGCATTCCATAGCATAATTCGTGACATTATTCCCATAACTGATAACTTTAGCTGTAATTGGAGTTTACACTCACACACTGAGCTTCGCTCAACCACCAGAGAAGTATCCTTTAACAACTAACAGCCAATTGTAAGGATTTCTTTTCTATTATATCTTATTTGTATTAAAAACTCCTTTCATATGGAAGGCCAATGAGTAACCCATCGTCAGAGGATAAACCCCACCCTCTGACTATCGCCGACTCAATTTACACATTGAGCAAGTGGCTTAATAGGCGACCAATCATCTCAGACCTCGGTCATTTTCTATCTCTGCCTACTTCAGTGCTCGGGATCATTGTTGTTCGGTTTGGATTGGAACAGCAATCCCAATTCTAGCACTCCCACACCCTATCCATGCCGGAAGAAGATCGAAAAATGGTCGAATAATTTTCTAACACACCCGGTGGGACCCTGTCTATCAAATACCAGTTTAACTATTACCAAAAATGCAGAGAAGTGCCGAACTGCTAAGACCGAACCTGCAACACCAACTGCACCACCCTCGGGGGATGACGTGCAGGTTCAGGCACCCCTAGTGGGGCTTAATTTGAATGTTAACTCGACTGAAAATCAGGTTGGACCATCCACATCTCGGGCCGTGCTTCTGGATGAGGTATTAGTTGTACTTCAAGATGTTCATATAAGCATTTAGATGGTACATGAGTATGGGAGAGCCTAAGTGAAATAATTCTGTCAATAGACCAAGAGCACTAATCGTTACATGGCCAACCAGACCGAGGTTATGCTGTGATTGTTGGCCGTAATAACAGAGCAGACGCAACCAACACTGCAACACAACGGAAGCTTGGTCAATAATGTTGTACCATTCCCATTGATGCCACCATCATAGCGGAACTCCCCACCAATTCCTTCTTCAGAGGTCAAGAACATGCCACCTCTTATGGATATCAGGCGACATGAGCGGGAGTTTAAACATTTTAAAAATAGAAATCATGGACCGCCAGTTGGGTTTCACCCACTGCTTGGCCCCAAATTTCAAAAGATTTTTAATTGATTTAGTCCAGATCAATCGCCAGCCGTGGAGCCTCAGCGGATTAACCGCGACCAAAGATTGCAAGTTATGTAGGAGGTTGTTGGCCAAGTGCTAGGCAGCAACACTATTCCCATATATCATAAGCCATACCCCGAGTGGGTAGATCGAAAGCATCCATTGTAGAGGAATTATCGGCCAAATTTTGCTTTGTTTTCTGGCGAACACGGCTAGTCAACTATCGAACATGTCGTCCGATTCACCATGTAATGTGGTGAGTTAGTCAATAATGATTATTACAAGTTGTAATTATTCAATCACTCATTGAAGTTGTGACCTTTACATAGTATTCGAACCTACTCCAAGATTCAATACACAATTGGCAATAATTGGAAGAAAATTTTGATGCCCAATTCTTCTCCAAGAATAAGGGTATAACCGTGGCCGACCTCGCACAATTCCGGCAATTTCCTGAGGAACCATGTGAAAGTTATATAATGCGGTTTAAGCAGGTGAAAAGCCGCTATAAGGTAGTTATGACTGAGGCTGAATTCATGCAACTCGCACAAGACTGTCTAGAATATAAACTCTGTAAAAAGTTTGTAAGCATGGAGTTTACTAATTTATATGACCTCACTAAGAAGATTTCTCATTATGAGGAACTGCTTCAGGAGGGACCTAGACGAGTCAATTTGTCATTAGGAATGTATTACAATGATTTTAATTATGAAATTGCAATTGTTGAAGTGGTGGCTAAAAAACCATTAGTGTGTTCGGTATTGGTCAAAGTGGAATCAACCGTCTCGACTACACAGAAGGCTCAAAAAGTGTATACTTTCAATATCACCTAGGCCAAAGACATATTTGATTTCATGCTAGATGTAAAGTTTATCAAAGTTCTTGTTAATCATAAGATACTTTTGGTCGATGCATGAATTACAAAAAGTCAAGTATTGCAATTGGCATCTATCTTGATCTCATTCCACTAACAAATGTGTTATTTTCAGGAATCTCATCCAAGATCACATTGATCACGGACTGTTGAAGTTCCCAGAAAAGGAAAAAGAAGTCATGTTAATCGATACCGACCCATTCTTAGCCAGCACGGAGATGAATACAATTATTGCCAATCTAAGGGATCGTCTGAGACCAAAGATTAACCTTAACCTAGATAATCTGTGGAGAACGTCCCACCGACCCTCATCAAGGCGGTGATGGACTCCCCGCTATCAAGTCAATTGTTCGGTCAGCGATCAACAGAGGCATCAAGGATCCCAATTCTATGATCGATGTGCTTGGTAAATCCCCCCACAGTTGAGAGACCCTCCTCAGATGATATGTGACGATCGCTACTTTGGCCAAGATCATTATCAGCTAAGGCAATCAACCTCCAACCACCAATCACGATGGAGGCCACCTTTAACAAGGGTGGTCAAGCCTCCTACAACGCGAGGAGTCTGGAGGCGAATATCCCACCCGAAATTTTTGGTCGTACCAAAAGTTTTGACCAGAACTCAGAAACAACGATGGCAGAGACAGAGAGCCACAACGAGAAGAGAATGGGAAGGGGGAGAAGTACCTCTTTACCCAGAACCCAGGTTACCCTGTCCATTTTGGAAAATTCCCTCGCTCGATGAATAAGTGGCCGTGAACACAGTCAAAGCTATGATAGCACTTGTAAGTCAAGAGAACGAAAATCCCCTCAAAAAATAGGGATAGATTAAGAGGTCTTAAAGAAGAAGACGATACTGGCAACTTGTCAGATTACCTTAGTGAGGATTGCTTCCCAATAGAGGAATGGTTACCTAGCAAAGTCACATCGACAACAAGTTCATTGAGGAACTCAGCGGTCGATTTCCTGGTTGATCCTACGACCAACGAGTGTCGTAGTTAGATTGAGGAAGTCGAGTCTAAGACACTAGGGGCGCAAAGTTTGAGCGGTGAAATTGTGTTTTGTTCGTTACAACCGGTAATGTTCCATTGCAACATGATTTTTACATTATCATCGAGTTTTCAGGCGAGGCCAACTCAACTAAACACAATGCTTGGAGATGTAGAGGAACACACTCCAGTAACTATACAACATGCCTTTTTCCCCTTCGAAGAAGTTAGAGAGAACAAAATTGAGGCTAACAGGGCATTGCATGTTAACATAGTTACCATAGCCACTGACGGTGCTTCTGAGAGAGTAATTTTAGATAAACCCACCAGTGACATGACGCAACATCCCAAGCTGTTACACATATCAGCCCACCTAGATGGATGCCCATCACCAGGATTTTGATGGACAATAGGGCCGCAGTAAATCTATTACCAAAGAGAATTGATGGCCAAATTAGAGAAGACCGCGGCCGACCTGATTCCATCAGAGGTGACTGTTAGTAATTTTGCTGGTCATGTTACCAATACACATGGCGTTTTATCGGTCGACCTCACCGTAGGCACCAAGACTCTCTTAGCACCATTTTATGTAGCTGACACTTCATCAAGCCACAATGCTTTGTTGGGAAGAGATTGGATTCTCTCCTTCGCCTGCATCCCATCTTCTCTCCACCAATTTGTAATTTTCTGGAATCAAGATAAGGTCGAGTTGGTCTTGGCCGATAATAAACCTTTTCTAGCTACGTCAAATACTAATGAGGCTTATTATTAAAACAAATAAGTAGGGCTCATTAGATTCACTAGGAGAAATAAACTTAGTTGCCCCACTGGAATCACGGTAAAGAAAAACCTAGACAGCATCATGCAAGCTATGCCGGAAGTGACTTAGGCGAACGAGGCTCAGCCGAAGGACATTGTCCCTTATCAGCCGACTACTTACTACATTATTGAAGAGATGCCATGATTATGATAGTGAAAAGTAGAGCGCTCGAGGCCGACTTCACAGATAGAATAAAGAGGCTTGAAGAAAGTATGAAGGAAACTAATGAAGGAATTTTCTTCAACTTGGCTGAGTTAGATGAATCGACCGAAGAAGATAGCTTTAAGTTGGAAGACCTCTCAAGGGAAGTAAAAGATCGTCGACCGTAGACCCAGGATCCACTAGTCGAGATTAATCTAGGAACGAATCAGGATCTGAGGCCCATGTTTATAAGCAATCTGTTACAACCACCGAAGTGAGAAGAATTAATTAGCCTGCTCCTGGAGTTCGCAGATTGTTTCGCATGAGATTACCACAATATGCCTGAGCTTGACAAGTCCCTAGTTGAGCATAGATTGCCCGCTAAAGAAGGATATCAGTTGTACAAATAGCCGCCAAGGCAGATGACGACCAAAGTCACTCTTAAGACCTAAGTTGGACCAAATGGCTTGAAAGACTGGTTGATTCCCAACACTCAGGGGATTTTTTCTACCGGTCACCAGCGGCCGAATGGAAGTGGGGAATGATGGTGGTTTAAGACAATAAGGGGTAACATACTTTTCGTTGAATGGGATGTTAGGATTGTTCAATCTTTCTCTATCCTGCTACCATTTAAGCCAGTACTTCTTAAAATGAGCCTCCTCATGTGTTTTATACCCTCATCAATCTCGTACAAATAGTCTTTAATGCTAAGACCAAGCCAATACTTCACTTCAAAATATTTCTCGAAGGCCGCTATAACTTCGGCCGTAGATGTATTCGATGACCGACTCAGTCATAATTTTGGTCGATCTTGAGTCATCAATTGAGACTTAGAAGGTTCTGGTTGCTGGAAAGAAAGAGTAGGTAGTTTCAAGGGAGGACTGAAGATACCTTCCAATCGATGACCTCGTCTTCACTCAAGTCGTCCTTTTCACAGTTGTTTCGACATGAAATGAAAGACATTTGATTTAAGGAATTATCTTTTTCAATGGTAACAAAGAAAGATAGAGAGAACAATCATCACAATGTATTTTATTCATTCTAGATTCATTTACATCATCATTTGTCCCTTGATTCCAAAATAAAGTACATGTAACATATGTAACAGAAAGTACAAAGACTAAATAAGTTTGATATCAATTTCGGCAGCATTTCGGATCACAATATAATCTTCCAATTGTAAAATTCGATGTTCGGAAATGATATCATCTCAATTGATCTTGTAGATTTAGAGAACTTCCATCTTTTGTCCCGAAATAAGCAACAAAGACAACTTTTTATCAGAAAAAAACTTATTGTCCATGCAATGGACTTGTTGCGCTGATGACAAGTAGAGTTTCTCCCATTGGTTGAGTAACTAACCCATTGCGCACTGCGCAATAGGTACTGCTTGTACCTGGCTCTTCTCCAAAGTCTCTAAAAATTCTACCCTCTACTTCTAAAATCCTTAACTGACTGAATGAAGAGGGTAGAGGGGTATTTATAGTCTTCTGCACGTGTGAACCTTTTCATTCACGTAATGACTTATCCCATTGCACTAATATTCCTATTGCGCGGATACCACTTCTATTGTACGACCGCGCAATGAATCCCATCACAGCTTTATTACGCGCCATGCAACCAAAGACTATTGATTCCATTTCCTTCTCCTAATTAATTTTTTGTGCTCCAACAGATGCCCCCTTGATCCTGCATTTGATCTCTTTTGATTAAATGGAGGATCAACCAAAGAATCGCATTCCAATCTCCATTATCGCACAATAACTATGCTTAGTGCACTATCGAGTCCGCGCAACGGACCCGAATCCAAACCCCTATATAAGACAGGCTTGGTTCTCATTCATTCATCTGTCTTTCAGAGAAGACTCCCCCTTGTTTTACGTGAAATATCCTTCCACGCAACGAAACTTCTCACATGATAGAACTTCCTGCGCAACAGTGCCCCTTGCACAATAGAATCGTTTGCACAATCATTTCCGCGCAACGACTCTGCACTTTTACAGAATTTCTCCATGTATTCAAACTCTGAAAGGACGAGCTATAGATGTTCTAGAGGGGGGGTGAATAGGACAATGTCAAATATTTCGATTCAATGCAGAATAATAAATCAAATAAACTCAATTGCTTAAAGTATTGAATTCTGGATATCAAATAGTTTGTAGGACAACCTTCACCTAAAGGATTTAGGCAGGACAACCCCATTTCACGACGTCTTTGAAATCAAAATATGAAACTATAATAAGAATAAATGAAGCACAAGATAGGCATAAATAATAAAAATCAATCACAATAATGCACAAAAGAATTATAGTGGTTCTATGCCTAAATGCAACCTACTCCACTCCCAAAATTACTACTCTCGCAATTTTGGCTTTCACGATCTCAAGGTTTTCCCATGCTCACCTTAACAACGTGATATAGTTATTAAAATTTTAATCGGCTATCACAATTAAACTCACTTTATGATTTTCATGGGATCACCACAAACAAACCCATTGAGATCTCCAGGCTATCTCGAAAAAACCCAAACTGAAATAAATATAAAGAAAGTACTTATCATCGATTGGCAAGTCAAAGTCGTAGTTGTAACTTGAATGCAGCGATCTTCCTCTTGGGATGTAGATGAAGTCTTTGTATGAGTTCAACCCAAAAAGAAATAAAGGGATCTAATGTATTTTTAATAAAATGAATAATACGCTAATGCTGCAAATTCAATTCTCTATTTCTCAAGTAGAGTATGGATTACTCTATTAAAACAGTTTAAACTAACTTGAGAGAGAGAATAGAATTAGCTAAAACAAATATAAAAATTACAGCGTAAATAGCTTAAGGAGGCTTGGACATTCACTCTTTTTCAACACAAGATAGATCTATGAATTTTCATGTTTTGAAGAGTAAGAGAGAGTATAAAACGCCTCACCCAAGGACACAATAGTGTCCGCTTTGCCCATGGGGCTCACGGTTTTGTTCTCGAGGTTGCCCCCAAAATGCGTTGTATCCTTAAGGTGCAAACCCCACATATAACCACCACAACTTCCTACAACTCTTCCAATTTGGGACAAGTTCAACTCCCACTACATACACAGTAGCCTGCCAATACAGTAGCCTGCCAACCACTGGTAGCTCGCCCAGGCCCTTAGGCCTCGCCCACATCAGCGACCACCCATATGCACCCGCCCACACGTGCAACAGTGATAGGGCGTCACAATATCCCCCATCGAGGGCAGAACCGTCCTCGGCTCTGATACCATATGAAATGCCTCACCTAAGGACATAAAATTATCCTCTTTGCCCATGGCCTCACGGTTTTGTTCACGAGGTTAGCCCCAAAATGCGTTTTGGGGGCAACCTCGAGAACAAAACCGTGAGCCCCATGGGCAAAGCGAACAATATTATGTCCTTGGGTGAGGTGTTTTACTGTCTACTAGTATTCGGCACTCAGGCGCTCATGTATCCACTTGGTCTAGACGTTAGAGTATCCTCCGATACCGAGAGGATTCTGGGACTCTCACCTAAGGACATCCTATGTGCCCACAGTGGTAGAACTAAATATTTTTCGTATCTCATCTGGCCATCCACGATGAACCTGTGGAGGCCACAACCTTGATATCGCTAGGGCGTCAAGTGATCATGTCACATAAATGCAAGATGTATGAGTCATACCATCCAGTCATGCATCAAACCTACGCATGTTGCACGATCATGTGGGGCAACTCCATCTCTTAAGGAGTCCCCTAAATAACTTAACTCAATGGCAATGCTATAATCAATTACTCCTTATATCAAGCATACATATGATTTGCATGGGCATGTATCATGGAGCTATACTAAGCATGCTATATGATGATAATGTACTCTCCTCATATCAAGGATGGGCCTAGAAAGCCTACTCATATCAAGAATGGGCCTAATAAGGTCTAAGGGAAGGTCACAATGTGGACATTTAACCATCATTATCCATCAATGTGGACATTCAACCAACATTGCTCCCAAGGAGTGGCCAACATAGAGCTAACATATAGTGGGCCCATGACCTCACACAAGGGCCTCATACACAAAATAATGGGCCACATACAATCTCAATGGGCCTCATACAATCATAATGGGCCTTATACAATCACGATGAGCCTTATACAAGGGTCTCATACATCCCAATGGGCCTCATCACATGGGCCTCGCATACATCACACTGGGCCTCACATATCACAATGGGCCGCATCACATAGGCCTCATACACATTACAATGGGCCGCATCACATGGGCCTGATATGCATCAAGTGGGCCGCATCACATGGGCTTCATATACAACACATCGGGCCTCATATACAACACGTTGGGCCTCATCATATGGGCCAATATACATCGCACTGGGCCACAACCCATGTGCCTCAAATACATTACAATGGGCCACAACCCATGGGCCTCAAATACATTGCAATGGATCATAAATACATCACAATGGGCCTCACTAAATGGGTCACAAATACATCACATTAAGGTGGGCCTTGCACATTCCAAATGGGCCCCACCAGATGGACAGCTAGGATCAAACACATACATCACGTGGGGGCCAAGTGAATGGATGGTGTGAATATACGATACATCACAAGGTGGGCCGGACGGCGAGGATAAAACAGATACATTATGGTGCGGCCCACAGCACGTCCAGATGGACAATACTGATATACAATGCATACATTAAGGTGGGTCTCACCCCAGAAAACAGATGGACGATGGTGGGGATAAGGCCCATACATCACAGTCGACCCCACATGCAGCATGACGAAGGCCCACCATCCCAATCAAATGGAAGGTGTGGCTATAGAATACTTATATCAACGTGGGTCCCATGTCCAGATGGACGGATGGACTAGATATACAATATATACATAAGGTGGGTCCCACCGTCCAGAGTGTTGGACAGTGTGGATCAAGCCCACACATCATGGTAGCCTGCTCAGCACAAAACAGATGGATGGTATGGCTTCAAACATCATGTGCGTCCCACAGGACACCGTCTAAGGACGAACGGTGTGGATACAAAATATATACATTAAGGTGGGGCCCACCCCCCACACGTGCTACACGTGTGGGGTGGGCCCCACACGTCCTGAAAGAAATGGACGGACGGTGGGATATAACATATACCTCATGATGGAGCCACAGAACTTACTGACGTCAATGGGCAGTTGAGGCTACTGGGACCCACCATCTTGCCCAATGGACGAACGGTGTGGATCTACACATCATCAAGGTGGGTCCACATGTGTGGCCCACCAGAGCTTTGGATCGAGTAGATATTTGTGTTTTCTCCACTGTCCAGACCTAGTGAGGATGGACGTGCAGCAGGTGGGTCCCACATATACGTGGCCCATCTGTAGTGAATCAAGTTGATATTTATATTTTCCCATCGTTTAGACTTGCTACACGGTGGGCAACAACATACATCAAGGTGGGGTCCATGTCACCGTGGCCCACCAGCCTTGGAGCAAGCTGATATTTATGTGTTCTCTTCATCCAGGTCTACTAGACGATGCCAACAACACTGGACAGTCCAGCCACCTGCTGGACGTAGGCATGGTGGGCCCCACTTGGATAGCGGTGTGGTCCACATGGTGGATGGCATGGATTAAAAAAATACATCATGGTGGGCCACAAAATGGGAAAGAGAGATAAAGAGAGAGAAAGACAGTGTGTATGCAAGGGAGGAGCTCCGCCATTATAAGCCCCTCTCCGTTTACATGTACGTCAAATGGGTCCCACCAAAAGTGGGCCCTCAAATAAAATCAACGGTGAAAATTCTAACATCACCCACCGATTGCCTTCTTCTTTAACTCTTTGGAATCCTTGGCTCTTAAGCTTCAACTTTAATGAAGGTTGATGAAGTATGGATGGCTAGGATGGGAGATTGGGTAGTAGGGAGTGGGCCACACCAGGCTCCTTTCTCCTTGGGAAGCTTGGACAATTGCTCTCTCCTCTTTGGTTGCTTGAAAAATGGGTAGGGAAGAGAGAGAGAGAGGTTGTAAGGGAGAAGGATGGGTGTGATGGGTGAGTGATGGATATACTTGACTTAAGATTGACTTAGGTGGGTTGCTTGTCTTCGGGAGAAAGAAAGCACGGGCTAGATATGGGATGTGTACTTGACTTGATTTGATTGATTGATGTGATAGGTTGTAGAGATTCTATCAGGATTTACAAATGTGCGACATTTTTTCGATATAAACGCGGGCCCACATCTCCTAGCCTGGGTATCGCATTGGTGCACAAGACGTGGCGTTAAAACAGCGACGATGGTGCGGTCGCAATGGTATATGTGTCGAGTCGAGTCAACTCGATCTACAGGATACGACTTAGGGTCATGCGCAAACGCCAATTACAGGTCGCGAGTTGTCAGAATTCGACAGGGAGGATCACGGGAGTCTACGGAATGGTATGGACTAGGATACGAGCCTTACAAAATGACTGACCAGTATGCTTCTCATGATCTAAAAGAGAAGACCGAAAACACATCTGTACGAGCCATATAAGCCCTCCTGCGGAATATAATCCTTTACGATTGACTTTGTAAAGACCTCGAAATAAATGGTTAAAGACATATGGTGCCAAGGCTACGCATTGCTTTTGAACAAGGCATTTGGCCAAATCGACGTACTCTGTCGTGACTTACTAGGCATTAACACATAACAGGTGATGGCAGATGTAACGTCTCAGAAAAATCTGTACAAAGACCCGAGTACCACCTCAGGCAGAAATCACTAAGGACTGAATTCTTTAAAATTTAGGCGAAGTTTAATTAAGTACTAAACTAATTTAAATCGGAGAATTAGCTCGAACCACTTTCAAAACGAACTGCAAGACCCAAAACCATTAGAATCGCTAGTTCAATATTACCTAAAAACATATGAGCAATCTTAAAACCCAGTTGCTCGCGGGAGCACATTGAAACTCCGGATCGGACCTGTACCGCGCGTCGAAAGTTCGATTACCATGAAACTATAAGGTTATGACTGCCATACTGGGCTTGCAACCAACATGGGAATCAAATCCAAATAGTATCCAGAAACGCACAACATGAGCTTGGAGCGAAGTGTGTGAGAAACGCGAATATCTTTAGAAAATGAACTCAAACTTAAGTGAATTAGGTCATTCGCTTGCAGCCCAAATTTAAGGTTTTAGGCCATCAGATTCTGACCCAACTACACCCTTGGTTCAAGGAAATTTTCATGCACCCAATGGTATACTTGTGGCCTTGATCGAGTGACAATGACCATTGAACTGAAATGGGTCCTCCACGATCGATCCACTAATCCGATCGAACCGAAATCTTAACCTGGCGTAGATCCAACATCAGGGAACTTTCTCCAGACCGTATGCAAGCAATGGACCTCCAGATGAGCTCCGTTGGCCTAAAACAGCCGCCTTTTGGCTATAACCTAAGTATACCATGGCCATGGGGCCATTGACATCAGTTCTGGGGCCTATATAATGCCCTTAACCCACCCGTCTCTCATTCCATATGATTTTCTCTAATCTTAGGAGAGAGAAGAGATAAAAGAGGAGGAAAGAGTGAGGAGAAGAGAGTGAGATAGGGAGATCGTTGCTGGGATCCTTTCCCACAACTCCACACGCCAAATCACCACCCCACCCTCGCTACACCGTCGACTCTGACTTCGATTTGGGTAAGAAATCCTAACCCTAATCTCATTTTAGAAATTCAAATAAAGGAAACGACGAAATAGCTAACCTATTTCGTGATTTAGGTAGCCATTGTGCTGTAGACGGAAGCATAATATACGAACCGAGCACGTAACGAGCAAACCGACGAAAGGTGCGGACTACAAACATTTAGGTTATGGTTTTCAAGGCTTTCAATGTCAGCAATGATTTATGTCTAACTTGATTGCTGCCATATGATCTTAGTTACGACGTTTTCGATATATCATGTATGTGTAAGCTAGGTTGTATACTAAATGCATTCCACATGTTTGTTGAAATGTTTGAATGAATAGGAAATTATGGTTTATGCTTCCCATGACTATAATCTAGAATTCATGTTTCTTGTACGTATAACAACTCCTTTGCGAAAGGATTTGCCATAATATATGTTATAACTAATTTATTATATGTATGTTGAAATGTGTAGTCTAAGTGTTTAATAAAATGTCTGAATGAGAAATTATTTATTGAAATGTATTTTATGAGGGTGTTGACATAGGATTCTCAATTACCTTATCTATAGTTACAGTTTCCTTCATATAACATATCTTGCTACTACGTGATTTATGGATGAAATGCTTATGTATGATAACATGTGCAATATGGTTGTTAAAATGCCCGAGTGAGAATTGTATTTGAATTGGTTATTAAATGTTGTTTTGACTATCACATATGAATGCCTATTGTATTTGAATATGATTGGGACTAATACTTAGTCCAGGCAATCGGTAACAGTTTCCGATCAAGTGGTCGAACTAGTTTCGCCACAACGGGTACGTTCGATGAATCCGAGTCGTACGGTGATTATAGGCAGTGGTTAGGCCACGAAGAGTGCGTATGTACTCCATGTCAGTTAATTTAGCATGCACTCGTACCAATCGAACTTGTCAAGTAACCCAATTGGCCTAATGTGTGTTTGCCATGTATGGACGTTATTGATTGAATCTAAGGTACCACTTACCAATGCAAAGCACGTTTAACTTTGGTCCCACGATCCACTAAGACTCATGAGCCGGGCAAGGTGGTATGAGACACCGTGGTCGAGCTGTCGACCTACGCTGGGGTGACGAGCCTCCCCGTAGTGATCAATGAGCAACCCAAACTCGTGAGCCAAATACGGTGGTATGGGACACTGTATACGAACTGTCGGCCTACAATTAGGTGACGAGTCTCTTATAGTGACCTCGAATATAAAATAGGCCTACGCGAATGGTGACGAGCCTCCCGTAGTGACCTCGAGTATAAATTCGCGAACTTACCTATCCACTGCTTTCAAATTAGGGGTGATGTTGCCCTATAACTTGCCTATCATATGTGATTAACTAGGATTGACGACCCTATATGGATCATTGTTTGGGTAAATGATATAAAGGAAAGTACCTTAGCTTCCCAAATCTGCTGTATGAATAAGCTTAATTAAGAACTCGGCTAACACGTGCATGCCCTACACTGCATGTGCTTTGGCGATGAAGGCACAATGGGACTAGCATGTGCAACCGTGAGATGGTGCCGCTGAGGGATTGCAGGCGAGGGCATGCATAACCAGAGTAGTTAAGAAATGTTTGTTGTATTGCTTTATCATTACTGCTTGACTGAATTGATAACATGTTAACTTTTGCCTTATAGTACCACTGAGTTGATCACTCACTCCCACTCTAGGATGGTGTTTTAAAACACCAACCAGACTCTGTTGTAGATGTAGGTGGCGATGATGTCTACGCTGCTGATTGGGATTTCATAGACGAGGAGGAAGAATTCTCCTACGTTCAGCTATCAGGTAGGTCTATGTAGACCATGTACTAATCGACGGGATTACAGGGACTATATGATTTAGTCAAACATTCACATTTTGTCATTTTGCATATTTTGGAACAAACCATGTATATATTCAACCCAGTAATACACTCATACTCTAGAGGTTGTGAAACACGCATATACTTTATATATCTATCGCAATCTTTCACTTGCTTAATTTATCTCTCTTTAGAGTATGATATGCTGATTTAGTGTAATCCCATTCATGTTTAATGCACTAATACGGACAACATTTAATCATCATTTTCTATGTTGCATAAGTGATGCGACGGATCTCAGGAGTTGAGCCTTTACTCGACCCCCGATTTTCGGGGCATTTTAGCAGATCTAAAACAGAAGGAATGCGATGTGTTCATCTTCTTCGACCAGTCCTTCAAATTTGCGATAGATAGTCATGAAATTGGTATAGCCCTTGGCGATCTTACTGGAAAAGTTTTTGCGTTGCCCCGTCTTGGCTTTTGCATGGTATGTCTTCCTAAAAGGTAAAAGCTCTGTTAGATGACAGATATCTTTTCTGGTGACACTCATCGGACTACAATCAAACATGAAGCTATTGGTGGAATAGATGTGTTGGCTGCATACTCAGAGAGGGATAATTTGATGCATTCGTATATGTCAAGCCCTTTTCATAGATCTCTGTATTGAGATGATACTCGAGTAAACCAATCTCCCATCTTGGAAGTGGTTTTGGCCATAGTCTTAGCATTTTCAATGTGGTGGCCGCATCAGGAATAGATCCGGATCTAATAAGAATGTTTTCTCCTGGGTAGATAAAGAAGAATGGATTCGAGGCCGCATTTCATCGGCTGAAACTTCTGGAGAAAATACCGAGCTGATACAGAGGGCTTCTTCACCCAAGGGAGATTTGAAGATTATCTCCTCGATGCATTTGTTGGTGAACAAATCCATCATGGCCATTATGCCTTTTTGATTGAATGAAGGTTCAGACGATGAAGAAGTTATTGCAAAGAGATGAGAAAAGCAGAGATTTCGGAAGGGGAAAGTTGTGAAGAAAGAAGAAGTTTGGAAGTGTGATGAAATTGATTTTAAATGGCTAATATATAAACGTGAAAGGAATGCAATATTTATAGCAAAATTGTAATTATTGAGCAAAACAGCTAATAAAGACATGTGTTGGCTCGAGATTCATTCAATGCCTCGAATCGACGCGACCGATGGTAAAGCAACCGATCGAAGGCGGTTCGTTTTCTATCACACATGTGGGCATTTACTACTGAATTAATGAAACATCAAATGTCGTTGTCTGTTTCTTTGAAAGGACAACGATAAGGGGAGCAATGTTTGTACTATATCCAACCGAGTCCCGTTTTTAGCCAATCAGGGCCAAATACGTGTAATCTATATGGATGCACATGCTCTGGTTGCGGATTTTCTGCAGATATGTATGGTCGCATTTCAGAAATAGAGTCATAACGTATCAATTGCACTAAAGTGGTCGAGGAAGGTACGGTCAATTTCGGTCAGCTAAGTGACGGGTGGCTGGCACTACCCATCCAAGGAAGTAGAAAGGCGCCGAGGCTAGCACTAGCATTGAGCCAGAGCGAAGGACGAAGCGGAGCTCTGCCAGCGGGCATCAGACATGGTACGTTTCAAGGCCTTAGAGTTATCTTTGAAACACACGTGGACGAAAGACTATTTAGGCTTTATCCGGTGATGAACCTCCTGTTAGACGCCGGGTGGGGACCCATATTTAAAGGCAAGTCATGTGGGTGTGAGAGCACTGTCCGAGCCTTCTACGCCCACATACGAGATCCACTGCTAGAGCCTCTACAGTTTACTATCCCCGTGGGATGGCAGGAAGCCATTGTCAATGTTGGTGTGATAGACCGAATCATGGGGATTCCACTTGGAGAGGTACACGCTAGCTAGAAGAATCACAAGAGTATGCGACAAAGAGATCGTCGCACGTGGTTTCTTTGCGACTAACTGGTTCACTAGAAGCGAGGCAATTGCCTCCCGGCGACCGAGATGTCTCATGACTTTCGCCTACTCCACCACATATTCACATACAATGTGTATCCAAGGTGGAGCAACCACGCCGAATGCGCACGTTTGATGGTGGACTTTTTATACAGAGCTGGGCAAGGAGACAAGCTGTGTTTGCTTACGTATGTACTATTACAGATAGTCTAGACCGCATGCGCCGTTAAGACAGATATTTCACTCCCATTTGGCCGACTCATGAGCAAGCTTGCTCGTGAATTCGGCTACAAACTTAACGCGGATGAGCTTGCGCCGATCCATTTCATCAATGACACCACACTCAACAACATGGGTATTGGGCCGTAACAACGTCAAGCCCGACTTAACGACTATAGTGACGAGATAGAGAAAGAGGAAGGAAGTAGTGAAGAGGAGGAGGAAGAAGAATTTGAAGAAGGAAATGTGGGAGAAGGAAGTGATTAAGGGGGAAGTGATGATGAGGAAGAGCAGGAAGAAGAAGAAGAGGAGGCCCAAGACTTTGATTGGGGCCCTCCTCCTGCTAAACATCAGCACCACCGTGATCAGACTGCTTTAGAAGCCTGCTTGGCTAAAATTGAGGAGAGCCAAGTCGCCCCGAGACAGGAGGTCAGAGAGACCCGGGCCGAAGTGAAGCAAAAGCTTGACAAGAGTCAGGCTTACATGAAACAAAGGTTTAAGAAGGTGTCTCACACCTTGAAGGCTCTCCTGCGTTGTATGCAAGACAAGGGTGCTCCACCACCATCACTAGATTCGGACGACTAGTCATATGTTGTAGTCGTCTTTTAGTTTGCTTTGTTACTAGTTTTCTTTTATACTAGCCTTGGTAGGCTTGGTTGGTTGTTAGTGTGTTTAGCATTCAAAACTTGTGTTAGAATAGCTCACATGCATCTTCTGTCATGATCCATGTAAGACTACATCTCATGTATTGTGATGATTTTGGCTAAATGAAATGCATGAAGTTTCTTTTGATTTGGAATGTGAATGATGTTTAGATGCGTGTGTGTTCTTATGTTAAATCTTACATGGGTTGCACCCTATGTTTTATATAAGGAATGTCACCTAAGGCTACTCAGAGCACTGCACATCTCGTACTTGGCGGATAATTTAACAGAGCACCTCCCCTAAGTGATAGCCACATGGACCCCAGTTTCGGCCTCAATTACGAGACTATGCCGGATTCTCTACTGGCCACTAGCCCCATAAATGGGTCAACACCTAGTGCACCACTGGTTCCGGAACAGAACCATGTGTCCACCTTGGCGCCACGCATGCCTCAGGCGGCTTCTCCTCCTGATAGGTTGGAGCAGAGATGCTCATTATGTAGCAACAACAGCAGATTTGGACCACCATTGTGGGGCCTCTTGCCCAGAACATGAAGGTGGCCCCACCTGCACCAACTGTGCACCCTGCTGAAAACATGAATGTCAACAGTTTATTTCAGCAATTCCAATGCTTTCGACCTCCCACTTTTTTAAGTACACACAGACCCGAGGAGGCCGAAAACTGGCTTGACTGCATCTCTAAGATGCTAAAGCCGTTGTATTGCATTGAGGCCGATCAAGTTGAATTGG
Source organism: Magnolia sinica (assembly GCF_029962835.1). NCBI lineage: Eukaryota > Viridiplantae > Streptophyta > Magnoliopsida > Magnoliales > Magnoliaceae > Magnolia > Magnolia sinica. The sequence continues at coordinate 94,644,059 of NC_080574.1, forward strand.
TTACGTACATGTTCAAGAAGGAGGCTAGTCTATAGTGGGACAGCATCCTACGGACAGTTGCTACTGGGTATGTATGGACATAGGAAGCTTTTGAGACCCGCTTCCATAGGAAATACTTCTCCCTCACTTACCGCAATGAAAAGGAGGGAGAGTTTCTTCACCTCCGACAGGGAAGAATGACCGTGTCGGAATATGAGAACAGCTTCACGGAGCTGGCCAGATACACTCCTTTAATACAAACAGACGAGCCGATGCGAATGCGATGATTTTCTGAGGGTCTGCGACCTGAAATACGTACGAAGATGTGTTGCGCTAGCATTTCCAACTATGCTGAGCTAGTGAACATGTCCCTGCGAGCTGAGCAGGATAGGGATAGACTTTCCCGTACACATGTACACATGGGTCCGAGGACTCGACCTGATTTGCTGAGCAAACTGTTCCTCGGTAAGAGGCCACGTGCAGATTTGCCTCCCAGCTCCACCGACCCAGCTGAGGCGATCAGATGTGTGGTGCACCTACTGCAAGAGGTTGGGCCATACTGACACTTACTACTTTACTAGGATAAGGGACAACAGCTTCACCCCTCCTCAGAAGACCAACCGTCAAATGCCACAACCTATCTCAGCTCCACCTCTACGATTAGCACCGCCTGCACAGCCATCTTACCGGCCACTCGCACCTCGATTTAGGCCACCTCAATGACCTATGGCAGCACAACAGAATCGTCCTCAACAAGCTTGGGTACACTCACTTGCAGCTGAGGCTTCTGAGACAGCAACCGCAGCACCATTAGCTTTTAAAGTCACAACACATATCCAACGTATACCAGTCTTCCTATTAGTAGACACCAGGTCCACTATTTCAATAATATCATGCACCGCAGTCAAGCGACTAGTATTGAGAACTACTCCTATGGTTGGGATTCCTTACCGCCACAGGGAACTTCTCAGACACTACCAAGATTTGTAAGGGTTGCTCGATAGACCTAGGAAGCAGAACAGTACTCATTAACTTGATTGTCGCCTGCTGTGTCATTACGATGTCATCCTCAGTATGGATTGGCTCACCGAGATGAAGGCAGAGATCGATTGCGATACTAGAGTGGTGACAGCCCATGGACCTGAGGGCACAACCTTTACTTTCCCAGTTCAGGTCAATTGGTACTACCGCATTAGTTATTATACTACCTTGCTAGAGAATGTTGATGGTCCGATACTTGGGAACACGCCTGTAGTCTGAGATTTTACGGACTTGTTCAGGATGATACCTGGACTACCTCCTTGGCGCGAGATCGACTTTACTATAGACCTTGTGCCTGGTGCGACACCCATTTCGCTACCGACGTATTGCATGCCTCCATGTGAAATGGAGGAATTGAGGAGACAGATCAACGGTCTGTTGGAATCAAGCTTCATATGATCGAGTGTATCTCCTTGGGAAGCACCTATGTTGTTTATAAAGAAGAAGGACGGATCACTGTGATTGTGTATTGATTATCGTAGGTTGAACCAAGTGACAGTGAAGAACAAGTATCCTCTGCCCAGGATTGATGATCTGTTCGACCAGTTGAAAGGGGCACAATATTTTTCAAAGATCGACTTATAGTCAAGGTATCACCAGTTGCGTGTCAGGGATGAGGACGTGCAGAAAACAGCATTCAGAACCAGCTTTGGGCACTACAAGTTACTTGTGATGTCGTTTAGACTCACAAACGCACCAGCAGTGTTCATGGACCTTATGAACCGGGTGTTTCAGCCGTATCTGTACCAATTCGTCATCGTATTTATAGATGACATCCTAATATACTCCAAGAGTCGGAAAGATCACGAGGAGCACCTGCAAGCAGTCTTTGATACTCTCAGGAAGAACCAGTTGTTTGCTCAGTACAAGAAATGTGACTTCTGGAAAGAAGAAGTCAAGTTCCTAGGACATGTGGTGTCCAAGGAAGGAATAGCTGTGGACCTTGCTAAGGTGACCGCAGTTCAGGACTGGGAGCAGCCCTGTTCAGTTACTGAAGTGAGGAGTCTCTCCAGCCTGGCAAGTTACTATCGTCGATTCATTAGAGACTTTTCCAAGATAGCCAAACCGTTGTCTCAGCTCACTCGGAAAGATCTCAAGTTTACCTGGAATGAGAAGGCAGAAGCAGCCTTTCAGGAACTGAAGAACAAGTTGATGTCAGCACCCGTGCTAGTATTGCCAGAGCAAGGGGTCAGATATACCATATACACTGACACCTCTCATGTTGGTTTGGGTTGTGTTCTTATGCTGAAAGATAGAGTGATTGCCTATGCATTGCGACAGTTGAGGAAACACAAGGAGAACTACCCTACGCACGACCTAAAGTTTGTGGTCATCATCTTTGCATTAAAGCTCTGGAGACAATAGCACTATGGGGAGGTGTTCGAGCTCTTTTGCTACCACAAGAGCCTCAGGTACATATTCACGCAAAGAGACCTGAATATGAGGCAACGGCGATGGATGGAAACCTTGAAGGACTTCAAGTTTGAGGTCTCCTACCATCCCAGCAAGGCCAACCTTGTGGCAAATGCGTTGAGCCGCAAGAAAATGATAGCATTTACAGCTCCACTGATGATACAGGAATAGAATATGGTCAAGTTTGTGCGAGACTTCAAACAAAAGCTTACGGTAAAGGAGCCATTTGAGAGTGTCGCACACATCCGCCACTTATTGATGACCGAATCATTGTGGCTCAGAGAGAAGATGAATGGTTGATAAAGATGAGAGAGCAGACAACTGACAACGAAGAGTCCGAATGGAGAGTTGGTTCGGATGGGGGTTTACATTATCGTGGCCGCTTATGCGTCCCGAATCTTCATGACTTGAGAAAGGAAGTTCTAGAAGCCGCTCACAATTCGAGGATGACAATGCATCCTGGCAGTACGAAGATGTACCAAGACAAGAAGCGTTCGTACTGGTGGGACAACATGACGGCCCACATAGCAGACTATGTGTCCCGTTGTCTTACGTGCCAGCAAGTCAAAGTCGAACATTGCCGCCCTCTAGGTTTACTTCAGCCCATGCCTATAGCTGAATGGAAATGGGATTTCATCTCTATGGATTTCATTTCAAGGTTACCGAAGATGAGGAAGGGACATGACTCCATTTGGGTGATTGTGGACTGATTGATGAAATCGGCTCGTTTTCTCCCTATTAGAGTTTCAAACTCAGCAGATGATTTGGCCAGGCTATACATCAAGGAGATAGTTACGTCTACATGGAGTGCCTATGGAGATTGTGTCGGATCGAGACACATGATTCACGTCCATCTTCTAGACTCGTATCCAGGAAGCGATGGGGGTGAAACTGAAGTTCAGTACCGCGTTCCACCCACATACTGACGGGCAGACAGAACGAGTAAATCAGGTGTTAGAAGACATGTTGCGGGCATGTGTGCTCGATTTTAAAGACAATTGGGATGACTGTCTTCCTTATGCAGAGTTCGCTTATAACAACAATTTTCAAGCGAGCATTGGCATGACTCCCTACGAAGCACTATATGGACGTCCATGTCGAGCACCGCATTGTTGGGCAAAAGTTGGCGAGAAGAGTTTGATTGGCCTAGATTTAGTACAGGCAACCTCAGAGGATCGACATTATCAGGTGTCGACTTCTTACAGCACAGAGCAAACAGAAGAGTTACATTGATACGAGGCGGCGACAGCTAGAGTTTGAGGTTGGGGATGATGTATTCCTGAAGGTTTCCCCAATGAAGGGAGTCCTTCGATTTGACAAGAAGGGGAAACTCACACCACGATTTATTAGTCCGTTCCAGATTCTAGGCCGAGTGGGTATGGTAGCATACCGCCTCACTTTGCCCACTCCACTCGCAGGTGTGCACTACATATTTCACATATTAATGCTGAAGAAATACGTTCCCGATCCTTCCCACATTATCAAATGGGAGCAGGTACAGTTGAGTGAAGATACTACTTAGGTACTGCGACCGACGTGTATCCTAGACAAGACAGAGTAAGTGCTTCATAGTAAAGTTATCCCGCTTGTGAAAGTACTGTGGACGCATCACACTGAGGAAGAGGCTACTTGGGAAATAGAAGCCGAGATCAGTAAGAACTACCCTCAGATTCTCGAGGAGTACGAAAAGGTACTAATTTCGAGGATGAAATTTTTCTTTTAAGGGTGGTAGATTGTAACGTTTTGGAAAAATTCGTACAAAGACCCGAGTACCACCTCATGCAGAAATCACTAAGGACCGAATTCTTTAGAATTTAGGCGAAGTTTAATTAAGTACTAAACTAATTTATATCAGAGAATTAGCTCGAACCACTTTCTATACGAACTGCAAGACCCAAAACCATTAAAATCGCTAGTTCAACATTACATAAAAACATATGAGCAATCTTAAAACCCAGTTGCTCGCGGGAGCACATTGAAACTCCGTATCGAACCTGTACTGCGCGTCGAAAGTCTGATTACCACGAAAATATAAGGTTATGACCGCCATACTAGGCTTGACAACCAACGTGAGAATCGAATCCAAATAGTATCTAGAAACGCACAACTTAAGCCTAGAGCGAAATGTGTGAGAAATGCGAATATCTTTAGAAAATGAACTCAAACTTAAGTGAATTGGGCCGTTCGCTTATAGGCCAAATTTAAGATTTCAGACTGTCAGATTCTGACCCAATTACACCCTTGGATTAGGAAAATTCTCCTGCACCCATTGGTATACTTATGGCCCTGATCGAGTAACGATGACCGTTGAACTGAAACGGGTCCTCCACGATCAATCCACTAATCCGATCGGACCGAAATCTTAATCTAGCATAGATCCATCGTCAGGAAACTTTTTCCAGACTGTATGCCAGCAATGGACCTCCATATGAGCTTCGTTGGCCCGAAACAGCTGCCTTTCAACTATAACCTAAGTATATCATGGCCCTGGGGCCATTGACATCAGTTCTGGGCCTATATAATGCCCTTAACCCACCCCTCTCTCATTTCATACGATTTTCTCTAACCCTAGGAGAGAGAAGAGAGAAAAGAGGAGGAAAGAGTGAGGAGAAGAGAGTGAGATAGGGAGATCGTTGCTGGGATCCTTTCCCACGACTCCACATGCCAAATCGCCACCCCACCATCGCTACACCGTCGACTCTGACTTTGATTTTTGTAAGAAATCCTAACCCTAATCTTGTTTTAGAAATATAAATAGAGGAAACGACGAAATAGGTTAGGTAGCCATTGTACTATAGACGGAAACTTAGTGTACGAACCGAGCTTGTAACGAGCAAACCAACGAAAGGCGTGGACTATAAACGTTTAGGTTATGGTTTTCAAGGCTTTCAATGTCAGCAATGATTTATATCTGACTTGATTGCTGCCATATGATCTTAATTACGACGTTTTCGATATATCATGTATGTGTAAGCAAGGTTGTATACTAAAATGTATTCCACATGTTTGTTGAAATGTTTGAATGAATAGGAAATTATGATTTATGCTTCCTATGACTATAATCTAGAATTCATGTTTCTTGTACGTATGACAACTCCTTTGCGAAAGAATTTGCCATAATATATGTTATAACTAATTTATTACATGTATGTTGAAATGTGTAGTCTAAGTGTTTGATAAAATGTCTGAATGAGAAATTATTTATTGAAATGTATTTTATGAGGGTGTTGACATAGGATTCTCAATTACCTTATCTATAGTTACAGTTTCCTTCATATAACATATCTTGCTACTACGTGATTTATGGATGAAATGCTTATGTATAAAAACATGTGCAATATGGTTGTTAAAATGCCCGAGTGAGAATTGTATTTGAATTGGTTATTAAATATTGTTTTGACTATAACTTATGAATGTCTATTATATTTGAGTATGATTGGGACTAATATGTAGTCCAGGCAATTAGTAACAGTTTCCGATCAAGTGGTCGAACTACTTTCGCCACAACAGGTACGTTCGATGAATCCGAGTCGTACGGTAATTATCGGCAGTGGTTAGGCCACGAGGAGTGCGTATGTGCTCCATGTCGGTTAATTTAGCGTGCACTGATACCAATCGAACTTGTCAAATAACCCGATTGGCCTAATGTGTGTTTACCATGTATGGACGCTATTGATTGAATCTAAGGTACCACTTACCAATGCAAAGCACGTTTAACCTTGGTCCCACGATCCGCTAAGACTCATGAGCTGGGCATGTGGTATGGGACACCGTGGTCGAGCTATCAGCCTACGCTGAGGTGACGAGCCTCCCCGTAGTGACTAGTGAGTAACTCAAACTCGTGAGCCGAATACGGTGGTATGAGACACTGTATTCGAGCTGTCGACCTACAATTAGGTGACGAGCCCCTCGTAGTGACCTCGAGTATAAAATAGGCCTACGCGGATGGTGACGTGCCTCTCGTAGTGACCTCGAGTGTAAACTCGTGAACTTGCCTATCCACTGCTTTCAAATTAGGGGTGATGTTGCCCTATAACTTGCCTATCGTATGTGATTAACTAGGATTCACGACCCTAGATGGATCATTTTTTGGGTAGATGATATAAAAGGAAGTACCTTAGCTTCCTAAATCTACTGTATGAATAAGCTTAATTAAGAACTCGGCTAACACGTGCATGCACTGCACTGCATGTGCTTTGGCGATTAAGGCACAGTGGGAGTAGCATGTGCGACCGTGAGATGGTGTCGCTAAGGGAGTGCAGGCGAGGGCATTCATCATTACCACTTATCATGCTTGCATTAACCAGAGTAGTTAAGAAATGTTGGTTGCATTGTTTTATCATTACTGCTTGACTGAATTGATAACATGTTAACCTTTGCCTTATAGTACCACTGAGTTGATCACTCACTCCCACTCCGGGACGATGTTTTAAAACACCAACCAGACTCTGTTGTAGATGCAGGTGGCGACGATGTCTACGCTGCTGATTGGGATTTCATAGAAGAGGAGGAAGAATTCTCCTACGTTCAGCTATCAGGCATGTCTATGTAGACCATGTACTGATCGACGGGATTACAGAGACTATATGATTTAGTCAGACATTCATATTTTGTCATTTTGCATATTTTGGAACAAACCATGTATATATTCAACCCAGTAATACACTCATACTCTAGAGGTTGTGAAACACACATATACTTTATATATCTATCGCAGTCTTCCGCTTGCTTAATTTATCTCTCTTTAGAGTATGATATGCTGATTTAGTGTAATCCCATTCATGTTTAATGCAATAATACGGACAACATTTAATCATCATTTTCTCTGTTGCATAAGTGATGCGACGGATCTCGGGTGTTGAGCCTTTACTCGACCCCCGATTTTTGGGGCATTTCAGCAGATCCAAAAGAGAAGGAATGCAATGTGTTCATCTTCTTCGACCGGTCCTTCAAATTTGCGATAGATAGTCATGGAATTGGTATAGCCCTTGGCGATCTTACTGGAAAAGTTTTTGATGTCTTGGCCTTTACATGGTATGTCTTCCCAAAAGGTAAAAGCTCTGTTAGATGACAGATATCTTTTCTAGTGACACTCATCAGACTACAATCAAACATGAAGCTATTGGTGGAAGTACTCCATAATGACGATAGAGAAAGAAGAAGAGATGTGTTGGCCGCATACTTAGAGAGGGATAATTTGATGCATTCGTATATGTCAAGCCCTTTCCACAAATATCTGTATTGAGATGATACTCGAGTAAACCAATCTCCCATCTTGGAAGTGGTTTCAGCCATAGTCTTAGCATTTTCAATGTGTTGGCCACATCAGGAATAGATCCAGATCTAATAAGAATGTTATCACCTAGGTAGATCAAGAAGAATGGATTCGAGGCCGCATTTCATCGACTGAAACTTCTGGAGAAAATACCAGGCTGATACAGAGGGCTTCTTCACCCAAGGGAGATTTGAAGATTATCTCCTCGATGCATTTGTTGGTGAACAAATCCATCATGGCCATTATGCCTTTTTGATTGGATGAAGGTTCAGACGATGAAGAAGCCATTGCAAAGAGATGAGAAAAGCAGAGATTTCGAAAGGGAAAAGTTGTGAAGAAAGAAGAAGTTTGGAAGTGTGATGAAATTAGATTTAAAATGGCAAATATATAAACGTGAAAGGAATGCAGTATTTATTGCAAAATCGTAATTATTGCAGCAAAACAGCTAATAAAGACGTGTTGGCTTGAGATTCATTCGACGCCTCGAATCGACGCGACCGATGGTAAAGCAATCGATCGAAGGTGGTTCGTTTTCTATCACACATGTGGGCATTTACTACTGCATTAATGAAACATCAAATGTCGTTGTCTCTTTCTTTGAAAGGACAACGACAAGAGGAGCAATGTTTGTACTATATCCAGCCGAGTCCCGTTTTTAGCCAATTAGGGCCAAATGCGTGTAATCTATATGGATGCATATGTTCTGGTTGCGAATTTTCTGCAGATATGTACGGTCGCATTTCAGAAATAGAGTCATAACGTATCAATTGCACTAAAGTGGTCGAGGAAGGTACGGTCGAATTCGGTTAGCTAAGTGACAGGTGGCTAACGGTCGAATTCGCACAACTGTTGGATAGGTGGCTAAAGAAGGATTCAAAGAAGTAGAACGTGGCAAGTATGTAGAAGCAGAGTAATAGTGAAACGGTTACAATAAACGTCTGAACATGGGAAAGATCTAGAGTTATTGTTCAAAGCTTATAAATAGGAAAGCAAAGCAAGCAGAAAAACTCATCTCATTCCAAACCAATCAAACCAAAACTTATCTTTCAATTGCCTGGTCAGATTTACATTCCTTAATGTAATTTACTTGTTTAATAAATTACTTTTCTTAACATAACTATTTACTTTCCGCATTCGTCATTTGCATTGCATAGCGTAATTTGTAACATTAATCCCATAGCTGATAACTTTGGCTGTAATTGGAGTTTACACTTGCACGCTGAACTTTGCTCGACCACCAGAAGAGTATCCTTCAACAGCTGATAGCGGCCAGTTGTAAGGATTTCTTTTCTATTCTATCTTATTTGTACCAAAAAGTCATTTTCTACGGAAAGGATTTTTTCTATTCTATCTTATCTGTACAAAAAAGTCATTTTAAGTCATTTTATACGGAAAGCAAAGGAGTAACCCATCATTATAAGACAAACCCCACCGTCTGACTATCGCCTAATCAATTTACACACTAAGCGAGTGGCTGAATAGGCGACCGATATTCTCAAACCTCAATCATACTCTATGTCTGCCTACATCGGCGCTTAGACCATCCGTGCTAAAAGAAGATCGAAAAAATGGTCCAACAGATAGGTGGTACAAAGCATAGTCTTTTAGCATGGGGCTGTCTTGACAGGGATGGGACACGTGTAAAAGATCCGACCGAGAGCATAGGTATCGTGGACTTTTGGATGTCCATCAAATTGGTGGGATTCCGTGTTGATCGGCCATATCCCAAAATTTAATTGAAAAGGGGATTATTTTACCAAAACTAGGAAGTGTATCCACACGGCGGACCACCATTACAAGATTCCTGATTACCATACATGATTATGTATATGTAAATATGAACATATTTTCTGGAGCTTTAAATATTGTTCACTTGATAAGTTGATTAGTGTGTGTATATAGGCTCGAGAAAATCAAGATCAGGTGTTATCTATATCCAGCATGGTCATGCAAGTCTAGGTAGACCTTGAAGGGCTTGGGAGGCTAAGCATTACTATAGTAGTCATTTGGCAAATATATACAGCGGTTAAAGAGTTGTGACTAGTTCCACTCCTTGCATCCTCTTTATGGTCTCGATCAATCATCTTTTATGCGAAGCTGAAAACTATTAATTCGTGTATCCTACGAGGTCAAAGTGGAAAATGTTCCCTATGATCCCTATGTGGGGCAGAGTGGAGGGCGTGGCTGCCTAAATCCTCAATGGTCCTACTTCCAGAGAGAGTAACGAAGATAAAATACGAGCTTGTTTTATAGCAATAGTAATTAATCGTTGTTGTTTCAAGGTCGATTACCCATGAGTGCCGGAATCACGATGTTCATGGATGAGTGTACAGTGTCGGTTCAATATACGCTCAACATGAACATTATACAATACGGCCGTAACATTTAGCAACAAACAAATCTTTAACCCAACAAGTGCTCTCCGAACCAAGCTAGATAGTCTCCTAGGCAAGGAAACATCGTTTTTCAATTATAACTTGCTTGGTCGGAGCGTAGACGAGTGAGCAGAGCCCAGGAAATAGGGAAGCCCATCATAGAGCAGTCGACTCCCACCATAGAGAAGAGATCTAAAGTCTTGGTCCCCTCGATCACCCTTCCTTGAACTTGAACTGGTCGAGAGAGATGAACCCGCACCACATTCTATAACCTAGAACCTAGGGGGCTGGGGCTATGATTCAGCCCTCCATTGATTTTGATTGGTGAAGAGTTTTTCTCTGTTTTGGCCCCATGAATCAGCCCTCCATTAATTTTGATAGGGGAAAGATGCCTACGGTGCATCTCCATTAATATGTTGGGAAAGGCTTGCTCTGACTTTGAGCATCAACATGAAGGGACGATGTATAAATTCGCAAGCCCACTAGATTATTGTCAGTAAGCAATTTTTATCTATCAACACATCATGCAATCCTCGACCTAAATTAACAGAATTTAGGTTGAGGAAACGCATACTGTATACTATCCTGAGCAACTTTTTGTGGGTTCAACACTGCTGGAAACCAAATTAACAGAATTTCTGATTCAAAAAAAAAAGACAGATTTTCTACGCATATCAATCTATAATATAACATGGTTACTGTTTCATGGCAGTTTTGGCTCATTGAAAATGCCAAGTTATGAAAAAAGATTTCATAAATTGTCCACTTTCTCTTGTTTAGATGCAATTTGGAGCCTAGAATGTGTAGAACCTGGTTAGATGTTTTTTCAGAAGCCTATATATATATATATATATATATATATATATATATATATATATATATATATATATATATATATATATATATATATATATATAATCCAACCTAAATGTTTGGACGCAAATTAGGCGCAAGAATGGGGTTTTGCATGGATCCTCTTTTCTAAAAATGGCCTTTCTATTTATTTTAATTTTTTTAAAAAAAAAAATTTCGAAATCTCTCTTCAATCCAAAATTGAGCTTGTGACAATCCGATCATTCAAACAGGATAAAGAGAATATTATATTGAGATTTTGTTTCAAAAAAGACAAAGAAATCTTTCTTTACACTCCTTATGATTCCAATTACCCATACACCAAATTTCCCAAAAATAATAATTAGAATTACATTGTATGCCTAGATATTGCCTGAGCATTCTTGTTCCCAACTGGTTTGTTAGTTTGTAAGCATGAAGCAGCAGAAACACCCAATAACAGAAAACGCTGAGGACGTTTCTTTCTTTTCTCATTTCCTTTGTTTACAAGAACTGCAGCAGCAAGATGTGACTACATGGACGGAGTTGCTGGCCTAGGACCAGAAGATCAACCTCATATAAGCCTACACCCTATTACATTTAATACATAGGAGCCTCTGTAGATTACTAGTATGCCTGCACAATGTAGTCTTGACCTAAATTTCTCTAATTACTGGCTACCGACCAACTCCTGCACTATTGGAGGAGCTATCAAGCGGACCACATGACGATGAAGACCTGCTTGAACAGCTCTCATCTGTAACCCCACTACCCTTGGTCAGCGATGACCGCTGCTTCCCTTTCCTCCCTTCGGATGATAAGTCCTGCAAAATGTTTTGTAATTTTAGTCCATGCATCGTTTTCAGTTTAGCCTCCATCTGGTCATAGCTGTTGCAAACGTTTTCGTACCCTTTTCTTTTTGTTCAAGGGATAATGGATAGGGCTGTCAATAGCCATGGCAGGCTAAAAATCTGTTGGGCTCGAATGGCTGGATGCAGATCAGGCTTGGCCTACACCTCAGGTTGCTGGGCTGAGCCAGGGTCTATGATTTCAGGCCCAAAGAGGTGAACAGGCTGGGCTGGGCTTAGGTTTGAGCCAACCCAGTCCAGGGCCATTATAGCTGTCGCTTCAGGCCCATGGCCAGGACATAGGTCTAATATCAGACCTAACAAGCAAATAGATCAGGACCCATGACCCACCTAGTCTGTTGACATCATTACTACTGGAACTGGAACCTTGATTCACTGGTCTCAAGGATTCAAATGAACCTAGAGGATAACTGGCAGAAAATGCATCATGGCAAGGAATGCAGCAGCAGCTGGAGAATGATGGAGTTAACGCACCTGGTCAGGAGGAACAGATTCAACATGACAACTAGAGCTTGCGGATCCAGGTGTCTTAAGTTCTAGCTCTGTCACGACATCAATAGAATTGACACTTTTCTCTACATTACTTCCCCGCTGACGGTCTGATGATTTGCTTCTTGAATCTTGCTTGCTTGCATTGTGAGACCTGCTCAGCTGCGGATGAGGGGAAACGTATTGAGTGGATTGCTGTTCAATTTGGGGGTGACCCGCAGAAGAAAATGGCAAAAAGGTTGAGCAGGGATTAGGCATGGCTCCCGGACTCAGGTTCCTAAAAAATGGATATGGTTGCAGGGACGGATGCACTGGAATCGGGCCTGCAGGAACTGGAACCGGCATTGGAAATGGATATGCTGGTGGGCCCATGACAACTGAAGGATCCATCGCAGCCCACGGAAACATGACCCTGAGTCTCTGTTGATACTGAACACTAAGATTGTCAATATCAGATTTTAAAGCTGCCTTCTCTTCCCTGAGTTCATTCTTCTCCTGCGTCAACTACAAATAAAAAATATAAGATAAAAAATGGAGGGGGGTCATCAATGGCACCTGTAAGCAGTTCAAACCTGGGGCATTCTACAGCAAAGGCAGTTTACCTCACGAGATTCTTCTGAAAGAGATGCGTATTCAGCTTTCAGTCTGTTGACTTGAGCAGTTAAATCCTTCAGCATCTGGATTGTGTCAGTGAGGATGGTTGCCTTGTCATTTTTGGGCCTATCTGGATCTGCAGTTTGAAAAACCTTAGTCATATTCACTCTAGTCCACATGGTAGTCAAATTCACTCTGGTCCACATGGAGAGAATAAAAGACATGTCGACCAGAAACCAACAGGCAAATAACCCCTAGTTTTCAGTTGATAACAAAAATCCCCTCCATGTAGCCATGGTAGAAATATAGAATCTATATGAACTAAAGACGTCCCCTCACTTTGGCTGAAGGCATGCGATCCACCTCAAAAGTGAGAGTCATCCTCCATTTCAGAGGCCGCTAGTAGGCCATACGGCATGGATAAGAAGAGGAAGAACTAGTAAAGCAAGTGGTGAAGGTAGAAAGACAGGAACGACAAGAAAACTCAACACTGTTGTTTTTATTTCAAGTCGAAAGGGGCTTGGTGCATTTATATATAATCACCGTCAACCATTAAGCCTGCTAAGACTCACGAGGTAACTCGTTGCTACCGCTGCCTCCTGTAGTTTGAGTTATCTAAAAATTTCAGTCATTACACCTCAGGTCTTGGTCGCATAAGCAGGATGGAGATATGTAGGTTGGTCCTCCTGGCCAGGAGAACAAGGTATGTAAACAGAAGGTTCACTAGTGAAGTCTTTTGAAAGCACCTGATGCCGTTAGAGGATGGTGTATCAATGTATATGAAGGGACTTCAACACTCCCCCACATGTGCAGGTAGAACTCCACATGGAAATATACTGGGCAAGGGTGGAGGGACACTCAAAACTCACACCATAAACAGCCCCCCGTGAGAGAATATATTAGGGAGGCATATTTGCTACTCTCGGGATTCGAACACAAGACCTTCCTATCTGATACTATGTCAAACAACCACTTTCTCTAAAAGCTCGAGCTGTTAGAGGATAGTGTATCAATGTATATCAAAGGACTTTAATAGGCCCCACATTGATTTGGAGGCTTTTTTTTTGTTTTTTCTGATTTTTCTTTTTCTTTCACAAAAGAGTTATACGTATCACATGTATCGACGATATCTGGCACTTTTATACTGCGATATTTTGGAAATACTGTGGTGTATTGATATATCATAGATACATTGCAATATCATGCGATATTTTGGGCGATACTATCGTTATTTAAATCACTGGTTGAGGAAACATGAGAAACTATTTGCAACGAATGGGAAAGGAAAAGAAAAGAAAAGAAAAGAAAAAAAAAATGCAACGATCAACAGGTTAGGATTCCTCACTTAAAATGGAATTCAAGAGAAACCAGACAGATCAACTGTTTGGGATTGCCTAGTGAAAACAAAATTCAAGAATAAGAGCAAGCTAAATGGGTATGTGACTTGAGATATCTATTTGTGCATTTGGTGGACCCCATCTTGAAGATGCCCATATAAAAAAGTAGACCATTGTATACTCATCAAGTGGGCCACATGTACGTTGAATGTGAACTGCTGGCAATTGTTTTTAAACCATCCATTCTTTTTGTACAAGGGTGGCCCACTTGATGACTCAACCACACATTGTATCCTCTGCTCACCTTATTCACCATATAGATGTCTTACAACGATTGAGGGATTGACATATTTGCAGCTGTGTAATGGTGTGTGCAGTTAAGGTAAGTTGTGAGGCAAGTTCCAAAATGTCTTTTGCACTCCAATAGCCTAATTTACTGCTCTAAGGCTCCAATCAGTTTCTTCTTCTACTACATCTATAAGAGTGCTCTTAGCAAATTACTTTACCCTTAAAATCTTACTCTTAGCAAATTACTTTACCCAATCTTAAGGTAAGATCATTTCAAAGGGCATCTTAGATTCTTAGTACTTTCACAAGATCAGTTTAGGAGAAAAGGACAAATGAATGAAATAGATAAAGGACAGAATTACTTGCCTTCTCTTTGATCGGTTCGGTTTATTTGTTCTAGTCACGGCAATCATTGTATTTAGATCCAAAAATGCCTTTACAGAAGGCTTTTATTAAGGGTTTTATGATCTGGGGAAAGTATATTCCAGGCTGTGACATACCAGAAGTCTTTAAGTACAACCCTTAAACCCTTGATTAAAAAGGAAAACTAAGGAGAGTAGATTGTATGAGGCAAAAGTAAATGATGCATGGTTTTATACTAATCTAATGTCCTTTGTCTTGGAGTGTCTCGAGCATCGATAAGAATAGCAATCAAGAGCCTCAGAAACTTGATAGCCATTTGGCGTCACGTTTCTAATATAGTTGTTGGGCATTTAGCCATTCCATATAGCCAGCTGGGCATTGGGATATTAGCATAAGCTGCAACTTAGGTATCCAAAGTGGCACGGGCTTTACATACAATCTAGCCAACAAAGCATCAAATAGCCATATGCCCTTTGTAGCGTATTGATGAAGACATCCGAGCTCCTTTTAGAGGTTATCAGAGACGGATGAGAGCTACCCTAGTTTCGTTATGGTTAGATGATCATTACATGGGGCCCAGTAGGCCCAATTTAAGTTCCTGGCCTCGTTGAAGACCCTACATGCATGATCGTGCATTTTTGAAGACCCTACACTAGGAAGATGCATGTAGGTTGCGTAGTTAGGAGTGTTGGACTGTTGAATTTTGCACGTGGATCGCTAGATCATGACCATGGATCATCTTCATCGTGGACCATTGGACACGATGGAGCCATTGGGATGGCATAGATTAGTCTTTTTATTAATTTATTTTAGGTATTTGTATTTATTTTATAATTTAGTTGAAATAAGGGTGGTTTAGACATTTTCTATGCAATAAGGGTATTTTTATAAAAACATCCTAAAAAGACTATTAAAGGGTTGGGCGTGTGAAGCACCAAGGAAGATGGAAAATAAAATTTTCTTTATCGCTTTGAGCAAAGAAAAGTCCCCTGTAATTAGAGTTTGGTGTGAGGCCATGGAGTGATTCCAACTATACTCTCTTTTTTCTTCTCTTCAAGGTATTTTTTTCACTTTTTTCTTCTCTCTATTTTCTTTCTTTTTCTTTTGTTTTCTTCCAAATCCCATCCCCACCATCCCATAAACCCTCTAGACTTGTCCGTACGACCATACAGCCAGCCCCATTCCCCCCTTCTTTCCCTTCTTTTTTTGTCCTTGATCCTTCCCCTTTAAAACCCCATAACACTAAACCTAAAACCCTAACCCTAGAACATAGAATTCCAAACCCTAATCTACCAAATTCCGTAAACCTTCAATCTCCAAACCCTAGCAAAGCACAAGTGAATCCTCATATTTAGATCAAATCCTATGATAGATGGAAGTTCTACCTTACCTTAGGCCATTTTCAATTGATAATCTTAAGATCCATCTACGGGATTGTGATGTGGCCTTATATTTGAGCGTAGTTGACTAATTGATTTCTTTCGATTTGTGATGGATTGGCAATATTTTATATTTTGATTTACTCTAATAATTTGTTTATTAATTCATTCGCATCACTATAGTTTAGACTATCCGTCCTACATCAAATTTCGATATCAGAGCCTAGGGTTTAGCATAGGGTTAGCACTCTCCATTCTCATCAAATTGCATCTAGAGTCCTTAGTTCTTAGGTTCCTCATTACATCCTAGATTTATGCGCACTCGTACTAGTTGTGGTTTTGGCCTTACACCACACAATGAGTTCGGAACAGCTTACCGAGGTTATTAAATGCCATGGATAACCATCTTGCGGCCCTTGAGGCCCAAGGTAGGACCACCAACAATCAATTGGCAACAACTAACATTCGTATGATCCAGTTAGAAGCTTCCCTCTAGGCAAACCCCGACAATGGAGAAGATGATCAATCTTAAGCGGGAGGTGAAGTTGGAGGATGTGGGAGAGGTCATGACCGAGGTAATCACTATGGTGGGGTGCGTACCTAGCTACCCCTTGGAGAGTATCAAGACCACATGATCCTGATGGGCGAGTAATGAAGAGTATGAAGATTGAGGCCCTAAGTTATGATGGTCGCTTGGACCCCAAGGCCTTCATCAATTGGCTCTCGGACATGAATCATTATTTCAAGTTGTACGATATGTCCGATCATCGTCGGGTGAGATTCGTCAAGATGAAGTTGGTGGGCCAAGCCAAGTTGTTTTGGACGAATGTCGAGCGGAAGGTGGAGAGGTCTGGAGATGTCCCGGTCTCACTGTGGGCTAATATGAAAGAGATCTTGCAAGAAAAGCATATTCTACTCTCTTACTGCTAGAAGCTTTTGGATCAGTGGCAATCCCTTCGGCAGGGATCAATGCCCGTGGCTAATTACATCGCCAAGTTTGATGAATATATGATACATTGTAACATTGAGGATCCATTAGTGACCCTTTTCTGTTTTAGAATGGGCCTCTGATCCGAGCTTCGGCGTAAGCTCATTCCTCTCAACATCAACACCCTAAAGCATGCTTATCAAGTGGTGCAAGAACTTGAGCAGTATTTAAAACCGCAATTCGAGAGGCGATTCAACTCTCGTAAATCCAATGTCAAGACCACTCCCCAAGGAGCTAAGCCTAGTTTTGGGAGTCAATCTAGATCCCCTATTAGTACTCAATCAACAATAAGGATGTGAAGAATAAAGGTCTAAGGAGTACCAACTTGAGGGGAGGTGAAGAGCAAAATAAGACACTCGTAATTGGCAAGTTTGATGAGAATGCGAATGATCAGGGCGATTGCCAAAAAGAAGAATATTAGCCCGAATTCAATGCTAGTGATAAAGAAGATGGAGTTGAGATCGTGCTACTTGCAATTTTCAAATGCGCCTTAGCCCAAGCCAAAGAGAGTGATGCTTGGCACATGAATTTAATTTTCCACACTTACGTTAAGTGTAATGACAAAAATTGCAAGGTGATAATTGATAGTGGTAGTTGCACAAACGTGATCTCCACTAGCACTATATCTTGTTTGGGTTTGAAACTCGTTTCTCACCCTCAACTCTATTGAGTTGCATGGGTTGACATATCCTCAATACCAATTTCTCAGTGGTGTCTTATTCCCATTTAGTTTGCTTCCTATAAAGACACACTATAGTGTGATGTTTTGTCTATGGATGTATGCCACATCATCTTGGGTAGACTGTATGATTGTGATGTGATATCATTTGGCCGTTCAAATAGGTTTTCATTTATGTATGAAGGTAAGAGAATAAAGTTAAATTCTCTTCCACCCAAAAGTACTCCAGAGAAGGAGGACGTCAAGAACGGTGATCCAAAAAATGTGAAGAAGTCTCAGCCTAAGTCTCTCCACATCATAAATGTCAAAGAGTTTGAAAGGGAAACTAAGGATGATTTGATGATGTATGCTCTCGTGGCAAGAGAGGTCACGCCCGATGACGTAGGACAACTAACCACTTGCTCTAAAAGCTCGAACTGATAGATCATGGTGAATCAACCCCTTTATCTCATAGCCCAAGCCCCACTTCCCATGGGTTAGGTCTTTGGCCAAACTCCCCTCGTTGGCCCCACATCACATGGGTTCCGCCTCATACGGGCTGCCCACCCCAAGTGTGCTCCTGCATCCCACGGGCCACCCCATTCAAGCCTAATGTGAAAATGCCCATGCATTACCCGAGGTTAGCGTAGAGTTGTTACCTAAAGTGATTCCAGTGTTGGAGGAGTTTGGCGATGTTTTCCCTGAGGACCTACCGGATGAGCTTCCACCCATGCGGGACATTCAGTATGCCATAGATATTGTCCCCGGGTCGACTCTACCAAACCTTCCTCACTACCAAATGAACTCCATAGAGCATGCAGAGTTGAAGAAGCAAGTAGATGAACATCTTTAAAAAGGGTTCATTCAGGAGAGTTTGAGTCCATGTGTCGAGCCAGCCCTCCTCACACCTAAGAAAGATGGCACTTGGCGCATGTGTGTGGGCAATTGGGCCATCACCAAGAGCACGGTGAAGTATCGATTTCCTATACCACGTCCTAATGACATGTTAGATATGATGGCTAGTGTCATGATCTTTTCCAAGATTGACCTTAAAAATGTGTATCATTAGATACAGATTCGCCCAAGAGATGAATAGAAGATTGCCTTCAAGATGAAGGATGGGTTATATGAATGGCTAATGATGCCTTTTGGCTTGACCAACACTCCGAGTACGTTCATGAGAGTATGACCCAAGTGTTGAGGCCCTTAATGAGTGAGTTACTGGTGGTATATTTCGACGACATCCTTATTCATAGTGCCTCCAAGAAACAACACCTCCACCATTTGAGGCAAATTTGCAGGATCCTTAGAACGAAGAAGTTATATGCCAACCTAAAAAAGTGTTCTTACATATCTGATAACGTTATCTTCTTAGGCTACATTGTTTTATCTGAGGGCATGTCAATGGATCTCGAGAAAATCATGGTTATAGTAAATTGGCCTGAACCACAAAACATTCATGAGGTGCGTAGCTTCCATGGTTTAGTTCTATTATGGCTCCCATCACGGATTGCATTAAGAAGGGCGAGTTCAAATGGACTAACGCGGCTCCAAAGTGTTCAAAGAGATTAAGAGCAAGATTATTAAGGCTCCTATCATGCCCCTTCCTGACTTTTCTATAGTCTTCGTGGTTGTGTGTAATACACTTGGAGTAGGTATAGGTAGAGTGCTTAGCCAAGAAAGGCACCCTGTTACCTATTTCAGTGAGAAGTTGAATGAGGCGAAGCAACAATACTCTACCCATGACAAGGAATTCTACGCAGTAGTCCAATCCTTGCAACATTACCTACTACCGCAAGAGTTCGTTTTGTTTTCCAATCATGAGGCTTTGCAATACCTTAACACCCAAAAGAAATTAAACCCTAGGCATGCCAAGTGGGTTAAGTTTCTCCAGGAGTACACCTTTGTTCTGAAATACAAGGCTGAGGTCGAGAACAAACCTGCCGATGCCCTTAATCGTCGAGTGGCATTACTCTAATCTATAAGCATGGAAGTCCTTGGGTTAGAACAATTGAAGTGAGAAAATTCTGCGTGCCCAAATTTTGAGAAAATGTACACATCACTTTTGGATGATTAATCAAGGAGTGATAGTGGATTTGTCTTAATCGATGAGTTTTTATTTAAAGGTGACAAACACTGCATTCCCCACACCTCCCTACAGGATTTTCTAGTTTGGGAGCTTCATGTTAGAGGAGTAACTGGTCATTTTTTTAGAGACAAGACTATTGCCCTTGTCGAGGATAGATTTTATTAGACCAATCTCAAGCGAGATGTTGCCAAAATTATTGAGCAATGTAGGACCTGTTAGTTGGCAAAACAGAAAAGGCAAAACACTGGATTATATATGCCTTTGCCAATGCCACACACTCCGTGGCAAGATATTAGTATTGATGCAGGATGGTCTAAACTAGAATGCATGTGTAAGCACAAAAATTATCCAGCGAAATAAAATAAGCAAATCAATTGAAATATTCAACATTCCACATCATAGTAAAGATAATAATAAAGGAAACATGCAATGGTTGAAGACCATCATTACAATCCTACAGTACCGTATTCAAATCATGCATGGATTGGATCCGATGAGGGATGGGACTTCCCGATCTTGCATGGTTTCAATGCAGTTTTTCTAGTCCAAGAAATCAAAGGATTTCTGGAATTGGGAATGTTGGAAAATCTAAAAGACTGTTGGGATCAATTCTTAGATTTTCAGGGTGAGGGGGCTTCAAAGAATCTAATTGTAAACAGTAGCAATAAAAAAAAAAATATTAGACATACAAAGAGAAGAAGAAGGTTGGAGAGTTAGAGATAGAATTCAGAACAAGAGAAGAGATTAGGGGAAGAGAAGAAATTGCCACAGAGAAATGAGGAGGCACCAAGCTTTCATTAAGAAAAACATTATCCCATTTAGGATAGAAAACACCCTATTTATAAAATTCGGATAAAAATGACTAAACTACCCCTATAACAAAAAAAAAAAAAAATGTTCCTCCATATGGTCTTTTAACTCATCCTACACGTGTGTCCTCCTAATGTGAAGCCTTCGATTAATCCAAGGACGTGTAAGGTCTTCAAAATCCTCCTTGGTTGTGCCACAAACCATCATTGAGCCATAAAGATGTATTCGTCAGCCGCCTTCGTCTTTGATAAACTTTAAAGGGTTCGATGTCCTCATCAACTGCCCTTGGGTGAGAAGAACTCGGCTCCGACGAGTTAAGACTTTTGTGCATCTTGAGAAGGTCCGAATCAATCCGCTGCAGTTCTACTTGGAACCGGATGGTGGCTTGTTCTTCCATTTGACAAGGTACCTTTAGAAGCCCCCATCCTCATCCATTATCCCTTCGATCTCTTCCATACGGTCAATTAATGGGAGAAGTGGTGAAGTGGGTTAAGAAATAAAGTCAAAAAGTAGCCAAGGGTGAGAAGAAGAAACAATGGAAGGGTTAGGACAGAGGACTAGATCTTCCACATTGATCGTCAGACTTATTCCCATTTCGGGTAGAAGGTCTACCTTGTACATAATAGACCCAATTTTACACAATACTTTGAACAGTCCAGTACATTGAGCTAGTAATTTCTTAGCGGAACCCTAAAGAAACCGCTCTGGTCTAATCCTAACCATTACATAATCCCTTTCATTAAATTTTGTCCACCTACGATGTTGGTCAACTAAACAGTTATAATTATCATTACTTGCATTTATTTGTTGTCTAACATGTGCATGCAAGTCATGAATGTGTCGTGCAAATGCATCGGCTAACTCAAAATATCTTTGGGTAACTAACATGGGTAACAAGTCTATGGGTATCCTAGGTTTGTACCCACTAACAATTTCAAATAGACTCAACCTTGTAGATCTATTGTAAGACCTGTGTCCTAGTCTGTACCGTTCCATTAGCTTCCGCGATCCTTCCGGTCGAATTCCGACAACCTTCGCACCGTATCCGACGATTGCGGGCAATCCTAAACCAAGTCCCGCATACCGAAGTCGGCTCGAACCGAAACTTGTATCATAGCGACCGCACCGTCGCCGCGGTTTCAACGCCGTAACTTGCGCACCGAACCGATACCCAGACCAGGAGATGTGGACCTGCGTTCATTCCGAAGAAACGCCGCGCGTTGCGAATTACAAGGGAATCTCTACCACATGTCCCATCAATCAATCAATCAATCAATCAAGTACACTCCATACCTCAAGTACAAGTCAAGTACATGCAACCCATTTCTCTCTTTTCCATAAGTCAACTCTCTCTCTCCCTACCCATCCCTCTTTTACCAATTTTCAAACCAAACCATACTTCTCATCACCTCTCCTTACATCACCCATCACTCCATCACCTCTTATCACCCATCACTTCTCTCTCTCTCTCTCTCATTTCTCAAATCTCCCAATCAACAAAAAATTTCACACGTCCAACCCTCTCTCCCAAACCACAAGTGTGGTCCACCTTCTCATCTTCCATCTACACCCTCTCATCTTTCATCCACACCATCAATCTCCCATCAACCTCCATCAAAAGGCAAGCTAAGGAGCATTGGAGTCTAAGGGACCAAGAAGAAGGAAGATAAGGTGGGTGATTTACCGTTATTTTCGATTTTAGGGCCCACTTGTTGGTGGGACCCATTTTGATGTATGTGATTTAAGCAAGAGGGGCCCATAGTGGCGGGGTCCCTCTATCTCACCGTATATCTCTCTCTCTCTCTCTCTCTCTCTCTCTCTCTCTCTCTCTCTCTCTCTCTCTCTCTCTTTGTGATGGTGTGGATCCCACCAATGTGTTATATCTACCCCGTCCATCTACATCAGACGGTGTGGCCCACCCTATTGCAGGTGATGATCCACACCATCCACTGTTTGGATGGGCCCAATACATCCTTCTTTCTATATGTTATATTTTATATAATATATATATAATATAATATGTATTGTATATATATAATATAAGATATTATATATATATATATATATATATATATATATATATGTTGGTGGGCCACGTCCACATGGGACCCACCACAATGATGTGTTTATGTATGTCGTCCAGTGTCCCTGGATGCTAGACGTTGGCGAACAGTGAAGTGTAAACTGACATGGGAGTGTACTAACGAGCTAGCCAAAAGAGAAGGGAGTGGTGGGCCACTCATGCAGGCCCCACCTTGATGTTTTTATATAATCCAAGCCGACCATCCTATTTCCCAGATCATTTTAGGCGTTGAGACGAAAAATGATCTCAATCCGAATTTATAATGGGTCGTAGCATAGCAAACAAGTTTCTTACCATTAAAATACCTCCCTGATGCTCCTGTATAGCAAAAACCACCCAATATTGGACTCAATGGGATTGTATCGAGCCACAGGGACCAATGGCTGGGATGGATTCGTCTGTGGTGGGCCCCATCTATCAAAAACCATCAGATCTTTGGTTTTTCAAAAAAAAAAAAAAAAAAATGGAATAGAAGGCAGCAGCATCTGCTGCTGCCGTTGTCAATGGGCGGGGGGACGGACTAGCTGGGCCTCACGGCCCTAGCTGTGCGCCCCACTGTGATGCATTTCGAACATCCACACCATGCACTTGTAGGGTCCCCTCAGACTAGGTGCCCACCCCAAAAATCAGCCTTATACGGAACTCAGGTGGGCCACATCATTTAAAATCATGCGAAGACATGTCAAAACATATAAAATCACTTGGTGGGGCCTACCTGAGTTTTGGATGTTGCTGAAACTTGGTCTGGACCGTCAGCCAGGTGGGACTCACATAATGGGTGGGCTAGATTTGTGAACCACGTTTCGGTGGGCCCCATGCCCACCCCCAGGTCCAATTGACCTTATAAACAGGTTGGACGGCATATAAATATCACGGTGGGCTCCTGCCCACGTGACCAGTCAACAGATTGGTGGCAAATAAATATTTCAGTGGGCCCTACCCCCCCGGTCCACGTGGCCTTGTGAACGGGTTGGATGTAAATAAATGTTATGGTGGGCCCTGGTCCACATGACCTTATGTACAGGTTGGATGTAAATAAATATTACAAGTGGGCCCAGGTGGGTGGAAAATAAATATTACAGTGGGCCCTACCTTGGTCCACGTGGCCTTATGAATAGTTGGGTGGAAAATAAACATTATGGTAGGCCCCACATGGGACCCACTTATGTATGTATTGTAAACCACACCCTCCATTAGAGTGGGCTCCATCATGATGCATGTGTTTCATCCAACTGTCCAATCATTTTTGGAGATAATTTAAGGCTCATTGTTGAGGCCCATCTTGATGTATTGGTGGTCCTTGTTGAGGCCTACCTTGACTTGTATAAGGCCTATCTTATGAGGCCCATTGTGAAGTATGTAAGGCTCGTGTGATTAGGCCCAGCTTGATGTATTTGTGGCCTGCCCACTAAGGCCCACTTGAGATATATGAGCCCATGGTTTGAGGCCCATTTGATGTATTTGGGCCCTTGGGTTGAGGCCCAACAAGATTTATATAAAGCCCATTACAACGTGATTCTACCATGATTCATGTCTTGACTATTGTAGTGGGCTATGCCTTGGGAACAATGTTGGTTTGATGTCCACATTGCAAGTACAATGTTGGTTAAATGTCCGCATTGTCACTCTCCCTAAGGCCCACTGATAGGCTCATACTTGTAGTAAGTAGGCCGTCTAGGCCTATTTCCGTTATACACAGAGCCCATCTCTTTATACATGTTTAGTATAGATCCATGATTCACGATCATTCACATCATATGTATGCCTGATGTGAGGAGTGACCGATCATAGCATATGCCTTCGGGTGGACTGTTTATGGGCTCCCTGATAGGCGAAGTTGCCCCATATAAGTGCATGGTACACGCAGGACTGCTGCATGACTGATAGTGTTACTCATGCACTTGCATTTGTGTGATTGTAGTTACTGTATGCCCTAGCGACATCAGGGCCATAGCCTCCACAAACACATCGTGGATGGCAGGATTAGATACCGGAAATATTTGGTTCTAGCATACGGGCGCCATAGATGTCCCTGGGTGAAAATCCCTAAACCCGATGGTACCAGAGGATGACTCCAACGTCGAGACCGAGTGGATACACGAGCACGCGAGGGCCGTATACCAGTAGGCCACATCTCCCACTGTGTTGTGGTCGGTTGGAAAGGGGTGTGACCTTACCCGCCTGAGTGAGGGGGTAATTTCTAGGTTGAGTTTAACCAGCTTGAGGAATCGGTCCGCTATCGACGAGCCCGGCCCGATATTGGCAGGCAGATAGTGAGGTCTCTTCCACCCTCCCAGTTGTGCGTCCGGATAGGGGCGGCAAGCTGGCGTAGAGTGTACTTGACCCCGGTGATTATCCATACTGAGAACCGCACTGATTTAATGCCCTAGTGAGGAGCTGCATTGATATGTGGATGAGGATTGACATGCTTGACTTGCACTCTGCATCGCATGGCTTTGATGTGGCCGATCGCATTCATGTTTTGCACCGCATGGCCTTGGTATGGCTGATTGCATACATGTATCCATCAGCATGATCCCGCATTTCTCTGACCTTGCATCCTGAGCACGCTCATATTACGCACACACTTACACCACCCTCTAAGCTTTCTATAAGCTTATGCACGATTGATGCGTGCAGGTGACGCCAGGTCCCAGCCGTAGCATAGCAGCAGCAGGAGTGTGTGGTCGAGCCTTTGGAGTTTTGTTATTCGCATTATCTTGTATTTCCCTTCAGACGCATTGTACTTAAAATTTTTGATCAAAGTGGATTTTGTGATGGTGTTCTTGTGGTTATTGTTCGTGGGTTATGCTTTGGTTATGCTCATTACAGTTAAACTGATGATTTGAAATCCTCCTTGTAGCATCCCAGGATCGGAACCTGGTGTATGGATGCCGGGAGCCAAGAATGGGGTACTACGGAGGCTGTCGGCGCCAGATTCGGCGATCAGGAATTTTGTGAGCCCGGTTTCCGAGTTTGGGGCGTGACATCTATTGACTGAACTGTTGTAAGCGAACTCGGCTATAGGTAGAATCAAAATCCCAAGTTTTCACATGTTCACCCACTAAGCATCGTAAGAGATTTCCAAGGCTGCAATTGACCACCTCAGTTTGGCCATCAGTTTAGGGGTGGTATGTAGTAGAAAACTGCAAATGTGTTCCCGTCATGTGCCATAGTATCTTCCAAAAATAGCTAATAAATCTGACATCACCGTCAGACACTATGGTCTTAGGTAAACCATGGAGACGGACAATACCATTGAAAAAGACCTTAGCAATATCAGAAGCATCTGAAGTTTTAGAACATAGGATGAAATGCGTCATCTTAGAGAAGCGGTCCACAACAACAAAAATGGAATCGTGCTTTTTAATCGTCTTGGGAAGCCCAAGCACGAAATCCATGTTAATGTCTTGCCACGGAGCATGTGGCATAGGTAATGGCGTATATAATCCAGAATTTTTCTTTTAATGTTTCGTCATCTAACACGTTCTACACTACCCTAAAATTTTGGCGACATCTCGCTTGAGACTTGGCCAGCAGAAACGATCCTCCACGAGGGCAAGTCTTATTACGGCCCAAGTGGCCAGCTATCCCTCCCGAATAAAGCTCCCAGACGAGGAATTCACGGAGAAACATATGGGGAATACATAAACGATTTCCTTTAAAAAGGAATCCATCTCTCAACACGAAATCCCTTGCGCTTTGCTGATCACTCGAGAGTGACGTATAGGTACCCCCAAAATCTAGACATGTGGGGTACTCGTCTCTCAGTTGCTCAAAGCCGACAACTCCTATACTCAAAGAATTGAGCAATGCCACTTTATGGCTAAGGGCATCAACTGGTTTATTCTTTACTCTAGCCTTGTGTTTCAAGACAAACGAATACTCTTGAAGGAACACAACCACTTAGCATGCCTTAGGTTAAGTTTCTTCTGAGAGTGAAGATAACCTAAGGCATCATAATCAGATAATAAGACAAATTCCTGCAGTAAGAGGTAGTGGCACCAACGTCTCAAAGACTGCACTACCATATAGAACTCCTTCTCATAGGTAGAGTATCTTTGTTTTACCTCATTCAGTTTCTCACTGAAATAGGCAACAGGATGACCCTCTTGACTCAGGACTCCACCTAAACCAACACCAAACGCATCTCACACAACTTTAAAGACTTTAGAAAAGTCAAGAAGGCGCATGACAGGAGCTTCGACTATCTTGCCCTTAATTTCTTTGAAAGTCCTAGCTGTAACTTTCGACCACACGAATTCTCCCTTCTTTATACACTCTGTAATGGGAGCCATAATTGTGCTAAAACTCCTAATGAACCGACGATATAATGTGGCTAAGCCATGGAAGCTTCGCACCTCATGGATGTTCCTCGGTTCAGGCCAATCAACTATGGCTTTGACTTTCTCTGGGTCTGCATGCATCCTTTCTGCTGACACTATAAACCCTAAGAACACAACCTGATCGAACACTTCTTAAGATTAACGTATAATTTATCCGCCCTAAGGATGCTACAGACCAACTTTAAATGTTCAAGGTGCGATTCTCTAGTGGTGCTATAGATCAGGATATCGTCAAAGTACACCACTAAGAATTTCCCCATGAACGGTCTCAAGACCTAGGTCATCACCCACATGAAAGTGCTAGGTGCATTAGTCAAGCCAAAAGTCATGACCAACCACTCACATAGCCCATCATTCGTCTTGAAGGTTGTCTTCCATTCATCACCAGGGCATATATGGATTTGGTGATATCCACTCCTGAGATCTATTTTGGAGAAAATGGTGGACTTAGCTATCATGTCTAACATGTCATCAAGCCTGGGTATGGGAAACCTATACTTGACCGTGATTTTGTTGATGGCTCTACTGTCCACACACATGCGCCAAGTGCCGTCTTTCTTAGGTGTCAGTAAAGCGGGACGGCGCACGGGCTCATGCTCTCCTAGATGAAACCCTTTTGTAGGAGCTCATCTACCTGCTTCTTCAACTCTGCATGCTCTGCAAGGTTCATCCTATAGTGAGGAAGGTTTGGTAGAATCGACCCAAGGACAAGATCAATGACATACTGGATGTCCCTCATGGGTGGCAACTCATCAGGCAAATCTTCAGGGAATACATCTCTGTACCCCTCTAAGACCGGGGCTACCTAGTAAGGTAACTCTACTGGTACCTCTGGTGTAGCCTCTACCCACTAATGCATACACTGTCGAATCCTGCTCAATCTCTCTTTCAAACTCTTCAGGTGTGAAGATGTGGAGAGACTTGGGTGTGGATTTCCTCACTTCTTTAGGCTCACTAGCCTTCTCACCTTTCTTCTATGCAGTGTTTTGTGGTGGCATAGGATTAATTTTAATCTTCTTGCCGTTATGCATGAAGGTACACATTAAAACGGCTGTAGATCGTGATGTCATTATCAAATAGCCATGGTCTGCCTAGGATAATGTGACCTACATCCATGGGCAACACATCACACCACAGGGACTCCTTATAAGATTCAAACTCGACGGGTACAAGACATTGATGGGTGACAGGAAGGAAAGTCTTGTCTAACCATAAGACTTTGTACGGGTCAGGATGAGGGGGAGCCTCTAACTTTTGACGGCCTAAGGTGCTAGTGGAATTACATTCTGGCAACTCCCACTGTCCACTATCACCTTACGATTTTTCTCACCACACTTGGCGATCGTGTAGAAGATAGTGTTGCGACGGCAATCAACGCTATTTCTAGTCTAGGCTAGCACACACCTGACAACTGCTAGTGTGGCATCATCACCCACCTCATCCTCATCACTCAATGATCCTAGAGGCATATTCTTCAACTTCAAAGTCGCCCTGAACATACTCGATGTCCTAGGAAACGCCTATGACTAAGGCTTTTACTTTGCTCTTAGTGGGACACTGATTTACAAAATGGTCAATACCCCTACATTCGTAGCATCGCACATTCTATCCTTCACCTGGACCAGCACCAAGGACGCCTTTTCCCTTGTCATCCCTAGGCCTAGGCGGAACATTCGCCTGCATCCTGGGTTGAGTACCAATGCTGGGTATAGTTCCCTAAGAACCAGTCCTAACATTAGTCTCGGGAATCGAACTGTCTTGTGACAGGATTCTTTAGATATTGCTCTAATTCCTGCACCAATTGGTACATCTTGTCCAAATCTGTCACGGGACGAGTCCAAAGCTCACGCTAAAGATCCGATCGAAGGCCCGTCTTGAAACGCATGAGCGTTACTAGAGGGTCTTCCTCAATATCACACCACATCATGAATTCCTCAAATTTTGCAATGTATTCCGTGACAGGCATGGATCCTTGGCGTAAAGATTGTTATTGTTCTAGGAGCTTATGTCGATAAGAGAGAGGGAGGTACTTCTCTCTTAGCATAACTTTCATCTCGCTCCATTGGGTAATGGGAGCTCCTCCCACTCGTTCAATCATACGCTCTGTATTGGTCCAATACATCTTCGCTTGCCCTCCAAGCTTCATTTTAGCAAATCGCACTTGCCGGTTCTTTGACATCTCATGCCACTCAAAATAGTGGTCCATGTCAGCTAACCAATCAAGGAATGCCTTGTGGTCAAAGTGACTATCAAAGCTCGGGGCATCAATCCCGACATTCTTTATGGCCCTCTTGTCAGGATCAAAGCCGTCTTGATATACCCGTTCTCTACCCACATGCCCACCAATGGTGGGGATTTATCTAAGGGCTGTCTCCTCACCAACAGCACCTACCAGCGACTACGCATCTCCCCCAATAGGGGGCTTCTCCCTTTGGGATGCCTCTAATCACTCGAGTCTAGTTTCGGTGGCGGTCAGTTTTCATTCGATATTTTTGTTGGATATTTCTATAGCAGTTATCTTTTGGAGTAATTGAGCAAGGTGATCGGTTAATTACTCGTTACTCATGATGGGGTGTTGGCCAAAACCCTTACCTCTTCTAGTGGGCATACACCAAAAACTCGAACTCGATTTTCCTAAGCTCAACTATAAGGTTTGAACAGACGTCAATATGGATGTATGATCCTCTTTCTATATGATGTATGAATGCTGCAGATTTTCAAATTTAACTAGAATGAAAACACAAATCTGGAAATTCAGATTTATATCTCATGGGACTGTGAATCTGAAAAATCAATTTCACAATTTCTGTGGGATGTAGATCTAGAATTATCTAAACATTCCTAGATGAGAAAACAGATGATCCTAAGTTCAGATAATTCGATCTAACAAAATCCATGCAAAATAGTTGATGAGGATATCAGACCCTTCAAAGTTTATCAAAAACGAAGGTGGTTGACGAATACATCCTTATGGCTCGATGATGGTTCGTGGCACAACCAAGGAAGATTTTGAAGACCTTACACATGTTCATGGATTAATTGAAGGCCTCGCATTAGGAGGAGACATGTGCATGATAAGTTAGAAGACCATACGTAGGAACTTTTTTTTTGTTATAGGGGTAGTTTAGTCATTTTTATCCGAATTTTATAAATAGGGAGTTTTCTATCCTAAATGGGATGATGTTTTTCTTAATGAAAGCTTGGTGCTTCCTTCTCCTCTCTCTGTGCTAATTTCTTCTCTTCCCCTAATCTCCTTTTCTTCTGAATTCCATTTTAAACCTCCCAACCTCCTTCTTCTCTGTTTATGCCTAGTATTCTTTGATTGCTACTGTTTACAATTAGATTCTTTGAAGTCCCCTTACCCTGAAAATCTAAGAATTGATCCCAACCCTCTTTCAAATTTTACAGTCATTCCTATTCCAGAAATCCTTTGATTTCATGGACTAGAAAAATTGCATTGACTGTTGGATTGAAACCATGCAAGATCGGGAGGTCCCATCCCTCACCGAATCCAATCCACGCATGTTTGAATACGAAATTGCAGGATTGTGATGATAGTCTTCAACTATTGCATGTTTCTTTTGTTATTATCTTTACTATGATGTGGAATGTTGAATACTTCAATTGATTTACTTAGTTTATTTCGCTGGATAATTTTTGTGTAGATCTGGAATTATATAGACAATCATATATAAGAAAACAGATCATCCTAAGTTCAAATAATTCAATCTAACAAAAACCATGCAAAACCTCGCTCTGATACCAAATTTGATACAAGACGGTATAAACTAGAATGCATGTGTGCGCACAGAAATTATCCAACGAAATAAACTAAGCAAATCAATTGAAATATTCAATATTCAACATCATAGTAAAGATAATAACAAATGAAACATGCAATGGTTAAAAACCATCATCACAATCCTACAATACCGTATTCAAATCATGCATGGATTAGATCCAACGAGGGATAGGACCTCCCGATCTTGCATGGTTTTAATCCAACAGTCAATGCAGTTTTTCTAGTCCAGGAAATCAAAGGATTTCTGGAATAGGAACAGCTGGAAAATCTGAAAGAGGGTTGGGATCAATTCTCAGATTTTCAGGGTAAGGGGACTTCAAAGAATCTAATTGTAAACAGTTGTAATTAAAGAATACTAGGCATAGAAAGAGAAAAAGAAGGTTGGAGGGTTAGAATGGAATTCAAAAGAAGATAAGATTAGGGGAAGAGAAGAAATTACCACAAAGAGAAAGGAGAAGGAGACACCAAGATTTCATTAAGAAAAACATCATCCCGTTTAGGAAAGAAAACACCCTACTTATAAAATTTGGATAAAAATGACTAAACTACCCCCACAACCAAAAAAAATGTTCGTTCGTATGGTCTTCTAACTCATGCTGCATGTGTGTCCTCCTAATGTGGGGCCTTCAATTAAATCAGGGACACATGTAAGGTCTTTAAAATCCTCCTTGGTTGTGCCACGAATCATCATCGAGCCATAAAGATGTATTCATCGGCTGCCTTCGTCTTTGATAAACTTTGAAGGGTCTGATGTCCTCATCAAGTGTGGATTTCGTACTTGGGCTATCCAAGACAATTAGAAAGCATGATTCCATCTTTTTGATAGTGGACCATCTTTCGAAAACTACCCATTTTCTCCCATGTTCCAAAACCCATGATGCCTCCAACATTGCCAAGCTTTTCTTTGGAGAGGTGGTTCACTTGCATGGTTTGCCAAAGACTATTGTGTCTAATAGAAATGTGGGACTCATGAGTTATTTTTGAAAGACACTTTGGCATATGATGGGTACGAGACTCCAGTTCTCATCGGCATACCATCCCCAAACTAGCGGTCTGGTGAAAGTGGTTAATTGAAGCTTAGGAAACCTATTACGATGTCTTGTGGGTGACAATGTTATGGCTTGGGATTCAATTTTACCATCCGTAGAGTTTGCTTATACCAGTTCAATCAATAAGTCAATAGTCATGAGTCCCTTTAAAGTAGTTCATGGCTATAAACCTAGGAAGCCTATGGATATCATTCTTATGTCATTCTCCCATAGGCCATCAGAGTCTGCAGATGCATTTGCACGACGCAGTCATGATTTGAACGTTGAAATTAAGAAAGAGATTAATGCGAGCAATGAAAAGTACAAATATTTTCCGACTCTGATCGCAAGTTTAAATACTTTCAGGTAAGAGATTATGTGACGGTTCGAATAAGGCCATAACAGTTTCCGCAAGGTGTCGTGAAGAAATTACGAGACTGTAGTGTATGACCTTATAAGAGATTGAAAATATTGTACTTCAATGCGTATGTTGTAGATCTTTCACCTGATATGGGCATTAGTTCTACATTTAATGTGGAAGATCTTGTGTCTTACAAGGGTCCAGCAGTTTCACCCGCTAGCCTTTATACCGACCCTCACGTTGACCCAGATGGTGGTGCTCCCGACCTGCCCAATCTGCCCCGTTACCTATGGCCCTTGCCAGACGATTCTTCCCAGCCTTTGCCTTCTTTACCATCCATGCCTGCTAAAAGTGGAGATCGACAGTAGCTTTGATGCAAGTGGAAGAACAGGTCAAAGTCAGATAGTACATGGATTACAGAGACTGAGATTCAAATACTAAACTCGGATCTCCTAGAGCATTATCGCAGTTTTATTTCATCAAAGACGAACTCTTCCCAGCCAATGAGAGTTGATGAGGTCATCTGATTTCCTTTTAGAGTTTATCAGAGACGAAGGAGAGCTACCCCAGTTTCGTTGTGGCTAGATGATCATTATAAGGGGCCCAGTGGGCCCAATTTAAGTTCATAGCCCCATTGAAGACCCCACATACATGATCGTGTATCTTTGAAGACCCTACACTAGGATGATGCATGCAGGTTACTTAGTTGGGAGTGTTGGACTGTTGAATTTCACACGTGGACCATTGGATTGTGACCGCGGAGCATCTTGGTCGTGGACCATTGGACACGATGGAGCCATTAGGATGGCATAGTTTAGCTATTTTGTTTATTTATTTTAAGTATTTGGTTTATTTTATAATTTAGTTGAAATAAGGGTGTTTTAGACATTTTATATGCAATAAGGATATTTTTGTAAAAATGCCCCAAAAAGATTTTTAAAGGGTTGGGCGTGTGAAGCCCTAGGGGAGATGGAAAATAAAATTTTCTTCTTTGTTGCTTTGAACAAAGAAAAGCCTCATGTGATTGGAGTTTGGTGTAAAACCATGGAGTAATTCCAACTATTTCCTCTCTTTTTCTCCTCTTCAAGGTATTTTTCACTTTTATGTTCTTCCATCTCTCTATTTCCTTTATTTTTCTTTTGTTTCCTCCCAAATCCCATCTCCACCATCCCTAAAACCCTCTAGGCCTAAACCCTACTCAATTGTACAACCGTACGGACGCCCCCCTAGGTGTTGAGGGCTAGAATCAGGTACTGTTTTAGATGGCGCTGCGCTACTTTGCGGTACTGCCTTAAGGGTGAGGAGCCAACTTTTGAGAGCAGGTGCCTTGAGGCTAATTATGTGATTCTGAGATTGCAAAGAAGCTTATTGCACTTGATCCAATCATTGTGGTGGTTGGATTTGAATCATAGGCACTTCTGGTGGTTGAAACATGAGTCATGAGCATGTCAGTGGTTGCCAAAAGAGATCATTCTTTCGGTGGTTGTTGTATCATGCAATGATATTTTCAATTGCTCGACGACATACTAGCAGCAACTTTGATGGCTATAGAATGTTCCCACAGCACTTCCAGTGATTGTAGAATGTTCAAGAAGCAATGTTCAATCAACACGTCTGGTGGTTGTATGACAATCCTGAAGCACTTCCGATGACCAAATGACAATTTGGTAGCACTTGCAATTGTTGGTGACACACAATGACGCCCTTATTATTTTTTACCAGATCTATTTTTTTACCAAATCTAAAGAGGCCATTAAATCTATCGATGAGGAAGAGCCCTCCAAAACCTCTTAACAAGGTGGTGAGAAAGGAAAAAATGGGAAGGAATATAGATATTGATAGAAGAAATGTATCATTGCTTTGATACCATGTTAAACTCAAAAGACTACATTGTGGAAGATGTAGAGAGAGAAAAGAGAGGAGAATACTGTCTTCACATTTCTCTCCCTCTACTTGCTCTTATTTATAGACTGATTTTTATTAATGATAAGATCAAAATAAATGCAAAACAAATCTAAAAGATTCACCATCATCTTAATGAGGACGTGGACAACCAAATGTTGATGGATCGGGCTAATGTACTTGCTAAAGAATTTTGAGATGGATTAGAGCATGGAACGGGGCCCAAATATCTTCCATAATGTGCCAAATCCGTGGACCCATCAATCGACCACACATTATGGCACCCGTGATACACTTTTGGGTCCATAAAATGATCTTTTTGTGGCATTTACCTTAAGTTACAAATATATATATATATATATATATATATATATATATAGAGAGAGAGAGAGAGAGAGAGAGAGACAGAGAGGAATGCTCACCTGCACACCAGTTCTCACGAGAACTCGTGAGGAACTTTTTCAGAACTCATCACACATGATGTGGGCCCAAAATCTGAACCGTCCATGTGATGCAGCATCCCATGAAACCCTTCGGGCCCAACTTTTACCCTTATTCAAAACTTTGGTGGGCCATGGCAAAAGAGAGACAAATCAAGGGAGGAAATTGTTTCCTTTTTCTATGGCCCACCAAAGTTTTGGATCAGAGTGAAAGTCAAGCCATGGAGATTTCATGGGGTGTTGCATCACATGGACGGTTCAGATTTCGGGCCTACACCACGTGTGATGAGTTTTGAAAAAGTTCTCACGAGTTCTCGTGAGAACTGGTGCACAAGTGAGCATTCCTCTCTCTCTCTCTCTCTCTCTCTCTCTCTCTCTCTCTCTGTATATATATATTAGACGAATTTTGGTTTGTTTGTTTGTTTTTTTTTTTTTTTTGCTTACGTCTCAAGTGGACAGCGGTATTTTAATCATTTTCCTTTTTAGGGCTAAGATTATCACATCTAGCTCATAGCATATGCTTGATGTAAAGCCTACATTAGTGTTACGGTTTCTCTTTTGTTTTCCTTGATAAAAAAACTCAATAAAGAGAAAATGTCCAGCAACTTTTGGGACAATTTTCTTCTCTACAAGCCTTGGGCATCAACCCTTCTCTAGGGTTTGTGCAGGTGCATATTTTCACAACTAGAGCATGTGATTTAGAGCATCCAAACTGGTGAGAGCTTTGATTTTTCACTAGTGATTGCATTGTTTTTTCTTTCTTTTCAAGTAGAAGAATCTCTATTCTTGGGTTTGGGTGTGTTTGGGTATGATTTACTTCTAGGGTTTGATAAAACTACATGTGGTTAACGAACCGCATTCGTTAGCTACATCAGATTTGGTATCAAAGCCTCTGCTTCCACCATTTTCTTTTTCTTGCTTGAGCTTCTTATTCTATGATTATGTCGCATAGAGGTAGAGGTCAAGGCGCGGAAGGAATGGATGAAGAACATGCAAGTCCAGTAAAAGAGAGATTTGACATGTTAGAGAGGCAAATGCAAACCATCTCACTACACTATTAGTGGGGAATGAACCACCGACTTCCGAAGACGATAATAATGAGTCGAGTGGGAATGACATTAACTCATTCCATTATGAATCTCTGTTTATTGAGCCACGATGAACAGGAAAGAGGAGGGATTATTATGACCGAAGTAGGAAGTTAGAAGTGAAGGTGGAAGTCTTTGAATATCCTGGTAGTATGTGCGGGGATGATTTTCTAGATTGGAATGATGCAATGGAAAGAATCTTTGATTAAAAAGATGTAGACGAAGCAAAAAAGGTTTAAAAAAAAATAATCACCATAAAGTTGAAAGGTTGAACTGCAACATGGTGGGAACAAGTTAAGGGCCACCCGAGAAATGAGCAAAAAATCCTAGGTGAAAACATAAGATGAAGTCTCTCATGAAGGAGGCCTTTCTACCCATTGAGTAGTGCAGTCTCTTTTTCAACGATTACAGCCATATCTGACAAGGGATAGGATTGCGGAGGAGTACGCGAAATAGTTCCATCATTTGGTGGCTCATAATAATTTATCTGAGACTGAAGAGCAGTTAGTTACTTGTTTCATGGATGGATTGTAGCTCATTATTGCAGATTGGGTTGCAAGTCATTATTGTAGATCGGTTGGGGATTCAACCAGCGTTTACCATTGCAAAAGCATGCAACAAGCCACCTTGATTGAAAATAGGAGTAAAGCCAAGTATGGCCGCATGGAAGCTTCTAATTAGATCCAATGGTATTCGGGAGAACAGTAAGCCTACAAAGGATTCGAGTCAGACCAAATATGTCACTTCAACATCTTTATCGCGAGTTCTAAACAACGGGGTAGTAGGACGAATAGGTCAGAATAACATCTGGTGCTATATATGCAACAGACTTGGGCATATTTCCTCTGAATGTAGGAAGCGACAAGTCGATTGGGGCAGTAGATCCAAAGAATTTGTGGGAGAATGGTCAATTGACAGTGAGGGTGAGACCATGGAAGGATCGCATGAT
Organism: Magnolia sinica; assembly: GCF_029962835.1. Taxonomy (NCBI): domain Eukaryota; kingdom Viridiplantae; phylum Streptophyta; class Magnoliopsida; order Magnoliales; family Magnoliaceae; genus Magnolia; species Magnolia sinica. The sequence continues at coordinate 94,680,836 of NC_080574.1, forward strand.
GCAGATTATGATAGTGACAGTGAAAATGACAGAATATATGGTGATGGTCCAAATACGTTGTGATCCGAAAGGCTCTTCTTATGCCCAAGTCGACTAGAAGATGATTGGTTGCGGACTAATATCTTCTACACGAGCTGCAGAGTGAATGGCAAAGTAATGGGGTGATCATTGATAGGGCAACTGTGAAAATGTCATCTTGAAAGAGGTTGTAGAAAAGCTCCACTTGAAGACTAAGAGATATCCAGTTCCATATAGACTTGCTTGGTTTAAGAAAGGTAGCAAAGTAAAGGTTTCCCGTCGTTGTTTAGTTTTTTCACAATTGGTAAAACCTATCACGACAATGTGTGGTGCAACATAGTCCTAGGAATGGACATGTGCCACATATTATTGGATCGATTATGGTAGTATGACCCATGGACAATTCACAATGATTGGAAAAATACATACACCTTCATGAAAGATTATTAGAAAATAGTATTAAAACTCATGAGAAAGAAGGTTCGAGCAAAACCCGCAACCAAAGGGATGTCCGCCTTCTATCTCGTGCAAGGTTTTTGGAGATTGAGGATCATGATGTGGTTTATATGTTTGATTGGAAAAAATGTTAATGTTGCCACCACTATAAGTAAACCAATGGAAAACCTAATTGGCGAATACAAAGATATACTCTTAGATGAGCTACCTCTAGGATTACCACTGATGAGGGATATGCAACATTGCATTAACTTGGTGCCAAGATCAAGTGTACCCAATCGAGCAGCCTACAGGATAGCCCGAAAAAGCATGATAAATTGAAATGGTAAGTCACCGAATTAATGGAAAATGGATACATTAGGAAAAGTATGAGCCCATTTGCTTTATCAAAGGCTTTATGGGGCCCACTGTGATATATTTGTTTTATCCAAGCCGTCCATCTATTATGAAAGATCATTTTAGGGCATGATCTCAAAAAAGAGATAGATCGAATGTTCGAGTGGACCACACCACAGGAAGCATTGGTGACAATGACCCCAACATTGAAACCTTCTTAGGGCCCACTGTGATGTTTATTTTCCATCCAACCTGTTCATAAGGTCGCATAGACCTGGATGAAAGGAAAACATAAATATCAGCTTCATTCAAAACTCCTATGGCCCCCAATAGGTTTTCAATAGTAGGCATTCAATCCCCATTGTTTCCTGTGGTGTGGTATACTTGATCATTCTGTGGTGTGGTATACTTGATCATTCAATCTGCAACATCTGCCTCATTTTTGGGCTCATGCCCTAAAATGATTTTTCAAAATGGATGAACGGCATGGATAAAACACACATCATGGTGTGCCCCATAGCCCTTGATAGGACCATTTGTTTCTAGCTAGGTCCTGGTAGGGGTAGTACCCAATCCATGCATGATTGATTGGTGTGCCACACTGCTGACTTCGGATGTGTGTTGATGTCATCAAGTATTGTGGGCCCACCATGATGTATGTATTACATCCAAACCGTTCATCCACTTGGTGAGATCATTTTAGGGCATGAGCCAAAAATGTGGCAGATCCAAAGCTCAAGTGGACTGTACCACAGAAAGTAGTGGAAACAATGACAACCACCATTGAAACCTTTCTAGGGCCCACCATGATGTTTATTTGCAATCCAACCTATTCAAAAAGTCACTCGGACCTGGAATTAGGGAAAAATCAAATATCAGCTTGATCCAAAACTTATGCTGCCCCAAGAAGATTTCAATGGTAGGCGCTCAATCCACATTGCCTTATGTGGTGTGGGCCATGTGGCCCTCTTGAGCTTTGGATTTGTCTCATTTTTTTGCTCATGCCCATAAAAAAATCTCATCAAATGGATGGACGGTTTGAATATAACACAAACATCACGATGGGGCCCATAGAACTTGACGTCAACAAACTATAAGGACGGTAGTGTGCACGCATATAGCTCCCCTAGGCTATGGTTCGTAGGGTGTGTATATATATATATATATATATATAGAGAGAGAGAGAGAGAGAGAAAGAGAGAGAGAGAGAGAGAGAGAGAGATGCTCACATGCGCACCTACGCACATGCACACCTTTGCACATGTGTCATGGGCGTCCAATCCGAACAGTCCATGTGATGCGACATCCCATGAAACCCTAAGGAACCAATTTTAACCCTGATCTAAAACTCTAGTGGGCCATAGCAAAGAGAGATGCAAATCAAGGGAGGAAACTGTTTTCTTTCTTCATGGCCCACCAAAGCTTTAGATCAAAGCAAAAGTTGGGCACTGGGGTTTCATGGGGTGCCGCATCATGCGGACCATTCAGATTTTGGACTCACATCACGTATGATGAGTTCTCAAAAAGTTCGCACGAGTTCCGTGCGAACTGGTACGCAGCTGAGCATTCGGCTATATATATATATATATATATGGGAAAAGGTTCTATATGGTCGAGCTTATGGGAACTCCCCATAAGTTCGAGCTGTGTGGGACCCACCATGATGTATGTCGAACATCAATACCGTGCATTTGATGGGTTCCCTTTAAATTATGGGATATGCCAAAAATCAGCCATATGCGGAACTCCGGTGGGCCATACCATCTAAAATCATGTGAAGACATGCCTAAAACATATAAAAGCACTTGGTGGGGCCCACATGAAATTTGGATAAGTCTGAAACTTGGTCTGACCCCTCATCCAAGTGGGACACACATAATGGATGAGCTGGATTTGTGAACCACATCTCGGTAGGCCCAAAAAATGATTATGAATGTTTTAATGGAGGGTGACCCCTCTCAACTTTTGTATGTGGTGTGGCCCACACAAATCACGGATTGACTTAATTTTTTAAGCCCTAGGCCCACTATGGAATGGTGCATCTGACTGATGGGGTAGATGTTCGACATACGTCATGGTGGGTCCCACACAGCTCGACCTCATGGGAGCTCGACCATATAGAACCTTTTCCTTATATATATATATATATATATAGGGAAATGGTTCTATGCGGTTGACCTCATGGGAACTTCCCCTGAGGTCAAGCTGTCGAACATCAACATCGTGCATTTGATGGGTCCCCTTTAAATTATGGGATATCCCAAAAATCAGCCGTATATGGAACTCAGGTGGGCCATACCATCTAAAATCATGTGAATACATGCCTAAAACATATACAAGCACTTGGTGGGGCCCACCTAAAATTTGGCTGCGTCTGAAACTTGGTCTGACCCCTCATCCAAGTGGGACACACATAATGGATGGGCTGGATTTGTGAACCACATCTTAGTGCGCCCAACAAATGATTATGAATGTTTTAATGGGAGGGTAACACCTCTCAACTTTTGTATGTGTTGTGGCCCACACAAGTCATAGATTGACTTGATTTTTAAGCCTGAGGCCCACCACGGAATGGTGCATCTGACTGATGGGGTAGATGTTCGACACGCATCTCACTGAAGGTCTAGCCCTTGATACAGTGAATGGCAGAAAAGGATTCATATAGCTGACCCCAATTAATTGGGACAAGGCTTAGATGATGATGATGATATCTCTTAGGTGATCAAGAGAATTAGGGTTTTCATTTCTTACCAACTACATTCCATCAAATCTGCTGCCCAGAATCAAACTTGTATCGTTAGGCATTAGGTAAGATAGAACACCACAACACTGTCATTATATGCTTGGCATACGAAAAAATTGAAAATAGCCTCTTCAACTACCATAACACAAACTTGAAGATGTGGCAACACTAAATCGTTCATGTGATGTAATGTGATTGCTTAATAAGGAATATATGATGATGCATCGAATGATGCATCTAGCGCTGATTGTGCCACATAGTGGGGCCCACCCAAATGATGTCAGCTACTTCATTGCATACAGATGGAACCAGTAGTGCCAAATCAGCACCAGCAGCACTTTTTAGGGTGATGTACTGTCATTCGTCATAGTTTTTAAAAAATTAAAAATAATAATAATTTGCATTATTTACCTAGTGCATTTCCCAGCTCCAGAAACTGCTCATTTAGTCGATCCCTCCTCAATTTCTCACGGTCTGCCTTCTGAACTTTTCTTGCAGTAATGGAATCCTTTACTTCTAGTTCCCCTTGTTGACTGTAAAAGATTAAAAAAATATAAATAAATAAAAACCTTAAATCATTTACAACAAGAAGAGTTTGTGCTAAAGAAATAAGAAAATTACAAAACAAAATTAACTTGAAAGGCATGGCCCATATGCATGCACAGAGCCCAAAAATAAATAAAATAAGGTGCTGATGCAATATGAAAAAATAGCTTGAGTAGAAAAATTCCACATTTACTACAAACATATGAGAACAAATCCATGGTGTGAGTCAGGTCCTCAACAGTTATAACAGGATCAACCAACACAATTCACACATGAATGTAAAAAATTGCACTCATGATTATATATTCAGGGTAGTGGGATGTCCCTGACATCTGTTATCTAGTATCCAATTAAGGCCATCCCAAGCAAATGCGATCGCAGCAGGAACATGCCTTTAAAGGGACTGTAACCTTCTTTGTAGTTCCCATGAATAACATTGTCCAACCCACCTAATCCAGTCACAGCACAGGTTGCAATTACATGTAAATGTAAAGACCAATCGAACATATACATTTGTGTATGTGTTAACTATGCCCCCAACCGAAATTATAAGTGCTTCAAGTGCTCCAACATTACATCCATGGATCAGTGCCTTTAGAGTGTCATATTCAAGGTTAGGATTCCAAATATCACCGATATATATTAGCGATGCTATGGCATCACCGGGTGGTCGATATAGTTACTGGGATAAATAAGAAATTTACTTTTATTGGTGATAATATCACCCATATCGCCAAACCATCGATATGGCCAATATATTGCTGACCTGTCAGTACAAGTATTTACCTATATCAGCAATATCGTCACTATTATCGCTGATACAAGGGATATCATTGAATGATTTAAATTTTAAGAAAAATAACTTAGAAATCTGTTTATTTCTTAAAAATGATATGTTGTTTCATAATTATGTATGCATGTATGGATGGATGTATCATGTATGCATGAGTGGATGGATGGATAGATGTGTTATGCATGTAGATGCATGCATGAGTGAATGTAGATGCAATAAATGTATGTATGTAAAGTGCATATAGATGGAAGCATGGATGTATCATGCATGTATGGATGGATGCATGGATGTATCATGTATGTAATGGGGACAGATGATGACTTCTCGCTGCCTCGTGACTTCATGTGGGTTTGAGGCAAAGGTTTTTTTTTTCCACTTTTTAGTTTGTGGATGTAATACTAATTGCATTATATGATATTTGAATGAATGAACTCATTTTAGTTATAGTTGCACTGCTTCCTTTTTTTCCCGACAACACATGATTTAGGCCCCTACAAAATGGAAACTTATTATGTCGCTGTTTTTTTATTTTTATTTTTTATTTTTTTGATTCCTAAATGTGTAAACATGTGTCATTTAACATATCCTGAAGTTTCACTGAAAAATTCCACCTTTTTTCCCTAAGTTTCCCACAGTCAGTGGTATTTTTCCAAATACGAGCAATATCAATACATGTTTCTGTACCCCCAGCTGGTACATGTAACAATACTGATACTCTGAACATTGCTCGAGGTAAGCCTCAAGAAAAGTGTGCCAAGAGGTTTTTTTATGTCTACTCTGAACATTGTTCGGGGTAAGCCTCAAGAAAGGTATGCCAAGAGGGTTTTTTATGTCCTTAAACGTTTCCTGTACAGTTATACTAAAGAAGCATCCACCTCGATGACCCCATGCATTGAACCTGGTCTTCAACTTTACTACGTGAAAAGCCCACAATGTTCGTCTATCGGCACAAAGGTTGCAATGAAGAACCATATTTATCAATAAATCCCTAGGCCAACTGCTTGTCAGTTTGTGTTTATGTTTCAGCTGCGCTGGGCTAAATAACCATATTTACCAATATATCATCCCTGGGTTAATGGCTTGTCAGTAGCATAGTTAATTTACACCTGTTTATCCTTCAGGCATTGAAACTTCCTGTGGCTAATATTGACAAAACATAGAAAAAGGGAAATTACTTTGTAGTCTCAGTTTTCACCTTCGTGGCACAAGTGCCCATATGAGTTGCATGTTGAAATGCTCATCAGCAGCATTTTCTTTAACACTTTAATTCAAGAATTTAATATTAGCAGATATGAAAAACAAAAGAAAATTAAAGCAGAAAGGATGGATCTCTAAAAGATAAGAGGAAGTGAGATATTTTAACTTCCCACTCCATGTTTATTCCCACAGATCCACGCTACTCACTCCCTATCCCATCTCGACCTCTAATCACCAAGGCAAGAACCTCTGTTTCTCCAAAAACCATTCTTAAGCCCTCCATATTTTTCCTTGTTCCTTCATTTATGTTTTTGGTTGAATCCCCACTATGGGCATCTTTTCACAGTGCCAACTATGTTTTAAAGATGCAAGAGTTGTTCTCCTTGGAAAATTGTTTTCAACACCCTCCAGGCCCCTCCCTACTCTTCCTTGAAAATTAATCAATGTTTGAATAAAATTAGCAGCTTCAAAAAAATTATAACTATGTACTTGTGTTTGTAAATTGGTTGTTTCAAACTAGAGTAACCAATTGCACATTATATTCTGCAAACAAAATGAGAAATCACCACTCTGGGAAAGAGGAAGTCGATGTGGGAAGTGGGAATTAACTGCATGAATGGAAAGTGGCCATTGCCCAGTGTATTCGTTTGCAAAAATAAGTAGAATTAATCACTCCAGAAAAGTGCAGATGATGCAGGAGGGGGACGCTGAATGCACGCTGCAGCCTCCCGTGATGAGGAATCCGAATTTGGTATGCATCTCTAGCATGGACCATCAGAAATCCTTCAAGATCGGGTGATTCACAAGCATCTCAAGCGATGCTCAACCGAATCTCAACAAAAGCATAACATGGGGAATCTCCTTTCTCCTCCTCTTCTTCTTCTTCCTCCTCTCCTTAGAAGATAGTAAATTTTCATCTCAAAATTCCAAAAAGTTATTACAATCTCTTGAACATGGTATTTATAGAACAACCCTAACAAACCTCTAACCAGTGTTCGTAATATTGATAATATCGGCATCGACAGTCAGCGATACAAAACCCTCCATAGATACAGAAAAATGCTGAAAAATTGCCAAAATCCATTTATCATGCAATATATCACAAAATATCGTGAGATATCGCCGATATATCACACGATAATGCCTGATATTGCAGATTTTCCGGCAACATCTCATCCGCATCCCATCCAGAAATTCCAAAAATATAGAAAAAAATCTCTTACCTATCTAATCTGCCTAAGAGAGTAGCTTTCGATTGGATTTGGGTGAATTCCAAAGAAATCTTCTCCAAAATCCAGCGAAATCATCACCGAGATCCGAAGAAATCATCGATTTGGGAGAGATTTTAGGGTTCCAGGACGCCGGAACCCTCTCTGCATCGAAAAAAAGGGCGTCTGGGCCCTTTTTAATGGAATTTGGGTTGGTCGTTGTACTGCACACCACCGAGCTGACGGGTGTGTTGACATCACCAAGGTCCATGTGTCCCATCATAAGGTATGAGTTATATCCAAACTGTTTGTCCATTTCTCAAGCTCATCGTAAGGCTTGAGCCGAAAAGTAAGACAAATTCAAAGATCAAGTGGACCACACTGCAAACAGAAGTGGGATATTGAACACCTATCATTGAAACCCTTTGGAGGTTATAGAAGTTTTGGATCAATATGATATTTGTTTTTCCTCTTCATCCAGGTCTGTGTGACCTCATGAACAGATTGGATGGAAAATAAAAGTTATGGAGGGCCTAACGAATGTTTTAATGGTGAGAATCACTACCCAACTGCTATTTGTGGTGTGGTCCACTTGAGCTTTGGATATGACTCAGTTTTTGGGCTCATAATCTAAAATGATCTCTCCAAATGATTGAATGGTGTGGATATAATAGATACATTATTGTGGGGCCCATATAACTTTGAATCGTTCGTACAACTCAAGCTCCAGGAGTAGCGCTGGTATTGGGATGCGGATTTCCTGTGAAAGCCTTTTGCTAGAACTTCCTACGCAAGGATGTTGGGTGGGGCCCACCGAGATGTTTGTGAGAAATCCACCTCGTCCATACGTTTTGTGAGCTCATTTTAGGACGTCTGACCAAAAATGAGGTGTATCCAACATTCAAGTGGGTCACACGAGAGGAAAAGGTGGGCATTCAGTGCGCACTGTTGAAGCATTCTTATGGCCAAAAAAGTTTTGTATCAGGCTATCTTTTCGATGTTTTCACTTCATCCCATTTGTAATGACCTTATAAACGGTTTGGATAGCGTATAAACATCAAGGTGGAGCCCGAAAGGTTTCAATGGTAGGAATTTCTTTCCCTAATTTTCCCTCTCGTGTGACCAACTTTAGTTTTGTATCCACCTCAATTTTGGTCACACGTCCTAAAATGAGCTCGCAAAACGGATTTACGAAATGGATTTCTAACATACATTATAGTGGGCCCCACCCAACATCCTTGCAAAGGAAGCCTTCTGTAGGAAATCCGGGTCCCTCATATTGCCAGTGTGATGGGAAGTGGATTGCATGTTATAGGATACTGAGTAAACTTTGCGGGGCCACTGTAATTAATGTATTTTATCCACTCCGTCTATCTATTTTACCAGATAATTTTATGATTTTAGCCCAAAAAATGAAGCATATCCAAAGCTCAAGTGGACCAGACCATAGAAAACAGTGTGAATTGAAAGTCTACCGTTGAAAAATCATTAGGGGTAAAGAAGTTTTGGATCAAGCTGATATTTGTTCTTTTCCTTCATCCATGTCTTTGTGATCTTATGAACAGGTTGGATGAAAAGGAAACATCACTTTAGGCCCTAGGAAGGTTTCGACGGTGGAAATTAGTATTCCTACTATTTCATGCAGTATGGTCCATTCGAGCTTTGGATACGTTTCAAAATTGTGTTAACCCCTAAAATGAGCTGAACAAATGAATGGACGATGTGAATAAATCACATACATTTATGGTGGGCCCAACAGAGTTTACTCGGTATGATAAGATCCAGTGTGGTGGCGGGAGTAGATTAGGTGAGACCCAGCCTCACCCAAGAACATACAACCCCTACCATGGGGCCCAACTTGATGTGTGCATTTTATATCCATTCCGTCCATCTGTTTTTTCATATCATCTTACAGCATGATCCCAAGAATTAAGAAGATCCAATTATTAGGTGGACTTTACTCAAGGAAACAATGGTGGTTGAACACGGTACCATTAAAAACTTCTTAAGGTGTACCTTGATTTTCTCTATATTTTATTAGGCACCTAATTTGTTGATAAATTCACATAAGCTTGAGTGAAGAGAAAAAACAATTATCGGCTTGATCCAAACTTTTGTGGCCCATTAATGGTCAATCACGATTGTTTCCTATGGTATGGTCCACCTGATTATTGGATCTACTTCATTTTTTGGATAATGTCCTAAAATGATATGAAAAAATGGATGGACAGGGTGGATACTAAATATAGTTGTCTTAGTTCAATCGGACAACACATAGTTGAGGACCCTATACAAAGGAAACCTATTATGTCCATTTCTTTTTTGAGATTTTATCATTTAAAAGTGTGTATTAGGGTCTTTTTTAATAATCTGAAAAATTCAACAAATTTTCCAATGTTTCCCCATGTTTCCCGAAAAGTGCGATAAATTACGTTATACAAACGATATATCCCGTGTGATAACTGCTACGGGTGCGATACATTGCCCGATATCGATATTTCGAACGATGCCTCTAACTAATCTTGGTGATTAATGTGCTACTCACAACTAATCCTCAATTAATGAAAACTAACTTTAACAACCTTTGTAATTCCTAAATAAAAACTAAAAAAACCATTAAAATGACAAAATACCCTTAATGGACCCAAGGCCCGAAACAAGGGGTTGCTTCGTCCTCCCAAATCGAAGACGAAGCTTTGCCAATGATCCACCTGTAATTGAGGGCCCAAAAAGACTAAATCACTGAATCCTCGGTGCTCACGACCCCCCCCCCCCCCCCACATCAGACTCTCCTAGTTGAAAAGGACTCGTGTCCTAGCCGATGATGAATCTCACTTTGTCAAACATCAAAAACCCCATATAGCAGATGTCACAGTCGATACATAAGGTCATAGAAACTCGAAATTCATAATTGAAGTCTTCCCATATATGATCAATGCACGGACCAACAAAGATAGCCCCTTCTGTCATATAACTTTGATGAGAACCCACCAATATCAGTATCTGACCAGAATGAATTGAGGCAACCACCATAGGCTCTTCTATATCAGCAAATGTCGGCAAGGAGACGACCAACCATCTGTAGTCACTATCTATAAAGCTAAACTCCTTTGGATCCTCACCTAAGGTGCCAGCCAATATGGGAAGCTCTTCCAAAATGAGTCACTTCAAAAGCAAGTAACTAATTTCACCTACTCTCTTCCAAAAAACCAAACTTAGCCGATGTGGAAAAGAGGTAATTATGGTTATGCATAAAGGTTTAGGTGTTACAAAAGAGTGGCAATTATTCACTCTATTTTTTCAACAAAGAGAAGTAGATAGTCGCGGGAAGAAAAAAAAAACAAAAAATTATGATTCTTTGAGCAAAGGTACCTACTTCAAATTGAGGGAGAATACAGTGGAGGAGGGAAGGTACCAAAGGAGGTAGAGGTAGGGAGAAGAACATAAAAGTAGACACAATGAACTTTCTTTCCAAACCACCCCCCGTCTCAGAAGGATCAAAATGTACTACACCATCACCAATCAATATATTAAAGATATCTAAATTGTACAACAACAAAATAAATTTATTAGAATAATGGCTAGTACAAATTGCATATTGGGAGTCACTGTTGCAATATTTCCAAACCCCAAAATTTTCACCAAATGGGCCAATACAACACCGTTACACAATGTTACGGAGATTGGAAGCTCACTTTTTTCATCTTCTTTTATTTTTTCTTCTCGTAGGCCCAAAATTTTCACCAAATTGGCTGATATAGCACTTTTAAGCAATGATATGAAGATTGGAAGCACATTTGAGCAAGAACATCATGAATCTAAGTCTACTTTAACGGATAGAAGTCGAAAGCACCAATTTAGGAAAAACCTTCATGAGAGGTTTTCTTTTTCTTTTCTTTTTTTCTTTCTTCTTCTTCTTCTTTTTTTTTTTTTTTTTTTTTTTTTGAAGACATCCGCACCTCTTTTTGAAGTGAGCCTAATCCCTGCGAATACACGCAATCACCCACAACCACGTGTATCGGGTAAAGTCAAGGAGGGGAATCGAACCCTCACCTATAGGGAGCAAAACTACGGTGAAGACCATTCGCCCAAACCATGTTGGGTTCTTTCTTCTTCTTTTTTTCAGCAACCTATCGAAAGACCGGGGGGGACAAAAAATCCATCAAGGCAATGCATAAGTCCCATAAACAAAGAGAAGGTCTGCATAAGGTTCCCAAAAAATAAAATAAAAAATTCTTTTATTTTTTCTTCTCGTAGGCCCAAAATTTTCACCAAATTGGCTGATATAGCACTTTTACGCAATGATATGAAGATCAGAAGCACATTTGAGCAAGAACATCATGAATCTAAGTCTACTTTAACGAATAGAAGTCGAAAGCACCAATTTAGGAAAAACCATCATGAGAGGTTTTCTTTTTCTTTTATTTTTTCTTTTCTTTTTTTTTTTTCTTTCTTCTTCTTCTTCTCTGGGGGTTTGCGATGTGACTAAAAAAAAGAAACAAAACGAAACAAAAGATCCATCAAGGCAATGCATAAGTCCCATAAACAAAGAGAAGGTCTGCATAAGGTTCCCAAAAAAAAAAAAAAAAGGTTCCCAACTTTGCAATTGAAAGTATAAACCAACTGTGCACAATTAATATTTGCTCTCGAATATGGTTTCTACATGCTCAGGTTGTATCATGAATATCACTGACCTATAAAGTGAATAATTCTAAGGGTATTTCGATACATTACATGAGACTAAGGTGCAAGAATTACAAATTAGGACAATACTAACAACGAAACTTCTGGGTTGTCAAACATTCCAACTCTTTTGCCAAAATACAAAACCATGATACCGAGGGTTATCACTCCTCTTCCCACTAAGATTTTGCAGTTAGGTAGATGAATTTGCTGAAATCTTAGGTTGTCCAATGTGTAGAAACCAGGTAGCCAACATACATCTTCAACAAATAACGCACTCTGGTTATCAAATCAATCAAATCTCAAAGCCCTAATCGCAAAGAAATGAACAAGAGTATCCAGAAGAATATTTGAGGAAAGACATAGATATAGCTTTATTGATACTCAAACTTCTTCTCTTACAAATACTTGAGAAATAACTCATAAAACTCCGAAATGTAGAATACCCTACCTCCTACACCACCAACCCTTTTATAGACCCTAACGACAATCTACATGAGTATTTATTGAAGATCCTCAACTATTAATTGATTTCAAATCAATCTTATTTATTCAAAATGACAACAAAAAAAAAAAAAAAGGGTACCAGAGATGTTCATATTTAATCCGGTAGCAACCATTAAAAATATATATATAGGATCAAAATTCTGTCAAAAAACAAAAATGCCAAAATTTCGGTGAATGAGAAGTTCAGATTAAATACGGGTTGGAATTTTAAAAAATTATCATAAAAGAGCATATGTTTGTGTATGTATCATATAAATAATGTTAAAATAGAAAACTTTCATTCAAATAAATTAATATTACTATATGTAAGAACAATAGTGTATGGTAAGTAGAATTTTGTTCTTTGCCTTTCTTGAATCCTTCCTTTTCCCTATAAATTAATCTGTCCTTATTTTTTTAATAAATAAATAAATAATCGCATTCTACTCAATTTTATACATAGGTTGATCCCAAAAGTTTTTTTTTTAATAAAACATGTTTTATTGGAAAATATGTGTTTAATTCAATTTCCTCAAAAAATAGCTTTTTTTCCTTATTTTTCGAAATATAAGGAGTTTTAAATGGTTGATCAATTACACAAGTATTTTCTAGAAGTACGAAGATTAAAATGGAGTTTTGATAACTAGGCCCATGCCTCCAAAAAATTGTACCTGGACCCCAAACCTGGCAAAAGAAAACACAAAATCAGCACATGATGGACCCCATGGTGGACCCTAGGCCCTACATCAATTCCACCCAGGTTGGAGGGAACAGGACTCTAGCAAGTTAGACGCTTCATATATGCACTAAAGCCTCTAATCCAGTCTTTTAAATCCATTGCCCGTGATCGATGTGCATTCAGAATAGGGCTTGCTCTTGCGTTTCACCGAGTACTCTTTGTATTGGGCTCGTCAAGTGTCAATTGACTTCATGTGTAACACTTGATCACTTTCTTCCTTCTTCTTCAGAAGATGTTTATCAATATTAGTGATAACTTCATCATCTTTCAAACAAAAATTAAAAATTAAAAAAAATGACAGTAACCTCATCTTGCACGTCAAGCACCTCACTATGGTATTCAAACAAATCTACCACATTGAGAGTCAGCGAGATATCTAAATCATCTAACAACCAAATCTCATAATCACTGTCACCCAACTTTCTCTTGACTCAACATAGCCAATCTTCTTAGACTTGGGCTTGTTATAAGTTCTCCACAAAGACCTTTCTTCGTGGATAAACCATAAAAGCCACCTTCTGTATATATCTTTACCTGCCAATGTTCATTTACAACTTCTTGTTCTCTTCAATCTTCTTCTTCATCTTAGATTACAAGTCTTGGATATGCCTGGCGAAAGCATCAACATCTTCTCTCACTTGATCTTATACAAATAACGGTATTGAGTCGAGTACATGATGTGGATTTCTTCCATTTACAATCTCAAAAGGGGATTTCTGATGGTACAATTTACTAAGATATTGTAGGCGAACTCAGCTTGGGGTAAAGCCAAGTCTGAGATACCTTGCTACCCACAATACTCCTCAAGAGGTTACTAAGCCTCCAGTTAACTATCTCTATTTGGTTGTCCATTTAAGGATGATATGTGCTAAAGAACTGAAGCTTAGTTCCTAGACGCTTCCCAAAAATGCGCCAGAAGTGTCCCATGAAGGCACAAACTTCAAATTGCTCGGTATCCCACGAAGTCGCACAATCTCCATGAAGAATATTTTGGTGATAAGTGTAGTGTCCATCTTCCTTTTGCACGGAATGAAGTGAATCATTTTAGAGAAACAATCCACTACCATGGAAATCAAATCTGCTCCATGCTATAATGGAAATCAAATCTGCTCCATTATAAGTCTTAGGAAGACCTAGAATGAAGTCCATGGAAATATCGACCCACTAAGCGATCGAAATAAGAAGAGACATATAAAGGCCGATATTCTACATATGACCCTTGGAGACTTCACACCTGCAACAACGTCCTACGAACCTTTCAACGTCACGATGCATGTGATGCCAATAATATTTTTCCTCTACCATAGCCAACGTTTTATTTCTAAAGTTTCCACTTAGTCCTCCTTTGTGTAACTCAAAAAGGATCTTTTCCCACAACAATCCTTCAGGAATGCACAAACATGAACCCTTGAATAATCCATCATGTGAGATGAATTCACACATTGGATCTCCACCATCCACAGATCTGCAAAGTACCTTGCCAAATATAGGTCCTTGTATTGCTTTTTTAACACTTTGGATCCCATGACCACCACAATGAGTGTCCCTAAAAGCACCACCCTCCTACTTAAAGCATCTACCACTTTGTTTTGACTTTCAGCTTTGTGATGCAAAAGGAAGGTATATTCTTGTAGAAAAGTTGCCCACTTTGCATGATGAGCACTCATCTTTTTTTTGGAAGTTATCTCAACGTCTCATGGTTCAAGCATAGAATGAATTCCTGATGATTCAAGTAACGCCTCTACTGTCATAGTGTCTGGATCACTACATAGAACCAAGGTGTCCCGTATCGGTATCGGTTGGCGTAACGGTGACCTTCAAAACCGATACGGATACGGGGGCGTAACGGTGATACGGGGGCGTAACGGCCCGTAACGGTGCAAAAATTTTTTTTTGTCAAAAAAATATGAAAAAATATGGATTAAATCCGGAATATTCTAAGCATTCCAAATATGCATTCATTTATAAATTGGAACATGTTTATGGTGGTGTAACGGTCCACTCTTTGGTGAGAAGTTGTATCGGACTATCTGATGAATTTATGAACCAGATAACCTGAATTTGACTACAAAATTCATATATTTAATTTTCTAACTATCTACTGTCAATGATAGATATATTAGAATGAATGTAATATGAAAATATCTTACATTTAGGTGTTTGCAATTATTTTTGAGGGCCAAAATTCATGCGTAAATAGAAAAAAATATATAAAAAAAATATAAAATGGCACCCCAAATATGTAAAATGCACATTAACATGTTCTACTATGATTAACACATCATATGACATCATTAAAACAGCAAAAGAATCATTAAAAAATGATTTTTCGAATTTTCAAAAAAAGGGCCGAAATAAATGCGTAAATAGAAAAAAATATAAAAAAAATATAAAATGGCACCCCAAATATGTAAATTGCACATTAACATGTTCTACTATGATTAACACATCATATGATGTCATTAAAACAGCAAAAGAATCATTAAAAAATGATTTTTCGAATTTTCAAAAAAAGGGCCAAAATAAATGCGTAAATAGAAAAAAATATAAAAAAAATATAAAATGGCACCCCAAATCTGTAAAATGCACATTAACATGTTCTACTATGATTAACACATCATATGATGTCATTAAAACAGCAAAAGAATCATTAAAAAATGATTTTTCGAATTTTCAAAAAAAGGGCCAAAATAAATGCGTAAATAGAAAAAAATATTAAAAAAATATAAAATGGCACCCCAAATCTGTAAAATGCACATTAACATGTTCTACTATGATTAACACATCAAATGGCATGATTAAAACAGCAAAACAACCATTAAAATTTGATTTTTCAAATTTTAAAAAAAGGGGCCAAAATTCATGCGTAAATAGAAAAAAATATTAAAAAATTATTAAATGGCACCCCAAATCTGTAAAATGTACATTAACATGTTCTACTATGATTAACACATCATATGACATGATTAAAGCAGCAAAACATATTAAAAAAAGTATAAATACCTATTTTTGACGAATTTCTAAAAAATGGCCCACCGAGCTTTGATTCAAAAAAATCTGTGATATAATGTGTTTTTATTTCAAATACCTAGCTAAGGTTGGTCGAAATTAGTAGTAGAACGAGTGAAAAACAGTTTGGAAACAAGAGGTTTCAAAAAAACAGCAAAAACAGAGCTTAAAATGGAAAAAAAAAAAGTTACCGTTATGGGCCCGTTACCGGCCCGTTACGGCCCATTACAGCCGTTACACCCCGTAACGGGCCCGTATCGGCCGATACGGGTACAAAATCGGATATCGGCCGATACGACCCCGAAACGCGTAATGGTTCCCACCGTTACCGTTACGTATCGGCCGATACGGCCGATACGTAACCGATTCGGCACACCCTGCATAGAACTTAATATCATATGAAGATTAGTTCTTCCACGCATCATTAAGCTTCCAGCTAAAGAAAGCGATTGGATTTCCTTCCTAACTTGGCACCGAATCAATGCCAACATTCAAAGCATCACTTTCCACCTCGAATACTTTGTTAGAGTCCAAAAGTACAAGAACTGAAGCCTCGGTCATCTTGTTTTTAATGGTAATGAAGCTTTTATCAGCCGCTTTAATCCATTTCGAACTTCCCTCCACGCATGTAATAAGTAATGAGTGAGATAATAGTGTTGAAATTCCAGATAAATCTTCGGTAAAATGTCACCAAGCTATGGAAAGAATGGACCTCCAAAAGGATTTGTTGGGTGGGCAACTGTGCAATGCCCTTGATCGTCTCCTAATAAATTTTGATCCCTTTTGCAAACACCGTACCTCCAAAAAATACAACATTATCAACAAGGAACACTTTTTCAAGTTAACATATGGTGACTCCGTCTATAATACATCGAATATTTATCATAAATGATCAAGGTAAACAGATGAATCAAAACTAACAATAAGAATATTCATCAAAACCAAAAACTAATAACTTCCCTATGAAGGGGTGGAGTACCTCTGTCATGTCAACAAGGAACACTTTTTTCAAGTTATCATATGGTAACTCCCTTTGTAATACATGAAATATTTATCATCAATGATCAAGGTAAATAGATGAATCAATACTGACAATAAGAATATACATTGAAACAAAAAAACTAAGAACTTCCCTATGAAGGGGTGGAGTACCTCTGTCATGTCATCAACTATAACACCCCGTACCTTTATGTACTCGGGTGTTACCATGAGAACCTAACTTAGTATAAATACAATCCCGATCTATGAGAACGTTCACACTATGGCCTAAATCCAACCGTCGAGGGGTGGAGCAACTACGAGATTCGAGATCTACCGTCCAATTGAGATGTAAGGGACTCTAATTGTAGGAGTGATCGTCGAATCTAGAGATGTAGATCTACCTTAAGTTAGATGGGTGGGCCATCTTAAGTTGATACCCAAATGACTCATTTTAAATGTGACGTAATCGTATATATATACTATAATACAAGGTAACTTTATAATTATTCGTAACAATACATATGTTTCATGAATTATTCAATCATGTATATTATTTAAACTATATATAAAATAAATGGTATACCAACACATTATTATATATATTAACTAACATTTACATTTTTATAATTTTAAGCTATAGGTTATCATATCATACTATATATAAAATATATATCACTTAATATTAGTTTTACTACACTATAAATGCATATATAATCAAAAAAATATATACATAATAAGTATTAATGATTGTAAATAAATACTTAACTATCGATATATTATACTAAACAAATGTATATATATATTTCTATTGTATAATTTAAAATGGAAAGTGGCCCTGGGTGGCCCACTAGCTAGATGAACGATGTTGATCACAGGTGTGGATCATGTTCTACCCCGAATCAATGACAACAAGCACTTAATGGCCATGATTCAGATGATACGGCCCACCTAAGACTTGGATCTACCCCATACTCTGGATTGGGCCCTAAGTCTGGCTGACAAAACTGATGTACGGTCTGGTTCAGATCACAGACATCATGGTGGACCCTGCACGGGAGTGCATATGCACGGTTGGTGCACACCCGTGGTGCACCAAATTGGGTAGACCGGTCAGACCATGTCTGACCCGTGAAAAACCAAAAGGGGAAAGGATTCCCTCTTTTTTTTTCTTTTTTTGAATTTCGTCCGCCGAAACAGCAGACGGATAGAGATCCCGTCTCATCAGATTGTGGCCCACCATCATGCATCTTTTGCTTGATCCAAACCGTCCATTTCAATTAGAAGACATGGACGACCAGGATGACGGTTGATCCAGCCGTTGGAGTTCACTCGTGTGCGCACAATCTTAGCCATAAATCAGGCTAGAAACACACATATTCCCAAAACGGAAAGAAATCCATTTTCTTGCTTTCCAGCTGGACGGATCCTTGTGAAAGGCTCTCCCTTCATCCTAGCCATTGGAATGAGCTCATCCCGACCGTCCGTTTTCACACAGGCTAGGACTATCTGTGGAAACCGACGCTGGTTTTGTTGCGCCAACAGTTTCTCCCTGCCACGGAATGAATCCGGGCCGTTTAACTTCGATCCAACAGTGCTGGGAGAGTTGAGGGCAACTGAAAATGAGAGTGGATCGAATAGCAGTGGGGATCCCTCGTTTTATTGCAATTGCAAGAGGAAATAACCAAAAACCTTCTTGCCGTGAAACCACCGGAAAAATCATCTCAGAGCTTCGATTTCTAGCTTCCTTAAGCTTCAGCAGATGCACAGGAGTCGCCTAGAAGCCCCCGATTGAAGGAATACCCACCGAGTCGAGATCCACCATTGGAGGAGCTCGTCTTCCCCAACGGTTTTCCTCATCCAACAATGATGCTGGTGCCGCTGGACCGAGTTCTACTTGCATCTGGGAAGGTCCAGACTCAATTCCAATCAATCTGGAGAGAAGAAAAAAGAAAAGAAAAGAAAAGAAAAAGGAAGCAGAGGAGAGAAGGTATAAGACTGAGAAAGGGAGAGGGTCGAGAGAGAGAGAGAGAGCAGCGTCCTCCTTCTGCCGCGCCGCACCAACTGCGCTCAGACCCATTTCGGTCCAAGTTCGATCACCGGCCCTGCCTGGCCATTTGAAAAGGAAGGAGAAAGGAAGAAGGGTTGAGCCAGCAATTTCCAAACCGAGCTGACTCAATTGGACTTCACTGAGTTCAGACCGAGTCTGAGTTCCGAGTTGGGCTTGGATCTGGTTCGGGTTGGGTTGTCCAGACATTGCTGGACCTTCCAGCAAAAATAGGAGAAAAATAGAAAAAAAAAATTAAGAAAAGAAAAGTGAGAGAGAGGAGGTTGGAGCTGCTGAGTTGAGCCCAGATTGACTCGGCCTAGATTGTTGTGGGAGGTCCCATCTGTTAGTAGGATTGATAACATACTTACTATAAATAAATTGTACAGTTATTTAGGAAACAGATCTGTAAATATCTTTCCTGAATTAGGGGATATAGATGTTGCTGTAATTAGGGGATATAGATGCTGTAATTAGGTGATATTATGCTGTAATTAGGGGATACAGATGCTGCTGTAATTAGGGGATATTATGTTGTAATTAGGGGATATAGATGTTGCTGTAATTAGGGGATATAGATGCTGTAATTAGGAGATATTATGTTGTAATTAGGGGATATAGATGTTGCTGTAATTAGGAGATATTATGCTGTAATTAGGGGATACTGTACTTAAGGGATATATTGTAATTAGGAAAAATGATTTCTATAAAAGAAGGGTCATTGAGCAAATCTGACATGATATCAGAGCCACTCTCTACAACCTTGTCTTTAGTCCAAATTTTGTGGTTATAGGCTCTGGTTTCTTAGGTGCGGGTTTTGGTTTGTAGTTTTTTTAGTGCATTTCGAGAGATTCTAGTTATGGCTAACAACTCCAACTCAGAAGTCTTTCAAACTCGGTTTACTGGGAAGAATTATGCTGCCTGGGAGTTTCGGTTTCAACTTTTTGTCATGGGAAAAGAGTTGTGGGGTCATGTTGATGGGAGTGATCCAGCACCTACCGATCCTACGACGTTGGTTCAATGGAAGGTGAAAGATGCTCGCGTGATGACTTGGATTCTTGGGTCTATTGATCCACTGCTTATACTCAATTTAAGGCCGCACAAGATGGCTATATCGATGTGGGAGTACTTGAAAAAGGTCTATCATCACGATCATTCCGCCCGGCGATTTCAGTTGGAAACTGATCTTGCTGTCTATTCCCAAGGTACACTCTCTGTTCAGGAATATTTCTGTGGTTTTCAAAATCTTTGGGCTGAGTTTTCCGACATTGTGTATGCCGACGTGTTGGCCGAGTCCCTCTCTGTTGTTCAAGCAGTCCATCAAGTTAGCAAAAGAGACCAGTTTTTAATGAAACTAAGGCCAGAATTCGAGTCTATTCGCTCCAACTTGATGCACAGGGATCCTTCACCATATCTTGACGTCTGTTTTGGAGCATTTCTTTGAGAGGAACAACGTCTTCTTACTCAATCTTCGCTTCCGCAAGAGAATGCTGTCACATACACTGCTTAAGGCAAAGGGAGGGTTCGAGACATGCATATAGTTCAGTGCTACAGTTGCAAAGATTATGGGCATATTGCTGCCCATTGTGCTAAAAAGTTCTGCGACTACTGTAAACAGAAGGGGCACATCATCAAAAAATGCCCAACACGTCCTCAAAACCGACCCGTGAATGCTTATCATGTTACTGCTACTGGCCACACTTCGGATGGGGTAACCAACACTCAAAATCTCGCTCCAATGTCATCTTCCACTGCTGCTACACCTGCCCTTACACCAGAAATGGTGCAGCAAATGATTGTATCGGCATTTTCTGCTTTAGAGCTACAAGGTAAGGGTACTATACCCTCTCAATCTTGGCTTGTTGACTCCGCTGCATCCAATCACATTACCAGTTCTCCTGATATGCTTAGCAATGTTCGTAAGTACACTAGTTCTTCTAATATTCAAGTTGCTAATGGCCATCGTTTACCAATTACTGGGGTTGATATCGCACCATCACTAACTAATATTTTCGTATCACTTGAGCTTTCTACGAGTCTTATCTCAGTTGGACAATTTGTGAATGATAATTACAATGTTCAGTTTTCTCGTGATGGTTATCATGTGTAGGATCCGGTGTCGGGGAGGACAATAGCGAAGGGGCCTAAAGTTGGGAGATTGTTTCCATTATACTTTTCTATTCCTAGTATCATTTCTTTAGCTTGTACTACTGTCTCCAATAATTGTGAAGTATGGCACAAACGTTTAGGCCATCCAAACAATGGTGTTTTATCTCATTTGCTGAATTCTGGTTCGTTGGGAAAAAAATATTCTTCTTTGCCTCATGCTTTGTCTTTTGATTGTTCTACGTGTAAAATCAGAAAAAATAAGATTCTTCCCTTCTCTTCTTCCGGGAGTAGGGCAAAGAATTGCTTTGACCTTGTTCATAGTGATGTATGGGGCATTACTCCTGTCATTTCTCATGCTCATTATAAATATTTTGTGACATTCATAGATGACCATAGTCAGCATACTTGGGTATATTTTCTGCGCTATAAGTCTGAAGTCTTTGCTATTTTCAAATCGTTTCTAGCATATGTTGAAAATCAATTTACCACTAGCATTAAGACTTTACGATCTGATTCTGGTGGAGAATATATGTCTCATGAATTTCTTGAGTTTCTTCATCACAAAGGAATTGTTTCTCACCGCTCGTGTCCTTATACGCCTCAACAGAATGGCGTGGCTTAGCGCAAAAATCGACATTTGTTAGATGTTGCTAGGACCTTGTTACTTGCATCTTCTATTCCTCCTAAATTTTGGGTTGAAGCTTTAGTTACAGCAGTATACTTGACCAATAGGTTGCCTTCTAAAGTGCTAAATTTCGACTCTCCATTATATCATCTGCGTAAACAGCACCCTAGCTTTCTTGACTGAAACACTTTTGGCTGTGTCTGTTTTGTGCATCTACCTCTGCATCAACGTCACAAACTCTCTGCGCAATCTGTGAAATGCGTCTTTATGGGATATAACTTATCTCAAAAAAGATTTGAGTGCTATGATGCTTCTTCCAATAAATTTCATATATCTCGTAATGCCGTTTTCTTTGAACATCAATATTTCTTTCCTAGTTTTATTACATCATCTCCTGCAGTTTCTGTTCTTCCTCACTTTGATGACTTGATGTACCCTCCTGAACGCTTCAAGCCCGGTTTTGTGTATGAACACTGTCGACCAACTCTACCCCTTCCTGAGTATGATCTACCACCTGATCCCGTTTTGCACCCTCCTCGACAATCTGGCCGTACTTCTCATCAACCGGATAGGTATGGTTTCCCTCATACCTCCTTCATGGCTACCTTATCAACTATGTCGATTTCTAATTCCTACTCACAAGCTGATAAACATGAGTATTGGAGAAAGGCTATGCAGGAAGAACTTCAAGCTCTTCAAGAAAATCAGACTTAGGACATAGTCCCTTGTCTTTCTCATGTCAAGCTAATTGGGTGTAAGTGGGTTTTTTCTATAAAACTTCCGCCCGATGGGTCTGTGAACCGTTATAAGGCTCGTTTGGTTGCCCTTGGTAACCGCCAGAAGTATGGGGTTGACTATGAGAAGACCTTTGCTCTTGTCGCTAAAATGACAATTGTGCGTACTATTATTGCCATTGCAGCCTCTCGGGGATGGTCCCTTTGCGACATGGATGTGAAGAATGCATTTCTTCACGGTGATTTACAGGAAGATGTTTACATGACACCTCCTCCTGGCCTCTGCTCGTCGTCGACGTCGAATGTGTGTAAGCTGAAGCACTCTCTGTATGGTTTGAAACAGGCTCCCCGGGCCTGGTTTGATAAGTTTCGGGCTACCTTACTTCGATTTTCTTTCATACAAAGCCAATATGATTCTTTGTTGTTTCTTAGTATGACTTCTGTTGGTATCGTTCTTCTTCTGGTTTATGTCAACGACATTGTCATCACTGGGACTGATTCTGCCCTCATTGATCAACTCAAGCAGCATCTTCATGATTCATTCCATATGAAGGATCTTGGTCCTCTCCGGTATTTCCTTGGTTTGGAAGTTCAGTCCGATTCCTCTAGGGTTTTCCTGCATCAGCATAAGTACACGGAGGACTTGATTTCCTTGTCTAGTTTGCAAGACTCCTCTCCTGTGGATACCCCTTTGGAAGTGAATGTTAAGATTCGACATGAGGAGGGGGATCTCCTTCCTGATCCCATGGTGTTTCGACAGTTAGTTGGTAGTCTCAATTATCTCACTATTACACGGCCTGACATCTCATTTGCTGTCCAGCAAGTCAATCAATTTATGCAGTCTCCTCGCCACCTTCATCTTGCCGCGATTCGCCGAATTATTCGATATCTCCGAGGTTCCTCTCACCGTGGCTTGTTCTTCTCTACTGGTACTCCTCTTCGCCTTGTGGCTTTTAGTGATGTTGACTGGTCAGGATGTCCTGATACTCGCTGGTCTGTCACCGGATGGTGTATGTTTCTTAGTGATTCACTTATCTCTTGGAAAAGTAAGAAACAGGATCGTGTTTCCAAATCTTCGACCGAGTCCGAGTACCATGCCATGTCGGTAGCCTGCTCGGAGATTACGTGGCTCCGTGGCTTACTTGCTGAAATAAGTTGTCCTCAGTCTACTCCCACTCCTCTTCATGCTGATAATACGAGTGCTATTCAGATTGCTACCAATCCCGTCTATCACGAGCGTACCAAACATATCGAGGTGGATTGTCATTCTATTCAGGAAGCTGTTGATACTCGGGTTATCTCTCTTCCACATGTCTCAAGCGACCTTCAGATAGCAGACGTCTTCACCAAAACTATGACACGACTACGTCATCAGTTTCTTGTTGGCAAATTGATGCTTCTTGATCGACCAGCATCAATTTGAGGGGGGATGCTAGTAGGATTGATAACATACTATAAATAAATTGTACAGTTATTTAGGAAACGGATCTGTAAATATCTTTCCGGAATTAGGGGATATAGATGCTGCTGTAATTAGGGGATATAGATGTTGTAATTAGGCATATTATGTTGTAATTAGGGGATATAGATGCTGCTGTAATTAGGGGATATAGATGCTATAATTAGGAGATATTATGCTGCAATTAGAGGATATAGATGTTGCCGTAATTAGGAGATATTATGCTGTAATGAGGAGATATTATGCTGCAATTAAAGGATATAGATGTTGCTGTAATTAGGAGATATTATGCTGTAATTAGGGGATACTATAATTAAGGGATATATTGTAATTAGGGAAAATGATTCCTATATAAGAAAAGGACCACTCGATTGAGGGTCATGGAGCAAATCTGAAACCAGCAACAGACCGCATTGGGCAGTCGTGTGCTCGTCCCTAGAAGCTGCTGAGTCTGACTCAGTTCGAGCCAAGGTGAGAATGATCCTCTCTAGTTCAGCAGAGGGGTGAGAGATGAGGGCGAGTTTCGAGAACTCAGTAAGTTGTTTCCCTTTCCAACTAGCTCTTGGCCTGTATGCATTACTGATCCCCTGTATCTACACTTAGCTGGGGCATGGGCTTTAGATGACCTTTGGTTGTGATGAGTTAATTAAATCGTGTGTGGTTAGCCACTAGTTCAGCAAACTCCGTCTAAAACTGAGTTTATGAGCCATTTTGCACCTAGAGCTCTATTCCGTCACTAGATCATCGACCCAGTGCACTTGGGCTTATTTAAAGTAGAGCTTGACTCATTTTTGGGATGTCCTTTAGGTTAGGTTTCTCAATGGAGATGGCATGGATAATTGGTTTATGAATCAGACTTGAGTTTTGGGATTGGGTTGAGCTAAGTTACACTCGTATTGCACCAACTAACAAATTAACTTGCCAACTCAGTGCACTTCGTGGGGTCTTGAGGAGACCCGATCGATTGAGCTTCATGAAGGTTCCACCACTGTAGGAGGCCTTGCCTTGAGGGCAGGTATGATTATCTGACCGACTATCTCAAAGCTCCAAAATTTCGACATTGAGACTTGCCTACTTGATCAAGTAAAATCAAATCATCCCTAAGTTGGACCAAGGTTAGCTGACTCTCTAGTCACCTTCTATTAGTATAAATAAATAAATAGCTATGTTATCTATCTTCTTGTGTTGGTTGAGTGTAGGTATTTAGTAGAGGCTACCTTAGATTACTCCCGTTGAAGTCAAGTAGGTGTGAACGTTGCGATTGGATTCAAGTTGATTACATCTAATAATTTATCAAAGGTGAGGACTCACCCTTTGAGCTTCCCACTCGATTTCATCAATCTAGATATAGATGATAGCATGATTCCCTTAACTAAGTTTCTTACTTTACTATTGAGTATGCTAACTTGTGGTATAGTTAATTCATGTGTTGGATGATAAACGTTTCTTTTAAATTATAACATACATGAATGGTTCAATGATAACATGCTATCCTTTATTGTATATGTATTAATTTATTTATATACTGCCACTCATGCTTGAATGATGAATTGAATGGAACTTACCATGGACTTATGATCTTGCAGCCCACATTTGCCTCACACGGCTTGAATCGCACATTTGCCTTTGTGGCTTGGATGGGTCATTAGTGCCCTTTATGGCTTATTAGTTATATTTACACATCTGTTGTTTCCTAGCCATCTTGCGGAGTTCAGTCGTACCATGATTTCCAGGTGGAGCTGAAGTTCGTTTATCGATTTTCTAGCCATCTTGCGGTGTTCACGTACAACATGATTTCCGGGTGGTCTAGAGTTGTATGTTTGTTTTTCCTAGCCATCTTGCGGTGTTCAGTCGTACCATGATTTTCGGGTGGAGCTGAAGTTCGTTTATCGATTTTCTAGCCATCTTGTGGTGTTCACGTACGACATGATTTCCGGGTGGTCTAGGGTTTGTATTTTGTTTGTCTCTTCATCTGCAGTGTCATTCGTACCATGATTTTCGGGTGGAGCTGAAGTTCGCTTATCGATTTTCTAGCCATCTTGCGGAGTTCACGTACGACATGATCTCCGGATGAAGGAGAGGTTTGAAGGTTGATTTTCATTCGCCTTGCGAATTCCACTTGTACCATGATTTTCGGGTGGAGCTGAAGTTCGCTTATCGATTTTCTAGCAATCTTGCGGAGTTCACGTACAATGTGATTTCAGGCGCAATAGAAAATCGTATGTTTGATTGTTTGGTTATCTAGACATGTTTCCTTGTATTGCGACTGCCATAATATGTTGCTTATGATGAAACTCTGTTGATTGGTTTGATTTTCTAAAGTATGAGTATGACTATGAAATGCCCTGTTTAGTGTATCCAACTTCATGACTTGTGATCTATATTGGATTATGAATGATGAGTGCGTAATCTTAAAGGGTGCGCCTCACTGCGATAGCCATTGACACTATCAAACCATAACAATTGATGCAGGTATAGGGCAAGTCGATGTTGTTCACTAGGTTGCTGGAGCAGATCGAGTAGCTAGGGAGCTAGACGGGGTCCTTGCGGCCCGCATTGATCTCCACTACTAGTTGATACACTCACGTTTTACTTACCTGAACTTTGTTATTTGAGATTGTATAAGTCCTGTATGGGCATTACATTTGGAATTTTGTAATAATCAGAATGTTTTTATACAATGCATGGTTTAATCTAGCCTCATTGCTGTTAACTCTGATTAATGATAAACGGTTTAAATTTACACTGGATTTTATAAGCTAACGCTCGGGTTTTTGGGAAACGGGTTCTATACTCGGGTCCTGAAAACACGGGGCGTTAAATCAACCTCATGAAAGTACTCAATGCATTTGAAAGACCGAAATGGCATCACAAGCCACTCGTATAACCCATTTTGAATCTTAAACTCGATCTTCCACTCTTCCCCGAGCTAGATAGGAATCTAATCATATCTACTCCTAAAGTCAATCTTCGAAAAGATCTTTGCTCCATGCAACATGTCTGACATATTGTCCAATCTTGGAATAGGAAACTAGTACTCAATAGTAATTTGGTTCATCTCATAACTATTCGCACACACTCTCCAAGATCCATCTTTCTTAGGAGTTCCTAATACAAGAACAACACATGGTGACATGCTTTCCCAGATTAAACCCTTTGGTAGTAACTCAATAACTTGTCGATGGAGCTTGGCGTGTTTGATTGGACTCATTCGGTAATGCACAAAATATTGCAAGCTCGAACCTTGCACCAAGTTATTATGGTGCTGACTATTCCTGATAGAAGGAAACCCAGCTAGGAGTTATTCTAGCACCAAGTCTACATATTCATGAAGGAGATCTTCATAGGATGTAGAGCATCTCACTATTTCATGTCGTCTTTAGCAACCTAGACAAAAGATGTCAGTTTCCTTGGCTTCTTCTTCAAACTTTTCTACATTGAGTGATTTTTGAGCCTCCTCTTTAATAGATTTAAGTGTTGGAAGTTGTTTCATTGGATTTAATGTGATGTTAACACCATCCTTAACAATAGGCAAAGCTTGAGTCAAATCCAGCATATCTCAGTCCCATAGCCATGGTCTTCTCAACAAAATGTGGCATGCATTCATGAGGATGACATCATACCACATTTCTTCCTTGTACTTAGATCCAATACAAAAGGAAACTATGCACCTAGAGTTAACAGTGACTTCACTCTTTGCTTTCACCAACAAATCTAATTTTAATATGGGTCCTCATGTTCTTTTAATTTTATCCACCATTTCTTGTGAGACAACATTTTCATTGTGTGCATCGTCTACTAGAATTGTGCATATCTTCCAACCAAAAGTGCAAGTGGTGCAGAAGACATGGTGTCGCAACCATCACCCCTTATCAATCACCCAGGGCAACAATTACATTGTCCATTGGATAATCAATATCTTGCCCTTATCTCCAAACACGACAATTACATGTTCCCCATCATTTGTCTCATCGACATATGCATGTCCTTCATACTTTGTGTCATCCTCTACTTTCATTTGCTTACGATCGGGAGTGTCTTAAACATAGCCAAATTCACTTTAATTGTGGATTGATGTACAAGACATTGAAAAGAACAATGTCCCAACTCCACACTTAAAGCATGTGAAAGGATTGTTGCTTTGTCCCATCTTCATTGCATGTCCCTTATCCATAAGAAACATAAAGTTAGGGTCTAGCTTGATTGTTGAACATTGGCCCCATCAACGTTCGGTACGCCTTGTGGTCGTATTATGTGAGAAGTTAGCATGTTGCCCCATCATTAACGATTTGGTGCCCGACGATGGTCCTTAACAGCACCAAATCATCTCCGACATCCTCATTAATTACCTCCCCATCTTTTAATGTAAGTGTGTATGCATTAGACATCTTAAATGTATCTTTGAAAGTCAATTCATTCTTATGTTTGGATTAAGACCATTAAGATGTCTTGAAATCTTTTATTCTTCATACTCATGAAACCCTGCCCGCAATGTCAAGGTATGGGATTCCTCGGTGTATTCATTCACTCATTTATTTCCTTGGTCACAGGCATAAGTTATGGATAGAAACTTTCGTTTTAGCTTCCTTATCTTTTCCAAAAAAAAAAAAATTTGCTTTTTGCTTACCTTGATGGATTCATCCAACATAGATATTGTCCCACCAAGCTAACACGTAACCAGAAAACTTCATAGATATTAATTTAACCTTCCAATTGTCCAAAATTCCTGATACTCGAACAACTTTTCCACTAAGCCAATCAATGAATCATTGACATGCAAACAACTGTAGAATTCCAAATTTTCCACCTTAAGTTCGGGCTCTCTGTCACGTTTTTCATCAATTGAGACCACTCAGTGTGTGTTAGGACCTTGGAAGGAACCTTCCCCTACATGTCCTTGTCCTCCAACTTTAGCCTCTTCATTCCCTCCACGTGGATCTCTCCCTCTTGATGAGTGAGATTACCTACCATATGTGTGAGTTGATCTACTCACTCTATGAGCAGATGGATCAATTAGGTCATTAAGGTAAAATCTTCTTGATCACTCCTTTAGAAGCCATTTAGGAGATTATAGAGAGTCGAAAATCCCCAACCATCTACTCTGATACCAAAATGATGTAATCCAATGATCGAATCAATGAACCATCTACTCTGATATCAAAATGACGTAATCCAATGATTGAATCAATGAGATCTCAATACATGAATCGCAAAGAAATGGACAAGAGTACACCTACAAGAACATTTAAGTAAAGATGGAGAAATAACTTTATTGATATTCAAACTTCTTCTCTTACAAATACTTGGGGGAAAAACACTCATAAATTCGGAAATGGGGAATGTCTTGCCCCCCAATACACCCTAAAAGGCAATCCCCATGAATATTTGATAAAGATGAAGGTCCCCCAAATATTAGATTGACTTCAAATCAATCTGATTTATTTAAGATAACAACAATCCCCCAAGATTTGGCCTAAAATAATAAAAACAAATCTCCCAAAATTTTCGATTATATCTTCCGCATCAAACCCCCCACCGAAAATAGTAAATGTGATATCTGAAATTTAGGCCTTGAATTCATCAACAAACAGCCTAAAATCAGCACATGTTGGACCTCGGGCCTACATCAACAAATCCTATCTTTTACCTCAAGGTTAAACACTTTGTTTAAAACCAGATCAGTCAAGAGGCAAATTGATGCAGACATCAGGGTGTACCAGCGTCGCCGTAGGAGAGCCCTAGGCCCTGGCCCAACCCAAACCACACTTTATTTGGGTGATCACTACTTGGGCCTAGCTCGTGGGCCACTTTGAAGACCCCATGTGTATAGGATGTGCATCATGAAGGCCCCAAACTGGGAGGATGAACATGGGCTGCTTTATTTGGAGTGTCAGGATAGTTTTTGAGAGTTTTTGTTGAGATCCGACCGTTGGATTGCGTCCGATCACATGGTGGCCCACCATGTGATTAAGTCCTTTCTCAGTTTTTAGTGTCCATTTATGTTTTGTTATTTTTCTGCACATTTTGGTTGGTTTAGATTTCTTAGTGGGCCCCTACTTTGCTAGATTTTAAAAAGAGGCATGGTGGTCATTTTACTTTTAAATGTAAAAACTCTATTTAAGGGGGGGGAAAACGTCCAACCCTAGGGGGCTGAAGAGTTCACGTTTGTTTTCTAAAGAGAAGCCTTTCTTTCTTCCATGCGACTTGGAAGAACCCTCCATGAGACTTGGAGCAAGGTGGTGAGATTCCATCTTTTTGTGGGCGTGCGACTCACTCACGTGTTTATCTTCTGCAAGGTATGGTCTTTCCATCCCCTTATACTCCTTTTAAAAACCCTCTTTGATCTTATCTAGCCTAAATCCTTCAATCTATTGTGCTCAAAACCTCGACACCCTGTCCCTACCTCCCACATAAAACCTACCCTCGACCCTCCCCCAATTTCCTCCCACAACCCTCAATTCCCAAATTACAGATTTATCCCACCCCATATCCCACGTAATCTTCATCTCCTCCAAACATAGTTTATGTGGTGAATATGGTAAATTCTATGTGTGTATGAATCTACCCATGAGTATTTTGTCGATATTCTGTGCTAAGGGATTGTTCTAACAACCTTAACATCCTACAATTTAATCTTTATATGATTGTGTGCATGTGGGGATGATTTCTAATGAAATAACATGAATTTTTGCTTGCTGAAATTACTGTTTGGTGAACTATTCTGCTGAAATTATTATTTAGTGGGCTTGGCCCATAACCCACAGGTCTTAGAATCTGTATGCTTTGAATTGTCCTTTGACTAATCTCCTGTGAAACATGACATCCATACATGTATCCTACATTATTTTTGGTATCTGAGAGAAGGTTTAGCATAGAGTATTTGTGAGTCCCATATAAAGTTAGGGTCTTTTGTGTGCATGCATATAGGTTGAGATTGCATCTCATATAGTGTTTAGGCCACACCATTAGGATAGAAAATCTGAACTAGCGTCTAAGGTTACATTGGATACACCCCGTGCCCCATCAAATCAGTTTTCGTGTCAGTCCTAGAATTAGTTTCTTCCTTTTGAGTGAGTCCTTACATTAAAGTTGTCTTAGGTGTGTCGCGGTATGGCAACCGCAAGTAATAGTTGTGATCCCGACCCGTTATCTCAACAGATCCTAGCACAACTACAAGCCATCATGTCTAGGCTAGATCGTCTTGAAACAGTCGATGAGAAGCAGCACACGGCGACAGAATCCAATAAGCAGCGCCTTGTTGACCTTAAGGATCCTGGTGACTGGCATGAGTCTCAGGCTGAGGTATTGGAGCGTGGTGCTAGGGGGGATCCCACAACCCCAGTAGAGCCAGCTAGGGCTCCCATAGCACGTCCTACCCCTCAAAGAGAGCCTGTTAGGGATTATGTGAGGGGGCATGGCCCAGTAGTTGGTCGTGCTGGGGTGCGTCCTCAGCCACCCCGGTTTGAGTACCATGACTGACATGATGTTGAAGACCGTGTCATGAGAGGTGTGAAAGTCGATGCGCTGAGCTTTGATGGTCAGCTGGACCCCAAAGTCTTTGTCGACTGGTTGGCAGACATGGACCACTTTTTCGAGTGGCATGACATGCCTGACGACTGTCAAGTGCGGTTCGCTAAGATGAAGCTTGTTAGTCAGGCTACATCTTTTTGGCTGAACTATAAGAGCCGACTTGAGAGGTCTAGGCAACCTCTCATCACACTATGGGCCGAGATGAAAGAGGCCTTGAGGGAGAAGTATCTTCCCCTATCATACTAACAGAAGCTCATGGATCAGTGGCAATCCTTTCGCCAGGGCAACATGTCAGCCACAGATTATATTACTAAATTTGATGAGCATATGTTGCAATGTGACATCCAGGAGGACCCCATTGCGACACTCTCCAGATTTAGGATGGAGCTCCGACCTGATCTTCAGCACGAGCTGCTCACTCGCGAGGTTGGCACCTTGGATCATGCATACCAGTTGGTGCCTAAGTTAGAGCGGTATGTAGCACTCCAGCGTTCTCGACATATTGACTATCGAGATCCCAGTTCTAGGGCTCCATTTCAGGGTATGAGACCTAATTATGGGACTCAGTCCAAACCATCCTCCTCTAGTTGACCCAATCCTAGAGATTTCAAGGGTAAGACCATTGAGGGATCTAGCTCAAGAGGAGGTGAGCCTATAGAATGCTACCAGTGCGGTAAAACGGGTTATTTCGCATGTGAGTGTCCCCAAAAGGTGCGAGGAAAGGCCCTCCTGATTGAAGATCAAGGGAAAGGTCATAATGACCAGGGCAACTATGAAGAAGAAGAGTATCACCCTGATGTTGGTGCTAGTGATGAAGACGATGAGGAGACTATCCCACTTGCTATAGTCAGATGTATCCTAACTCAGGCTTAGGACCAAGATGACTGGCGTCATTCTACTATTTTCCATACTTACGCCAAAAGTGGGGAAAAGAATTGCAAAGTCATTGTCGACAGTGGAAGTTGTGCAAATGTGGTCTCTGCTAGCACCTTGGATCGTTTGGGCCTAAAGCCCACTCCCCACCCTCAACCCTATAAAGTCAGTGATGCAGGACATGAAAATTAAATATGATATGCGAGATTTCAGGCTTAAGATCACGTTAGTTCAAAAACAATTACACAAATTCCATATCTCACATGAAAGTCCAAACATTCAACTAAGGGGAATCTATGCGGGTCCAGGCCTACACATGATAGGGCTGGATCAATAAAAACTTATGAACCAAACGATACTCAAAGATAAGAAATAATCATCCACACATGCATAGTAATCAGTCCCTAATCTAAGGGATTCACCAATTTCAAATCAAGGAACCCTAGGGTAAGAAAATGGGCATAAAATTGGAGATTTGAGTAATTTAGGGTTAGATTTAGGGATTTTGGGTGAAAGTGGAGTGAAAGAGAGGAGAGAGACGAACCAAAGAAGTACCGCACGCGTGGACAACAACAATGGCCCGACGCACATGTGTGTGATCTCGACCACACGTGTGTGGGGCCCACTATTCAGAAAAAGGCCACCTTGGCCCTGGTCGGCCAGGGATGGACTCCAAAACTCCCAAATCTCAGCTCGATCCGATGTATGGTTTGTGTGTGGTGCTCCGCCGAAGTTTCAGCCCTCTTGTAGGGCCAGATTCTTAAATTCTGTTGTGGGGAGGAGAATTGTTGTAATAGATGATTGATTCGAAGTGTAGATGATTGGGTGAGATGAGAAGAAGGGATGGTAGAAGATGGATAGTAGAGATGGCGATGAATTGGGGTGAATCGGGATAGATGTGGCTTCGCACCACGGTAGTTAACCCTTCGATGAAGGGAGGGCTTCACACCCAATTAGGCTTCACAACTCAGAGAGTAGGAAAATGAGGAATTTTTATTAATCTTCAATCAATTAAAAAAAAAGCTACAGGGCGTGCCTATTTATAAGAAAATCCTATACCCCAACCTATTACTAAGTGATGAAGTAAACCAAAATAAAAACTAATCAAAGAAATCTAACGCGTTCATGATATTCTAAATAACATTAATAAGCAAAACTTAAAATATGAAATCAATCCGACTAGTGGGCCACGATCATGAAATCCCATGATGAGCTTTTCTTGACTAACGGGCACACTCTTTTGAATCAAAACTTCGTCTTCTAGGTAGGAGGCCCTCCCTGGACATCGTCATCAATCCAAATTAACAGTGGGGCCCTCCTTTTGGCGTACGTGCGTAGGGGGGGTGGCATGAGTGCGTGTGTGCGCGTGATGTCCCCATCAATTCTCCCCGACTGCGAAGATTTCGCCATTGGCGAAATAAAACTCCTGAACCGCTCCAGGATGTCAAGATCAAATCTCTAAAGCTCCTCATCAGTGAGCCACGTGCTTTCTAAAGCTGGGCGTGACTTCCATTTAACCAGGTACTTCTGAAACCCGCCGTCTGATATTGAAACTATCTGATAGTTCAGGATATCCTCTATTTCCTTTTTGGGTATGTGAAAGTTAGGTATGGGAGGTAGAGGCTGGGAAAATGGGTCGGGAAGGATAGGTATGAGAGGTAGAGGCTGGGAAGATGGGTCGGGACGGGTAGGTATGGGAGGTAGAAGCTGGAAAAATGGGTTGGGAAGGGTAGGTATGAGACGTAGAGGCTGGGAAAATGGGTCAGGACGGGTAGGTATGGGAGGTAGAGGCTGGGAAAATGGGTCGGGACGGGTACATATGAGATGCAGAGGCTGGGAAAATGGGTCGGGAATGATAGGTATGGGAGGTAGAGGCTGAGAAGAAAGATCAGGAAGAGTAAGTATGGAAGGTAGAGGCTGAGAAAATGGGTCGGGAAGGGGCCATGGTTCAAGGGATAAATATGGGGAATGAGGACGAGTAGGCGAAGGGTCGGACAAAGTATTAGTGGTCCCCTGAAAAGTAACTAGATCCTCCACGTTGAATGTAGAACTAATTCCTATAGAAGGTGGAAGATCTACCTCATACGCATTGAGACCGTTTCGTTTTATAATTTTGAAAGGTCCAGCGCTACGCGCGTGTAACTTACGAACGACCCCCGGAGGGTACTGTTCGGGCCAGATGCGGACTATCACAGAGTCCCCAATATTGAATTCTTTGAAACGTTTATGTTGGTTTGCAGAAAATTTGTAATGTTCATTACTAGTAGTGATCTTTTGCCTGATTTCTTGATGCCATGAATGAATGTGATACGCAAAGGACTCCGCAAGCTCTGACACCCTATGGGACAGTGACATAGGGACAAGATCAATAGGTTCCCCAGGTTTATAAACAGTAACGACTTCATAAGGACTGAGACCTATGGACCTATCGACAGAACTATTAAACGCAAACTCGACTGTAGGTATTACGATGTCCCATGTTCTGGTGTGCTCTATATCCCTCCTAGGGGGAGACTCATCTTGTAGATCATTAGGAAAGACATCACGTAACTTATCCATTATCGGAATGGCCTTAGTGGGTAACTCTACACTAGCGTCTAGTGCACTCTCTCCAGCCATAAGGCCACACATGTCGAACCCCTCAAAATAGTGGTCTTGATGTCTCTCATGGGGTGGGTGCACAGGTGCACACCCATAATTGATTCCTTCACCAACTCCATTCATTGGTCTATCCACCAAGCCACCTGCCTGAGATGAGACATCTACCCCAATGGTGGGGTTTGTCCTGGCGATGGTCTTTAAACAGGTAATGCGCACATCAAGTTGTTCTAAGTATTGGTCCATTTCTAAGCGCTTAATCATAAACTCAAACTTTTGGGACAACTTGTTTAGTGACTCTTGCAATTGTTCCATGTTTAGTGTAGGGTGCCAACCAAAATTCAGCAATATAGTTGTCTATATATAAGATTTTTTTAAAAAAAATTTTAAAAGAAACAACCTAGTTTCTAAAAACGAAAAAGGAAAGTTTTTAAAACAAGTTAGGAAAGTTTCCAAAAAAAAAGCAACCTAGTTTCTAAAAACGAAAAAGGAAAGTTTCTAAGAAAAACAAATTAGGAAAGTTTCTATATTGATATATATATATATATATATATATATATATATATATATATATATATATATATATATATATATATAAAATAAAAAAAATAAACAAATTAGGAAAGTTTCTAAAGAAAAGTAACCTAGTTTCTAAAAACGAAAAAGAAAAGTTTCTAAAAACAAATTAGGAAAGTTTCTAAAGAAACAAATTAGGAAAGCTTCTAAAAAAAACAAATTAAAAAGTTTCTTTTAAAAAAAACAACCTAGTTTCTAAAGAAAAAGAAAAAGAAAAAGGAAAGTTTCTAAAAATAGAAAGTAAGTTAGTTTCTAAAAAAGAAAAAGGAAAGTAAACTAGTTTCAAAAAAAGAAAAAGGAAAGGAAATTAGTTTCTAAAAACAGATTAAGAAAGTTTCTAAAAAAATAGTTTCTAAAAACAGAAAAGGAAAGTTTCCAAACCTAGAAATAGAAAACTAAGTTAATTTCTAAAATAATTCAAATAAGGGGATAACAGAAAATTTCAGCAACTTATGTTAGGGTTTATGGACCTCTAAACAGCCATATATGATGAGAATTGATGCGTAATGGACATAAACAACCAAACCCTAAACATGTGATGAATTCCCCTACAAGAACCCTAGGCTCTGATACCAAATTTGATGCAGGACATGAAAACAAATTTGATGCAGGACATGAAAATTAAATATGATATGCGAGATTTCAGGCTTAAGATCACATTAGTTCAAAAACAATTACACAAATTCCATATCCCACATGAAAGTCCAAACATTCATTTAAGGGGAATCTATGCGGATCCAGGCCTACACATGATAGGGTTGGATCAATAAAAATTATGAACCAAACGATACTCAAAGATAAGAAATAATCATCCACACATGCATAGTAATCAGTCCCTAATCCAAGGGATTCACCAATTTCAAATCAAGGAACCCTATGGTAAGAAAAGGGGCATAAAAATAGAGATTTGAGTAATTTACGGTTAGGTTTAGGGATTTTGGGTGAAAGTGGAGTGAAAGAGAGGAGAGACGAACCAGAGAAGTACCGCACGCGTGGACAACAACAATGGTCCAGACACACGTGTGTGATCTCGGCCGCAAGTGTGTGGGGCCCACTATTCAGAAAAAGGCCACCTTGGCCCTAGTCAGCCAGGGATGGACTCCAAAACCCTCAAATCTCAACTCAATCCGATGTACGGTTTGTGCGTGGTGCTCCGCCGAAGTTTCAGCCCTCCTGTAAGGCCAGATTCTTAAATTCTGCTTAGGGAGGAGAATTGCTGCAATAGATGATTGATTCGAAGTGTAGATGATGGGGTGAGATGAGTAGAAGGGATGGTAGAAGATGGGTAGTAGAGATAGCGATGGATGGGGTGAATCGGGATAGATGTGGCTTCGCACCACGGTAGTTAACCCTTCGATGAAGGGAGGGCTTCACACCCAATTAGGCTTCACAACTCAGAGAGTAGGAAAACGCAGAATTTTTATTAATCTTCAATCAATTAAAAAAAGCTACAAGGGGTGCCTATTTATAAGAAAACCATATACTCCAAAACTCGCGCCATGTGCGCAACCTATTACTTGGCGATCAAGAAAACCAAAATAAAAACTAATCAAAGAAATCTAAAGTGTCCATGATGTGCTAAATAACATTAATAAGCAAAACCTAAAATATGAAATCAATCTGACTAGTGGGCCATGATCATGAGATCCCATGATGAGCTTTTCTTGACTAACAGGCCCACTCTTTTGAATCAAAACTTCGTCTTCTAGGTAGGAGGCCCTTCCTGGACGTCATCATCGATCCAGATCGACGGTGGGGCCCTCCTTCTGGCGTATGTGCGTAGGGGGCGGCGTGAGTGCGCGTATGCGCGTGATGTCCCCATCAGTCAAGCTAGTGATGAAGACAATGAGGAGACTATCCCACTTGCTATAGTCAGACGTATCCTAACTCAGGCTAAGGACCAGGATGACTGGCGTTGTTCTACTATTTTCCATACTTACACCAAAAGTGGGGAAAAGAATTGCAAAGTCATTGTCGACAGTGGAAGTTGTGCAAATGTGGTCTCCGCTAGCACCTTGGATCGTTTGGGCCTGAAGCCCACTCCCCACCCTCAACCCTATAAAGTATCTTGGGTTGGCGACTCTTCCATGCCAGTGTCCCAGTGTTGTCTAGTGCCTTTGGAGTTTGGATCCTATAAAGACACTGTGTTGTGATGTTTTGCCCATGGATGTGGGACACATCATCTTGGGTCGGCCTTAGCTCTTTGATAAGGATGTCATGATATATGATCGTTCAAATGCGTGTACATTCTTACACGAAGGCAGAAATATTATTCTGAAGCCTCTGCCACCCAAGAACACCCAGGCATAAAGGGGAGACGTCAAGAAGGGTGATGGAAAATAAGTGAGGAAATCCCAAACTAAGTCTCTTCACATTATTAATGCGAAAGAATTTAAGAAAGAGGCTACAGAGAGTTGGCAGTTGTATGCCCTAGTGGCAAGAGAGGTGACACCAGAGGTTAGGGCAGAGATCCCGTCTAGGGTGACTCCCGTTCTAGAGGAGTTTAGTGATGTATTTCCTGAGAACTTACCAGATGAACTTCCACCCATGAGGGACATCCAGCATGTCATTGACTTAGTCCCTGAATCTACTCTCCCGAACCTGCCTCACTAACAAATGGACCCAACCGAGCATGCGGGCTTGAAGAGGCAAGTCGATGAGTTGTTAAGAAAAGGGTTCATTCGAGAGAGTTTGAGTCCATGTGTTGTGCCTGCACTCCTCACACCCAAGAAGGATAGCACGTGGCGCATGTGCGTGGACAGCCGAGCAATTAACAAGATCACAGTCAAGTATCGATTTCCTATACCGAGGCTTGATGATATGCTCGACATGATGGCCGGTGCCACGATTTTCTCGAAGATTGACCTCAAGAGTGGGTATCACCAAATTCGCATTCGCCCAGGTGATGAATGGAAGACAGCCTTCAAGATGAAGGATGGGTTCTACGAATGGCTGGTCATGCCCTTTGGGTTGACTAATGCCCCAAGTACTTTTATGCGAGTGATGACCCAGGTGTTGAGGCCCTTCATGGGCAAGTTCCTGGTGGTTTATTTTAACAATATTCTCATTTATAGTACCACTAAGGAACAACATCTCCACCATTTGAGGCAAGTCTATGAGATCCTTAAGACGGAGCAATTATATGCGAACCTGAAAAGGTGCGCTTTTATGTCAAATCGAGTTATCTTCTTAGGGTTCATAGTGTCGTCCGAGGGTATGCATGTGGATCATGAAAAGGTCCAGGCCATAGTGAGTTGGCCAGAACCACAGAACATTCATGAGGTGCGTAGCTTCCACGGCTTAGCTACCTTTTATCGTCGGTTCATTAAAGGCTTTAGTTCCATTATGGCTCCCATTACCGATTGTATCAAAAAAGGGGAGTTTCAGTGGACCAATGCAGCCTCTAAGGCCTTTAAAGACATAAAGGGCAAGATGGTTGAGGCCCCTATCATGCGACTTCCAGATTTTTCTGAAGTCTTTGAAGTGGCATGTGACGCCTCAGGTGTGAGAATAAGGGGAGTACTAAGTCAAGAGGGACACCCAGTTGCCTATTTCAATGAGAAACTGAATGAGGCAAAACAGAAATACTCCAACTATGACAAGGAATTTTATGCGGTGGTGCAGTGATTGAGGCATTGGCGCCACTATTTACTCCCGCATGAGTTCGTTTTGTTCTCTGACCATAAGGCCTTGCAATATTTAGGCTCTCAGAAGAAGTTGAACCCTAAGAATGCCAAATGGGTCGAGTTTCTTCAAGATTACTTGTTTGTTCTCAAGCACAAGGCTAGAGTTGAGAACAAACTCACAGATGCCCTCAGTCGTAGGTTTGTGATTCTCCATTCTCTGAGAGTAGAGGTTATGGGTTTTGAGCGGTTAAAAGACGAATATCCTGAGTGCTCGGACTTTGGAGAGAGATATGTGTCACTTCTAGAGGATCCCACAAGGACAGATAGTGAGTTTGTCATTCATGATTATTACCTGTTTCGTAGAGATCAGCTCTGCATTCCTCGCACGTCCCTACGGGATTTCCTGATATGGGAGCTACATGCAGGTGTAGCTGGCCATTTTGGAAGGGATAAAACGATAACCCTTGTTGAGGACCGATTTTACTGGCCAAGTCTCAAGCAAGATGTGGCTAGAATTGTAGGGCAATGTCATACATGTCAGCTGGTAAAGCAAAAGAAACAGAACACAGGATTGTACTCCTTTGCCCGTGCCATATGCCCCTTAGGATGATCTTAGTATGGATTTCGTGTTGGGGCTTCCCAAGACTATCAAGAAGCATGATTCCGTATTTGTCATGGTGGACCTTTTTTCCAAAATGGCCCACTTCATTGCGTGCTCCAAGACATTGAACACCTCAAATTGCTCAAATCTTCTTTGATGAAGTTGTTCGATTGCATGGTTTGCCAAAAACCATAGTGTCTTACCAGGATGTCAAGTTTGTGAGCTATTTTTGGAAGACACTGTGGCATATTATGGGAACTCGTCTGCAGTTTTCTTCGGCATACCATCCTCAGACTGATGGCCAGACAGAGGTGGTGAATAGGAGCCTAGGTGACTTGTTGAGATGTCTGGTTGGGGATCATATTAGGACTTGGGATGCAGTCTTGCCTACTGCAGAGTTCGCATATAATAGTTCAGTAAATAGGTCTACAGGTAAGAGTCCGTTTTAGATTGTTCTTGGTTATAAGCCTAGGAGACCTATAGATTTGATTCACGTGTCTGTGTCACGTCGTCCTTCTTAGTCTGTTGAGTCCTTTACACATTACATGCATGATTGACACGGGGAGATTAAACAAAAGGATTAATTTAAGTAATATAAATTATAAACTTCAAGCAGTCATGCACCGTCAATTCAGGGAATTTCAAGTGGGTGATGAGGTCATGGTCCGTATTAAGCCAGAGCGGATACCACCTGGTGCCACTAAGAAATTACATGCCCGCAGCGCAGGACCATACAAAATTTTAAACCGTATGGGTCTCAATGCATATGTTCTCGAGCTTCCACCTACATTGAATATCAGCTCTACATTCAATGTAGAAGAGCTCGTGCCTCACGATCCACACCTTGAGCCTCCTACTGATCAGTCCCCTGACCCATGGCCTATACCTGAGCCCTCCTCTCAGCCTGCACCCCCATACCATCTGTACACATGAGAGAGCAAATCGAGGACATTCTGGATGAGCAGATAGTGTCTACCTGCCACGATGGATTCCAAAAGTTTCTCGTCAAGTGGAAGGATCGACTTACATCAGACTGCACGTGGATTACAGAGGCAGAGCTACAGCGGCTTAACCCTGATCTACTAGAGCGTTACAGGAGTTTTGTCTCACTAACGGCGAGACGTTCTCAGCCAAGGTGTCCCGTATCGGTATCGGTTGGCGTAACGGTGACCTCCAAAACCGATACGGATACGGGGGCGTAACGGTGATACGGGGGCGTAACGGCCCGTAACGGCGCAAAATTTTTTTTTTGCCAAAAAAATATGAAAAAATATGGATTAAATCCGGAATATTCTAAGCATTCCAAATATGCATTCATTTATAAATTGGAACATGTTTATGGTGGTGTAACGGTCCACTCTTTATTGAGAAGTTGTATCGGACTGTCTGATGAATTTATGAACCAGATAACCTGAATTTGACTACAAAATTTATATATTTAATTTTCTAACTATCTACTATCAATGATAGATATATTAGAATGAATGTAATATGAAAATATCTTACATTTAGGTGTTTGCAATTATTTTTGAGGGCCAAAATTCATGCGTAAATAGAAAAAAAATATAAAATGGCACCCCAAATATGTAAAATGCACATTAACATGTTCTACTATGATTAACACATCATATGGCATCATTAAAACAGCAAAAGAATCATTAAAAAATGATTTTTCGAATTTTCAAAAAAAGGGCCGAAATAAATGCGTAAATAGAAAAAAATAAAAATAAAAATATAAAATGGCACCCCAAATATGTAAAATGCACATTAACATGTTCTACTATGATTAACGCATCATATGGCATCATTAAAACAGCAAAAGAATCATTAAAAAATGATTTTTCGAATTTTCAAAAAAAGGGCCGAAATAAATGCGTAAATAGAAAAAAATATAAAAAAATATAAAATGGCACCCCAAATCTGTAAAATGCATATTAACATGTTCTACTATGATTAACACATCATATGGCATCATTAAAACAGCAAAAGAATCATTAAAAAATGATTTTTCGAATTTTCAAAAAAAGGGCCAAAATAAATGCGTAAATAGAAAAAAATATAAAAAATATATAAAATGGAACCCCAAATCTGTAAAATGCACATTAACATGTTCTACTATGATTAACACATCATATGACATCATTAAAACAGCAAAAGAATCATTTAAAAATGGTTTTTCGAATTTTCAAAAAAAGGGCCGAAATAAATGCGTAAATAGAAAAAAATATTAAAAAAATATAAAATGGCACCCCAAATCTGTAAAATGCACATTAACATGTTCTACTATGATTAATACAT
The DNA here is from genome assembly GCF_029962835.1 of Magnolia sinica. Taxonomy (NCBI): domain Eukaryota; kingdom Viridiplantae; phylum Streptophyta; class Magnoliopsida; order Magnoliales; family Magnoliaceae; genus Magnolia; species Magnolia sinica. Next base: position 94,723,104 of record NC_080574.1, read on the forward strand.
CAAATGGCATGATTAAAACAGCAAAACAACCATTAAAAACTGATTTTTCGAATTTTAAAAAAAGGGGCCAAAATTCATGCGTAAATAGAAAAAAAATTAAAAAATTATTAAATGGCACCCCAAATCTGTAAAATGCACATTAACATGTTCTACTATGATTAACACATCATATGACATGATTAAAACAGCAAAATATATTAAAAAAAGTATAAATACCTATTTTTGACGAATTTTTGAAAAATGGCCCACCGAGCTTTGATTCAAAAAAATCTATAATATAATGTGTTTTTCTATCAAATACTTAGCTAAGGTTGGTCGAAATTAGTAGTAGAGGGAGTTAGAAACAGTTTGGAAGCAAGAGGTTTCAAAAAAACAGCAAAAATAGAGCTAAAAAAAAAAAAAGTTACCGTTTCGCCCCGTAACGGCCCGTTACGCCCGTATCGGTCCCGTATCGGCCGATACGGGTACAAAAAATCGAATCGGCCATTTCGGCCCCGAAACGGGTGACGGTTCACACCGTTGCCGTTACGTATCGGCCGATACGTAACCGATTTGGCATACCATGTTCTCAGCCGGGGAGAGTTGATGCGGACATCAGAGTGTACCAGCGTCGTCGTAAGAGAGCCCCAGGCCCTAGCCCAACCCGGCCCACACTTTATTTGGGTGATCACTACTTGGGCCTGGCCCGTGGGCCACTTTGAAGACCCCATGTGCATAGGATGTGCATCATGAAGGCCCCGGACTGGGAGGATGCACATGGGCTGCATTATTTGGAGTGTCAGGATAATTTTTGAGAGTTTTTGTTGAGATCCGACCGTTGGATCGCGTCCGATCACATGGTGGCCCACCATGTGATCAAGTCTTTTTTAAGTTTTTAGTGTCCATTTTTGTTTTGTTATTTTTCTGCACATTTTGGTTGGTTTGGATTTCTTAGTGGGCCCCTACTTTGCTAGATTTTAAAAAGAGGCATGTTGGTCATTTTACTTTTAAATGTAAAAACTCTATTTAAGGGGGGAAACGTCCAACCCTAGGGGGATGAAGAGTACATGTTTGTTTTCTAAAGAGAAGCCTTTCTTTCTTCCATGCGACTTGGAAGAACCCTCCATGAGACTTAGAGCAAAGTGGTGAGATTTCATCTTTTTGTGGGCGTGCGACTCGCTCACGTGTTTATCTTCTACAAGGTATGGTCTTTCCATCTCCTTCTACTCCTTTTAAAAACCCTCTTTGATCCTATCTAGCCTAAATCCTTCAATCCATTGCGCCCAAAACCTCGACACCCTATATCCCTGCCTCCCACATAAAACCTACCCTCGACCCTCTCCTAATTTCCTCCCACAACCCTCAATTCCTAAATTACAAATTTATCCCACGTGATCTTCATCTCCTCTAAACATAGTTTATGTGGTGAATGAGTATGGTAAATTCTATGTGTGTATGAATCTACCCATGATTATTTTATTGATATTCTATGCTAAGGGGCTGTTCTAACAACCTTGACATCCTGCGATTTAATCTTTATATGATTGTGTGCATGTGGGGATGATTTCTAATGAAATGATATGAATTTTTACTTGCTGAAATTACTGTTTGGTGAACTGTTCTGCTGAAATTATTGTTTAGTGGGCTTGGCCCATAACCCACAGGTCCTAGAATCTGTGTGCTTTGAATTGTCCTTTGACTAATCTCCTGTGAAACATGACATCCATACATGTATCCTACATCACAAATGATATAGCTGATGACCGTGTGACAATTTCACAAACAATGTATTGGGTGGTTGTCTCTTTGTATCAGAAACTTGTTCCCTCTGTCTTGATGATTCAATTTTGTTGCTTATAGTTACTTATATCCATCAGATACATGTGTATATGTATATACTAGGTGGACCAACCAAGGAAACACATTGTGCTCGAGACCACAAAGGGCACCCAAAGGAGTCGCAAATGACTTGATTCAAAACCTGATGGGTTGTTTTCACCATATTAGAGTGTAACACAAGGGAATGCATCTTTTTCTAAGACATCCCTAGGTCCACTCCACCAGGACGAGGTAACTATACCAAGAACACATTGGCACCGATATTTTAATGGCTGTAGGTCTCTCTATAAACATAGAAAGGAATAAAAACTCTTTGCAGATTTTTATCTACAGCAAAAAATGAACCAGAACACTCTCTTCTCATTGCCCATGTTCTCTCTTTATGAGAACAGTTCACTTGCCCCAAAATTACCTGGCTCAATAGGGAAATCCCAGTTGGTACAATCAAATATATTGCCACAAGGGTGCTATGTTCTAGAAGCCAAACAAAGTAATTGCTCATCCAAATGCCGCTTAAAAATATCCTTCAATGTGCCTCCACAGTCAACTCTTTACATGTAGAAAAGCCAACTTACCACCCAAACCACATGCATATGGAAAGCATAAAGTCCCAATCAAAATCAACCCAAACTCAAGAATGTCAATAAAAGAGTTTCTTGCAACCAATTAAACAACCACTATCATCATTTTCTTTTTTCTTTTCAGGTTTTTTCCTGATCAAGTGGGAGCTTATGTGATTCCAAAAAATACAGAGTGCCTCTCTGATTATGTGAAGGTTCTCTGATTACAAAATCCATATATTTCACTATCTCTATTCAACCAAGATCTTTTAATGGATGATAAGTAAAAAAAAGTTATATATTCAGTGGAAATTCTGTGTTTGTAGCTATGCTAAACAAAATCAATATTTGCGGTAGGACAAAAAAAAAAAGGAATGATACTCATCACAGAGCATGGATCATACTCATCACAGAGCATGATGATCCATGCACATGCACATCGTGTACATATACCTTAATTCAAACTGTCAAAACCGTGTCGATGTAACGCTTAGATAGGTCAACAAAAAATCACAAAAATATGCTCCTCAATGACCAATTCATGACATGTAATGGTTGGTTAAGATGACAAATGATCGGTAGCTGGAATTCGACAAACAATTGTCCATTACTGAGAGGATAGGACTGTCAAGTTAATTTGATTAGGGGGATTCCCATTATTTGAATGGTTTAAAATTTGAATTTAGGTATACGCATAAAAATAGGAGAGTGCATGCATGCAGCCCATCATACTCTTCAAGCACCAAAAAAAAAAAAAAAAAAAAAAAAAAGACACTCCCAAATTGCAATTAGGGAGGTGAGAGATTCTCAACTAATAATAAATCATGCATAAGAGGTTGCAATAATATGAGGTCATGTTATAACCAATTGTTAGGCAGCTGAAAGGATCAAAATGAAAAACATCTGATTTACCCAACCTTTATAACAGTAGGAAAACAATACACAAGGGATGGATCAAAATGACAAACATGAATTTGTAGCATTTTATGTCCATAATGCAAAGAATTTTTCAGTGCAAAATCAGTTCCCAACCCAACACATCCAAGAAACCAAAAAAGAAAAAAGAAAACTAAGATCCTTCGAGAAACAAGCGGATTATTATTATTGTTGGTTATAGCGCATTTATATTTGCATTTTATATAAGAGTTGATATGGGTTAGTTAGGATTAAATATGATTTGCAAGTTCAAATTTGAATAAGAAAATTTTTTTTTCCGGATGCAGATTCGGTGAGGATTATAAAAATATGGTAGAAAGGTTAGTTGAAGAGGAGGAAGAATTATCCAAGCATTCCAAGGGGGTTTGCCCCCTCCAAGTGGCAATTTGTCAATAAATATTTTTGAGAAAAAACTGCAACGCTCTGGCAAAGTCTGATGGATGATACACAAGCTCTTAGAAATTACTTAGAAAGGGCATATAAGTAACCCAAACAGAGGGTCCTTTCTCTTACTCCGGTGGTAGACTCTCAGGAGTTTCAACACCTGGTTGAGGATTCGCGTACCCATAGGTGGTGAAATTCCACAACGGCATGAGTGTGTGTGCGTGTGTACAAAAAAAAAAAATGTAACCCAAACAAAACCATTCAAATTAGGGTATGTTTGGCATCGTGGATTTTAGTCCATTTGGAATCAAGTGGATTTGAAATCATAGCTTTGAGGTGGGAGGTCAAAAAGAGCTCTGCTGGGGGAATTTGGGTTCTTCTCAAATCCAGAACCCTCCAATTCCTTGCTACCAAACAAGCCCTTAGGGGTCCCAGTTTAGATGTACCATGAACAATAAAATAAAAAATAAAAAAATGCTTATTTGATTATCTGACCATGGGATTGGTAGACGTATGCCGCACAGTTGAAATGGAAAACATCCAAGGGTCCTATTTCCAAAAAAAAAAAAAAAAAGGTCCATACATCAGAGGTAGTATTGCTGAACCAATCATATTTTAGTGCTGTGACTTAGCGACATTGGGGTCTACTACTTGGTATAACTTGTTTTAGTGTATGCCACCATGCGTGAAATTTCAGAGTGCCTGTGTATCAAGTACCACGCTCTCCCAGAGTATCAAAAACTACTCCCCAATATTTTCTTATTTTTACTTTTATTCATTATGCTGGGATCTTATCAAAAATAAATAAATAAAACCGCATATGAATTTACCAAAACTCCCAATTTGGAAATAAATAAATAAATATCCAATTATGCATGATATTGAGTAAAGAGCCAGCGAATTTATAAAATTATAAAAAAGAATAAATAAAATTGAAACGAGAGAGTAGAAATCCGACCGACTAACCTCGATTCCGGGAGGGAGTTGGACTGTAACCGATTTTGAGGCAGATAGCCATTCGCTTGGATAGATTGACAGAGACCGTCGGATTTCCATGGATCCATAAAGGCCCAGGGAGATTTCGACTCTCTCTCTCTCTCTCTCTCTCTCTCTCTCTCTCTCTCTCTCTCTGTGTTTATATGATTTCTCTGTTAGCTACTCGAAAAGAAGACACATCTGCTAGGGTAGCGTCGGTTTTGCACATGTGATCTCTTTTCAGAATCGCGTGGAAACGCACTGCCGAAGATTATATCCTAATTACCGTTCCTTCATGTAGATATCAGAGAAATCAATTTGCAGAGTACATCCCAACGTATCACCACACTATTCGTCGGGACGTTAGCCGTTGGATTTGGATTCTTTCGATCGACACGAACCGTTTATGTGATAGAACTCCACATTGTTGGGGGGACGCCCAAAAACAACTCTCAGATCTAATATTTTAATACTTTGATTGTATAAAGATTACGGTGCCCGTCCATTGTAGAGATCCAAATTATCACGGCATTGAATTAAAACGATCCAAATTGGGAACATTTATTTATTGATATATATGAGTGATACCCGCCGAATAAACGGTTTGGATCTTTGGAAGATAAACCAAATTCAACGGCTAGAGTCCAATGTATCGCATTGCCATTCGTAGGATGTATTTCAATAAACCTTAAGGGCCCATTTGGATTCGCATATAAGGATGTATTATATTGTATTCAGCTACTGTTCATGTATATGTTCGATCATTTTCAGAATACATCCAAATCAACATGTATGAACTCAATGTTTGGATAGGAAGTATTGTTCGGACAAGTATACAGATTCTTGCTCCGATCAATGTTTTCATACAATGTATTAGGGCCCGTATTATATATACATATAACATTGAACAGTAGTTGTACGACGATAGTTGTTTAAAGTCGGACCGGTCTTCCTCGTCTTCGCACTTATCCTCCTCTCACTTCCTTCGTTTTGTTTGTAGCGGAACAAATAATAGATATTTATAGTAGGTTTTCTTGCATAACTCGGTCTGCGAAGAGGTTGTGTAATCGGATCGGAATTGGAGGACTTGGAACGTGTCATCCTTCAGTTCCGGTTTTCCTTGTTCTGCATCCCTACATCTGAATCATCTGGGCCATTAAGCGCGTACTAAAACATTAACATGTTAGCTTTGGGGCCCTGATCGGACGATCTTGATGGGTTCCTCGTTGAGAAGCCATAAAGTGCTTTCATGGTGGATTCGTCCCACCTCATTCTTCCTTCTTGTGGAAACCTACAGATGGGTTGGATTGCCTGTTTGATATCCCAGGCCCACTAAATCTGTGATCGGGGTGTGATCTTCACGACGCTATGAAGAGGTTCCTTCAGCACCTCCATGTGAAATCGCGAGAAAGTGGCCATGTAATCCGGACAAGATTGGGTTCCTTTCCTGTTTCGGTCGGAGATGATCTACCGCGCTGCTGGAGTAAAAACATCTCATCCTCCTTAGGTAGAAAACCCTCTGCAACTGACTCTGCCTCTATCGTATGCGAATACAGCGTCTTGAATAGGTTGTATTGAAGCAAACAAAGGCATCTGACAATACACTACTGTTGTTTGAATTTTTTGGTGAATAGATGTATTCGCGCGCATTGTAATCCACAGATCTCAACTCCAAACCAAACATTGTATAATGTATTTCAAGCCCTTTACTATGATACAATACACCCTTATATGCGAAACCAAACACGGCCTAAAAATTAAAACATTAAAAGTAAATAAAAAGTGGTTAGGAATTGGGAAGATTCGAAACCGCTGGTAAAGAAGAAGATTTAAGCCAATCATCAGGGAATTGGATTGTGTACTTAGTAACTCAGTCCGCTAATGGGTACCGAGTTGACGTGTCACGAGCTTATTGGCTCTAAGATATGGGGCCGCTTCCCTCCTCCAAACGCCAAAACAAACGCTGTTAGCTTCTCTTTCTTTCTCTCTCTTTTGTAAGAGGAAACATAGAAGGATCTACCGCTTCTCTATTCCCAGCAAAAATCGGATTGCCTACGAGTTACTTAGTACGGTTTTATTGTACAGAGTAAACTTAGTTGGGCCCACCTTGAATGTATGTGGTCTATCTACACTGTCCATTAGTTTTTACAACTAATTTAAGGCGTTCAGCTCAAATTTTAAGCATATCCAAAGATCAAGTGGATCATACTACAAGAAACAATGGGAGTAATGATTTCCACTGCTGAAACCTTGCTAGGTTGTATAGTGATTTTTATTTGTCATCCAACTTGTTCATGATATCATGAAGACATGAAGGGAAAACACAGATATAAGCTTGATCCAAAACGTTTTAGGCCCTAAGAATTTTTCAATGGTAGACATTCAATTCACACTTTTTATGTGGTGTGGTCCATTTGAACTTTATATATGATTCATTCTTGGGCTCAAGTGTTGAAATTATATGGTAAAATAGATCAATAGAGTAGATAAGATACATAAATCATGGTGAACGTCATAAAATTTAATCAACATGCTAAGCCTAATGAGTTACCCGGTATGCAATGGAAGTGGATTGCATCCTACCCTCGCCCGGACAGTAATCCGTCCGAGCAGGGCTCTGTGGGGTCTACCGTGATTTAAGTATTTTATCCACGCTGTTAATAACTTTTCTCAGATAATTTTACTGCATGATCTAAAAAATTAAGCAGATTCATATCTCCAGTGGACCACACCAAAGGAAGCAGCGGTGATAATGACATCCACCATTGAAACCTCTCTAAGGGCCACTGTGATGTTTCAATGGTGGAAATTATTATTCCCAATGTTTCCTGTTCCGCGGTCCACTTGAGCATTGGAAATGATTCAATTTTGGTCTTAACCGTTAAAATGCGCTTAAAAAATGGATGGATGGCGTGGATAGACTACATCCATTTATAGTGGGCCCAGCAGAGCTTACTAAGTACCATTGAAACCTTTCTAAGTAGCGGTAGATCCTTCTACGTTTCCTCCTTACACGGAAGAGAGAGAAAGAGAGAGAAGCTAACAGCGTTTGTCTTGCCGTTTGGAGGAGGGAAGTGGCCCCACATCTTAGAACCAATTGGCTCGTGACACGTCAACTCAGTACCCCTTAGCGTACTGAGTTACTCAGTACACAACCCAAGTCCAATCAAAGGAGCTTTGCTAAGGCACACGTAGGGCTGTATACGAACCGATTTAGCTCGGTTAGCTCACTTGACTCAACTCAAAAAAGCTCGATTAGACTCTGTTCGAAAACTGAGTTCGAGCCGCGTCGAGTTAATTTTTTGAGCTTGAAAAAATTTCAAACCAAGTTTGAGCTTGGCCGAGCTCAACTCGACTTGGATCGAACCCCAGCTCGAATCAAACTCGGATCAAACCAGTTTGGTGACTCATTTACTTTGATATTGATGTTGCTCACCAAGTGTTTGACGAAATGACTCAACGAAGTGTCAGCTGGTGGCAAAGAAGGTATGTATATGAAACAAATATAGTTTTTCTTGATTTTGATGTTGCCTACAAGGTGCCTACAAGGTGTTTGATGAAATACCTGTAAAATCGCTGCTGTCATTTTACATGTAGTGAGATTTTGATGGTGCAGTTCATGTGTTTGTGGAAATGCAACACAGGTGAACTCGGCTCGAACTGGCCCGAGCTGCTAACCGAACCGAGCCGAGCTAGCAAGTGAGGCTCGAGGACCAATCCAAGTGGAGTTCAAGCTGGGGTCAGCTAGTGGCCCAGCCGAGTTGAGCTGTGCCAAGCTCGACTCAGATCGACTCGTGTACACCTCTAGGCACACGCCTCAACAAGGAAGCACATGTACAAGCCACCACACGTGCGGGCCTACAGGAGAGATCCATATCATTTATTTGATGGCACTTAAGATTGATAAGGAATAACAAAATTAGGTCATATTGTAATATTTCTGCTATTTTAGAACTAGAAATTTGTTTCTTTCAGCATGGACGGTCTCCTTTTAATCATTATTTCGAGGGGCATTGATGGGTTACCTTTTTTTGATTATCCACTATCCACGACTCACATCGCAGTTTAGATCATTGAAACAAGGGAAACAAATTGGCTACTGCCCCTGCCATCAGCCCGATGGCTGATGGTCGGTACTCTGTGGGCCCCACCATGATGTGTGTGTTTCATCCAATCCGTTCATCCATTTTTAAAGATCATTTTAGGGTTTGACCCAAAAATGAAATGTATAGAAATTTCAGGTGGACCACACCACAGGAAAGCAATAGTGATTGGACATCCACCATTAAAATCCTCCTAAGGCCCACTGTACTTTTTATTTGACATCTAATCTATTTATTAGGTCATACAGATCCAGATGAAGGTAAAAAAAACAAAGATCAGCTTGATCTAAAACTTGTATGGCCCCCAAAAAGGTTTTCATGGTCAATGTTCATTCAACATTGTTTCCTGTAACGTGGTACATTTGATATTGTGATATACCTCATTTTCTGTCTTATACCATAAAATGATCTAGAAAAATAGATGGACGGCATAGATGAAACACATATATCATGGTGGGGCCCACAAAGCACCGACCACCAGCCATTGGCTGGTTGCAAGGGGAGTAGCCAATCCGTTTCCTGAAACAAGACCCCGAGCTCAACGGCCATTAGCTACCAACGTTGGAAAAAGTAATACACCCGGATGCCAGTTGCGTTGGAGCAAACCTCATGAGATACCTATAATATGAGAGGGCTACATGCAGGGGCATCTATCAGAATCTTACTCTCTACGTTTTAACGTGTGGGTGACATGAGGCCGTTCATCCCGTGGATCCAGTCATGTATGTGTCGTGACTCAAATCAGAATGGTCTAGTCAACAGGTGGAGGAAGCAGATTCACTGAACTAAGCAGGGTTGACGTGGGGAGGCCTGATAGGTTAGTGAGAGTGACTCTGGACCAACTACTTTGAAACATGTTTCGTCTAGCTTATTTTTCACAACCGCACAACCGCATGTGGCGATCAAACTGTTGGGGGTATTGCCGAAGCACCCGTAAACGAATCAAGCATAGTACTAGCAACTGTATAACCAAATGCAAATTTTACGTAGAAAAATCTTTTCAAATAAAAATCACGGCACAAAGCAACAAGTAATGCATTATGAAAATAAAAAATTATAGCAGATAGAGATTATCAATTCGAAAAGGCTTCGAATCTACTCCACAAGCCCAAGCTATGCCTTTGAAACTCTTAAGAATGAATTAAAAAGCCTAAAACACATCTACTCTATCCCAACATCTCAAATCTAGTATAACATATTATCACAATCGAAATAGGAAACAAATCCCGCACTTACGCAATTTTGTACCCGCGCTCGATGTCACCTTCGATGGGACTTCGATAGCATCAAACACCTTTGATAGCATTGAGTAAAATACCAAAATGTTGAAGTAACAAAACATGGATTTTCTAAATTTTTTTGATGGCATCGACTACTGCTCGAGATATCGAGTAGTCTATTGATGACATCAACAAACCCTGTTATTTAAAGATTTAAGACATCAACAACACAAACCTCAACACATTAAGGTCTCATCGTATTGGGTGCACCAAATCTACTACCATCATGTGGATGACAAATTGGGAAAATTATATTACAAAATACATAGAAGCCTAACGGTGTGTATCGAGTGAGATCCATCAGATAACATCTATTGTATAGCAGCTAAATCTTTCTAGCATCCAAATGGCTACTGTTACAGTAGCCTTTGGACTACACCAAGATAATAAAGGAGGTTGAAACTGTTGTATTTGATGTCTTAAATCTATTCAGATACAAGGCCTGTCGATGCTATTGACAGATTGTTCGATGTCACCTTCGATAACATCAAACAGTGCTCGATCCCATTGAGATTTTCGGATTTTCTCTAGTTGGTCGCTAGACTAATTGGGCGTCTTTTCAATGCCATCAACATGTGTTAATGACATCGAAGGTTTGTTCGATGCCATCGAACAAGGCTCAATGCAATCGGAGAAAATCAGATTTTTCAGTTTTGTATCTGGACAGTTTAGGTGTTAGTTCGATGCCATTGAAGGATAAGTTTCGATGACATCGAAGTGTGTTCGATGCTATCAAACTATTTGGCATAGATTTACACAAAACTGCGAATTTACGAGATTTGTTTATGATTTTGCTTGGGATCCTTCTATAGGCTATATATATGGGTGTAAGCGAGATTGGGAGGAGCAACTAGGGTTTCTAATTCATCCGAAGGTTTCAAAGGGTGTAGTAAGGGTGAGATTCGAGGTTGTTTAAATTGGGTAAGCTCTCTCTCGTTGTAATTTTTATTTTCATAGTGATCATTTGTTGCTTTATGCCATGGTTTTTTCCTGAAAGGGTTTTTCCACGTTAAATCGTTGTGTTCTTGTTGTGGTTGCTTTATGGGATTGGATTACTCCTCTTGATTTTACTTTGAGTGTTTCCACAGGCCCCCAACAAGTGGTATCAGAGATAATGTTGAGGCATAGACTTGAATATAAAAGGAGAAGTATCAATGGCTGGAGATCTGAAGTATGATATTGAGAAGTACTCAGACAAAAATAACTTTAGAGTTATGGAAGATTAAAATGATTTGTCTATTAACTCAGCAAGGGCTAGATGAGGCTCTTGAGGAGCGACATGAGTCTATAAATGATGATGATTGGAGGACTCTGGATAAGAAAGCCAAATTCTTAATCCGATCGTGTCTAACAGATGAGGTTCTCTACAACATCATGAGGGCAAAAACTACAATAGAGTTGTGGGCGAAATTAGAAGACTTTTATGCTAAAAAGTTCTTGGAAAATCACCTACACTTGAAATTGCAGCTGTTCCACTTCAGGACGGTAGAGGGTGGAGATGTGGAGGCCCACATCAGTAACTTTAACAAGTTGATTTACATGTTGCTAGATATGGAAGAGGTGATCAAAGATGAAGATCAGGCATGTATTTTGCTGAATTATCTGCCAGCATCGTATGAGTCTTTCAGGGACTCTTTGTGTAATGGTAATACGTCTTTGAGTGTGGACACCATTATCCCATCCCTTCAAGGAAATGCCATGAGAAAGAAAAACAGTATTATGTGGGCTTCTTCTGATGCATTGCTTATGAGGGTTAAGAATATTGAGCGAGATGTTGTAAGTGCTTATATGTTTAGCATACATAAGGTTGTCAAATTTCATAAGACAAAAGTGATACCAAACAGATCGCAAGTATAAATACATCACAACTACTCAATATGTCTAAAGATCAACTCAAGATCGGCTTATCATCTCAAGAAGATGTCGCTCGGTTTCAAGACAAGTTGAACTCTGTATTTGCTAAACAACAGGTAATATAATCCTAGAAAGACCTTAGGTTAGGTACTTTAAAAAATTCATTCATTTTGGGTTATCTATAGTGTATTTGCTCTGGAGTTCAGCCATCCTAACTTCTGGTTCGGCCAGCCTAACTTCCTTGGCTAACCTAACTTCAAATTCAGGCTAAAAATTAAAATTTGTTGAAAATTTGGTCAACCTAACTTTTGGTTTGGCTAGCCTAACTTGAAATTTAGCCAGCTCGAGCGAAATTCGGGTCAAATTCCATCAATGCAAACTTTTCAAATTCACAAGAATTCGGTTAGCCGAATTTCACCTCGGGTCAGCCGAATTTTGGATAAATCTTATCCCGCGCAATTTGATAGCTGTTGGAACGAATTTGGTGGAATCTGTCCAGCCAAACCTATTCTTAGGCTAGTTGAATTTTCAATTTCTTTCGCTATAAATAGAAGCCTTATCTCATTCTAAACTACAACGAAAAATCAATCTAAACCTTCTGCAAGTGAGAGAGAAGCTCAGGTCCTCGGCAAGCTAATTGTGTGCTATTTATATATTTTTTAAAAAGCTTATTCAATTCTCTTTCTCAAGATTATTTCAATTTTATTTTAATGAGTAGTCTATACTCCTCTTGAGATTTAAGAGAATTGAATTAGTAACATTTGGGTTTTTCATTTTTAAAATACCTTAGAACTCTATACTCTTTCTGTTGAGCGAATATTGTATCATCTACATACAAGAAAGAAGATCTCTGCTACAGGCTTTTACTGCATCTTTGAATCTACGTTTGAAGATAAGTACACTATTTATTTTATTTCATTTAGATTTTTCTGAGATAGCCCATGAAAATCTCGATGTGTTGATTTGTGATACCCTATGAAAATTACAAAAGGAGTTTTATTATGGTGAGCCCGTGAAAATCATAGGGAACTGTATAAGGTTGTTAAGGTGAACATATAAAAACTTTATTATAGTGAAATCCAAAATTACGAGGGTAGTAATTTTGGGAGTGTAGTAGGTGTGGTTTTTAAAGCACCGAACCACTATAACCCCTTGTGCCTTATGATAAATGTTTTATTCCTTTTGGTGGTGAATATTATTTATTTCATTATTGTGGTGAATATTGTAATTATTTTATCTTCCTTTACTAGTTTGAAAGATTAATTTTAAAGACATTCGTGGAATGAAGTTGTCATGCCTAATATTTTAAGTGAAGGTTGTCCTACGAATTATTTGAAATCAAGGTTTCAATACTTAGGTGATTGATATTTGTATTATTTATATATTCCACTTTTATTTCAATTATTTAGCATTATCCCATTCACCCCCCTCTAAGATGTCGATATGTTGCTTTTTCAAATTGTATCAGAGAGGATTGCTCTTTTTTTTTGGGATTTACCTCCTTGAGCTAGATCCAAAGCTATAAGATATCAAATTTTGGGAGCTTATCCATTACCAGGCCACCTCCCTTAGATGGCTCAAACTATTCATATTGGAAAATTAGGATGAGGATCTTCCTCAAATCTATTGATGAAAGTGTGTGCCAAGTCACTGTGACATAATGGATCCCTCTTATGATGGAAATAGTAGCTGAAGATGGAACCACATCAATGAAAGAAACCACATATAGTTTTTGGACGACTGTTCAGAAAAGTGAAAGTAGTGTTAATGCAAAAGCCTTAAATGCAATAACTTGTGCTCTATCGCCAGATGAATGCAAAAGAATTAGTTCATGCAATACAACTAAATAAGCATATGATATTCTTGAAATGACACATGAAAGAACTAACATTGTCAAAAAATCTAAGATCCAAATCCTCATAACCAAATTTGAGGAAATTCGTATGGAAGAAAATAAGTCTTTTATGGACTTCTATATGAAACTAAATGACATAGTGAATTATATGTGAGGTCTTGGAGATAGAATCTCTGAAAGCAAGGTTTGAGCAAAAATATTGTGATCACTTCTTGAAAGGTTTAATTTAAAAGTTACTGCTATATCGGAATTGAGGGATACCAATACTATGAACGTTGAAGAGTTAGTAGGTTCTCTTAAAACTTATGAGCTAAATTTCAAAGCTCCTAAGATCAGGTCCATTGCTCTTAGATCTTCTAAATCAAATTTAAAGAATTATAATGTAAATTCTGATATTGAAGAAAATGAAGACAATATATGACTATGTTGGCAAAGAAATTTTATAGAATTTTCAAAAATAAGAAAAGAACATATTTTCAAAAACTGTTTGACAAAAGAAAATGAAATTCAAATTATTGAAAATCTAAAACAAAAGACACTCAATGTTTTAACTGTTTTGAATATGGGCATCTAGCTTATAAATGTCTTAAAAGGGATAAATCTAGAAGAAAGGGCATGATAACTACTTGGGACGAATCATCAGAATCTAAAACTAATTTGAAAACTGATGAATCAGACCAGAAAAATGTAAATGAATTAAAAGCCTTTATGACTATAGTTAGAATCACTTCTTCAGATGACTGTGAAATGTTTGATTATGAGACACCAAGAAGTGACTCTAAAAATGAAGATGTTCTTCAAGATGCTTATAATGCCCTATATAGAGAAAGTTGTATGATTGCGACTAAACAAAAAATTCAAAAAGAGAATTATGCTAAACTTCAATTAGAACTTGAAAAGGTTGTTTTAGAATAATCTCATTTTTTTCAATTGTTTTGAAAAAACTAAGTTAAATTTGAGTTTAAAATTTTCTATATTGTAAAAAATTAAATATGAAAATGAGATATTAAAACTTGAAGTTTCCTCCCTTTAGAGTTCAAAAGACACATGGAAATATACCTAAGGTGACCAGAAACTTGAAAAACTGTTAACCTTATATTGGTGATGTAGTGATAAGTTTGAACTGGGTTATATTAAAAATAACTCTTTGAAATCTAAGGATTCTGTTCCTACTTTTGTAAAAGAAGAGTCCTCAAACTCTCAAGCAGAAACTCTAAAAGAGTCAAATTGTAAAAAGAATGACTTCAAAAATTCAAAACCCTTTCAAGTCTGTAATATAAAAAATAGTGCCAACTATCATAAATAATGAAGGAATAGTAATAGAAATCCTCCTTTAGCTAATAAAATTGTGGACTTGCTTAAAAAGCTATTGAAATCCAACTCTAGTAAGACTAGAGTAAATAGAAACAGGAGAAATCCTAACCCTAAACACAGTAAAAAGCAAAAGACCCTCCTAAACCTAGCACCGTAATGAAATGGGTTCCAAAGGTTTAAGTGTCCTGTTATCCACACAGATTTCAAAGCAAGTATTCATTCAAGATGGTACCTGAATGGTGGATGTTCGAGACACATGGCAGGTGATAAAGTTATAATCCAAACATCAACTAAATTAATGGTGGCTCGGTTACATTTAGAGATGGAAGCAACTGCAAGATTATTGGCCAAGGTAATATACAACTTCCTAATTTAGCTCTCTTCGAAAATGTTTTATAGTTTAAAGTGCTAAAACATAATCTTCTGAACATATTTCAAATTTGTGATAACAAACATAGTGTAAAACTTCTGATCATGAAACTGAGATAATTAATGAGAAAGGACATGTAAAATTAAATGGTTGCAGAATATCTGAAAATTGTTATATAATTGATGACTCTTGCTTAACAAATCATTCATGCTACATGGTCCAAACAGACGAGACTGAATTATGGCATCAACGTCTTGGACATATAAATTATAGAGATTTATATAAATTTAGCAAAAGAGATCACTTGCGTGCCTTACCCAAATTGAAAATAGGTTGAAAATAAAGAATGTGGTGTTTGTTAGATATGTAAGCAAATTAGGAGTAGTCACAAGAAAGTGAAGTCATTAGCCATGATAATACCTCTTGAACTACTCCATCTGGATTTAATCGGACCAACTAGAATGGAGAGTAGAGGCGGAAAGGTATATTTTATGGATGTAGTTGATGACTACACTAGATATTCTTGGGTAGTCTTTCTAAGAGAAAAGTCAGATGATCTTGACAAAGTCAGAAAACTTATAAAACATATCTAGACTGAAAAGGAACTATCTGTGATTAGAATTAGAAGTGATCATGGAACTGAATTCGAACATAGCAATTTTGAGAAATACTGTAATGACTATGGAATACAGCATGAATTTTCTACTCCTAAAACACCTCAGCAAAATAAGGTTGTTGAAAGAAAAAACAGATTTTTATAAGAAATGGCTAGTGTAATGCTAAATAGCATGAATTTACCTAAATATTTATGGGCTGAAGTTGTTAATACTGCATGTTATATAATTAATCGTGTTTACATTAGAATGCTAAAAACAAAACATCTTATGAACTATGGTTTAACAAAAAGCCCACTATTGAATATTTTCAAACTTTTGGAAGCAAATACTTTATTTTACGTGACCATGAAAAATTGGAAAAATTTAAAGCCAAAAGTGATGAGGAAATATTCTTTTATATGCTATAAATAGTTGAGCATACCAAGTACTAAATAAAAGAACTAGGGTTATACAAGAATTGATAAATGTTGTAATAGATGATCAACCGATCACGCCCAGTCTTGATCAAGATGTTAATGATGACATCAACTTGGTTAATTAACCAGAATTCTCATCTAAATCAGATAATAGTAACTTAAGGTTAGTCAAAGACCATTCGATTGATCAAATACTTAGTAACCCTCACATTGGTGTTCAAACCAGAAGACAGCTTGAAAATATATGTAATCATGTTTGCTTTACTTCCTGGATTGAACTGGGTAATGTAAATGAGGCACCTGTTGATGAAAGTGGATATTTGTCATGCAAGATGAATTAAATCAATTTTTTATAAACGATTTATGGTATCTGGTTCCTAGACCTTCCAATAAACATTTGATTGGAACCAAGTGGATTTTAAAAAATAAAACTGACGAAATAGGAAATATTATAAGAAATAAGGTACGACTGGTTGTACAAGGTTATACACAAATTGAAGGTATTGATTACGATGAAATATTTGTGCCAATCGTGTGTCTTAAATCGATCAGATTATTTAATTCCATTGCATGTTATAAAAAGTTCAAAATATATCAAATGGATGTAAAAAGTACTTTTCTAAATGGTGATTTAAGTGAGGAAGAGTTTACTTTGAACAACTAAAGGGTTTTTGTAAGACTCGACCCGAGATTTCTTGTATGTGCATGTGTGTGTAGGTATACATTTCATTTCTTGTAGTCCTACCGATCGAATTTCGGTGACCCATGACCCTCGGATTGTGTTTGCGATCATCTTTGAGTCCGGTCATGTAGACCAGACTCGATTCAACCCAAGACCTATGCCATTTTGTTTGCATTGTCGCCGCGGTTCCGATGCCGTGTCTCGTGCGTCTATCCGATGTGTAGATCATAAGTTGTAATCATTTCATCATTTTAGCCCTTTGATCATGATTGTGTGGCCTACCTAGAGCGGTGTACATGTTTCCCAAGGTGGCTCACTCCATCTACACATTTTCCAACCAACACCACCTAAACCTATATCTCTTACACCACCCACACTACCAACACCACCCACACCACCCAAACCTACCCTACCCTAGCAATATTGTTTGTATCACCATAGGGTATGATGGTTTTCTCTAACCTAAGTGAAGAGAGCAATGATGACTCTTCTACAACTATCTCTCCCTCTCTCTTTCTTCTCATTCTCTCCATCTCTCTCTCTCCCCTCCCTTTTGCAAGCTTCCAACACTCCAGCCCCCTTCTCCTCCATTTTTCCTCAATCCATCCATCAAAATCACATCTCACCCCTTACAATCTTGCTTGCTTGGAGCCTTAGAAGCCTAGAGTTGGAGTTTTGGTGGAGATCTTTGAGGTGGGTGCTCTTCTTGGCTTCATCTCTCCTTCTTCTTCTTTTCCTTCTTCCTTTTCTTTTTGCTACATGCATGGAAGCATGTAGGGCCCACCAATCCATGGTGGAGGCCCTATATGGTTCCTAGGATGAAGGCCAAGGGCCTTCACAATCCATTCCATGGAGGGCCATTTTTTATGGACCCACCATGATGATCTCCTCTTATTTCTTGCATCTCATGGGCCACCTAGGCCTTTGCATGCATGTAGGGGAGGGATCCCTACCATCCAACAACTTATTTTGATGTATCTTGGCTTGCATGTAAGTGTATAATATAATGATGGTGTGGATTTGTGTGTGGGTGGTCCATTAGTGGCGAGACCTCCCACCTATGGCCGATCTTCCTCATTCTCTCCTCCCTTTTCCTTATCTTCTTCTGTACATTCTCTGATGATGTGTGGCCCACCAAAGTAGTCAGCAACATCCCAAGCCCCTAGCAAGATGGGACGTCCAAGCCCACCTTGATTGGACGTCCAGGCCCAATCATGCATGCATGGTTTGGATGGCTTCTAAAATGAATTTTCATGGAGGCTTAAGAGCTCTGATGGGTCTGAAATTTTGTGAACCTATCAGGGTGGACCCCACATGAGGAATCAGGGCTATGGACCCCTTTGATTTATTTGCATGGGCTGAAATATGGACAACCTATGTTGCTGTCCAGATTTCAGGTCCAGTTGGAGCATGTGTTTTGAGCTATTGTTTAAACCTATTTGCAGGCCTTTTTATCCCAAATTTCTTTAGGATTTTTGTAGTGTGTGGACCCCACTTTGATATGGTATAGGGCCCACACCCTACCTCTCATGTTTGAGGCCTATGGGTTGGGCTAAAGATGGCTAACTGTCTAGAAATTTTTGGATAGTTCAACAATATAGTATGGCAGAAAACACTATATTCACCTGACTTTCTGGAAGAATTGGGCCACCCCAGTGGACTCTAATTATTTTTCATATGTAGGGACACCTTTTCCCCTAATTTTCTAAGGGTTTGGGTGGGTCCAGGCCCACTCCATGTGGTCCCAAACATAGGGACAGTTATAATTTCAGCAACATTTCACCCTGGATAGATTGTAATTCTGAATTTAATTAAAATACTTTTGAGTATCCAAAAATCATGAAACATTTATATAGAGGTGTCTTACCCATGTTAGGACCCACCTACCAATTTTTGGGGCCAACGGACCCCTGCGTATACCGTGCCAAGGGCTGGACTACCCCACCACGTTGGGACGTCCTGGTCAGACAAATTTTTCTAGGCAGACTGTTTTCTTTAAATTTATTAAAATACTTCTAGTTATCAAAAAATTGTAAAATTTTGTGAAAGTATGGGCCACTCATGGAAGTACCAACTTACAAAAATTTAGGGCTAACGGGTCCCTCTACCGTCCATGGTACGGCCTAGAGTGGCCCACCAGGTTGGGACACCCAGGCTGGGGCGTCCAGCCTTGGCTGGCCGTTCAAGCCACTTTGTGGGCCCACCTTAATGTATTTTATATCCCACCATTCATCCATGTGGGGTCTATAGGGGACTTGATCATCCTCCCCTTCAGTAGCATTCAATTGGGGCCCATTGGATGAGTTTTTGGGCCATATACCCAGGCCCATAGAGCTCCCTATGCATGGGACGCCCAGCCCATTGGGCTTCTGCTGGACGTCTAGTCCAGCAACATGGCCCATCTGGTTTATGTGTTAAATTCAATCCCTTTATCTGGTGGACCCCTATGACATGTATGGGTCACCAAGGACTAAAATAAATTTATGAATTAATTATTTTGAAATTTTCAGCAAGCCCAGATTGTGGGTGGGCTGGAATTTTAGCAATGGGCCCATGATTGCTGCCCATAAATGAATGTTTTGGGGCAGCATAGTCCACCAAATTTGGGAAAATTATTACACATATCTTGCTCCATTTCAGTTAGATTTTTTTGGGCTTAATTAGTGTATATTTAAGTCCCATTCCAATTGAGTTTTTATTGGACTAGTCTTCTTAGTTATTTGTTGGGTTTTCCTAGGCCCATTACCTTGAAACTCTTGATAGGCCCATTAGACCCTTGGGGCTTATATTTATTTATGCCATTGTGATGGGTTTTATGGGCCAATATTCAAGTACTTGGGCCCTTGCTTGCTCATTAAAATAAATCCATACTTGGGCCGAGATGTGAGGCCCAACTTACTTATTTTAAATATAAGGGTTACCCATATGTTGGAATAATGGGCTGCCCATTAGGCCCACCACAATGAGTAGTCTTATGATCTTTACGGTTGGGTCCAAACCTTGCTTGAGGGCCTACCATCTTGCTTATGTATTGGGCTTAGTGTATGGCCCATTAGGCCATGGATTGCTTGGGCCTTGGACCTTACTTTATATGCGTAGCGGGCTACCTTTTGGGACCCGGTTGAGGTTGGATGTCCTCCTTAGTGGCCCTAAGGTAGGCCCATAGGACCCTTATAGGTGGTTGAAGGCCCACCTTGGAGCTTGTTAGGACCATTTCCTCCATTGAGACTTTATGACTCTCTTAGCTTGTGGGCCACCCCAAAGTATTGGGCCTCCACTAGAGGACTTCAATTCTCCTTAGAGTACCTGTCTATATATCTAGACCTTATCCCTCTTTGGGAAGGAGGAATATATTCTACAGGTAGCGCACTTACATCATTGTGACCCATATGCATCATCTGTGTGAATTGATTGCATTGTGTGGTGGCCATAGAGGGATGAAGTTTCTTCCCTTGTACACATTCAGTGCTTGAAGCTTGTGCATGATTTGTATGTGTGACTCATGCATTGGCATCGCATTTCATGATGATACCACCCTTGCTTCACCAGGGCCTTGTCTCCACAGGGACATTCGTGGATGGTCGTATGTGTGGACACTAAAAATATTATTTGAGCATACCGCGTGCATAGGACACCCATGGGTGAAATTTTTAAAACTTCCATGGTACCAAGGATCTGCCCCAACGCCGTGATCGAGTACAAACTATGAGCGCACGAGGGCCTTATATCGTTAGGCAGCGACTCCCACTGTCATGTAGTCGATTGGGTAAGGGTGTGGCGTTACTCGCCTGATGTAAGGAGGCATTGTTAGGCTGAGTCTAAGCAGCTCATAAATGGGTTCGCTACCATCAAGCCTTGCTGGTGATTGGCTGTCCACGAGCGGGTAGTAAGGTCTTTTACGCTGGTTTGATTGTGCGGCATCTGTAGAGTGACAGTCATCTAGCAGTGTAATGGACCCTGGTGATTTTCTTATGATTGGAAATGTATTTGATATGCGGATTGGATATGAGCACTGACATCACTTTGCATCGCATTGCATCAGCTGTATAAGCCGCTTTATGCATCGCCTTGGTAAGGCTCCCAATACTCATTGCATCGTATTCACGACAAGCCTTGGTAAGGCTGGTGATATTGTCATTGAGCAAGTTTCCTTTCCTATACCTCCTACTATTATTCTGTGCACCATGGTCACACACTTTCACCACCCTCTAAGCTTCTATAAGCTTATGTATGATTGATGTGTGCAGGAGATCCTAGGCAGGTGTCATAGCGGCAGTGCTTGGATTAGAGTTGAGCTTAAGGACCCTAGTGTTGCAGACTTTTCTCTCCTTCTATTATCTTATGTATGCCCTGTTGGACCTTATGAAGACTTGTAAAAGTTCAAATTCATAGTAGATTTTGTGATGTGTGCCTTTGTTATTCTCAGATATACTTGTTATGTTCTTAGGTATGCTTGTATTGGTAATGATTATACTATTATGGAAATCCTCCTTGTAGGATCCTAGGATCGGAACCTGCCTCAGGAGCCAAGAATGGGGTATTACGGAGGCTGTTGCAGCCAGAACCGGCTATCGGGTTCCTTGTGAGTCCGGTTACCGAGTCTTTGGTGTGATAGGAGTTGATATTAGAGCATAGTAAGTAATTCTAGAGTAACTCGGGATAACATCGCATGTGTGCTAAGAGCATAGGACAAGTAGTGTCCTAAGGCCCTTCCTTTCGCTCCGTGTTGAGCCTGTAATTGTCCAGATTCCTTGCATCATTGTTATTTTATAGACGATGCCGCCTAGACGTGGCACCATTAGTCGTGGCACCCATGGTCGTGACGCCCGTGGTTGTGGTGCCCGTGGATGAGGCACCCGAGATACCCGTTCTACTCGAGCGCATCCCGCTCCCGTCGTAGAGGATCCTATTCCCGAGGTCCCGATTCAGCTTGTTCCTCCGGTTAAGCCTGTAGTCCCCGTTCCTTCAGTTGCTCCAGTTCCCTCATCGGTTCCCCCTCCTGAGCCTGCTGTTCCAGTTTAGAGGCTCCTGCTCCGCCAGCAGGCTGCTCCTATTTTCCCGACAATGCCAGTAGGTGTCGAGCATTTTCAGTACCTGATGTAGCTTGCCGCTACCACGTTGCAGACCTGTTAGCTTACTACCGCCAAGGTTCCTGAGCAGTCTGACTTACCGCGTGTGAGCGCGATATCTCGAGAGTTCCGGCAGCATGATCCTCCGAGGTTTAGTGGTGACCCCGACCCTTCTGCCGCTGAGGCATGACGCACTAAGATCGCGAGGATTTTCGACACTATGCATTGTCCTGCGGATCAGAGAGTTTCCCTTGCGACCTATCTTCTTCAGGGTGAGGCCCATCATTGGTGGTCATCTGTATCCAGGATGGTCGGGCCTCAGTTTTGTAACGTCTCAAAAAAATCCGTACAAAGACCCGATTACCACCTCAGGCAGAAATCACTAAGGAACAAATCCTTTAGAAATTAGTCGAGGATTAACTAAGTGTCAAACTATATGATCTGTGAAATTAGCACTAATCACTTTACATATGATCTCCAAGACCCAAAATGAGTAGAACTGCTAATGCTATATTACCTAAAAACTTAGGATCCATCTCAAAACCCAGTTGCTCTCGGGAGCATTATGAAACTTCATATCGGACCTGGACTGCATGTCAAAATTCCGATTGACCTAAAACTATACGGTTATGATCACCTTATTGGGCTTGACAACCATCTCAGAAATCAAGTCCTAATAGTATTCTGAAACACACACTTGAGCCCGGAGCGAAGTGTGTGAGAAACGCGAATATCTTTAGGAAATGAACTAAAACTTAAGTGAATTGAGTTTTTTGCTTGCAGGCCGAATCTAAGGATTCAGACTGTCGGAATCTAACCCAATTACACCATTTGTAATAACCCGAAAAATTTTGTGCCAAGACCCGAGTACTACCTCTATTTTTCCTTAGAAGCTTATTGGGGTAATTAGCACTAAACTCGATTGCTTGTGAAATTTGCATCAATCACTTTAAATTTGATTTGCATGACTCTAAATCTGTAGAATGGTTAGTGCTAGGTTACTCTGAAATCTGGGATCCATCGCTAAAGCCAGTTGCTCTTGGGAATTTTTGGAAGTTCTGGATCGGATCTGGACCGCGCGTCGAAAGTCCGATAGCGATGATCTTAGGCTGTTTTGGTCACCATATTGGACTTGGCCATCACCTCAAAAATCAAGTCCAGATGATGTTCTGGGTCAATTTGATTGAGTCTGGAATGAAGAGTGTGAGAACGGTGAGAAATTAAATAAGATTTTATGAAATCTAAGTCGTGTCGCTTGCGCGACGATTTTAAGCAATCTGATCGTTGGATTCTGACCCAATTTCACCCTCTGATCAGGGAAGGTGGCCCAGGCATGTCCTGGTGCTTGTGGACCTGATCGAGTTTTGGTGACCGTTGTATTGAGTGTGGTCCGTCACGGCTGATCTGAAGATCTGGTCGGTACGAAAACTCAACTTGACCTAGATCCATGGTCAGTGAGCTTAAGCCCGACCTTTCGTGGTAATAGGCCCACTGGAAGTGCTCCGTTGGATCGAGAGAGGCCTGTTTTGGTTATACCCTAAGTATACCTTGGCCCTGGGGTTATTTTCATCAATGTTAGGCCTATATATAGACCTTAAAACCCTAGCTCTCTTTTTCATACGAATTTCCTAACCCTAGTTAAGAAAGAGAGAGGAAAAGAGAGAGAAAGTGAGAGAGAAGTTGGTGAATCATCTTAGATTCTTTCCTGTTCTCCTTCATCCTTAAACCTTCACTTTAGAATCGTTATTCCGGCGATTCTGAGTTCATCTTTGGGTAAGTTAACCTAACCCTAATCTATATTAGAGCTTAGAATAGTCCTTGTATTGTTGTAGCTCATTTCTATTCTTGCTTTAGGTTGTCTTGTCGCCGTTGACGAAGACATATCGTCTGAATCAGTTCAGTGTCTATTTCTGGTTAAGGTGCGGATTTTAATTGTATAGGTTATGGTTTTCAAGGCTTTCAATGCTAGTGAATGATTTATTCTTCCTATGGATGAGATTTCACATGCCAAATGTTATGTTTATTTTGCATTCCTGATATGCATGTGTTACATTGAGATTTGTGTATTCTATGTGTATGTATAAAGTACCATATACGTATAAAATATGAATATGTGATTGCCATGATTAACTGTCGTGTATTTATGCTAGATGTATGTGTGACAACTCCTCGGTAAAAGGAATTGTCCAAATGCATGTATTTCAACATAAGTCATGTATGTTGTATTACGTATTCTAAGTGTTTGTAGAAATGTCTGAATGATCTAAAGTGTGATATATCAACCTAGTATGGGCGTTGAGAAGCGATTCTCAACTCTCCCACTAGTGTGTATGATTTCCTTCATGCAAGTTACATTCCTTGTTGTTTAATTTCAAGTCTTACTTGTGCTTAAATCCATGTTAAGTTGACATTCTTCAAATGCTTACATACCGCATGATTTGAGTTGTTGTTCCATTACTATTATAAATTGTTGATATCAATATCTGTTATAGTGGAATATGTTTGAGACTATGAATAGTCTAGGAAATCGGTAATCGGCCTTGAGATTGTGGCTGAGGTTGTTTTCGTCATGTAGGACGTGATTAGACGAACTCGAGTTGTATTAGAGTTGTTGGCAGTGGTTTGGCCACACGGAGTGTTTGTGCACTCTATGTCGTTCAACCCAACATGTGCTCGTGTTAGTCTAGTTCGTCAAGTAACTCGATTGTCCGATGTATGTTCACCATGTATGGACGCTACTGTTTGAATCTAGGGTACCGAACTTACCAATGAAATCCTGTTAACCATGGTACCTTGATCCGCTAAGACTCATGAGCCGGACATGGTGGTATGGGACATCGAGGTCGAGCTGTCGGCCTACGCTGAGGTGACGAGCCTCCCCGTAGTGACCAGTGAGCAACCAAACTCGTGAGCCGATTATGGTGGTATGGGACACTATATTCGTGCTGTCGGCCTACATTGATTGGTGACGAGCCCTTTGTAGTGACCTCGAGCATGCCTGGATACCGCATTGAGGTAACGAGCCTTATTGTAGTAACGAAGGTATGATAGGCGTGCATTGATTGGTGACGAGCCATTTGCAACGACCTAAAACCATATGATCGTATGAGATGTCTAGGACCGACGACCCTAGAATGGATCACTGTTTGGATGACGATATGAGGAAGGTACCTTAGCTTTCCAATCCTGCTGTATGAAAAGGACTAATAACAACTTGGTAATCATGTTCATGCACCGCATTTGCATGTGCTTTGTAGACGTAGCGCACTTTGAGGCGATGTCATGCGGAACGTAAGATGAAGACGCTGAGGGTGTACGCGCGAGGGCACGCATCATTCTGCATACATCTTTGCATTAACAAGAGTACTTAGGACATGTTTGATTGTTCTGCTTTATCATTACTGCTTGATTGAACTGATAACATGTTAACCTTTGCTTTATTGTTCCACTGAGTTGATCACTCACTCCCACATTCTGGGGCGGTGTTAAACACCCACCAGACTCTGTCTTAGCTGTAGATGTTGATGAGACTTCTGAGGCAGAGCGGGAGATCGAGGATGATGAGGCTGCTTTCTCTTTTATGCAGTTTTCAGACGGGTTCTAGTGAGCCTTGTTCTGACGCGCGGGATGCTGGGATTTCTTTTGGGATTAAATGATGTAATTTAATACTTGTAATTTTGATAGCAACACTTGTAATATGACCTGGTATGTATATGTATTTCAGGGATTTGCACATGTACATATATATTTCTATAAGTCTTCCGCTTACTTTCTACACTTATCCCTGAATTATATTTGCTATTTGGCTTAATCTATTCCATGTTTTATGCACTCATATAGACAACATACATCCATCATTCAATATGTTGCATAAGTGATGTTTTGAAACTCGGGAGTTGAGTTATGCTCGACCCCCGAATTTCAGGGCGTTACACTTTCGTTGAGATTGTGCTAAAAAAATCTCTCTATTTTGTTTTGTCTGAAGTGATCCAGAACTGAAACTGGTCCTCCTCGGTCAATCTGTAAATCCAATCAGACCGAAAACTTAACTCGACATAGATCCAATGTCAGGAAGCTTAGATCCAATGTCAGGAAGCTTAAGTCCGACCACATGTGGAAAAGGGGCCTCCAAAACAGCTCCACTGGACCGAACAACCAACTTTTGGTTATAACCCAAGTATACCATGGCCCTGGGGCCATTTTCATCAGTCCTGGGCCTATATAAAGGCCCAAAACCCTCTCTCACCCTTCACATACGAATTTCTAACCCTAGGTGAGAGAAGAGAAAAAGAAAGAGAAGGAAAGAGAGAGAAAGTGTGAGGGATAGTTAGGGTTTACTGCAGAGATCCTTCCCTGTTGCTCTACGTATCGTATCACCCCTACCGTATCACTATACCAGCGATTCTGGTTCCATTTTCTTGTAAGAAATCCTAACCCTAACCTATTTTAGGGTTTCAAATAGAGTAAATGATGAAATAGCTAACTTATTTCATACTTTAGGTTGCTGCTGTGTCGTAGATAGCGAGTCAGTGTACAAATTGAGATCGTTACGAGTCTACCGGCATAAGGTGCGGACTATAAATGTTTAGCTTATGGTTTTCAAGGCTTTCAATGTCAGTCAATGATTTATGACAGACTTGAGTGCTATCACATATGTGTAGTTAGGATGTTTCAGCATATTACACATATATGTAGGTTAGGTTATTTTGAATGCATTCTAAGTGTTTATTAAAATGTTTGAATGAATATGGAATTATGATTTGTGCTTGCTATGATTATTGATTGCTAAAACATGATCGTTGTGCATGTGAAAACTCTTATGTAAGAGGATTTGATATAACATGTGCTTTAACTGATTTATTACATGTATATAATATGTGTAGACTAAGTGTTTGATAAAATCCCTGAATAAGAAATGTTGGTTTAAATGTATGTAATGAGGGTGTTGAGATGAGATTCTCAATCCCTTTATCTATGGTTACAGCTTCTTTATGTAACCTACTTTACTACTATGTGATTGATGGATGAATTGCTTATGTATTGTAACATGTGTAGTATGTGTTATGTTAAAATGCTCAGATAAGATTTATATTCAGATTTGGTTGTCACATGCTGGCTTTTGTTGTTACACGTGAATGTTAATGTTTGAAGTATGATTGGGGCTATAATGTAGCCCAGGCAATCGGTAACGGTTTACGATCGGTGGCCGAATTGATTTAGCCACGACGGATACGTTCGACGAATCCGAGTCGTAAGTCGTTTGACGGCAGTGGTTAGGCCACGTGGAATGCTTATGCATTTCATGTCGATTAAGTCGATGTACGCTCGTACTAGTCGAGCTTGTAAAGTAACCTGATTGACCCGATGTATGTTCATCATGTATGGATGCTACTGTTTGAATCTAAGGTACCAACTTACCAGTGTCAAACCCGTTTAACCTTGGTACCTCGATCTGCTAAGATTCATGAGCCAGGCATGGTGGTATGGGACACCGTGGTCATGTTGTCGGCCTACGCTGGGGTGACGAGCCTCCCCGTACTGTCCAGTGAGTAAACCAAACTCGTGAGCCGAATATGGTGGTATGGGACATTGTATTCGACTATCGGCCTATGATCAGGTGACAAGCCCATAGTGACCTCAAGCATATACTAGAAACTACGTTGAGGCGACGAGCCTTTCTATAGTAAACTAGAGTATAAACTAGGCCTATGCTGACGGTGATGAGCCTCTCCATAGCGACGTGGAAACCATCTATCGTATGTGACTACTAGGATTGACAACCCTAGATGGATCAATGTTTGGGTTATGATGTAAAGGGAGGTGTCTTAGCTTCTAATTAAGAACTTGGCTACCACGACCATACATCGCATTGCATGGTGCTTTGGCGAGGAAGTGCATAGAGGAAGGGGTGCATGCCGCGACCGTAAGAGGAAGATCATAGAGGGAGTGCAGGCGAGGGCATGCATCATTAATACATATCATGTTTGTATTAACCAGAGTACTTAGGGATGCTTGATTGTATTGCTTTATTATTACTGCTTAATTGAATTGATAACATGTTAACCTCCGCCTTATAGTTCCACTGAGTTGATCACTCACTTCCACGTTCTAGGATAGTGTTTTAAACACCAACCAGACTTTGTCTTAGCTGTAGGTGATGGCGATGCTTATGAGGCAGAGCCGGACTATTACGATGACGAGGAGGAGGTCTCCTATATGGAACTCTCTGGCGGGTCTATTTAGACCTTGAGTTGCGCTGACGGGGCTACAGTGTTTTGGATAGAGAACATAACACATTCTGATTTTGTATATTTTGAATTAAACTTGTAATTATTTAAGCTAGAGACATTCATACTCTGAGGGCTTACTATTACTTTTGTACAGTTTATATACATATCACAGTCTTCCGCTAGCGTACTTTAATTGCCTTTGGAGTATGATATGTTGTTTTGGTATAATCCCATTCATGTTTAAGGCACTAATACGGACAACATTTAATCATTATTATCTATGTTATATAAGTGATGCGTTGGAACTCGGGAGTTGAGTCTATGATCGACTCCCAATTTTCAGGGTGTTATAAATTAGTATCAGAGCATGATTTGGATTAAACTGGACCTGGGTTAGGGTCACATGACGCCCACTAACGTACTTTGACTTAGGAGGGTGTGATAAAATATAGAAACGGTTATAGGATTTCTAGTTTCATCGGTCGTTTGATTCGACCGAAACTAACCATCGTAGTTCACCCCGTAGGCACCTTTGATCGTGTAAAACGATCCTAATCTCCCTCTAGTCCATCAATTGATGAGTATGGACGTCAATTCAGTCAATCCCATGTATAAAACACGTCAAAAGCGTGAATACTCGCAAGTTAGAGTGCGAATGTACATCGGACGAATGCGGGGGGGGGGGGGGTGGACACCGCCCCCTTGCAGAGCCACTGCCGACTAGACAGACCCCGGGCAGAGCCTCCGCCAGATCGGCTGGGCCCCACTCGGCTAAACAGTGCCCGGGCGGAGCCTCCGCCCGCCCGGCGGGGCCCCGCCAACCGACCGACTGTAGGGTCCTCCACACACGTGTGGGACCCCTCTCCCCTCTCTAAAAACCCATTTTTGGGTGTTTTTACAAAATCTCAACCACCCTCTACTCCATATTCTCTCCCAAACCCCTTAAATCTTTCTTCCTCTCTAACCCATTGCACAAAACCCATCTTCAAGCTTCAAATCTTCTTCTTTCATCATCGTTACCTCTCTATCTCCCTTTCCAAGTGGCTCAAATCCCATTAACTTTTTCAATCCCTCTCAAATCTTTTTCCATATCTTCCAAACACCACCTTTTCCTTCATTTTTCACACCATCTCCCTCTTTCCTTCCCATTTGAGTACACAAACCCACTTGTGTGTCTCAAAACTCCAAGACCCATCAACCCATCCTATTCCCAATGGCTTTCTTTGAAGTGGTCACCGCCATCTTCTCCATCTCTATGCTCTTGTCTCTCATGACGAGGAAAAGAGCGGCCCCGGATGAGGCTGGGCCAAGCCGATCACGTCGTCCTATGAGGAGGGTGGGCGCCGAAGCAAGTACTAGTGCCGAGCATGAACGGAGGTCCAAGTGGGACCTCGATCCTCAGATTCTGTTGGAGATATCCCTACTACCGAACATTGGTCTCGGTAAGTTCTGCAACCGAAAGGTCATGTTTGAAGCATATGTCGATGTGAAGATGTTTGGGACGTATCTGGTCATCGACTTTCTCGCAAAAATAGGTGGGGTCCCATATTCGAGGGAAAAGCTCCTGCAAGTGCAAACACTGTGCGCACTTTTTATGCCCTCATTTGGAATCCGATATATAAGCCCCTCCAGTTTACCATTCCTTTAGGTAGGCAGGAGATTATGATTGGTGTGGATGATATTGCTCGTGTTATGGGTGTCGAGAAGGGATTGGTGCATGCTAGTGAGAAGGATTGCGCTAGTAAGTGGGAGAAGAGATTCCGCACGTGCATGCCTATGGTTCCTAGGCCGCGACCAGATTTGTTGAGCAGGCCGTTCCTTGGTAAGAGGCCCCGTGTAGACTCACCTCCTAGACTTGCAGCTCCACCAGCCCTTGTGAGACGACCAGACTTGTGGTGCACTTACTGCAAGAGGTTGGGCCATGCAGATACCTACTGTTTCACCAAGATGAGGGACAACGGCTTCTCGCCGCCTTAGAGGATCAACTGCCCGCTTCCTCAGATGATTATAGCTCCACCTCTACGGTCAGCACCAGCACATCCATCTTTTCGGCCGCCTGCACCTCGATTTAGGCCACCTAAGTGACCTATGGTACCGCAACCCAACCGTTCTCAGCAGGCGTGAGTACATGTGCTTATAGCTGAAGCGTCTGATTCAGCAGCTTCGGTGCCTTTAGCTTTCGAGGTCATTGCCCACATCTAAGGTAACCCCATATTTCTGCTGGTGGACTCCGGGTCCACTATTTCAGTGATATCATGTTCTGCAGTCAAACGCCTAGGGATAAATACGACCTTGATGGTTGGGGTGAGAGTTATTGCAGCACCAAGAACTTTTACAGATGCCACTAAGATGTGTGAGGGTTGCTTGGTAGATCTAGGGAGCAGGACGATATGCATTGACATGATCGTTACCACGATATACCATTTCGGCGTCATCCTTGGTATGGATTGGCTTATTGAAATGAGGGCCGAGATTGACTGCGGACCCAACTAGTGACAGCCTTCGGGCCTGACGGCATGACTTTTACTTTTCCCATGCAGGTCCGTTGCCTTTTTCGAATTCTTTGTTATGCTTCCTTACTGAAGAAGGACGATGGTCCAACACTTGGGAACACGCCAGTAGTTCGGAATTTTGAGGACATGTTCAAGAAGATACCTGGATTGCCTCCTCAGTGTGAGATTGATTTTACGATTGATCTTGTGCTAGGTGTGATGCTCATTTCATTACCGACCTATCACATGCCTCCATGTGAGATGGAGGAATTGAGGAAATAGATAGATGATCTGTTATACGTGGGCTTTATACAGCCTAACGTGGCTCCGTGGGGAGCACTTGTGCTGTTTATGAAGAAGAATGATGGATTTTTGCAATTGTGTATTGATTATCGCAGGTTAAATCAAGTGACAGTGAAGAACAAGTATCCTTTGCCCAGGATAGATGACCTGTTCGATCAGTTGAAGAGGGCGCAGTATTTTATGAAGATCGACTTACAGTCAGGGTATCACCAGTTGCGCGTCAGGGATGAGGACATGCAAAAGACAACTTTCAGGACCAGTTTTGGGCATTATGAGTTTCTTGTTATGTCGTTCGGCCTTACGAACGCACTGGCTGTGTTCATGGACTTGATGAACAGGGTGTTTCAGCTGTTTCTTTTCCGATTCATCATCATGTTTATTGATGACATTCTGATCTACTCTAAGAGTTGGGAAGATCATGAGGAGCACCTGCGAGTAGTCTTCGATACTCTCAGGAAGAACCAATTGTTTGCACAGTCCAAGAAGTGTGACTTCTGGAAAGAAGAAGTTAAGTTCCTGGGACATGTGGTGTCCAAGGAAGGGGTAGCTGTGGACCTTGCTAAGGTGGCCGCAGTTCAGGACTGGGAGTAGCCCGGTTCGGTTACTGAGGTGAGGAGTTTTCTTGGCCTGACAGGCTACTACCATCGATTCGTTAGAGATTTCTCCAAGATAGCCAAGCCATTGTCTCAGCTGACTCGGAAGGATCTTAAGTTTGTCTAGAATGAGAAGGCAGAAGCAGCGTTTCGTGAGCTAAAGGACAAGTTGACGTCCACCCCTGTGTTAGTATTGCCAGAGCAAGGGGTCAAGTATACGATATATATCGACGCGTCTCGTGTTGATTTGGGTTGTGTCCTTATGCAGAAGGATAGGGTTATTGCCTATGCATCGCGGTAATTGAGAAAATAAGAGAAAAATTACCCCATGCATGACCTGGAGTAAACAGCCGTCATCTTTGCATTGAAGCTCTGGAGACATTACCTCTATGGAGAGGAGTTCAAGCTCTTTTGCGATCACAAGAGCCTCAGGTACATATTCACGTAGAGGAACTTGAATATGAGACAGCGGCGGTTGATAGAAACCTTGAAGGACTTTAAGTTCGAGGTCTCCTACCATCCTGGTAAGGCTAACCTTGTGGCAGATGTGTTGAGCCGCAAGAATATGATAGCATTTGCGGCTCCGCTGATGATAGCAGAGTGGGATATGGTAGAGTTTGTGCGAGACTTTGAGCAAAAACTTGAGCTATTCGAGAGCATCGCACATATTCAGGGTACAACCACTTATTGATGATAGGATCATCGCTGCTCAGAAAGACGACGAGCTATTGGCGAAGATGAGAGAGCAAGTTAGTGCAGATGAGGACTCAAAATGGAGAGTTAGCACGGATGGGGGTTTAAGTTATCGTGGCCACCTATGCATCCCAAATCTTCATAATTTGAGGAAGGAAGTTCTCGAGGCTGCTCATAATTTGAGGATGGTAATGCATCCTGGTAAGACGAAGATGTATCACGACATGAAGCGATCGTACTCGTGGGACAACATGAAGGCCCACATAGCAGAGTATGTATCCCGTTGTCTCACGTGCCAACAGGTCAAAGCTGAGCATCGCCGACCTCTTAGTTTACTTTAGCCTATGCCTATAGCTGAATGGAAGTGGGACTTCATCTCTATGGATTTCATTTCAGGGCTGCTAAAGACAAGGAAGGGACATGATTCCATATGGGTGATCGTGGATCGGTTGATGAAATCGGCCCATTTTCTCCCTATTAGAGTTTCGAACTCCGTAGACGAGTTGGCCAGGTTGTACATCAAGGAAATTGTGCGTCTACATGCAGTTCCTTTGGAGATCGTGTCGGACCGAGACACACGATTCACATCTATCTTTTGGACTCGTATCCAGGAAGCAATGGGTGTGAAATTGAAGTTTAGTACCGCGTTCCACCCACAGACTGACGGGCGGACGGAACGGGTAAATTAGGTATTGGAAGATATGATGCGAGCTTGTGTGCTGGATTTCAAGGACGGTTGGGACGACTGTCTTCCGTATGCAGAGTTCGCATATAACAACATTTTTCAGGTGAGTATTGGCATGGCTCCCTATGAGGCCTTATATGGGCGCCCTTGTCGGGCATCGCATTGTTGGGCAGAGATTGGTGAGAAGAGCTTGATTAGCCCTGAGTTAGTTCAGGTGACTTCAAAGAAGATCGACATTATCAGGCATCGACTTCTTGCAGCGCAGAGCAGACAGAAGAGTTACGCCGATAAGAGGCGGCGACAGCTAGAGTTCGAGGTCGGGGACCACGTATTCCTGAAAGTTTTTCCAATAAAGGGAGTCCTTCGATTTGGCAAGAAGGGGAAGCTCACGCTGAGATTTATTGGCCCATTCCAGATACTGGATCGAGTGGGGGTGGTAGCGTACCGCCTGGCTTTACCCACACCACTCGTAGGCATGTACAACGTATTTCATGTATCGACGTTTAAGAAATACGTTCCTGATCCTTCCCACATTATCAAGTGGGAGCAGGTGTCGTTGAGTGAGGATGCTACTTATATACTGGGACCGACGCATGTTTTAAATAGGAAGGAGCAGGTGTTGTGCAGTAAGGTGATTCTACTTGTGAAGGTTCTGTGGACACACCAAACTGAGGAGGAGGCTACTTGGAAAACAGAAGCCGAGGTCCGAAAGAACTACCCTCGGATTCTCGAGGAGTGCGAAAAGGTACTAATTTTGAGGATAAATTTTTTCTTTAAGAGGGGTAGATTGTAACGTCACGAAAAAATCCGTACAAAGACCCGATTACCACCTCAGGTAGAAATCACTAAGGAACAAATCCTTTAGAAATTAGTCGATGATTAGCTAAGTGCCAAACTAAATTATCTGTGGAATTAGCACTAATGGCTTTAAATACGATCTGCAAGACCCAAAATGAGTAGAACCCCTAACACTATATTATCTAAAAAATTAAGATCCATCTCAAAACCCAGTTGCTCTGGGGAGCATCATGAAACTTCGTATCGGACCTGAACTACACGTCGAAAGTCTGATTACCTCAAAAGTATATGGTTATGACTGCCTTACTGGGCTTGACAACTATCTCGAAAATCAAGTCCTAATAGTATCCCGAAA
Source organism: Magnolia sinica (assembly GCF_029962835.1). Classification (NCBI taxonomy): domain Eukaryota; kingdom Viridiplantae; phylum Streptophyta; class Magnoliopsida; order Magnoliales; family Magnoliaceae; genus Magnolia; species Magnolia sinica. The sequence goes on from NC_080574.1 coordinate 94,757,486, forward strand.
TGCACAACTTGAGCCCGGAGTGAAGTGTGTGAGAAACGCGAATATCTTTCGGAAATGAACTAAAACTTAAGTGAATTGAGTCATTCGCTTGCAGGCCGAATCTAAGGATTCAGACCATCAAAATCTAACCCAATTACATCCTCGGATCTGGGAAAATTTTCAACACAAGTCAGTGTACTTGTGACCCTGATCGAGTACCGGTGATCGTTGAACTGAAACTGGTCCTCGGCGGTCGATCTGTAAATCCAATTAGACCGAAAACTTAACTCGACATAGATCCAACATCAGGAAGCTTAAGTCCAACCGCATGTGGAAAAGGGGCCTCCAGAACAGCTCCACTGGATCAAAACAGCCAACTTTTGGCTATAACCTAAGTATACCATGGCCCTGGGGCCATTTTCATCAGTCCTGGGCCTATATAGAGGCCTAAAACCCTCTCTCACCCTTCACATACGAATTTCTAACCATAGGTGAGAGAAGAGAAAAAGAAAGAGAAGGAAAGAGAGAAAGTGTGAGGGATAGTTAGGGTTTACTGCACAGATCCTTCCCTGTTGCTCTACGTATCGTATCACCGCTACCGTATCACTATACCAGCGATTTTGGTTCCATTTTTGGGTACAAAATCCTAACCCTGACCTATTTTAGGGTTTCAAATAGAGTAAATGATGAAATAGCTAACCTATTTCATACTTTAGGTTGCCGTTGTGACGTAGATAGCGAGTCAGTGTACAAACTAAGTTCGTTATGAGTCTACCAGCGTAAGGTGCGGACTATAAACATTTAGGTTATGGTTTTTAAGGCTTTCAATGTCAGTCAATGATTTATGATAGACTTGAGTGCTATCACATATGCGTAGTTAAGATGTTTCAGCATATTACACATATATGTAGGTTAGGTTATTTTGAATGCATTCTAAGTGTTTATTAAAATGTTTGAATGAATATGGAATAATGATTTGTGCTTGCTATGATTATTGATTGCTAATACATGATCGTTGTGCATGTGGAAACTCCTATGTAGGAGGATTTGCTGTAACATATGCTTTAATTGATTTATTACATGTATGTAATATGTGTAGACTAAGTGTTTGATAAAATGCCTGAATGAGAAAATGTTGGTTTAAATGTATGTAATGAGGGTGTTGAGATGAGATTCTCAATCCCCTTATCTATGCTTACAACTTCTTTATGTAACCTACCTTACTACTATGTGATTGATGGATGAATTGCTTATGTATTGTAACATGTGTAGTATGTGTTATGTTAAAATGCTCAGATAAGATTTATATTCAGATTTGGTTGTCACATGCTGGCTTTTGTTGTTATATGTGAATTTTAATGTTTGAAGTATAATTGGGGCTACAATATAGCCCAGGAAATCGGTAATGGTTTATGATATGTGGCCGAATTGATTTAGCCACGACGGTTACGTTCGACGAATCCGAGTCGTAATTCGTTTGATGGCAGTGGTGAGGCCACACGGAATGCTTATGCATTTCATGTCGATTAAGTCGACGTACGCTCATACTAGTTGAGCTTGTAAAGTAACCCGATTGACCCGATGTATGTTCACTATGTATGGACGCTAATGTTTGAATCTAAAGTACCAACTTACTAGTGCCAAACCCGTTTAACCTTGGTACCTTGATTTGCTAAGACTCATGAGCCAGGCATGGTGGTATGAGACACCGTGGTCATGTTGTCGGCCTACGCTGGGGTGACGAGCCTCCCCGTACTGTCCAGTGAGCAAACCAAACTCGTGAGCTGAATACAGTGGTATGGGACACTGTATTCGAGTTATCGGCCTATGATCAGGTGACGAGCCCGTAGTGACCTCGAGCATATACTAGAAACTATGTTGAGGCGTCGAGCCCGTAGTGACCTCGAGTATATACTAGAAACTATGTTGAGGCGTCGAGCCTTTCTATAGTAAACTAGAGTATAAACCAGGCCTATGCTGACGGTGACGAGCCTCTCCGTAGCGACCTGGAAACCATCTATCGTATGTGACTATTAGGATTGACAACCCTAGATGGATCAATATTTGAGTTATGATGTAAAGGGAGGTGTCTTAGCTTTCCAATCCTGTTGTATGAATATGTCTAATTAAGAACTTGGCTAACACGACCATACATCGCATTGCATGGTGCTTTAGTGAGGAAGTGCATAGAGGAAGGAGTGCATGTCGCGACCGTAAGAGGAAGATCGCAGAGGGAGTGCAGGCGAGGGCATGCATCATTAATACATATCATGTTTGTATTAACCAGAGTACTTAGGGATGCTTAATTGTATTGCTTTATTATTACTACTTGATTGAATTGATAACATGTTAACCTCCGCCTTATAGTTCCACTGAGTTGATCACTCACTTCCACGTTCTGGGACAGTGTTTTAAACACCAACCAGACTCTGTCTTAGCTGCAGGTGATGACGATGCTTATGAGGTAGAGCCGGACTATTACGATGACGAGGAGGAGGTTTCCTATATGTAACTCTCTGGCGGGTCTATTTAGACCTTGAGTTGCACTAACGGGGCTACAGTGTTTTGGATAGAGAACATAACACATTCTGATTTTGTATATTTTGAATTAAACTTGTAATTATTTAAGCTAGTGACATTCATACTCTGAGGGCTTACTATTACTTTTGTACAGTTTATATACATATCACAGTCTTCTGCTAGCGTACTTTAATTACCTTTGGAGTATGATATGCTGTTTTGGTATAATCCCATTCATGTTTAAGGCATTAATACGGACAACATTTAATCATTATTATTTATGTTGTATAAGTGATGCGTTGGAACTCGGGAGTTGAGTCTATGATCGACCCCTGATTTTCAGGGTGTTACAAGTTTATTTGGACTTGGGAGGAATTTGTGGTCCGTTTCGACTAGATATTCTTCCCAGAGCATGTTCAGATTCAGAGGGCGATCGATTTTGAGACCCTAGTTCAGGGAGATTTGTCAGTGTCACAGTATGAGGCCCTTTTCTTGGCCTTGTATCGATTTGCTCCTCATCTCACCGGCGATGAGAAGATGAGGGTTCGTCATTTTGTGACTGACTTGTGTCTTGCCCTTTGTAGCCTTGTGGTGGGACATTGTTTGGAGACGTTCGATTAGGTTGTCCATCGGGCATTGGTCTATGAGGAAGACTGGGTTATAACACAGAGGTCGAGAGAGTAAAGTTCCGGTGGAGACCAGAAGAGGAGAGCACCGGCCGACCGTTCCAGGCAGCACCGTCAGTAGAGATGGAGGGGCAGATCAGAGTATCAACAGCCCACGGATCAGTCAGTAACTCCATCACCATCATTAGCACCGCCAGTCGCTCTATCTTCCAGCCCCTTTTCTGGTGTTTACTTCGGTTATGGACAAGCCGGGCATCGGAGGCGTGAGTGCCCTCTCCCCATACAATAGCAGAGGTCACCGTAGTTGCCTCCTCCTCAGCAGCAGCAGCAGCAGTGAGCACAGCTTCCAGCTACCCCTCCTAAGGCTCCTCCTCAACAGTGGGGGCAACCAAGTAGACCTCCCCAGCAGAGACATCAGAAGCAGAGACAGCAACTACAGAGACAGCAGCAGAGGGGATATCCGTATGTCTAATCCCTGGGTCGAGTGTGTATTACAGCCCAGCAGGCACAGACTCCGGATCCACAGTCTTCTGGTTTGCTACCCTTACCAGCTCAGGGCCAGTTTTATCCCGCGTAGCAAGTGCCAGGCTAGGACCCGCAGTTATCGACTGGTGGAGTCGTTGAAGGTATTCTTCTTATTTCTGCTTGCGTAGCCCATGTTTTATTTGACTCTGGTGCCTCCCATTCTTTTGTGGCCAAGCAGTTTTACCGATCAACCAGTATTCCATCGGAGTCCGTGTCTGAGGTCTTGGTAGTTTCGACTCCTATGGGGAAGTCCGTTGTGTTGACCCGTCACTATCCTTCTTGCTCGGTGTTAGTGGGTGAGATATTTCTTCCCACCGATCTGCTCGTGATGCCGATGACAGGCTTTGATGTTATTATGGGTATAGACTAGCTTGCAGTGTATTGTGCCGTCTTGGACTATGCCGCGAGGATAGTTACGTTTCACATTCCCGGCTTACCAGTATTCCAGTTTGTCACCGAGCCCAGAGGAGAGGCGTTATCTAGTTTCTTGGCTTTTGTCGTTGAAGATTCTGTGGCAAAGTGTATTGTGCAGCTGCCAGTTGTTTGTGAGTACTCAGATGTATTCGAGGAGATCCCGGGTTTACCGCCGCGTCAATAGGTGGAATTTCAGATTGATTTGGTGCCCGATACCATGCCTATCTCAAAGGCCCCCTATCGGATGGCACCGTTGGAGTTGAGGGAACTGCAAGAGCAGTTGGATGAGCTCCGAGAGTTAGGCTTCATTCGTCCCAGCAGTTCACCTTGGGGAGCCCCGGTATTGTTTGTGAAGAAGAAGGATGACTCGTTGCAGCTCTGTGTAGACTATCGAGAGCTCAACAGAGTCACCATCAAGAACTAATACCTGCTTCCTTGTATTGATGATCTGTTTGACCAGTTATAGGGTGCATAATATTTTTCCAAGATAGGCTTGCCCTCCGGTTACCATCAGATTCGGGTCCGAGAGGAGGATATTCCGAAGACGGCTTTCTGGACGCGCTATGGTCACTTCGAGTTCCTGGTCATGTCATTCAGACTAACTAATGTGCCCACTATATTTATGCAGCTGATGAACGAGGTCTTCCAGTGGAGTGACACCTGCGAGGAGGCATTTACGGAGTTGAAGGGCCGCCTCACGTCCGCTCCTATTCTCACTCTTCCTGATGAGAGTGAGGGTTTTGTTGTTTTTACCGATGCCTCTAGAGTTGGCTTGGGTGCTATCCTGATGCAGCACGGGAAGCCAGTGGCGTATGCCTCGCACCAGCTCAAGGTCCATGAGCTGAACTACCCCACCCATGATTTGGAGCTTGCAGCGGTTGTCTTTGCACTAAAGGTGTGGAGGCATTATCTATATGGGGTCAGGTTCGAGCTCTTATCAAATCATAAGAGCTTGAAGTATCTACTTTTGCAGTCTGAGTTAAACCCGGGTCAGAGGCGATGGATGAAGCTGTTGAAGGATTATGATTTTGATCTTCAGTATCACCCGGGCAAGGCGAACGTGGTAACGGATGCGCTTAGCTATCAGCTACGAGGCCTGGTGGCACAGATGATGGTGCGTGAGTAGCAGATGCTCGAGGATGTTTCAGAGTTTGACTTTGAGTTTAGTTTGCAGTCTTCCATTGTTCAGCTTTTGAGCTTATCGATTCAACCCTCTTTGGTGGCTAGGGCGATCAAGGCTCAGCAGAGGGACGATTCACTTTAGGAGTACCGAGTAGAGGCCACATCCGTGGAGCAGTCAGACTGGCAGATTGGTCCTATGGTGGATTACGCTTAAGAGGCCGATTGTGTGTCCCGGACGTGATAGAGTTGCGTCATGATCTGATGACCGAGGCACACCGATCGAAACTTAGTATTTACCTGGGCTCCACGAAGATGTATCGTGATGTGAGGAGACAGTACTTTTGGTAGGGGATAAAGCACCAGATTGCTAGTTTTGTGGCCGAGTGTGACATATGCCAGCGTGTCAAGGCCAATCATTAGAGACCCCCTGGTCCCTTGCAGCCGTTGAGCGTTCCAGAGTGGAAGTGGGAGCATGTATCAATAGACTTCATCCCAGGTTTGTCGAGGACTCAGCGTGGTCACGATACCATCTGAGTTATCGTCGATCATCTGACAAAGTCGGCTCATTTCATCCCGATGCCTCTTCCTGGTCTATGGACCAATTTGCAAAGGTATTCATTAAGGAGATAGTGAGACTGCACAGCATCCCAGTTTTGATCGTTTCAGACCGAGACTCTAGATTTACGTCTTAGTTTTGGAGGAGTTTTTAGCAGGCGATGGGGGTCACCTTGCGTCTCAGCACCGCTTATCATCCGCAGACGGATGGGCAAACCGAAAAGGTCAACCAGATCCTTGAGGATATGCTCAGAGCTCATGTGATCGACTTTGCGGGTAGTTAGGATGAGCATTTGCGCATTGCCGAGTTCACGTACAACAATAGCTATTAGGCGACTATTGACATGACTCCTTTTGAGGCACTTTATGATAGACCATGTAGATCTCCTAGTTGTTGGACCGAGGTTAAAGAGAGTCGTCTCTTAGGTCCCGAGCTTGTGTAGTAGACGTCGAAGGCTATTGATGTTACCAGGCAGAGGATGCGCACAGCTCAGAGCCAGTAGAAGAGTTTTGCTGATCGTCAGCGTCGACCCTTGGAGTTTAGAGTTGGGGACATAGTATATCTTAAGGTCTCGCCTATAAAGGGTGTGGTTCGCTTTGGTGTGAAGGGCAAGCTTGCCCCGAGATTCATTGGACCTTTTGAGATTATCGAGTACGTGGGTGCTGTGGCCTATAGGCTTGCCTTACCTCCTGAGTTGTCTATGATCCACGACCTGTTTCATGTTTCTATGTTACGAAAATGTGGGTCGGACACTATTCCTGTGATTGATTGGTAGCCACTTGAGGTCCGTGAGGATGCTTCCTACATTGAGCAGTCGATTCGTATTCCTGATTAGAAGGAGTAGGTCCTCAAGACCAAGGTCATTCCCTTGGTAAAGGTGCAATGGGGTCATCATTCAGAGGCTGAGGTGTCTTGAGAGCGCGAGGCCAAAATTAGAGACCGTTATCCCCATTTGTTCGATGATTGATTACTTGTATTGCCTTCTCTTGTAATTGATGATTGAGATATATATGAAGATGTTTATGCATTTTTGTTGTTCTGATTTTGGCAATTTTGAAGACAAAATTTTTTTATTGGTGAGGAGGATTGTAAGACCCGACTCAAGATTTCTTGTGTGTATATATGTGTGTAGGTATGTATTTCATTTCTTGTGGTTTTCCAGTTCTACTGATCGAATTCTGGCGACTCACGACCCTCGGATTGTGTTTGCAGTCATCCTTGAGTTCAGTCACGTATACCCGACTCGGATCGACCCGAGACCTATGCCATCTTATTCACATCACGCCGTGGTTCCGATGCCACGTCCCGTGTGTCCATCCGATGTGTAGATCATAAGTTGTAGGCATTTCATCATTTTAGCCCTTTGATCATGATTGTGTGGCCAACCTAGAGTGGTGTACACGTTTCCTAAGGTGGTCCACTCCATCTACACATTTTCCAACCAACACTACCCAAACCTACATCTCTTACACCACCCACACTACTAACACCACCCACACCACCCAAACCTACCCTACCCTAGTAACATTGTTTGTATCATCATAGGGTATGATGGTTTTCTTTAACCTAGGTGGAGAGAGCAATGGTGACTCTCTTACAACTCTCTTTCCCTCTCTCTTTCTTCTCATTTTCTCTATCTCTCCCTCTCCTCTCCCTCTTACAAGCTTCCGACACTCTAGCCCCCTTCTCCTCCATTTCTCCTCAATCCATCCATCAAAATCACATCTCACCGCTTCAATCTTGCTTGCTTGGAGCCTTAGAAGCCTAGATTTAGAGTTTTGGTGGAGATCTTTGAGGTGGGTGCTCTTCTTGGCTTCATCTCTCCTTCTTCTTCTTTCCCTTCTTCCTTTCCTTTTTGCTACATGCATGGAAGCAAGTAGGGCCCACCAATCCATGGTGGAGGCCCTATATGGTTCCTAGGATGAAAGTCAAGGGCCTAGATCCTTCATAATCCATTCCATGGAGGGTCATTTTTTATGGACCCACCATGATGATCTCCTCTTATTTCTTGCATCTCATGGGCCACCTAGGCCTTTGCATGCATGTAGGGGAGGGATCCCTACCATCCACCAACTTATTTTGATGTATCTTGGCTTACATATAAGTGTATGATATAATGATGGTGTGGATTTGCGTGTGGGTGGTCCATTAGTGGCCAGACCTCCCACCTATGGCCGATCTTACTCCTTCTCTCCCCCCTTTTTCCTTATCTTCTTCTGTACATTCTCTGATGATGTGTGGCCCACCAAAGTAGGTCAGCAACATCCCAGGCCCCTAGTAAGATGGGATGTCCAAGCCCACCTTCATTGGACGTCCAGGCCCAATCATGCATGCATGGTTTGGATGGCCTCAAAAATGGATTTTCATGGAGGCTTGAGAGCTCTGATGGGTCTGGAATTTTTTAAACCTATTAGGGTGGACCCCATATGAGGAATCAGGGCTATGTACCCCTTTGATTTATTTGCATGGGCTGAAATACGAACAGCCTATGTTGCTGTCTAGATTTCAAGTCTAGTTGGATCATGTGTTTTGAGCTACTTTTAGACCTATTTGCAGGCCTTTTTATCCCAAATTTCTTTAGGGGTTTTGTAGTGTGTGGACCCCACTTTAATGTGGCATAGGGCTCACACCCTACCTCTCATGTTTGAGGCCCATGGGTTGGGCCAAAGATGTCTAACTGTCCAGAAATTTTTGGACAGTTCAGCAATACAGTATGGCAGAAAACACTATATTCAACTGACTTTCTGGAAGAAGTGGGCCACCCCATGTAACGCCTTGAATTTTAAGGGTCGAGCAAAGCTCTACTCCCGAGATCCAGCACATCACTTATACAACATGGATATTGATGTTCAGATTTTATCCATATTAATGAGTTAAACATGAGTGTGATTATACCAAAACAACATATCATACTCTAGAGATAATGTAATTAAGCAAGCGGAAGACTGAAACATATATGTTTGAACAGGTAAGTGTTTCACAACCTCTAGAGTATAATTATATAACCGGGATGAATATATACATGTATTATTTCAAAATAGATAAAATATCAAAATGTAAAGTGTTTCACTAATCCATATGTCGTGGTAATCTCGTCAAATGAGCGCGGGGTCTACATAGACCTGCCTGAGAGCTGAACGTAGGAGAATTCTTCCTCCTCGTCTATGAAGTCCAACTCTGCTGCATAGGCCTCATCATCACCTACATCTAAACTAGAGTCTGGTTGGTGTTATAAAACACCGTCCTAGGGTGGGAGTGAATGATCAACTCAGTGGTACTATAAGGCAAAGGTTAACATGTTATCAAGGCAATCAAGCAGTAATGATAAAGCAACACAACAATCAACTCTTGTTAATGCAGGGATGGTATGCAGTAATGATGTATGCCCTCACACAAAGCTTCCTCACAAGTGACTCCAACAACCAAATTCATGCATGACAACCTCCCTAAAGTGCACCTTCCTCGCTAAAGCACATGCAATGCGGTGCATGGTCGTGTTCCAAGTAATTAATTAGGCTCATTCATACAACATATTTGGGAAGCTAAGGTACTCCCTTTTTATCATTGAACCAAACTGAAGGATTCATCTAGGGTCGTCAATCCTAGTTAATCACATACGATAGGCAAGTTATAGGGCATCACCCCTAATGGAAAGCAGTCGATAGGCAAATTCAATAGTTTATACTCGCGGTCACTACGGGGAGGCTCGTCACCTCAGCGTAGGCCGACAGCTCGAACACGGTGTCCCATACCACCATGCCCGCCTCACGAGTTTGGGGTGCTCACTGGTCACTATGGGGAGGCTCGTCACCCCAGCGTAGGCTGACAGCTTGAGCACAGTGTCCTATACCACCATGCCCGGCTCATGAGTCTTAGCGGATCATGGTCCATGGTTGAAACGAGCCTTTACATTGGTAAGTGGTACCTTAGATTCAAGTAGTGATGTCCATACATGGTAAACACACAGTATGCCAATCGGTTTCTTTGGTAAGTTCGATTGGTATGAGCACACATTGACTTAATCGACATGGAACGCATAAGCACCCCTTGTGGCCTAAGCACTGTCGACAATCATCGTGCGACATGGATTTGTCGAATTACCTAAGGTGGCAAGACTAATTCAGCCACCTGTACATGGATTGTTACCAATTGCTTGGGCTACGTTGTAGCCCCAATCTTACTCAGATGCAATAGGTAGACACATGTGATAATCATATCAACATTTAACAAATAGTCCAAATAAATATCTCATTTGAGCATTTTATCAAACACATTGAACATGTCACCAAACACTTGCATTTTATCCATAAATTGTGTAGCGGCAAATATGATTACATGAAAGAAACTATACATATGATTAAAGTAATTGAGAATCCTATCTTAATACTCTTAATAAATACAAATTATCAATATTTTTCTCATTCAGACAATTTATCAAACACTTAAGCTATGCTTCACCAAATACATAGACTAGGTTAGTTATACCATACATCTTAGTAATTTCTTATACAAAGAGGTCATCATGCGTATGACAAACATGAATCCTAGGTTAGTAGTCATGGTAAGAACAAATCATATTTTCATGTTCATTCAAACATTTCAACAAACACATGAGATGCATATTTTTGCTCAACATAGTTCGCACATGTATATTGTATCGAAAGCGGTGTATCTAAGACAATATGGCAGCAATCAAGTCAGACATAAATCACTAGCTAACATTGAAAGCATTGAAAACCATAACTTAAACATTTGTAGTCCGCACCTTTTGTCGGAGTACTCTATTCGGACTCGGTTTGAATTTTACGTTCCCAAAAATGGAACGACAGGTACCTAAATCATGAAATAGGTTAGCTAGTTTATTGATTACTCAATCTGGATCTTTACAACGATACTTGGGTTAGTTTTTCTTACCCAAATCGTAGCCGAAAACGATTGTTTAGTGAAGTGGGGAGGTGAATCAGTACGTGGGGTAGTGGGAGAGAACCACTGCAGCAATCTCCAAAGATTTCTCTTCTCTCCTTCCTCTTTTCCCTTCTTTTCTCTCTTCTCTCTCCTAGGGTTTGGAGAAATTCGTATGGGAGAGATATGTGGTGGTTTAAGGGCTATACATAGGCACATAAGTGATGCAAATGACCCCAGGGCCATGGTATACTTAGTTTCTATCCAAAGGGTGACTATTTTCGACAAACAGGGTTCATAGGAAAGCCCATTACTCACATACCTCATAGTGTAAGTTCTCTGACAATGAATTTATGCCAGGATGTGGTTTCGGTGCGATTAGATAGGCCAATCGACCGTGGAGGACCCGTATCAGATTAACGTTCATACTTATTCGATCGGGGCCACAACTAAACAGATTCCTGTAGAGAAATTTTCTTTTCCCATGGGTGAAGTTTGGTCAGAAACTGATGGTCCAAAATCTTCAATTCGTGCGTAAGCGAATGGCCCAATTTACTTGAGTTTCATTATGTTTTCTATAGATATTCATGTTTCTCACACACTTTACTCAAGACTCAAGTTATGCGTTTCTGGACACCATTTGGGCTCGATTCTCGCGATGGTTGTCAAGCCCAGTAGGACAGATATAACCTTATAGTTTTGTGGTCTTCGGACTTTCGACGTGCGGTCCAGGTCCGATATGGAGTTTCAATGTACTCCCGAGAGTGACAGGCTTTTGGATTTTTCCTATGTATTTGAGTGATGTTGAGTCAGTGGTATTAATGGTTTTAGGCCTTCTCATTTGTGAAAATGATGGCCCAAGCTTAATCCATTGATTATTCAGTTTAACACTTAACTAAATTTCTCCTAAATTATACTATAGGATGCAGTCCTTGGGTAGTTCTACATTTTTTTTGGCACTTTTAGTGAGTATATTATTTTAATTATTTTTGTAGTAGTTCATCATTAAGTCTACTTTATCTCTACCAAATTTTATTAAATTTCGTGTTCTAGAAAATTTCTAAAAATTCTGAATAACAGCTGTCCGAACTAATAATTTTTGGATAATTGTCACATCATCCTAGATTTAACTATATTAAAATTTTTATTTTATTTTTTATTTATTTTTATATGAAACTATACTTATTAAACTTCAATCTGGCTTTTGAATTGCTTAAATCGGAGTTATATTGAGGGAGATATGACTTTTTGAAGTCAGCCTGAAAATTTTAAAAATTTCAGCGAGGATTCACTGAAATTCGGTGTACCGGCAGTGTGCTGCTGACCGGGCAGTGCTGCCGCGACCGTTTGGTGGTCCTGGTGGTGTTTCTGCCACTCAGTTTTGGAAATGAGTGTATCTTAGAAACCAAAATGAGTTATTCGACGTGAAATATATGATTTTGGGGTAGGAGAAGCTAAGCTATCCTAATAACCTAGTTATTTTGTGAGATTCCAAAAGGTTAATGGTCAAAAACCTATTTTATTTATATATTTACTATTTATAAAAAATTTTAGTTTAATTATAGTTCTTCATCCTTTAAGCTTTAGGATTTGTGTCTAATATGAAAGTACTTAAAAAAATTTGAAGAATAAGGTGGTGAAAAGTGAGATTTTTGAAGGAGATCGGTTAAAAGGGGGATTTGAGACTTTGGGATTGAGTTTTGAGAGTTTGGGAAGTGTAACGACCTTAGAAATTTTGTGCTTATCTTTCCTTAAGTAGTTGTTTTTGGGGTAATTAGCGCTATGCTCGATTGCTTGTGAAATTCGCATCAGTCACTTTAAATTCGGTCTGCATGACTCAAAGAAGGATGGTTCCTTGCGATTGTGTATTGATTATCGCAGGCTGAATCTAGTAACTGTGAAGAATAAGTACCCTTTTCCCAGGATTGATGATCTGTTTGATCAGTTGAAGGGGGCACGGTACTTTTCAAAGGTTGATCTGCAGTCAAGGTATCATCAGTTGCGCGTCAAGGATGAGGACGTGCAGAAGACCGCTTTCAGGACTAGCTTCGGTCATTATGAGTTCCTCGTGATGTCGTTCGGTCTGACGAATGCACCGGCCGTGTTCATGGATATGATGAATAGGGTATTTCGGCCATTCTTGTTTCGATTCGTCATTGTTTTTATCGATGACATCTTGATTTATTCGGCGAGTCGGGCAGAGCACGAGGAGCACTTAAGAGCGGTTTTGGATACTCTTAGGAAGAATCAACTTTTCGTGCAGTTCAATAAGTGTGATTTCTGAAAAGATGAAGTCAAGTTCCTGGGACATGTGGTGTCCAAGGAAGGGATAACCGTCGATCTTGCCAAGGTAGCTGCAGTGCAGGACTGGAAGCAGCCTAGTTCAGTTACTGAGGTAAGGAGTTTTCTGGGTCTTGCAGGCTATTATCGACGCTTCATTCAGGACTTCTTAAAGATTGCCAGACCGTTGTCGCAGCTGACATGGAAGGATTTGAAGTTTGCTTGGAATGAGCAGGCGGAGTTAGCTTTTCAGGAGCTGAAGGACAAGTTGATGTCTACCCCTGTGCTAGTATTGCCAGAGCAAGGGGTTAAGTATATTATATATATTGAAGCCTCTCGCGTTGGCCTGGGTTGTGTCCTTATGCAGAAGGACAGGGTGATTGCTTATGCTTCGCGTCAGTTGAGGAAGCACGAAGAGAATTACCCTACGCACGACCTGGAGTTAGCAGCTGTCATCTTCGCAATAAAGCTTTGGAGACATTACCTCTATGGTAAGGAGTTCGAGCTCTTTTGCGACCACAAGAGCCTTAAGTATATTTTCACATAGCGTGATTTGAATATGAGGCAGCGCCGATGGATGGAAACATTGAAGGACTTTCAGTTCGATGTTTCTTACCATCTGGGCAAGGCGAACCTTGTGGCAGATGCGTTGAGTCGCAAGAAGGCTATTGAGTTTGCGGCTCCGCTGATGATAGCAGAGTGGGATATGTTAGAGTTCGTGCGCGATTTTGAGCAGAAGCTTACGGTGGTTGAGCCGTATGAGGTTATCGCACACATTCGTGTACAGCCCCTTATCGACGAGAGGATCGTTGCAGCTCAGGCAGATGATGAGCTTTTGGTGAAGATGAGGAAGCGGGTTAGTACAGATGAGAACTCCGACTGGAGTGTTAGTTCTGATGGGGGCTTACGTTTTCGTGGCCGGTTATGTGTTCCTGACATCCCTGACTTGAGACGGGAGGTTCTCGAGTTAGCCCATAGTTCTAAACTTGCGATGCATCCAGATAGCACGAAGATGTATCAGGATATAAGAAGATCTTATTGATGGGACAATATGAAGGTCTAGATTGCTGAATTTGTTTCTCGTTGTCTCACGTGCCAGCAGGTCAAGGCAGAGCACCGCCGACCTCCTAGGTTGTTGCAGCCCATGCCCATAGCTGAATGGAAGTGGGACTTCATCTCTATGAATTTTATTTCTGGGTTGCCGAGGACGAGGAAGGGATATGACTCTATTTGGGTGATCGTCGACTGATTAACGAAGTCAGCGCATTTCTTACCGATCAGAGTCACTAACTCTGCAGACGAGTTGGCTAGGTTGTATATCAAGGAGATAGTACGTCTGCATGGAGTTCCCCTGGAGATTATGTCTGATAGAGACACTCGTTTCACATCTATCTTATGGACTCGTCTTCAGGAAGCGATGGGTGTGAAACTGAAGTTCAGCACCGCGTTTCATCCGCAAACAGATGGGCAGACGGAGCGCGTGAATCAGGTCCTGGAAGACATGTTGCGAGCTTATGTTTTGAATTTCAAGGACAGTTGGGATGATTGTCTTCAGTATACAGAGTTCGCGTATAATAATAGTTTCCAGGCGAGTATCGGCATGGCTCCCTATGAGGCGTTGTATGGTCGCCCATGCAGAGCACCACATTGCTGGGCAGAAATTGGCGAGCGGAGTTTGCTTGGCCCGGAGTTGGTGCAGGTAACCTCAGAGAAGGTTGACATCATTCGACGTCGACTTCTGACAGCCCAGAGTAGGCAGAAGAGTTATGCTGATACGAGGCGTCAACCGCTTGAGTTTGAGGTTGGAGACCATGTTTTTCTGAAGGTCTCTCCTATGAAGGGAGTTCTGCGGTTCGGTAAGAAGGGGAAGCTGACGCCGAGATTTATTGGTCCATTTCAAGTTCTGGATCGAGTGGGAGCGGTAGCATACCGCCTTGCTTTGCCCACACCTCTTGCGGGCGTGCATAACGTATTTCATGTTTCTATGCTGAAGAAGTACGTTCCTAATCCTTCGCATATTATCAGTTGGGAGCAAGTGCAGTTGAGTGAGGATGCCACTTATGTACTGCGACCGACGCGTATTCTCGACAGGAAGGAGCAAGTATTGTGTAGCAAGGTTATCCCTCTTGTGAAGGTGCTATAGACGCATCATGGTGTGAAAGAGGCTACTTGGGAATTTGAAGCTGAGGTCAAGAAGACCTACCCTCTGATCCTTGAAGATTATATGAAGGTATGAATTTTGAGGACGAAATTTTCTTTAAGGGGGATAGATTGTAACGACCTTGGAAATTTTGTGCTTATCTTTCCTTAAGTAGTTGTTTTTGGGGTAATTAGTGCTATGCTCGATTGCTTGTGAAATTCGCATCAGTCACTTTAAATTCGGTCTGCATGACTCAAAACTTGTAGATTAGTTAGCGCTATGTTACTCCGAAATCTGGGATCCATCGCTAAATCCAGTTGTTCTGGGGATTTTTTGGAAGTTTTGGATCGGACCTGGACCGCGCGTCGAAAGTCCGATAGCGATGATCTTAGGCTGTTGCGGTCATTATGCTGGGCTTGACCATCACCTTGAAAATCAAGTCCATGTGATGTTCTGGGTTGATTTGATTGAGTTCGGAGTGAAGAGTGTGAGGACGGTTGGAAATTTATTAAGGTTTTATGAAATCTGAGTCGTGTCCCTTGCGCGACGATTTTAAGCAATCTGACCGTTGGATTCTGACCCAATTTTACCCTCTGATCAGGGAAGGTGGCCCAGGCATATCCTTGTGCTTGTGGACTTGGTCGAGATTCAGTGACCGTTGAATTGAGTGTGGTCTACCACGGCTGATCTGAAGAGCCGGTCGGTAAGAAAACTCAGCCTGACCTAGATCCATGGTCAGTGAGCTTAAGTCCGACCTTTCGTGGTATTTGGCCCACCAGAAGTGCTTCGTTGGATCGAGAGAGGCTTACTTTGGTTATAACCTAAGTATACCTTGTCCCTGGGGTTATTTTCATCAATTTGAGGCCTATTTATAGTCCTTAAACCCTAGCTCTCTTTTCCATACGAATTTTTCTCTAACCCTAGCTTGGAGAGAGAGTGAAAAAGAGAGAGAAAGTGTGAGAGAAGTTGGTGAATCATCTTAGATTCTTTCCTGTTCTTCTTCATCCTTGAACCTTCACTTTGAATCATTATTCTGACGGTTCTGAGTTCATCTTGGGGTAAGTTAACCTAACCCTAACCTGTGTTAGAACTTAGAATAGTCTTGGTATTGTTGTATCTCATTCCTATTCTTGCTTTAGGGTATTCTATCGCTGTTGACGAAGACAACTCGTCTGAAATCAGTTCGGTGTTCTTTTCTGGCTTAAGGTGCGGACTTTAAGCATATAGGTTATGGTTTTCAAGGCTTTTAATGCCAGTTAATGATTTATTCTTGTTATGGATGAGATTTCGCATGCCAAATGTTGTGTTTATGTTACGTTCCTGATATGCGTGTGTTATATTGAGATTTGTGTATTTTGTGTGTATGTATAAAGTACCGTATACGTATAAAATATGCACCTGTGTTTGCCATGATTATTTGTCATGTATTTATGCTAGATGTATGTGCGATAACTCCTTGGTAAAAGGAATTGTGCAAATGCTTGTTTTTCAACATACGTCACGTATGTTGTTTCATGTATTCTAAGTGTTTGTAGAAATGTCTGAATGATTTAAAGTGTGATATTTCAACCTAGTATGGGCGTTGAGGAGCGATTCTTAACTCTCCCACTAGTGTGCTTGATTTCCTTCTTGCAAGTTACATTCCTTGTTGTTTAAATTCAAGCATTTCTTATGCTTACATTTACATTAAGTTGATATTCTTCAAATGCTTGAGTACCACATGATTTGAATTGTTGTTCCATTACTGTTCTACATTTAATACGAATATCTGTTGTAGTGTAATGTGTGTGGGACTATGCATTAGCCCAGGAAATTGGTAATCGACCCTAAGGTTGTGGCTGAGATTGCTTTCACCACAACGAACATAATTAGATGAACCTGAGCCGTATTAGAGTTGGCGGCAGTGGTTTGGCCACGTGGAGTGTTTGCGCACTCTATGTCGTTCAACCCAACGTGCGCTCGTGTTAGTCGAGTTCGTCAAGTAACCCGATTGTCCGATGTATGTTCACCATGTATAGATGCTACTGTTTGAATCTAGGGTACCGAACTTACCAATGAAATCCTATTAACCATGGTACCTTGATCCGCTAAGACTCATGAGCCGGATATGGTGGTATGGGATACCATGGTCGAGCTGTCGGCCTACGCTGGGGTGATGAGCCTCCCTGTTGTGACCAGTGAGCAACTAAACTCGTGAGCCGATTATGGTGGTATGGGACACTATATTCGTGCTGTCGGCCTACATTGATTGGTGACGAGCCCTTTGTAGCAACCTCGAGCATACCCGGATACCGCATTGAGGTGACGAGCCCTGGTGTAGTAACGAAGGTACGAAAGGCGTGCATTGATTGGTGACGAGCCCTTTGCTACGACCTGCAACCATATGATCATATGAGATGTCTAGGACTGACGACCCTAGAATGGATCACTGTTTGGATGGTGATATGAGGAAGGTATCTTAGCTTCCCAATCCTGCTGTATGAAAAGGACTAATAACAACTTGGTAATCATATTCATGCACCGCATTTGCATGTGCTTTGTAGATGTGGCGCACTTTGAGGCGATGTCATGCGTAACGTAAGATGGAGACGCTGAGGGTGTACGTGTGAGGGCACGCATCATTTTACATACATACTTGCATTAACAAGAGCACTTAGGATTTGTTTACTTGTTCTGCTTTATCATTACTGTTTGATTGAACTGATAACATGTTAACCGGTGCCTTATTGTTCCACTGAGTTGATCACTCACTCCCACATTCTGGGGCGGTGTTAAACACCCACCAGACTCTGTCTTAGGTTCTGATGTTGCAGATGTGGATGCGACTTCTGAGGCAGAGCGGGAGATGGATGATGATGAGGCTGCCTTCTCTTATATGCAGTTTTTAGACGGGTTCTAGCGAGCCTGGTTCTGATGCGCAGGATTCTGGGATTATTTTTGGGAATTAAATGATGTAATTTTGATACTTGTAATTTTGATAGTAACACTTTCATACGACCTGGTTTGTGTATGTACTTCAGGGATTTGCACTTGCACACATATATTTCTATAAGTCTTCTGCTTGCTTTCTTCACTTATCCCTGAATCATATCTTTGTTTTGGCTTAATCTATTCCATGTTTTATGCACTAATACAGTCAACATACATCCATCATTAAATATGTTGCATAAGTGATGTTTTGGAACTCGGGAGCTGAGTTATGCTCGACCCTCGAATTTCAGGGCGTTATAAGAAGAGAATAGGGTGATGACTTGAGAGTTAAAAGGGTATAAGGACTAGAAATGGGGTATAAGTAAAGTAGAAATGGCCCTGGGTGAAGCCCCTAGGGCTTCTATGTGATTCATGAGAGCAAAGAGGGGTCGCTTCTATAGCTAAACCCTAGGCTAAGACTTCAGTGTTTAGATTAGCCAGATGGCTTGATCCTAGGGTCCTTTAACATCGCTAAGTTCGATTGCTCCCTTCTAAGTCGATAAGGTATTATGATAGACCCATTGCCCAAGGACGTCTAACTCCAAGTTGACAAAAATCCGGGACATTACAATCTACCCCCCTTAAAAATAATTTCATCCCCAAAATTGGCTAAGGCTTCTATTGGGTTCGTATTCAACTAGCACATTTGTAGATATATTGACCTCGGTTATTATAATTCAGCTCGTACCCGTTGTTGGGCCTATTATTCTTTAGTGCTCTGATCTACTTACGTAACTTTGTCTAGTTATAGAGTCCTAATTGTTTCCCTTTGATGAGTCTATTACTAACGTTTCAAGGACGAATAGGACCTTACTTAGTAATCTAACCGTATGTGCTACCTAAATTGACGATCTTGGGCCAGGGAGGCATGGGTCCACCACGCTCTGCTGCGCCCCTCTGGTCAAATGGATGTATAAACCGACTTAACTAGATTGCGCTCATAATGTTCTACCCCCCTTAAAATTATTTCTACTCTCAAGGCTTAAGAATCAATGTTCTGATCCGTAGGTCAGAATAAGGTGTAATTTAGGACCTATTCTTGGCATGAAATAGGAAATGATCTCTTACTACATTAGTCTTCCTTTCATCAATGATATGTACTATCGCATTGGTACCTATGGTCATAGAAAGGAGCTAAAAATGATGGGTGTTGTGGTTGATTCCAGGGACGGGTGTGAGTTTGTGGAAAGATGCCTAATTCTACCAAAGAAGGACTTTTGCCACGGTCCCGACTTACCCTCTTTAATCATGTCCAGTTTAATACTGTAAGATAATCTATACATCATTAGTGCATAAGGAATTTGGACAAAATAGGTTAACGAGCAGACTATCTTTCTAAGTTCATATGCACAATATGTATGCTAGAATGGTTTGTGATTTGGGACTTAATTCCTAACTATCTGTTGCCCATTTGAGAAATTTCTTGGGCCTAAAAAAAAATCCCTATTGGCTATATGTTCTTAACACTTCTCAAAGGTGAAATAATAAACTTTTGGTTGTAAGTGGTCCGACCAACATGAAAGGAAGGTTGTGTAGTGGGTCTGAGCTGGATACATAGACCTTCTGCCTAGGTATGACAGAAAATTTATCATATCAGTTCTTAATCCCGGTTGATCCCAACCTTCTGCTTGATCAGAGCATTGAGTTCATTGGTAACTACCAGGATTGAGAATTCTATTTAAACCGCGAATACTTCGCTTCTATATAGTTTTTCTACTCCGTGTTCCTGATTGTAATAAGTCCTTGGTAAGGTAATTTTAAGGGGTGTGTTAATTTGACCTAACATTCAATCCGAGGGATATATAAGTTTTCTCTGAGCGTGAATAGTTTCTAAGTCAAAATAACCTTCCTAAGAGTTATTGAAGAAGCCTATAAGTATCGAGGGGATCCAATGAAGGAATGAGATCTCACTTCAACCTATTCAAGCCAACTAACTTGTAAGACCTGTATCTTAGACCGTACTGTTCCGTAGGCTTCCGGGTCTTCCCGGTCGAATTCTGGCAACCCTCGACTTGTATCTGACATTTGCGCATGATCCTAAGCAGAGTCCTGCATACCGAAGTTGACTCGACTCGAAACTTGTACCCTAGTGACCGTGCCATCGCCGCGGTTCCAACGCAGTGACTCACGCACTAATTCGATACCCGGGCCAAGAGATGTGGGCCTGCGTTCATTCCAAAGAAACGCTGTGCGTTATGAATTTTGAGAGAATCTCTACAACCTATCCCATCAATCAAATAATCAATCAATCAATGTCAAGTACATATCCTATCACAAGTACAAGTCAAGTACAAGCAAGCCATCTCTCTCCCATTCCCAAAGTCAACTCTCTCTCTCCACCCATCCCTTTCTTACAACTCTATCACTCCACCATCACCCATCACCCATCACTCATCATCCCATCCCTTTTCACCCATCACTTCCCTCTCTCTCTCTCTCATTCTCTATCTTCACTCCCAAGCAACAAAAATATCCCACGTCCAAGCCTCCCCAAGCTCTCCCAGAACAACAAGTGTGGCCCACTTTCCCACCTCTCATCTCCCATCTCAACCATTCATTCTCCATCAACCTCCATTAAAATTGAAGGCAAGGTGCATAGGAGTCCAAGGAGCTAAAGAAGGAGGCCGATAGGTGGGTGATCCACCGTTAAATTTCATTTTTGAGACCACATGTGGTGGGACCCATTTGAAGTATGCAATGTAAGAAATGGAGGGCCCATAGTGGCGGGGTCCCTCCTCTCTATATCATCTCCCTCTCTCTCTCTCTCTTTCATTTTCTTGGGGTGATGATGAAGCTCGTGGCCCACCTGAATGGACCCCACCTTGATCTTATGTGTTGTATCCGCACCGTCCAATTCATGGACGGTGGGAGAGGATTGGATAGTGTACCTCATGTCAGCTAAACAGCTGCTATATTGACATGAGTAAGAACTGTGGGTCCCACCTTCCCTATAGCCATCAAGCTGGTATATGTGGGCCCCGCCACACGATGTATGTGTTGCATCAAAACCGTCCATACATGTGGGGCCTACCATCAACCGTCTGTCCAGCGTCTCTGAACGCCAGGCACTACACTCCCACCATCTCTCACAAACACACGTATATATTATATATATGTATATGTATGTATGATATATATATATATATATATATTATAATATAATATTTTATATTAAATAAATAACATGGTGGGTCTGGGGTACCAGGTATGGCCCCACTATGATGCGTGTGTTGTACCCCTACCGTCCATCTGTGTGTGGACGTTGCGCCACCATGATGTGTGGGTTTTGTCACACCATCCAGTACGCTAGACCGGTGGGATCCACCATAGATGTATGCATTTTACCCATCTGTCCATCTGGATGGTGGCAACAGGAGCCCACCACTGATGGATGTGCTACATCCAGCTGTCCATCCATTTGGCTAGCTTGTCTCAGGCTTGAGACTGGAGACGAGATAGATCCAGTTATCAAGTGGTCCATTGAGACCCCATTGAAACAGTGGTGTTGAATGTCTACCATTGAAATCCCATTTTGGGTTACAGAAGTTTTGAATTAATATGATATTTGTTCCTTCTCCCTCTCTAGGTTTTTGTGACCTTAGGAATTGCAAAGGCCTAGCTATGAGTCCTAGAGAAGGGGGGGGGGGGGGTGAATAGGACTATGCCAAATTAAAATGATAATAGCGGAATTTAAATGAATAAAGGAATGATAGCACTTTAAGCAATTCACAATACGGAAATGTAAAGCAACCTCAAAATTCAAGTTTTGAGAGGTTGATACAAATGTTGTTCTAAGGACAACCTTACACCATAAAAACCAAGGATTTATGGCAGGACAACCTTATTAGAACGGTTTAAGTATCAATGTCTCAAACTGAAGAGGAATGAAAGGAAATAGCAAGAAATGAAAGTCTAAACTATTACAACATTCCCCACAATGCTTAAAATGTAAATATTATAACATTCACATTCACACATACATCCCACAAACTTGAATGATTAAAGATATAGAAAATAAATCACACATCCATAAAACACAAAGAGTTATAGTGGTTCGCCTATGTATACACCAATTGTTAAACAACAGCTACACAGCTTGCTACTCCACTCCTAATATCCTCACACAGGGGATATTAGTGTTCACTATGAAAATATGTTTTTCTTGGGTTCACCTAAAACCCTCACAATTTTGTCTTTCAAATGGGCTTACACAATTTAAAACCCCACACTCTGAGTTTTCTGGCTCTCCTCAGATAACTAACACTTAGAGATTTTTCTGGCTTAATCTCAAAGAAACCAAAAGCATAGAAGATTTACACAAATGTAAAATACCTGGATTTTTCCTTTTGTAGCACCCCGGAAGAACCAAATCGGAGTAGAAGTTCGAATGTAAAAGTTCAATGTCCAATACTCACTTTAAAATGGTTCTAGGTTCTAATTGATTTTAAATTAAATCAAGTTGGGCTAGCTCTATTTGATTTTGATTCCAAGAAGTGGAATATCACAATTCCTCTTTCAAATCAGATTGGAATGTGGAAACAAAATCAAATATAAAAAGCTAACAAAAGAGAATATTAAATATACACAATGTAGCTTAAGAAGAAGAAAAACTTATCTCTCAGAGTGATGCCTTAATTTTACTTGAATTGGATTATCAAACTTTGAAAATCGTGCTCTATTTATAGTTGCAGAAATCGCATCTTTGACTAGTCCTGTGGACACTACGACTGGTCGTAGGACCAATAGCATTTTAAAATTTTGAGCGCGATCGGATAAAATCGTTCACGACCGGTTATAGGCACTTCACGACCAGTCGTGAGTCCTCCATGACTGGTCGTGACTTGCCCACGATTGGTCATGAGAAGCCGGAAATAGTTGCTGGAGTTTGAGTCGTAGTTGCTGGACTAGTCTTGTACGAGTCAACACTGTTCACACGACCGGTCGAGCAGACTATAGGACTGATCGCAGCTCAACCAAAAAATTTTGAAAATTTGTAACAACTTAGGACTAGTCATGAAATTTCTTAGACTAGTCGAGCCAGTTCTAGGACTAGTCAAACAGAGTCCAGGACTAGTCTAAGAATGGACCAAACACTTATAAAATGATTCAATTTGAATTATGTATACAAAATGACCTACCCTAAGGTCAATTTAAGGTCATTCATACCTTAAATGTGAAGTATGGATATTGAACCTTCATTTCTTAAGATGATGGATGATCTTTAGAAGTTCATGAGACTTGAGATCTCGACACATGATGAAGCTTGAACTTGAGATCTTTGAAACCTTGAACCTATAGTTCTTGAGTTGTATTTCACCTTGAGTCTTGAACAAGATCTCGTATCTTTAAAACTCTGAAGCTTTAGAGAAGAGAACAATGTACTTGACCTTGCATTACTTGAAGTAGATTATTGTTCTTGACTTGAAGCATTGTCCTTCTACGTGTGATTCATTGCCTTGAGCAAATGTATCAATGTGCTACACAAGACACAGATTGTGGTTTTGGCACTACAAAATTTGACAATCAAGGTAACAAATAACCATTGCATTTACAATCTCCTCCTTTGTCAAATTTGTGACAAAACACACTTCATTAAGAATAAAAGTAACAGTAGCATCACATGCTCAATAAAGAATCATGCACTTATAAAAGAAAACCAGTTACAGCCTAGTTAAAGAATCATGCACCGGTTATCATCAACTAGCACACATCATCAAGTAGTAGGCAAAACTCCTCCTTACTTATTCCCCTGAATAGCAGACATAAATCCATAAAAATTATGCTACTACCCCACATCCATATCCATAAAAAATCAATCAATCCAAAGAAATATTCTCCCCCTTTTTGTCACAATATGACAAAGCAAGCAAAGAAGAAATGGAAGAGGAAGACTTAACAAGAGAGTAAAAAAAAAGGAGTTAATTAGGCAAGATATGAAAGATATATAAGCAAATTCAAAGTTCACATATCATTAACCAGCATATATCAAAGTCAACCAAAGTCTCACAAACTGAAAGAAAGCAAAGTAGTATAAGAGTTATTACAGACCATAAGATAAAAATACCTAATTAGATCCTGAAGGAGCAAGTATGGTAGGATCTAGTTGATGAAGGCCCTTATTTAAGCGCCTAAGATACTTGCGCATATATTAAATTGTAAATCATGGGCAACAATCATGTTCTCTACCTTCTCCTCAAGTGCACGAAGACGAGCATCAAAATCGGATGGCTCATAGTTAGGATCATTTGTAGAGTCTAATTCAATTTCATCAAAAATGTCATCCATATTTATATCATCAGGAGGAAGATCGCCACCTTCTTCTACATTCCTTGCTTCAGCTCCACCACCACCCACATCCACTTGCTTAGGAGCCAGTCCCAATTTCGTTTTATTTATATTTGAATTGTTGAAAATAAGATGATGAATAGGAGCCTCTCCAACAGGCATAACAATTAGCATGTGAGTAGCTAACATAGTCATAAGATATGCAAATGGAATATCACTGTGTCCAGGATGGAGGTGAAATTGAATGATAGAATGACAGATCAAAGAAGGAAGACCAAGTTTAGTACCAGAGATGACGGAATGTAAAATCTGAACCATGAAAGACGTGAGTTTGGTTTTGTTACCTGAACATGGATACAGATTTGAAATAAAGATTCTGTGAAGAACTCTATATCTGGTTAACAAGTACTTGGAAGCAAACACATTCCCCTTATGAGTCCATTGCACATCTATGTTGCATAATGCTCTAGTGAGCATACGTTTTTCCGATTCCGAAGGTTTCTCAACTAGAGTGTGAATAGGAATAACCTCGTAATTAACAGGTATCTCCATTAGAGCCGAAATCAGATGACGGTCAATCTCAAATGGACCTTCTCTAGTCACTATTGTAAACGTTAAATTCTCAGTCGAAAAATCAAAAATGCAAGCAAACATAGCCTGTGCAATAGACTGGTATGCTGACCCACCACAATATAGGATGTTATCCCAACCTACAGATTGGAGAAATGGAAGGAGACCAAAAGGAGCAATGTGTTCAATATGCACAGGTCGCTCAACAATAACATTACGTAATTGTAAATCTCGCACATGTGATGGATCATCTTCGGGTGACCGAAGATGGCAGCTTGTTAAAGGAGCTGATTTAGATGAGGAAGCACCACGGGAAGTTTTCTTTTTCCCTCTAGCATCCATTTGTAACAAGAAAATCAAAGAAGCAAGGAGTTACAAAAGATGTGGAATGGGTTTTCTCAAAAATAGATTTGGGTGAAGAAAACCCCAAAATCTTCAAGGAAACTTGAAATCAAGCACTCTAAGAAAGAAAATGAAGTGATTAGAGCATAAATCTATAAGAAAAATTGAAATAATGCACTGACTTGAAGAATCAAGAAGTTGAGTACGACTAGTCGTGCTACGGCTCGTTGGAGAGCAAAGAGGAAATGAGGAAGAAAGAGTTTTTTCCCAAATTAAAGAGGTCCGGTGCACTACACGACTGGTCATGGGACATCCTCGACTAGTAGTGTCACGATTGGTCAAGTACGTCCTCAACTGGTCATGCAAAGACAAAAAAATGCATTTTTCACATAATTCTAAAATTTAATCAAATAAATTAACAAATATATATACTATAATACAGAAATGTATGATTAATCAATTTAAATTACATAGACTAAGATCAAATTTCAATTTATTAAACCTGCTTTTGAGGAGCAGTTTAGTGAAAATGTCAGCAAGTTGAGTCTCAGTTGGAATGTAATATAAAGAAATTATCTTTTCTTCCTCTAATTCACGAATGTAATGATATCTAATGTCAATGTGCTTGGTTCGTGAATGCTGAATTAGATTTTTAGATATATTTATTGGACTGAAATTATCACAATATAAAACCATTGAATCTTGTGCAATCCCGTAATCGCTTAACATTCTATTCATCCATACAAGCTGAGTACATGTATTTCCAGTTGCAATGTATTCAGCCTCAGCAGTTGAGAGTGATATAGAACTTTGCTTCTTGCTAAACCAAGAAACTAAATAATTTCTGATATAGAAACAACCACCACTGGTTGATTTCCTATTATCAATATTTCCAGCCCAATCAGCATTCGTGTACCCTACCAGCTGAACACTAGTATCATATGGATACCAGAGACCCAAATTAGCTGAACTTGTGACATATCACATAATCCGCTTAACAGCAGTTAGATGGGACTCTTTAGGATCATATTGATATTTAGTGCAAATACCAACACTAAAAGCAATATCAGGTCTACTTATAGTTAAATAAAGTAAACTGCTAATCATACTACTATATAATTTAGGATCCATATTTTTACCTATAGAGTCTTTTGAGAGTCTTAAAGTTGTACTCATAGGAGTATCAAAAATTTTCCCATTCTCAAATCTAAACTTTTTAATTAAGTTCAGAGCATATTTGGTTTGAGAAATAGAAATACTATCAGGTTGTTGTTTTACTTGCAACCCTAGAAAATAATTCAATTCCCCAACCATGCTCATTTCGAACTTAGATTTCATAAATTTGCAAACTCAACTGTCATGTTAGTATAGGTAGATCCATAAATAATATCATCAACATAAATCTGCACTATTAAGATATGATCGTTATGTTTCTTAACAAAAAGAGTCTTATCAACACTTCCCATTAGAAAATTATGACTTAGTAAAAACTTAGTTAATTTTTCGTACCATGCCTTGGGAGCTTGTTTCAAACCGTAGAGAGCCTTTTTTAGGTGATAGACATGATCAACATTCTTAAGGTCTTCAAAACCTGCTAGTTGTTCAACATAAACTTCTTCATGTAGATCACTATTTAAGAAGGCACTCTTTACATCCATTAGATATATTTTGAATTTTGTAAAGCAAGAAATAAATATAAATAGTCTGATTGATTCAAGACGAGCTACTGGGGCAAAGGTTTCATCATAATCGATGCCTTCAATTTGAGTGTACCCTTGTACAACTAGTTTAGCCTTGTTTCAAATTATATGACCAAGTTCATTAAACTTATTTTTGAAAATTCACTTGGTTCTGATAATATGTTTATCTTTAGGTTTAGGAACAAGATACCAAACATCATTCCTCACAAATTGGTTAAGCTCTTCTTGCATCGCTACTATCCAGCTTTCGTCAGTAAGTGCTTCTTTTACGTTAGCCAGTTCTATCTGGGATGTAAAGCACACATAATTACATATATCTTCTAGTTGTCTAAGAGTGTGCACACCAGTGAGAGGGTTTTCAAGAATCTAAGTGGTTGGATGATCTTTGATAGTCCTCAGTTCAGAGTTATTTTGACTTGATGAAGTATCTGGTTTGTCAATTAAAAGAATTCATCATTATCTGAACTTATGGCAGGTGTATTCAAGTGATCATCAATGACCACATTAATGGACTCTTGAATAAAACCAGTCCTCTTATTGAGTACTTGATATGCACGACTGTTTAAAAAATATCCTAAAAAGATCCCTTCATCGCTTTTAGTGTCAAACTTGCCCAGATTTTCATGATCACGTAAAATATAGCACTTGCTGCCAAAAACTTGAAAGTATTTGACAGTAGGCTTCTTATCAAACCACATTTCATAAACCATTTTATTATTTATTTTACTTATATAAACTCGGTTGATTATATAGCATGCAGTATTTACGGCTTTAGCCCAAAGATTTTTAGGGAGCTTCATACTATTTAACATTACATTTGCCATTTCTTGAAGCACTTTATTTTTCCTTTCAACAACACCATTTTGTTTTGGTGTTTTGGGCGCAGAGAATTCATGTGATATTCCCTGATCGCAATAGAATTTCTCAAAACTGTTATTCTCAAATTCTGATCCATAATCATTATGGATCTTACAGACTTGAGAACCTTTTTCCATTTGGATTCGTTTGAGAACACTTTTCACTTCATTAAGGGTTTCTGATTTGTTCCTTAAGAAGGTTACCCAAGTGAATTTGGTACAGGTATCTACAATTACCAATATATATTTTTTGCCACCTTGACTCTCTGTTCTGGTTGGTCTTATAAGATCCATATGGAGAAGCTCGAGTGGTTTTGATGTGGCATTGGAGTTCACCTTTTTGTGAGTACTCCTAGTTTGTTTTTCAATCTGGCATTCGCCACATATTTTATCTACTTTCTGTAATTTAGGTAGACCTCTTATTAGTTCTCTTTTGCTCAATCTATATAGATTGTGGTAGTGTACATGTCCAAGACGTTTATGCCATAACTTAGTCTCATCGGTATGGACAATGTAACACGATTGATTAGATGAGATAGAATCATTAACAATATAGCAATTTTCAGAAGTTCTACGACTAGTTAATATTATAGAACCCTTTTTGTTTAAAATTTCACAACCTTGGTTAGTAAATTTTACATTATGATTTTTATCGCATATTTGAGATATGCTTAAAGATTGTGTTTTAACCCTTCAACATATAACACATTCTCAAATAAGGGAAGTTTAAAGAGTTGAACCATACCTTGGCCAATAATCCTGCAGTTGCTACCATCACCAAATGTAACTGAACCATCAGCCATGTCTTTAAGATCGATGAATAGACCTTTATCACCAGTCATATGCCTTGAGCATCCACTATCTAAGTACCACTTTGAGTGACTTGTAACTTTGAAAGCCATGTGAGCAACCAAGTAAGTAACCTTAGGAGCCCATTTCATAACTGTTTTGAGTTTAGGAGTATAGTTGGTCTTCTTATGTTTGTAGTTGTTGTATAAATGACCCATTGAGTTAGATTTTAAGAGCTCCTTAAGCAAATCAACTATTTTTTCAGCTAAAGGGTTTCGGTTCTGATTTTTATAGTTGATATGGTTACTTTTAGGTTTAAAAGATTGAAATGTTTTGGTATTTTTAGAAAACTTTTGATTAGAACTTTTCTCTTTTGAGTTTGAGGACTCACCTTTTATAAACTTAGGAGGAGTATTCTTCTGTTTAGGAGGAATATCTCTATCGTAGCCCAAACTGGATCGGTCGCCACATTTTCTTGATCTAGATAAAAGTTTTTCTAATTTTGGATCACCTTGGGCATACTTCCATGTATCCTTTAAACTCAAAAGTGAAGAAACTTCAAGTTTAAGTTTTTCATTTTCAGATTTCAGATTTTTAATCTGGGAGGTTTTGAATTCTAAATCACATTTTGATTTTTCAAAGCAATCTGAAATGTGGGATTTTTTTAAAATAAGAGAATTAAAATTTTCTTTAAGCTTTGAAAACTTTTCTTTTTGAAGTTTTAATTTAACAGCAATTTTATAACTTTCCTTGTAAAGGGCATTATAAGCATCTTGAAGATCTTCTTCATTTTCATGATCACTATTCATATTTTCTTTACTAGTTAAATCATCGTTATATGAAAAAGTGAACTTGGCTAGAGTCATAAGGGCTTTGACTTCATTGCCTGACTCGGTTTCAGAATCTTCTGATTCAGAAGAAGCTTCAGAACCGGAAGATTCATCCCAAGTAGCCAACATACTCTTCTTTTTGGGTTTGTCCTTTTTAGGACACTTGTTTGCTAAATGCCCATATTCTTGGCAGTTATAACATTGACTGTCTTTTAATGATTTCCAAGTTTTAGATTTAGATCTTGTCTTATCATTAGCTTTTTGAAAATCAAACCTCTTTTTACTTTCAAAAATTTTGTAAAACTTTTTCACTAGAAGGGCCATATCATCTTCTGAGTTTTCTAAATCAGAATTGCTATTATTTTCTTGAAAAATATTTTTAGAAGATTTAAGGGCGATAGATTTACCTTTAAGAGCTTTAAAGTTTAACTCATAAGTCTGTAAATACCCAACTAATTCTTCTACCCTCATATTATCTGTATTACAAAGTTCCTGGATCGCAGTTACCTTAGAATTGAACCGTTCAGGAAGTGAGCGCAGTATCTTTGCACATACTTTACTTTCAGGGATTTTGTCACCAAGACCCCACATAGAGTTCACAATGTCATTTAATCTGATATAGAAGTCCATAAATATTTCATTTTCTTCCATATGTATTTCCTCAAATTTGGTTGTGAGGATTTGGACTTTAGATTTCTTGACAATTGATGTTCCCTCGTGTGTCATTTCTAAAATATCCTAGGCTTGTTTTGCAGTATCGTAGGATATAATTCTTTTGAATTCATCCGGTGATAGTGCGCAAGTGATTACATTTAGTGCTTTTTCATTGGCACTACTCTCACTTTTCTGAAGAGTGGTCCAAGAAAAATAAGGTGAGATTTTTATAGATTTGGATCCATTGATACCAGTTACTTCAATGGTAGGAGGGGTCCATTCAGTTACTATGGCTTGCCACACATTCTCATCCATGGATTTTAAGAAAATTCTCATCTTGGGTTTCCAATAGGCATAATTGGAGCCATCAAATGGAGGAGGCCTAGTGACTGAAAGGCTATCAAAATTTTACATCTTATAAATAGCTTAGATCGATTAGCTCAGGAAATAAATCCAAAAAATATAACAATTAAGGTGAGCTATTAGGCTTTGATACCACTTAAAAAGGCCTAGCTATGAGTCCTAGAGGGGGGGGGGGGGGGTGAATAGGACTATGCTAAATTAAAATGATAATAGCGGAATTTAAATGAATAAAGGAAAGATAACACTTTAAGCAATTCACAATACGAAAATATAAAGCAACCTTAAAATTCAAGTCTTGAGAGGTTGATACAAATGTTGTTCTAAGGACAACCTTACACCATAAAAACCAAGGGTTTATTGTAGGACAACCTTACTAGAACGGTTTAAGTATCAATATCTCAAACTGAAGAGGAATGAAAGGAAATAACAAGAAATGAAAGTCTAAACTATTGCAACATTCCCCACAATGCTTGAAATGTAAATATTGCAACATTCACATTCACACATACATCCCATAAACTTGAATGATTAAATATATAGAAAATAAATCACACATCCACAAAACACAAAGAGTTATAGTGGTTCGCCTGTGTGTACACCAACTGTTAAACAACAGCCACACAGCTTGCTACTCCACTCATAATATCCTCACACAGGGGATATTAGCATTCACTATGAAAATAGATTTTTCTTAGGTTCACCTAAAACCCTCACAATTGTGTCTTTCAAATGGGCTTACACAATTTAAAAACCCCATACTCTGATTTTTCCGGCTCTCCTCAGATAACCAACACTTAGAGATTTTTCTGGCTTAATCTCAAAGAAACCAAAAACATAAAAGATTTACACAAATGTAAAATACCTGGATTTCTCCTTTTGTAGCAGCCTGGAAGAACCAAATCGGAGTAGAAGTTCGAATGTAGAAGTTCAATGTCCAATACTCACTTTGAAATGGTTCTAGGTTCTAATTGATTTTAAATTAAATCAAGTTGGGCTAGCTCTATTTGATTTTGATTCCAAGAAGTGGAATATCACAATTCCTCTTTCAAATCAGATTGGAATGCAGAAACAAAGTCAAATATAAAAAGCTAACAAAAGAGAATATTAAATATGCACAATGTAGCTTAAAAAGAACACAAACTTATCTCTCAGAGTGATGCCTTGATTTTACTTGAATTGGATTATCAAACTCTAAAAATCGTGCTCTATTTATAGTTGCAGAAATCGCATCTTCAATTGGTCCTGTGGACACTACGACTGGTCGTAGGACCAACAACATTTTGAAATTTTGAGCGCGATCGGATAAAACCATTCCACGACTGGTCGTAGGCCCTTCACAACCGGTCATGAGTCCTCCACGACTGGTCGTGAGGAACCAGGAATAGTTGCTGGAGTTTGAGTTGTAGCTGCTGGATTGGTCTTATACGAGTTGACAATGTTCACACGACTGGTCGAGCAGACTCTAAGACTGGTCGTAGCTCAACCAAAAAATTCTAAAAATTTACAACAACTTAGGACTGGTCATGAAATTCTTGGACTGGTGGAGCCAGTTCTAGGACTAGTCGAACAGAGTCCAGGACTAGTCTAAGAACAGGCCAAACACTTATAAAATGATTCAATTTGAATTATGTATACAAAATGACCTACCCTAAGGTCAATCTAAGGTCATTCATACCTTAAATGTGAAGTATGGACATTGAATCTTTATTTCTTTAGATGATGGATGATCTTTGAAGTTCATGAGACTTGAGATCTCGACACATGATGAAGCTTGAACTTGAGATCTTTGAAACCTTGAACTTGCAGTTCTTAAGTTGTATTTCACCTTGAGTCTTGAAAAAGATCTCGTGGCTTTAAAACTCCAAAGCTTTAGAGAAGAGAACAATGTACTTGACCTTGCATTACTTGAAGTAGATCATTGTTCTTGACTTGAAGCATTGTCCTTATACATGTGATTCATTGCCTTGAACAAATGTATCAATGTGCTACACAAGACATAGATTGTGGTTTTGGCACTACAAAATTTGACAATCAAGGTAACAAATAACCATTGCACTTACAGGAACAGACTGGATGAGAAAATAAACACTATAGCCCACTGGAAATTCAACCATGGAAATTATTAACACCACTGCCATTTGTGGTATGGCCCAGATGATCTTTTGATTTGATTCATTGTTTGGATAATGCTTTAAAATGATATCTATAGATGGATGAATGGTGTGACCCAAGTTGTGCAGCCTACTTGTTATATTTGGGAGGCCTAATACCACGTATTTGGGGCTCATGGGTTGATGTCCATTGTGATGTATTTGGAGCCCATGGGTAGAGGCCCATAGTATTGTGTATTAGGCCCATTTGTATTGACCCATTTGATTTAGCCCATTTAATCGGCCCATTTGATTCAGCCCATTTGTATCGGCCCATTGAATTTGACCCATTTAATTGGCCCATTTGTATCGGCCCATTTGATTTGGCCCATTTAATCGGCCCATTTGATTTGACCCAATTGAATCGGCCCATTTGATTCGGCCCATATGTATCTGCCCATTTGATTCAGCCCATTTAATCGGTCCATTTGATTTGGCTTACTTAATTCGGCCCATTTGTATTGGCCCATTGAATTTGGCCCATTGAATTCGGCCCATTTGAATCGACCCTTTTGATTCGACCCATTTGATCAGCCCATTTGAATTAACCCATTTGATGCAATTGAGGCCCATGATGATGTATATTAGGCCCTGGTGCGAGGCCGTGGGCCCACTGTATGTTTGTCCCTATGTGGGCCACTCCTTGGGAGTAATGTTGGTTAAAGGTCCACATTGATTGGCAATGATGGTTGGATGTCCACATTGTGACCTTCCTTTAGGCCTTGTTAGGCCTATCTTCATCATTCTCTAGTGGGTTAACCCAAACTCTTGGGCCCCATTGATTTTAATTGATCCATCGTTGGTCGTTCATCTATGGACCTCGCCTTGCATCGAGGTTGATTATCGATTCCGATTGTCGATACCGGCTATCGTTGTCGATTATGAGTTTGTGATAGCATAACATCATGATACATGCCCATATGCATCATCTGTATGTTTGTTACAAGATATGATTGGCCATTTTATATGCCATAGTGCAGGTGGTTTATGGGACTCCCTGATAGGCGGAGTTATCCCATATGAGTGCACGATATGCACAGGATTGATGCATGATTGGGCTATGTGATACATGCACTTTGCAATTGTATAATTGTGATTACTATATGCCCTAGTAACATTAAGGCCGTAGCCTCCACAAGCACATCGTGGATGGCCAAATTGGATATCGGAAATACTATTCTAGCATCAAGGCGCCGTAGATATCCCTAAGTGAAAATTCCTTAACTCGATGGTACTAGAGGATGACTCTAATGTTGAGACTGAGTGGATACATGAGTGCACAAGGGCCATTTACTAGTATGTCATGTCTCCCACTATGTCGTGGTCGGTTGGAAAGGGGTGTGACCTTACCCGCCCGAGTGAGGAGGCAATTTCTAGGTTGAGTTTGACCAACTTGAGGAATAGGTCCACTATCGATAAGCTAGGCCTGATATTAACAGGTGGATAGTGAGGTCTCTTCTACTCACCTAGTTGTGCGCTCGGATAAGGGCGATAAGCTAGCATAGAGTGTACTAGACCCCAGTGATTATCCAAAGTGAGAACTATATTGATATTTGATGTTCTGACGATGAGCTGCATTGACATATGGATTCAGATGAGGACTGGTGTGCTTGAGTTACATCTTGCATCGCATGACCTTGGTATGGCTGACATCATTCACTCCTTACATCGCATGGTCTTGATATGGCTGATAGCACTCATGCCTTGCATCGTATAGCCTTTGTACGACTGATGACATTCATGGACTTATTAGCGTTTCCGCATTACTTTGATATCATAAACTTGCATTTCTACCATATGTACACACTTTCACTACCCTCTAAGCTTTCTATAAGCTTATGCACGACCGTTGCGTGCAGGTGATGCTAGGTAGTAGCAATTCAGGAGCAAGAGCATGCTGCAAAGCTTCTAGAGTTTTGGCTTTATTATCTTGTATTTCCCTTCATATGCATTGTACTTTAAAGTTTTTTATCATAGTGGATTTTGTGATGGTGTTCTTGTGGCTATTGTTCATAGGTTATGCTTATGGCTATGCTCATTACGAATCAAATTGATGTGAAAAATCCTCCTTGTAGGATCCCAGGATCAGAACCTAGTGTATGAGTGCTGGGAGCCGAGAATGGGGTACTACGGAGGCTGTTGGCGCCAGATTCGGTGATCGAGAATTTTGTGAGCCTGGTTTCTGAGTTTGGGGTGTGACATAACTAAGTTTATCTTTCAATTATCTTAGCATAATTAGTCTTTTACATTCCTTAGTATAACCAGTAGCTTAGTCTTAATTTAGGAGTAGCGATAATCCAATAGTTGTAATCTAAAGTCTATGCTCATACGCTAGATAATTTCATACCATTTCTAATACAAGAAATTAGTTTATCGCCTAGGGTCAAAAGTTGTCTGATTGGAATTGAGTTACCCGAACTTGAATTTAACTATGCTCGAGCACTTCACACATGACTATACCAGCTAAGGAGGTCCTTTGGTTCATGTTATTAATTTATTGGATTTCCTAAACTACCAGATTTTTTTGAAATCTAGGAGTACCAACTTTAGGTCCTAAAACTCTAAATGTCCTAACATTTGATGGTCACTGTGGTTTATATAATCCTCATTCCCAAGGTCCTAGTTTTCTTTAATCTTGGCCATGCGGGCTTCTAGGGCAGCCCGATCATGGTGGTCCTCACAAGTAGTAGGAGGTCCTCCATCTAAGTCTTGGGCATCCCCTTCTTCTTCTTGCTCCACTTCCTCACTGCTTTCCTCTTCTCCATTTCCTTCCTCTTCTTCACTTTCTTCCCCTTCTTCACTTTCTTGTTCTTCTTCAGTGCCTTCCTCTTCTTCACGTTCTTCTTCTATCTCATCCCCGTACTTATCAAGCCTTGCTTGATGTTGCCTAGGACCTATGCCCATATTGTTGAGTGTAGTTTCACTGATGAAGTGGATTGGGGCAAGGTTATCTGTATGGAGTTTGAATTTGAAATTGCCGGCGATCTTGCAAATAAGTCGGCCAAAAGGGAGTGAGGCGTCTCCCCGAGTAGATCGTGCAGTACTAACTATTTGAGTCAATGTGAGAGTAGGTAGATATACTTTGTCTCCCTGTGCAACCTTGTACAGGAAGTCCACCATGAACCTAGTACATTTGGTACGGTTGCTCGCTCTGGGGTACTTGTTGTACATGCATATATGATGGAGCAGGCAGAAGTCGTCTGTCATACTAGTCGATGCGAGGCTATTCCCTCGCCTCCACTGCTCAAGTTGGCCGTAAAGAAAATGTGTACGATGATTCCTCTCCCATTCATTAGCGAGGTTTGTCTCGCTAGCATGTATGACACCACGTTCGATTCCCATAATATGTGCTATGACATCCACATCGACCTTAGCGTGAGATCTTCCCAACGGTATGATAAACTGGAGAGGCTCCAGGGTTGGGTCCCGTATATGAGCATAGAAGGCTCTTACGGTAGCTTCACTTGCATGAGTTTTCCCTTTGAATATGGGACCCCAACCATTCTCTAGGAGGAGGTCGATTACTGGATATAACCCAAATAATTTCTTGTCAACATGGGCTTCAAACACAACTTTGTGACCATGGAACTTACTGAGTTCGGTGCTTGCCGGTAGCGACCTTTCAATCGGGACTTGAGGGTTGAGATCCCGTTTCGACCTTCTCTCGGCACTTGCACTTGTCTCGCATCCGTCTTCTTTCTAGAACGGCTTGGACGGCTAGGCCCGGCCTCATCCGAGGCCGCTCTCTTCTTTCCCATAAGGGAAAGGAGCGTCGAGATTGAGAAAATGGCGGTGATAAACTCAAAGAGTGCCATGAAACAGGAAAAGCTTGGAGAATGGGGTGGACTTGAGGATATGGAAGTTATGAGACATAAAAAAAGTGGGTTTTGTGCTCAAATGAGTGGAAACAAGGAAGATGGAGAATAATAAGAAGATGAAATGGATAGTCTTAGGAGGATGGAGGTGGATGGGTGTAGAATGTAGAAGATTTAAGAGTTTTGAATGTATGGAAGAAGAGATTTGAGAGGGAAAAGTGTTTTTGGAGGGTTTGGGGTGAAAATAGGGTGAAATGAGCAAATGGGGGTTAAGTGGGGGGTCCCACACGTGGGATAGGCCCCATATGCGTGGCCGGTCAGCAGTGTACCGCCACCCGCGCGGTGCAGCCGCACCCCACTGTGGAGGTGGACGATACGCCGCCGCCCGGGCAGTGCCGCCACGCCTCCTTGGGGTGTTCAGTGGTGGATCCACCCTGGGGCGATGGCCACCCCCTCTCGGGGTACCGTATGGCTATGTGGGACCCCCTGGGCCCCATCGAATCTTGTGCATTGGGGTCTTAGGCCCGCACGGTATGTTTTTGTAATTCATCGTGTGCATATTCACGCCCTTTGGATCTGTTCTAAGTTCTAAATTTGTTGACTTATGGTTCTAACTTGTCGATTGACGGCCTAAAAGTGACTGAGATCAATTCACCTGATCAAGGACGCGTACGACCTACACTACAGTAGTCAATCTCACCCGTCGGTGAAATTTTGGGATCTTACGATCGTTTCTAAATTCTATCGCCCCCTTCCTAAGTCAGAGTGCATCAGAATGCGTCGTGTTACCTATAACCCAGGTCTAGTTTAATCTGAATCATGATCTGATACCAACTTGTAATGCCCTAAATTTTGAGGGTCGA
The DNA here is from genome assembly GCF_029962835.1 of Magnolia sinica. Lineage (NCBI taxonomy): Eukaryota > Viridiplantae > Streptophyta > Magnoliopsida > Magnoliales > Magnoliaceae > Magnolia > Magnolia sinica. The sequence continues at coordinate 94,794,738 of NC_080574.1, forward strand.
GTAAAGCTCTACTCCCGAAATCCAGCACATCACTTATGTAACATGGATAATGATGTTCAGATTTCGTCCATATTAATGGTTTAAACATGCATGAGATTATACCAAAACAGCATATCATACTCTAGAGATAATGTAAATAAGCAAGCGGAAGACTGAAACATATATATTTGAACAGGTAAGTGTTTCACAACCTCCAGAGTATAATTATGTAACCGGGCTGAATATATACATGTATTGTTTCAAAATAGACAAAATATCAAAATGTAAAGTGTTCCACTAATCCATATGTCCTGGTAATCCCGTCAAATCAGTGCGGGGTCTACATAGATGCGCCTGAGAGCTAAACGTAGGAGAATTCTTCCTCCTCGTCTATGAAGTCCAATTTTGCTGCATTGGCTTCGTCATCACCTGCATCTAAACTAGAGTCTGGTTGGTGTTTTAAAATACCGTCCCATGGTGGGAGTGAGTGATCAACTTAGTGGTACTATAAGGCAAAGGTTAATATGTTATCAAGTCAATCAAGCAGTAATGATAAAGCAATACAACAATCATTTCCTCTCTACTCTTGTTAATGCAGGGATGGTATTCAGTAATGATGTATGCCCTCACACAAAGCTCCCTCACAAGTGACTCCGACAACCAAATTCATGCATGACCTCCCTAAAGTGCACCTTCCTCGCCAAAGCACATGTAATGCGGTGTATGGTCGTGTTATCCGAGTAATTAATTAGGCTCATTCATACAGCATATTTGGGAAGCTAAGGTACTTCCCTTTTTATCATTGACCCAAACTGAAGGATCCATCTAGGATCGTCAATCCTATTAACCACATACGATAGGCAAGTTGTAGGGCATCCCCCTAATGGAAAGTAGACGATAGGCAAATTCAATAGTTTATACTCGCGGTCACTATGGGGAGGCTTGTCACCTTAGCGTAGGCCGACAGCTCGAACACAGTGTCCCATACCACCATGCTTGGCTCATGAGTTTGGGTTGCTCACTGGTCACTATGGGGAGGCTCGTCACCCCAGCGTAGGCTGATAACTTGACCACGGTGTCCCATACCACCATGCCCGACTCATGAGTCTTAGCGAATCGTGGTGCCATAGTTGAAACGGGCCTTTACATTGGTAAGTGGTATCTTAGATTCAAGCAGTGATGTCCATACATGGTAAACACATAGTAGGCCAATCAGTTTCTTTGGTAAGTTCGATTGGTACGAGCACACATTGACTTAATCGACATGGAATGCATAAGCACCCCTTGTGGCCTAACCACTGTCGACAATCGTCGTGCGACATGGATTCGTTGAATTACCCAAGGTGGCGAGACTAATTCAGCCACCTGTACATGGATTGTTACCGATTGCCTGGGCTACATTGTAGCCCCAATCTTACTCAGATGCAATAGGTAGACACATGTGATAATCATATCAACATTTAACAAATAGTCCAAATAAATCTCTCATTTGAGCATTTCATCAAACACATTGAACATGTCACCAAACACTTGCATTTTATCCATAAATTGTGTAGCAGCAAATATGATTATATGAAAGAAACTATACATATGATTAAGGTAATTGAGAATCCTATCTTAATACTCTTAATAAATACAAATCATAAACATTTTTTTCATTCAAATAATTTATCAAATACTTAAGCTGCGCTTCACCAAATACATAGACTAAGTTAGTTACACCATGCATCTTGGCCATTTCTTATACAAAGAGGTCATCATACATATGACAAACATGAATCCTAAGTTAGTAGTCATGGCAAGCACAAATCATATTTTCATGTTCATTCAAACATTTCAACAAACACATGAGATGCATATTCTTGCTCAAAATAGTTCACACATGTATATTGTATCGAAAGCGGTGTATTTAAGACAATATGGTAGCAATCAAGTTAGACATAAATCATTAGCTGACATTGAAAGCATTGAAAACCATAACCTAAACGTTTATAGTCTGCACTTTTTGTCGAAATACACAATTCAGACTCGGTTCAAATTCTATGTTCCCAAAAACAGAACGATGGGTACCTAAATCATGAAATAGGTTAGCTAGTTTATCGATTACTCAATCTGGATCTTTACAACGATACTAGGGTTAGGTGTTCTTACCAAAATCGTAACAAAAAATGATTGTGTAGTGAAGTGGGGAGGTGAATCAGTACGTGGGGTAGTGGGAGAGAACCACTGTAGCAATCTCCAAAGATTTCTCTTCTCTCCTTCCTTTTTTCCCTTCTTTTCTCTCTTCTCTCTCCTCGGGTTTGGAGAAATTCGTATGGGAGAGATATGGGGTGGTTTAAGGGCTATATATAGGCCCAGAAGTGATGCAAATGGCCACAAGGCCATGGTATACTTAGTTTCTATCCAAAGGGTGACTATTTTTGACAAACAGGGTTCATAGGAAGGCTCACTACTCACATATGTCATAGTGTAAGTTCCCTGATAATAGATCTATGCCAGGATGTGGTTTCGATGCGATTGGATAGGCCGATCGATTGTGGAGGACCCGTGTCAGATCAACGGTCATACTTACTCGATCGGGGCCACAAGTATACGGATTCGTGTAGAGAAATTTTCTTTTCCCATGGGTGAAGTTTGGTCAGAAACTGACGGTCCGAAATCTTCAATTTCGCGCGTAAGCGAATGGCTGAATTTACTTAAGTTTCATTACGTTTTCTAAAGATATTCATGTTTCTCACACACTTCACTCAAGACTCAAGTTATGTATTTATGAACACCATTTGGACTCGATTCCCGTGATGGTTATCAAGCCCAGTAGGACAGATATAACCCTATAGTTTTGCAGTCATCAGACTTTCGACATGCTGTCCAGGTTCGATAAGAGTTTCAATGTACTTGCGAGAGCGATAGGCTCTTGAGATTTTTCCTAGGTCTTTGAGTGATATTGAGTTAGTGGTATTAATGGCTTTAGGCCTTCTCATTTGTGGAAATGGTGGCCCAAGCTTAATCTACCGATTATTCAATTTAGTACTTAACTAAATTTTTCCTAAATTATACTACAGGATGCGGTCCTCGGGTAGTTCTATGATTTTTTGGCACTTTTAGTTAGTATATTATTTTAATTATTTTTTTAGTAGTTTATCATCAAGTCTACTTTATCTCCACCAAATTTTATTAAATTTCGTATTCTAGAAAATTTTTAAAAATTTTGGAAGTAGCAGCTGTCCAAACTAATAATTTTTGGACAGTTGTCACATCTCCTAGATTTAACTATATTAAAAATTTTATTTTAATTTTCATTTATTTCTATATGAAACTAGATTATCAAGCTTCAATCTGGCTTTTGAATCGCCTAAATCGGAGTTATATTGAAGGAGATATGACTTTTTAAAGTCGACTTAAAAATGCAAAAAATTTCAGTGCGGTTCCACCAAAATTCGGTGCACCGGTGGTGCGCCGCCAACTGGGCTGTTACGCTGCGGCCATCTGGTGGTGGTTCTGCCACTCAGTTTTTGAAATGAGTGTATCTTGCAAATTGGAATGAATTATTCGACATGAAATATATGATTTTAGGGTAGGAGAAGATAAGCTATCCAAATAACCTAGTTATTTTGTGAGATTAGAAAAGGTTAATGGTTAAAAACCCATTTTATTTATGTATTTACTATTTATAGCAAATTTTAGTTTAATTATAGTCCTTCATCCTTTGAGCTTTAGGATTTGTGTCTAATATGAAAGTACTTAAAAAAATTTGAAGAATAAGGTGATGAAAGGTGAGATTTTTGAAGGAGATGGGTTGAAAGGGGGATTTGAGACTTTGGGATTGAGTTTTGAGAGCTTGGGAAGAAAATTGGGTGATGACTTGAGAGTGAAAAGGGTATAACAGACTAGAAATGGGGTATAAGTGAAGTAGAAATGTCCCTAGGTGAAGCCCCTGGGGCTTCTATGTGATTCATGAGAGCAAAGAGGGTTGCTTTTATTGCTAAACCATAAGCTAAGACTTCAGTGTTTAGATTAGCTAGATGGCTTGATCCTAGGGTCCTTTAACATTGCTAAGTTCGATCTCTCCCTCCTAAGTCGATAAGGTGTTATGATAGACCCATTGCCCAAGGACGCCTAACTCCAAGTTGGAAAAAATCTGAGACATTACACCCTAGTGGACCCCACTTATTGTCCATATGTAGGGCCACCTCTTCCCCCAATTTTTCAAGGGTTTTCTTGGGTCTAGGCCCACTCCATGGGGTCCCAAACATAGGGACAGTTGTAATTCTAGCAACATTTCGCCCTGGATAGATTGTAATTATGAATTTAATTAAAATACTTCTGAGTATTAAAAAATCATAAAAATTTACAGGGAGGTGGCTTACTTATGATAAGACCTATCTACCAATTTTTGGAGCCAACGGATCCCTGTGAATACCGTGACAAGGGATGGACTGGCCCACCACGTTGGGACGTCCCGGTCAGACAAATTTTTCTGGATAGATTGTTTTCTTTAAATTTATTAAAATACTTTTATATATTTAAAAACTGTGAAATTTTGTGGACATGTGGACCACCCATGTTAATACCAACCTGCAAAATTTCAGGGCCAACGGGCCTTTGTACCGTCCGTGGTGCCGCCTGGAGTGGTCCACCAGGCTGAGACACCCAGGCTGGGGCGTCTAGCCTTGGCTGGCTGTTTAGGCCATTTTGTGGGCCCACCTTAATGTATTTTATATCCCACTATTCATCTATATGGGGTCCATAGGGGACTTGATCATCCTCCCCTTCAGTAGCATTCAATCGGGGCCCATTGGATGAGTTTTTGGGCCATATACCCAGGCCCATAGAGCTACCTATGTATGGGACGCCCAGCCCATTGGGCTACTGCTGGACGTCCAGTCCAGTAGCATGGCCCATCTATTTTATGTATTAAATCCCCTCCCTTTATCTGGTGGATCCCCTATCACATGTATGGGTCACCAGGAACTAAAATAAATTTATGAATTAATTATTTTGGAATTTCCAGCAAGCCCAGATTGTGGGTGGGCTGGAATTTCAGCAATAAGCCCATGATTGCTGCTCATAAATGAATGTTTCGGGGCAGCATGGTCCACCAAATTTGGGGACATTATTACACATATCTTGCCCCATTTTAGTTAGATTTTTTTGGGCTTAATTAGTGTATATTTAAGGCCCAATCCAATTGGGTTTTTATTGGACTAGTCTTCTTAGTTATTTGTTGGGTTTTCCTAAGCCCATTACCTTGAAACTCTTGATAGGCCCATTGGACCCTTGGGGTTTATATTTATTTATGCCATTGTGATGGGTTTTATGGGCCAATATTCAACTAGTTGGGCCCTTGTTTGCCTATTAAAATAAATCAATACTTGGACCGAGATGTGAGGCCCAACTTACTTATTTTAAATATAAGGGTTACCATATGTTGGAATAATGGGCTGCCCATTAGGCCCACCACAATGAGTAGTGTTATGATCTTTATGGTTGGGCCCAAACCTTGCTTGAGGTCCCACCATCTTGCTTATGTATTGGGCTTAGTGTATGGCCCATTAGGCCATGGATTGCTTCGGCCTTGGACCTTACTTTATATGCGTAGCGGGCTACCTTTTGGGACCCAGTTGAGGTTGGATATCCTCCTTGGTGGCCCAAAGGTAGGCTCATAGGGCCCTTATAGGTGGTTGAAGGCCCACCTTGGACCTTGTTAGGACCGTTTCCTCTATTGAGACTTTATGACTCTCTTAGCTTATGGGCCACCCCAAAGTATTAGGCCCCCACTAGAGGACTTCAATTCTCCTTAGAGTACCTGTCTATATATCTAGACCTTGTCCCTCCTTGAAAAGGAGGAATATATTCTACAGGTAGCGTACTTATATCATTGTGACCCATATGCATCATATGTGTGAATTGATTGCATTGTGTGGTGGTCATAGAGGGATGGAGTTTCTCCCCTTTTGCACATTCAGTGCCTGAAGCTTGTGCATGATCTGTATGTGTGACTCATGCATTGGCATCGCATTTTATGATGATATCGCCCTTACTTCACCACGGCCTTGCCTCCACAAGGACGTTCGTGGATGACCATATGTGTGGACACCGAAAATATTACTTGAGCATACCAGGTGCATAGGATGCCCATGGGTGATATTTCTAAAACTTTCATGGTACCAAGGATCTGTCCCAACACCATGACTGAGTGAAAACTATGAGCGAACGAGGACCTTATACCGTTAGGCCGTGACTCCCATTGTCATATAGTCTGTTGGGTAAGGGTGTGGCCTTACTCGCCTGCTGTAAGGAGGCATTACTAGGCTAAGTCTGACCAGCTCGTAAATGGGTCCACTAACGTCAGGCCTTGCTGGTGATTGACTGTCCACAGGCGGGTAGTGAGGTCTCTTACTCTCGTTTGACTATGCGGGGTCTATAGAGCGGTAGTCATCCAGTAGTGTAATGGACCCTGGTGATTTCCTTATGATTGGAAATGTATTTGATATGCGGATTGGATATGAGCACTGATATCACTTTGCATCGCATTCGCATCGGTTGTATAAGCCCCTTTATGCATCGCCTTGGTAAGGCGCCCAGTACTCATTTTATCGTATTCTTGACAAGCCTTGGTAAGGCTAGTGATATTGTCATTGAGCATGTTTTCCTTCCTATACCTCCTACTATTCTTTTATGCACCATTGTCACACACTTTCACTACCCTCTAAGCTTCTATAAGCTTATGCACGATTGATGCGTGCAGGAGATCCTAGGCAGGTGTCGAGCAGCAGAGCTTGAGGACCCTAGTGTTGCACACTTTTCTCTCCTTCTATTATCTTATGTATGCCCTGTTGGACCTTATGAAGACTTGTAAAAGTTCAAATTCATATTGGATTTTGTGATGTGTGCCTTTGTTATTCTCAGATATACTTGTTGTGATCTTGGGTATGCTCGTATTGGTAATGATTATACTGTTATGGAAATCCTCCTTGTAGGATCCCAAGATCGGAACCTGCCTCAGGAGCCGAGAATGGGATACTACGGAGGCTGTTGCGGCCAAAACCGGCTATCGGGTTCCTTGTGAGTATGGTTACCGAGTCTGGGGCGTGACAGTTTTAAAGATCCCAAACTTCCCGATCATGTTTATCGTATTAAAAGGACACTTTATGGTTTAAAACAAGCCCCTAGAGCATGATATGAGAAATTGACTAAATTCTTACTCAGTCATAATTTTGTAATGGGTAGTGTTCACAAAACCCTATTTGTCAAGAAATATAATGATGATATCCTGATTGTTTAAATTTATGTTGACGATATTATCTATGGATCTACTTGTTTTAATATTTCTACTGAGTTTATAGATCTTATGAAATCCAAATTTGAAATGAGTATGGTCGATGAACTAAACTATTTTTTTTTTAATTACAAGTCAAACAGCTTAAAGATGGCATATTCATGTCTTAGATGAAATATGCATTAAACCTAGTAAAGAGGTTTGGTTTTTTAAATGGTAGGAATTTTAACACTCCTATGAGTATGACTCTTAAACTATCAAAAGATGGCTCAAATAAAAGTATTGACTCTCGACTATATCGCAGTAAACTGCTAGTAGATTTGATATTTCGTTTAGCAATCTGACCCTTAGGAATCTCATTTATCTATTGTTAAAAGGATAATAAGATATGTTTCAAGTTCTACTAACTTAGGCTTATGGTATCCAAATGATACGTTTGTACAAATCGTAGGTTATACTGATGCAGACTGGGCAGGTAATGTGGATGATAGAAAATCTATTAGTGGTGGATGTTTTTATGTAGAAAACTACCTAGTATTATGGCTAAGTAAGAAACAGATTTCTGTATCTATTTTCATTGCAGAGGCTAAATATATTGCTACAGGGAATGCTTGAACTCAACGAATGTGGGTGAAACGAATGCTAAAAAATTATGGAATTACGCAAAATACTATGACCTTATATTTTGATAACTCAAGTGTGATAAATAATTTTAAAAATCCAATTTAGCATTCTTGTACAAAACATATTGACATAAGATATTATTACATAAAAGAACTAATTGAAAATAAGACTATCATGCTGGAATACATTCAAACTGAGAAGCAGCTGTAGATATTTTGATGAAGCCACTTGACAGCATTAGGTTCTCAAATTTGAAGCATGATATTGACTATGTTTTGTTAAATAATTATTTTATCTTTACTTTTTCTTTTCTTTGCATTTACTTTCTATGATTATTTGTAAGTAGGATATGCTTGAAAATAAAAGTAAAGAAAAAATTAAAAATATATATTAATAAATTTTTTTAGGGATTTTTCGGCCGACTCGTTGCTGACCGAGAAATTAAGCTAGCTGAGCATATGCTCGAGCTAGCTAAATTGTGCGTAGATTGACAAAAGGGGGAAAAAAACCTCAAATTTCTCATTTTCACTTCTTTGGTCCGCCGATGCTTCATTCGGCCAACCCATCATTTCAACTCTCTTATAAATAGATTTTTATCATTTTCTAGTCTTTTCTACATCTTGAAACCCCTTCCTTGGTAGGTTTTCTTCCTAATCTTATTTACATTTTACTTGCATTTTTCTTATGATTTTTCTTTATGCAATTTAATGGAACTAAGAGCTAGAAGGGTTATACATAAAGTACAAGCTGGTTCATCCTTTCGATCGACTACTCTTGGTGTACGGACCTTACGCTCATGGGAGGATGACTCGAAAAGTGATCGGGATTTCCTCACAAGAAGTATAATCATAGAAAGATCAGTAAATGTAGATCACATTGCTCGTTTTGGTCTTGTTGAAATTCGTTCCAAGGTTGGTTGGGAAAAGATTTTGCATTGGGGCGAGACGACTTATCGGCCCATCGTGCAAGGCATGTATGCCTCAATTACTGATGTCTCTCTTGATGAATTATTTTTCAAAATAAAATTTTTAAAAGAGATTGTCACCATAGCGCCTTCCACCATACTACCTTAATGGAAATTGAAATGGCAGAAGATGGAATACCGTTCGTGACTCTTTCAGAAAAAATGTCTAATTCTGAAAAACAGTTGATTACGAGAGCATTATGTGGATTCAATGCTGAATGGCGGTCTGGTAATGCCTTGCCCACAAACAAACCGTTTCCCAAATACCGTGTCATGCATTGCAGTTTTTACTACCAATGTGTATCCCAGGGTAGGGAATAAGACTAATCTTACTCCCTTTATGCTTCGTGTTGTCCATGTTGTTGTCATTGGTATACACATTTGTTTGCCTTCCTTGATTTGTTATGTCATTATTCAATGTCGATTGCATCCTAAGCATGGTTCAATTCCATTTAGACACCTTATGTCTTCTCTTGCATTTCACTATCATGTCCACATTCTTTCATTTGAAGTGCCGGAATTCGAACTCCCCTTTAACAATGCGAATTTAAATATGATGAACCTTACTCCACTACTTGAATAAAGAGAAGATTAGGAAGAACCTCAAGAGGTTGATATCAACATGGATGACATCTTCAATGACCCAGAAGGATTAGAAGACCTTATTAACTCTGACTATCACCCCTCTCAATTTGATGAGAGGTTATTTGCTTTGGAAGAAAAAGTAGATACTCTGCAAGTGTCCCAAGCATCATTAGCCCAAACTCAAAAATCAACTATGAAGTAAATGAAAAAGTACTTTTATCAATTCAATCGAAGTTTGAGGATTAATGATCCTTCGATGCCTGCACCATCCTCATTAGAGTGGGAGTGAGACAGGCTTACTTTTCTTATTTGCATGGATCTGTATTAAACTATATTATGATGGTTTGCTTAGATATTTTTAGGGTTTGTGTGAATATTTTATACATTGTTCTCTACTTATTTTAATGTTATATTTTACCCTAATGTGTGATATTCCTGATTTATGATTTTACCTTACTTTGATAAATATGCTTAATCTTCATTTGTCAACTTGTGACAAAAGGGGGGGAAATCTTTATAGTGTGGGTGAAAGAAAATTTTGAATTTTTTTGGAGAGTTATTATGGAATTTTATGCCTGCTACATATTGTATGGCATAGTATATGTTATATTTCTCAGGGGAGCTACATATTACTGATTGTTATGGCATCAGATGAACACATATGGTTACAGGGATGATTGTTAAATCTACATGGCATCTTCAATCTTGTTGAATCTTGTGGATGATTGTGATCATGAGTATATGTATGAATGTTAGTGGATGTGTTGTGTATGTTGTGTAATTTGTCACGAAATTGACAGAGGGGAGGATTGTAAGTGCTATATGTGTAGCATACATAAGGTTATCAAATTTTATGAGACAAAAGTGATACAGACAGATCACAAGTACAATTAGATCACAACTACTCAACATGTCTGAAGATAAGCTCAAGATCAGCTTATTATCTCAAGAAGAGGTCACTTGGTTTCAAGACAAGTTAAACTCTATATTTGCTAAACAACAGGTGATATAACCCTAGAAAGACCTTAGGTACTTAAAAAAAAAATTCATTCATTTTGGGTTATCTATAGTGTATTTGCTTTGGAGTTTGGCCAGCCTAACTTTTGGTTCAGCCTGCTTAACTTCCTCGGCTAATCTAACTTCAAGTTCAGGTTAAAAATCAAAATCTGTTGAAAATTCGGCCAACCCGAGTGAAGTTCGGGTCAAATTTTAGCAATGCAAACTTTTGAAATTTGCAAGAGTTTGGTTAGCCAAAGTTCAGCTCAGGCCAACCGAATTTTGGATAAATCTTATCTCACGTAATCCGATAGCCGTTGGAACAAATTCGGTGAAATCCGGCCAATCGAACATATTCTTAGGTTAGTCGAATTTCTAATCTCTTTGGCTATAAATAGAGACCTCTCTTGCTAAACTATAACGAAAAATTACTCTAAACCTTATGCAAGTGAGAGAGAAGCTCAGGTCCTCGGCAAGCTAATTGTGTGTTATTTATAAATTCTTTTTAAGCTTATTCAATTCCCTTTCTCAAGATTATTTTAATCTTATTTTAAAGAGTAGTCTATACTCCTCTTAATATTTAAGAGAATTGAATTAGTCGCATTTGAGTTTTTCATTTCTAAAATACTTTCGAATCCTATACTCCTTCTGTTGAGCGAATACTATATCATCTACATACAAGAAAGAAGATCTTTGCTATAAGCTTCTACTGTGTCTTCGAATCTACATTTAAAGATAAGTACACTGTTTATTTTATTTTATTTTTATTTTTCTGAGATAGCCTGTGAAAATCTCAGCGGGTTGATTTGTGATAGGCCGTAAAAATCACGAAGTGGGTTTTTATTTATGATAGCCCGTGAAAATCACATAATGGGTTTTATTGTAGTGAGCCCATGAAAATCACAAGGAATTGTATAGGGTTGTTAAGGTGAACTTGTAAAAACCTTATTATAGTGAAAGCCAAAATTACAAGGGTAGTAATTTTGGGAGTAGAGTAGGTGTGGTTTTTAAAGCATCGAACCACTAAAACTCTTTGTGCCTTATGGTGAATGCTTTATTCCTTTTGGTGGTGAATATTATTTATTTCATTTTTGTGGTGAATGCTGTAATTATTTAGTCTTTCCTTACTAGTTTGAATAATTGATGTTAAAGACATTCGTGTAATAAGGTTGTCTTGCCTAATATTTTAGGTGAAGGTTATCCTACGAATTATTTGGAATCAAGGGTTCAATACTTGGGTGATTGAGATTTGTATTATTTATATATTCCACTTTTATTTCGATTATTTGGCATTGTCCTATTCACCCCCCTCTAGGACATCGATAGATTGCCATTTCAAATACAGGATCTTCTCGGTCGAGATCTAAATCCAAAGGCAAGGGCAAGGGCAAGTTAAAGTGCTGGAACTGTAGGATGGTTGGACACATGAAGAAGGATTATACGAATCCTAAAGCGAAGAATGAAAACTCAGAGGCTTCTTCCAAGGAAGCCAACACTGCCACATCTAATGAAGAGATAAGTAGAGGTGATGTGTTATCAGTGTTTATGATCGGACATCTGTACGATGATCATATAGATAAGTGGATCATTGATAGAGGAGCTTCATATCACATGATTCCTCATTGGAGTTGGTTCACTAGTTATAGGGAGTGCGATGGTGGACAGGTATTTATGGGCAATGATGATGCCTGTAACGTAGTGGCTGTTAGTATAGTGCACATCAAGATGTTTGATGGGATGAAGTGATCCTTGACTGAGATGGGGCACGTTCCTGACATGAAAAAGAAGTTGGTTTCTCTTGGTACACTTAAGGCAATAGGGTGCAAGTTCATCAGTGTTAATGGTGTCCTTAAAGTATCAAAGGGGGCACTCGTGGTTATAAGAGTGCAGAGGCACGGTAACCTTTACATGTTGATCAGGAGCACTTCAGTAAGTGGAGCGATAGTGGCTGTTGTGAACTCTACGTATGCACATATGTGGCATGCTCATCCGGGCCATATAAGCGAGCGGGATATGAATGTACTTTTTTATTGTTATTTAATTATAGTTTTTAAAAATTCTGATTTAAATATATGTAAATATTATACATAAGGTAAACAATCTAGGATTTCCTTTAAAACTGGTGAATATGTATGTAAGGGAGTGCTTGATTATGTGCACTTTGACATATGGGGGCCATCGCTCGTGGTTTCCATTAGAGGGTCATCATGCTTTGTTACATTCATTGACAACTACTCTCGGAATGTTTGGGTTTATTTCATGAAACATAAATCTGAAATTTTCACCAAATTCAAATAATGGGAGGCCATGATGGAAAAACATTTAGGGCAAAAAATAAAAGTTTTGAGGACTGATAATGGTGATGAATTTACTTTTACTGAGTTTAATAAATATTGCAAAGATGAAGGGATCATTAGGCACAATACAGTGCGCCACATGCCCAAATAAAACGGTGTGGCTGAGCGGATAAATCGGACACTCTTAGAGAAGGCCCGAAGCATGTTAAGTAAAGCTGTGTTGGGCAAGACCTATGGACAGAGGCCTTTAACACGACTTGCTATTTGGTGAATTGATTTCCTTCTACGACAATTTATTGTAAGATCTCAGAGGAAGTATTGAGTGGTCATATGGTTGACTAATCAGATTTGCGCATATTTGGTTGTGAGGCTTACTCTCATGTACCATCAATTGAGATAGATAAGCTTGACCAAATAGCCAAAAAGTACATCTTTATTGGTTATGGTGTTGGTATGAAGGGCTACAGGTTGTATGACAAAGTCACACGCAAGGTCATCACTAGCCGCAACATCAGATTTGATGAAGGCTCTCTATTCTGCAAGAATGGGCAAAATGAGCAGGAAGAACCAGAAAATTGATTATAGATATTCAGGTTGATGCAGATGTTATTTAGGAGGAGACAAATGCTTAGACAGAGGTACAGGAGCAACCACCTATGAGAAGAAATATTCCACGAGATCACAGGTTATTGACAAGATACAGGGATGATTCTAATATCGCAACACCCTCATTATAGATGAGGGGGACCTGTCCACTATTCAGGATGCTCTTGATGAGCTAGATGTAAAAAAGTGGAAGGCAGCAATGGAAAATGAGATGGACTCCTTGCACAAGAACAACACATGGGTGCTACTGGAGCTTTCAGTGGGCCAAGGAGTGATCGGATGTAAGTGATTATTAAAAAGGAAACATGATAGATACAAAGGGAGGTTAATAGCGAAGGGTTATGCACAGAGAGAAAGTATCACTTTATAAAGATATTCGAGCTAGTGGTTAAGCAATTGTCTATTAGACTCATGTTGGCATGGGTTGCCTAATACAATCTCGAGATAGAACATATGGACATGAAGACTCCATTCCTGCACAGGGAATTGGAATAACATATCTACATGAAGCAGCCAGGCTACGAAGTTGAAGGGGCAGAGAATAAGGTTTGTAGGTTAATGAGGTCATTATACGGCCTGAAACTCTTGCCTAGACAGTGGTATAAAAAATTTAATTCTTTCATATTAAGTCAGAAATTTACTAAGAGTGAATACGATCACTGTGTCTATTATAAGACATTGAGTTATGGCAAGTTCATCATCCTAGTATTGTATGTTAATGATATGTTAATCGTCAGTCATGACATGTCTAAAATCGATGTACTAAAGATTCAGTTATCAGGGACATTCGAGATGAAAGATCTCGGGGCTACAAAGAGGGTTCTCCACATAGATATTCATAGAGACAGGAAGAGGAGCAGACTTTGGTTATCACAGACAAAATACCTTGAAAAAGTGTTGATCAAGTATGGGATAGATAAGGCAAAGCCGGTGAGGTTCCCCACACAGTTCACTTCAAGCTTTCCTCAGAACAATGTCCTAAAACAAATGAGGAAAAATAGAAAATGTCTCTTGTGCCTTATTCAAATGTGGTTGGTAGTTTAATGTATGTTATGGTTTATACAAGACCAGATATTTCACAGACACTCGGTGTTGTAAGAAAATACATGTCAAACCTCGACAAGTAACATTGAGAGGCGGTGAAATGGCTACTTTGATATATTTGTGGTACAAAAGACTACATCTTAACTTTTGAGAAGACATGGGCAAAGTTGGTAGGGTATGTGGATTCAGATTACATAGGCAGTGTGGATTGCAAAGAATCGACTCCTTGTTACTCGTTTATACCAGCGAGTGGAGTAATCAGTTGGATGTCGAAGCTTCAGTCCATGGTGACTCTTTCCATAACTGAAGCAGAGTACATGGCAGTGACAGAAGCTTTTAAGGATGGTGTTTGGTTGAGAGGCATAATAAATCAGTTGGGGCTTCAACAGGAGGCTGTGCCGGTTAATTGTGACAGTGAGAGAGATATCAATTTGGCTAAAAACTATGTTTATCATTCATGTACTAAACATATTGATGCTCATCACCATTTTTTCCGACAAATGCTTAATGAAGGAGGCATAACTCTGGAGAAGATTCACACTAGCATGAATCTGGTCAACGTGCTCACCAAGGTGGTTCCTATAGAAAAATTCAAGTTATATGCAACTTCTCTAGGCTTGGCGATAGTGTAAAAGGAGGATGGAGTGTGCACGAGAAGCATTGATGGAGCATGTAAGGCAGAGATAAGAGAAGAGTACCAGAAGCTACACGTTCAATGATTGAAGACATGGTGGAGATTGTTGTATTTGATGTCTTAAATCTAGTCAGACATAGGGCCTTTTGATGCTATCGACAGACTGTTCGATGACACCTTCAATGTCATCGAACAGTGCTCGATCCCATCGAGATTTTTTAGATTTTCTCCAATTAATCGCTAGACCAATTGGGCATCTTTTCGATGTCATCGGTATGTATTTGATGCCATTGAACTATTCAGCTCATATTTATGTAGAACTGTGAATTTACAGGATTTGTATCTAATTTTGCTTCGGATCCTTCTATAAGCTATATATATATATGGGTGTAAGCAGGATTAGGAGGAACAACTAGGGTTTTTAATTCATCATCTAAGGGTTTTAAAGGGTATAACAAGGGTGAGATTCGAGGTTATTCAAATCGGGTAAGCTCTCTCTTTGTAATTTCTGCTTTCATAGTGATCATTTGTCGCTTTGTGCTGTGGTTTTTTCCTAAAAGGGTTTTTCCACATTAAATCATTGTGTTCTTGTTGTGCTTGCTTTGTGCGATTGGATTACTCCTCTTGATTCTCCTCTGTGTGTTTCCACAGCCCCCCAACAGAGATTACACTAGCAACACCGAATTTATCTCATGCAGCTTTGAGAAGGTTCAATAAAAAAAAAAGTACCCCACGCACATGTCATTAGGAGATATCTTTATTTTTCACTATGAATCTCACTACTCATAGTTGCAGATAGCATTTTCCCATTAGGCTATAAGCAATTCACATCTTGACAGCCATGAGCTAACATTTATCATATGGATGTTATTAAAGTCATAAGTAGGGTATTCCAATGAAGATTCCAAAGCATACAAGGATTCCTTTACCAAGCAGAGCATGACAAATATGTTCGAGATCACCACATAAGCCCCACCACCAACAAGCTTCCTCCTCAAAACTAAGCCATTTTTGTTGTAACACATCTAATTCAACTCTTTGGGAACTGAGAAAGTAAAGTAGAGAATGTGATTTTTCTTGAAAACATTTTTATGAAAAAAAATGGTTGATTTAGAGTTTATGAAGGTGGATCTGATGTTCAATGTCCTTGGTTATTACTCAGTGTCTCACATCTATGTCTTTATGGCTTCTCATAGGATCCAAAGATAAAATCTATGTATTCCACCCACATGTAGACTTTTGTAAACAAATCTAAAAGGGTCAAGCCATTTGAATATAAATGAATTTATGAGATAAAATGAAATGTAAAATGAAAAGTGAAAACATATAAAGATAAGCTTGTAACTAAAGAATTCACCCTAAAAGAAGTGATAAACTAAGAAAATGTTTTCTCTTGCTGCTATGATGAAGTCTATCTACACTCTTCTAGTCATAGCTGTCAAGTTAGATTACAAGATTTGGCAAATGAACATGAAGACTAACTTCCTCAAAAATTTCTTAGACAAAGAGATATACATGAAACAACCTGAGGGATACCTCCAGCTTAGACAAGAGTCTAAGGTGTATTAACTTCATAAATTGATACATGGCCTCAACAACCATCTAGGAGTTGGAATTGTCGTTTTGATAGGGTAATTCGTTCTTACAAGTTTGAGAAAAATCCTAAACAACTGTGTTTACCTCATATCCACTGAAGTGAAGTTGTACTTCCTAGCCTTCTATGTTGATAATATTACCTTGATATAGAGTGGTATAGGATTCAAGACAGAGGCTAAGGTATAGCTCTCCACCACATTTGATATAAAGGATTTGGGAGAAGTACCATATATACTTAGTATTAGACTCTATTAACCCGAGCTCCGTGCTTGTTGGGCCTCTCCCTAACAACATATACTTGAAAAATTTTCCCTGATCTACTTTAAGAAATATGATGTGCCTTTTAGGCACAATATTTCTACCTTAAGGAGTGATTGCCCCAAAATCCTAAAGGAGTGAGAGGCCATGTTTGAGGTTTCCTGCAAATCTGCTATAGGGAGCCCGATGTACGTCATGTTGTGTATGAGGCTTAATATTGCTTTCGCAATAGAGGTGGTGAGCCAATACCAAAGTAATCCTATAATAAATCACTGGACGATAGTTAAACATGTCTTGAAGTACTTGAGAAGGACTGTAAATGTACCACTACACGCACAGGCCCCACTTCCTTAGCTTTGCCTAGAATGGGTTGGTGTTGTTCTAGCTCATCTTTACTGGGGTATGGAATTAACTCAGATATGGTAATGCATTTGAGTTGGAATCACTACTAGCCAAATAAAATTTAAAATATGTAGCCAATTAAAAACCATAAATTCACTTAAGGGTCGAAGAATTGTAATCTTGTAAGGCCCGTATCATAGTACCGTACCATTCCACGAACTCCCACGATCCTCTTAGACGAATTCTGGTGATCCGCGACCTATAGATAGTAAATGCATGCAATCCTAAGTTGCATCCCGAAGATCTGAGTTGATTCAACTTGAAACCTATACCCTAGCGACCGCGTCGTCGTCGCGGTTCCAACGTCGCGTCTTGTGCACCAATGCGATACCCAGGCTAGGAGTTGTGGGCCCTCGAGAAAATGCCGCGCATTATGAATTTTGAGAGATTCTAGAGAATCTCTAACCATGACTTTCCCATCAATCAATCAAGTACAACCCATCACTCAACCCATGCCTCTCTTCCCACCAAGACAAGCAACCCATCACTCTCTTACCAATAAGGCATGACAACCCATACTTCTCTCAACCAAAAGTCAACTTTCATGTCACCTCTCTTACCCACCCATCGTTCCCTTACACAACCCATCCCTTCTCTCTCATTTCATCCCATCCCATACCATTCTCTCTCTCTCATTCCCTACCCAAAACCCTAGCAACCAAGAGAACAAAATTCCTAAGGAGAGAAAAAGAAGACCCAAGTAAGACTCATCTCCCTACCACCCAATCTCACCATCTAACCATCCAAACTTCATCATCCACTATCAAAGAGAGAGCTTAAGAGCGAAGGATTCCAAGGAGCTAAATAAGAGGAGCAATAGGTGGGTGATATTAGGTTTAGATCTTGATTTTGATGCATGGGACAAGTGGGGCCTACCAGTTAATGGTAGAGATCCCATTTTGGACCCAAGTGGTGGCCAATGGCCCACCAATATACATATGTTTATTTCATGATAAGGTCATTCTCCATGGACCCCACCATGATGCTTATTTTGATAGCCAACATGTAGTGGTCATCTAGACCCTTGATCTTGTGGTGAGGATGGTATCCCAACCTTGATTGTATATTTGTAGGCCCACATGTGGTGGGACCCATTTAATGTATGTGTTATAATGCTTGGAGGGGAGCTCATAGTGGCGGAGCTCCTCCCTCACACACACACGTCCTCTCTCTCTATATCTCTCTTTCCCTGTTGATGGCCCACCTTGTTGATGCATGAGTTTTATCCATGCTGTCCACAATGGGCCCACTTTGCTGCCTGGTTTGTGGCCTGTGTGGCCGGTTGGCCACACAGGCCCAAATGAAGGGAAATCATAAATATCGCTTGATCCCCATCTGGTGGGCCCCATCCATAGACTGCGCCTTGATGTGTGTCCCATCCACACCATCCATCCAGCAAGCTGGGCCCACCTTGCTGCTGGACTCACTGTCCAACAACCTCCCTGCCTATTTGTTTTGGACAGGCTTGCATGTAGGGAAAACATAATTATTAGCTTGATTTATAAGGGGGTGACCCAACTACGTGGGACCCACCAGATGTATGTTTTATCCACACCGTCCAACACTATCCAGTAGTTGGGATGGTGGGACCCACCAGATGTATGTTTTATTCCACATCGTCCAACACTGTCTAGTAGCTGGGACGGTGGGATCCACCATGATGTATTTTATCCACACCGTCTAAAGTCGGATGGTGGGTCCCACTTAATGTATGAACACCGTCCAGCGTGGGACGGTGGGACCCATCCTGACATATGCTTTGATACCACCATCCAGCGTGGAACGGTGGGACCCACTTGATGTACGTGTTGTATCTCCACCGTCCAGCGTGGGACAGTGGGACCCACTTGATGTATGTGTATTATCCACACCGTTTAGCGTGGGATGGTGGGACCCACCTGATGTATGTATTTAATCTATGCTGTCCAATTGGACTGGGCCCACGCTGCAAGACAGCAGCCGGCTGGCACCCACTGTTGAACCTTCTCAGGCCCACCTGCTGTATGTGAGGCCCACCTACTGTATGTGAGGCCCACCCGCTGTATGTGAGGCCCATGTTGAGGGTCGAATATTGCATATCAGACCCCGATTACTGCCTGATTTTACGTACACGATAATGCCTAATATTATAATTTAATTGTGTTTTTGTTGCAGGATATAATAAGGAGCTTTGATTGAAAAAGAGTATTAAAAGTATGGATTTAACGCTCCGAAGTCACCAGAGCAAGGAATAAACTCCAGGGGACCGAGATCGATGGATATACACGCCAGAGATCCGAGAAAATTGAGAAACTGAAGCTCAAGTGGCCTGAAAGTTAGTCAGAATGCAAGATCACAGGGTTTCCACCATCCACTCGGCTCGAAACTTCATACATGGCCTGAGGACCATAAATTAACCGTACACGTCAAATTTCAGCTATTAGATCCTTATGGAAGTAACCCAACAGAGAGATCAGAGGACAATAACCATTAAGAAAGCATCTTGGACATCCTTGAGAGATCTGGACCCAAACTGAACTGATGGAAAGAGCACGAAAAATTGTGGATATTTGCCAAATTTCACTTCTTTTGGATGGTGCAATCAGGAGATACAGACGGCAGAAGATATAACAAAAGAGAATGGCAAATCTGTAAATAAATGTGCCATGCATGGCTTACGTGAAGGCAATTATATTTTTAACGGTGAATATTGTCCATACATCGGTTAAACGTGTGGCCCACCCTGAAGTCAGATCTACTTTAAACTGGAAGCCATGGGCCAACACTATGTATAGGAGCTGATGGAGGGAGTGGATTTCTAGGACAGGCATCACAGTGGACCCCACCTACTTTTTGCGCAAAATATCCAAATTGAGAAGTTTCGCACGTCCAGTGACGAGACGTGTTCCACTGGGTTTTGACAGTGGGCCCCACCCATCATTCCATTAGATGATCTGACCCGTCCATTTGCTCTGGAGGATGGCCAAGACCCTGGATATAATTCCTTTCTGGTCCCATACAAGTGATCGTGTGAATTTCTTATCCAAACAGAAGACGGACGGTGCAATGAAACGTTCCATGGGCCACACCGAATCTAACCCAAAACCAGTCAATTCTACATAGTTTTTCGAGCAGAATCTAATGGACGACGTGGATCTTTCACCTGACACCAAGACGTGGGGCCCACCAACGTCCAAAGTAAGCTCGGTTACGCACACCGTCTTCTGCTGTGCGTAAAGGCTACGCATACAAGATCTATAAGAAGAAAGAGAGAGAGGAAGCTTGAGGAAAAGAAAAGCTTGGCATGGGCAGCCGTGGAGGCAGGGAACGTGAGCAAAAAGAGGAGGCTTTGGGCTGGACGTTGAGCACAGTTTGGAGCTGGACGTGGAGCAGGGAAAGAGATAGAAAGGAAAAGGTTTTTTTTCTTTATTTTTGTTTAAAGGTAGCCACATCATGACGGGCTAATCCTCTTAGCTAGGGCTAAGAGGTGAAGCTTGTATTGAGATGGGAGACTCGATTTGTCGATTTAATTATTTAATTGTGAATTAAACTTGATTATGGTTTAATTATTAAGGGATGTTTGTAGTTTTTAATGGTCTATTGTGACTGAAATTACAATGGGTCTAAGATAGCTTTGAGCATGTTCCTTTCTTTTTATGTTTATGACGTCAGGAAGCCCTGTTGTTCACCATCGTCTCATGGGCATGGTCGGATGACGGTACCCTTCCTAACTTTCATGCACTATTGATTGGTTGGTAATTAGTTTAATCCTGTTGTTTGCTTTGTCTCCTGGATATGGTTAGATGATGGAATCCATTCTAATTCATATACCTTCATCTCTTGAAAACCAGATCAAGTAAGTTCAGTTTAAATTCAATAATTCTTGATGCAGGCATAAGATCTCCCTGATCTCTACAAGTGGATCCTCTGAATCCCTAGTTTCCTTCCTCTAAATTCCTTAAGTTTTCGATAATTATTCCACCATTATTCATTAAATTCTATTTGATTGAGATTACATCTTAGTCTAGTTCTAGTTCTACTTGGTTTCAGATAACGTACAGGTATCAGTCCCTGTGGATTCGACCTCGGTCTTACCGAGTTTATTACTACATCACAACCCTATACTTGGGGAGTGAACAGCCCATTGAGATGTATGTGGCCCATTATGATGCGTGCGGCCCACATTTTGTATATATGGGGCCCATTATATGTGTGAGGCCCATTACATGTGTGAGGCCCATTGTAAGTGTGAGGCCCATTGTATCTATGAGGCCCATTATATGAGAGGCCCATTATATGTGTGAGGCCCATTATGTGTGTGAGGCATATCATGATGATGTGTGTGTTGTATGCGCACTATCCATTCATTTAAACGGACCATGGATCGTCTTATGCAGGCCCACCATGATGTATGTGGTACACACGCAAACCATCCGTCCTTGTATATATTTTAAGGGCCGAAGGCCCCATTGTGATTCCGATTCCTATCCCAAATGGACCGCACCATAGGACAATGGCGGTTAAATGTCCACTGTTGTAAAATTCCCTAGGGCCCATTACTAAGCCCACTTCCACCCCTACCTTATTAGACTACCCAAATTATTGGGGCCCCACTTATGTTAGTAATACCCATTACGCTAACCCAAACCGTTGGGCCCCCATTGATGAGGGTGTTTTCCACCATGTATTGTAGGAATTATTTAAATCCTAGAGCCCACCTTGTATTCATATCGGGCCCCATAGGAAGGCCCAGTTTATTACATGATTAGAGGGGGTGAGGAAGCCCACTTGTTGTACATAATTTCACCCTCTCAACTCACCTTGTTGACTCACCCATGAGGCTATTATTGATGATGCCTAGGCTATCCATTATTTAGTACATCATCACCCCTTGCCATAAATGGAAGAATATGTGGTATTGGATTTGGTATATCCATTATTTAGAGCCTATCTAAATGTTAGGGTTAGATCCGTCGTCCCTCTGTGGACCTCACCATGATTTAGGCTGATTATTGTTTACGTCTGATAATTATGCTAGTGTACTTAGTCTAGTAGGACACATTGAGAACATGCTTAGTATTACATCATGATACATGCTCATACGTATTATTTGTATGCCTGTTGTAAGAAATGATTGATCATAGCATTTGCCATTGGGCTGAGTTATTTAGGGAACTCCTTGAGAGACAGAGTTACCCCACATGATTGTGCAGTACGTGTAGGTTTGATACATGACTGGATGGTATGACTCATGCATCTCGCATTTTGTATGACATGATCACTTGGCGCGCTAGCGATATTAGGGCTGTAACCTCCACAGACACATCGTGAATGGTTAGATTGGATACCAAAAATATTTAGTTTTAGCATTATGGGTGCTTAGGATGTCCTTGGGTGAAAGTCCCAGAACCCTTATGGTACCAAGAGGTTGCTCTAATGTTAAGACTGAGTGGATACATAAGCACCTGAGTGCCGAATACTAGTAGGCCGTATCTTCCACTGTGTTGTGGTCGGTTGGAAGGGGGTGTGGCCTTATTTGCCCGAGGGTAGGGGGCAAAGTTAGGTTGAGTTTGACCTTCTCGTAAATGGGTCCGTTATCGACGAGTCGGGTAGATATTGGCAAACTACTGACCAGGCGGGTAGTGAGGTCTTTTCTACTTACATGGTTGTGTGTGCCAGTTGGGGCAGTAATCTATTGTGGAGTGTTCTAGACCCCGGTGATACTGTATTGACATGTGGACTTGATGAGGACTAACATGTATGCTTTATATATTACATACGACATTTAGCTACGTAGGTGTTGCATCGCATAGCCTTGGTATGGCTGACAGCATTCATGGACTCGCCAGTATTTCCACTTACTCTGATATTGCATGCTTGACACATGCATTGCGCGCGCGCACACACATACACCCTCTAAGCTTCGTTGTAAGCTTATGCATGACAGTTGCGTATAAGTGACGTTAGGTTGCAGCAACGTTGAGGCAGGAATGCGTGACAGATCTTCTTGGAGCTTTTGGTTATACTTGTATTTCCTTTTCGTGTTGTACTTAAATGATTTATTATAGTGGATATGTGGTGATGTTATTTTGTGACTTAGTTATGCTCCGTTATAAAAAAAATTCAGACCGAAAATCCTCCTTGTAGGATCCCAAGATTGGAATTTGGCATATAGGTGCCCGAAGCCGAGAATGGGGTACTATGGAGGCTGTTGGCGCCGGATTCAGCGATCGGGAATTTTGTGAGCCCAGTTTCTGAGTTTGGGGCATGACAAATCCCCGACTCAAGTTATCATGCTCCGCACTTGAAATACAGTATGTACCCTCAGACCAGACTTATAGTTATAACTCGTACACTAAGTGTATATAAATCCACCCATCATACAGTTATTAAAGAGGCCCAATTACATGTATTCTATATCATCATTACATTAACATTCATACACCCAACTATTTCCACTCCATTTAATAATACCACATCCACAACATTCTCATTTATAAAATAAATTGTCAAAACTGGTCTAAGTCTACCCATTTGGGACTTTATTCAATTAAAATAACCAATCATTGTCTAACAAAGTTATAACTATAAACATTTTTAAATTTAATCAAACCAACAATAATTAGAATAAATGAAAACTAAAACTCTTAAAACCAATCTCAGAATTAAGTTAGCTATCTAATGCAACGAGCTCGTCTTCCACTAAATTTGACCATTGGTCTTGAGTTTCATCCACCAACCTAGCTTTATTGTTCGGTATTGATTAGACCGTCAAGCATCGTCCATCTCTATATGGTTGTTAATCCACAACATTAGCTGGCCAGACTAGTAAGTGAAGCCTGCATGGTTCATGCATAGCACAATATAAGATAGCACAATCAAACTAAAATAGTGCTTATGCATTATTAACATAGATGCAAAGATGCCATGATATGCATGTCAAGTGGGATGATCTTCCACTTGCTTTGGTTAGATATCCGTCAACTCGAAAACTGTACCATCTAAACATCCAACATAGGTAGGCATGGGTAGTCTATACCTGTTAGACATTCACTTAGGTAGGCATGTAATGTATGATCAATGTCTATGCATCGATATGTACAGTCAACAGATACATCTCTCTCTGAGAAGAAACACGGATTCATGATATAAATGATTAGCATATGTGCATATTTAACATTCATTAGAACCTTTCAAGTCATATATCATAAAGCAAGGATCATAATTATAGAATGTTTCAACAATCATATAACAACCATATCAATCATAACAACCTTAACCATCAAATCATCTATCTTAATCATGTAGATATGAGACACATTAGGATTCACTCACCTATCTGTAATAGGGTTGAATCCTTTAATTAATCTGGTGCTTTGGAATCTATACATCAAATCCATATTAAGATGATTTACCATGCTACAATTCAATCATATTATTCTAACAAGTGGGGTCCACCTTTGATTCAAGCAAGATGACCCAACATCAATTCTTAAATTTAAATTTGAAAACAACAAGAACTTTCAAGGGCTTATAAATCCTCTGGCAGTAGCCGAGAAATAAAAATAGCGGCTAATAAGGCTGCCCCATGAAAAGATGAGGAAGTTACATCCGCTTGAGGTAGAGAAACTTCCCCCCTGCAAGGTACCATCACCGACGATGTTTCCCTCGAAGATGCAGCCAACCTGGAGTCCATAGTATCATGTACAGACTCCCCGTAGAAGGCTCTTGAGATAGAAATGTCCCTTGAAATGTCCTTAGAAGACATGACAACAAAAAAGCAAAATCAAAAATGAGAAGAGGGAGAGAAACAAAAGAAATGTATCGAGAAGATCAAGTCTTCAGCCAAACTGTAAAGTGGACGGAGAAGAATCAGGACAAGTAAAGAAGGGAACAGGTCGTCACATCTCAGATTTCACTAGACTAGTTAGTGAACAATGAGGGGGAAACCTGTCATGCCCCAGACTCGAAAACCAGGCTCACAATATTCCCGATCACCAAATTCGGCGCCTTAAGCCTCCATAGTACCCCATTCTCGGCTCCTGGCACCCATACACCAGGTTCTGATCTTGGGATCCTACAAGGAGGATTTTTATAACATAAGTCTATTTTATAATCAGCATAACCAAGTTCATAACTCATAGATAATAACCACAGGAGCATCATCACAAAATCCACTAAGAATAAAAACTTTTTACAAGACGCATAAGAAAGATACAGTGGCTAATAATTAGAACTCCAAAAGAAAGCTTTACTGCATGCTCCTGCTCTTGCACTACTACTGCCTAGCATCACCTGCACGCATCAATTGTGCATAAGCTTATAGAAAGCTTAGAGGGTGGTGTACGTGTGTACGGGACAGGTGACAAGTGTGCAATATCAGAGTATGTGGAAAATGCTGGCAAGACCATGAAAACGAACAGCCGTAACAAGGCTATGCAAATGCAAGGCAGGAATACCATCTGCCAACCAAAGGCTATGCAACTCAATGCAAAATACCATTAGCCATCCCAAGGCTAAGCAATGTGGGCCTATATAGCCAAGTGCCATATGCAAGGCGTAATGAAATCATGCTAATCCTCATATTAAGTCCACATATCAGTACAATTTCTCTTTGGAAAATCATCGGGGTCAAGTACACTCCATATAAACTGCCGCCTCCCTGGCCGCGCAGCCCAGCGAGCATAAGAGACCTCACTACCCACCTGTGGATAGCCAATCACCAAAAAGGCTCGATGGTAGCAGACCCATCTACAAGCTGGTTAAACTCAGCCTAGCTTAAATGCCCCCTCACTCAGGCGAATAAGCCACACTACTTTTCAACAAACCATGATATAGTGGGAGACGCGACCTAATTGTAAAGGCACCGACGCTCATGTTTTTCACTCGGTCTCGATGTTGGAGCATCTCCTGGTACCATGAAGGTTCTGGGACTTTCACCCAAGGACATCCTACATGCCCACAGTGCTTAAACTAATATTTTCGGTGTCCAAATCTAGTCATCCATGATATACCTGTAGAGGCTATGGCCTTGATGAAGCTAGGGCAAATATCAACCATGCTATGCAATGCCAGATGCATGAATCACACAAATCAACCATGCATTAGTCTTGCGCATACAGTGTGCTTAAGAGGGGCAACTCCGTCACTCAGGGAGTCCCATAACAGCTTGCCCAATAGAATAAACCATGACCAATCACATCTAAACCAAGCACACATATGATGCACATGGGAATGGGTCATGAAGATAATTTAGTATGCCATGCGACGATGTTGTACTCTCCTCATAATAAGATTGGATCTAGCTAATTAGACAATTTTACATGGAATAGAAAGAGCACAACTACTAGTGGGGGCCTAACAATTTGGGGTAGCCCACAAAGATTAAGAGAACAATACTATGAGCTTAAAATGATAATAATGGGCCTAACAAAGGGTCTAAGGTGGACATTCAACTACTAGTAGATGAGAATAACCCTAAAAATGGGCCTAGAGGGGTCCACAATGGGGACATTTAACCACCATTGTCCCCCAAAAGGCTGCCCAACAAAGATTCTACCTAAAGTAAGGCTCAAGGCCCAAGTACTACCTTAGAAATAAAATGGGCAGTAATACATATTTATCATACCACATAATGGCCCCTAAGAAAATGGCCCAAAGCCCTCACACAACATCATGGACCCAAAAAGGTAAGCTATGGCCCAAGAATAATGGCCACCGAATTCATGCATTATGTTGGACCTAGTGGGCAGCCCATAAGCCCAAGCACATACACAAAAATATATCCAAGTTGAGTCAAATGGGCCCTTCAATATCAGCCCAAATCCAGGTAAAATAGGTTGGCAATCAAGGACCTAATCACGTATACAATTTAGCCTACAAAGTCCAGCATACTGTGAAGACAGTCCATGCACAAGGACTGGGCCAAGGCTGGATGTCCCAACCCATTTGGGCCTACTGGACATCTCAAAAATCTGGACTATACATTTAGGCCCAAACAAACAACTAAAAGGTGGGTCTTACTAGGCACTAATTAAGCCCAAAAATCTCAGAAATAAACTCATAGTTTGTGTACACAATACTCTCCATTTTGTGGGCCCCACTTCCTTACAATGTTCAACAATATGTACAATTTATTCCTTAAGACATTGCTGGACTTTTAGCCCATCTAGCTGCTGGGCCTGCTGAGGTCCAACAGATAGTAATCTTGGGTGGACATTCAACCAGCTGGATGGGTGAAAAGTAGTGTCCCGAGTACGTACTCTTCTAATTTGGTTTTCTAACGTCCATCAGCGTTGGAGTCCTTTGTTCTTTTTGTAGATGATGCCACCTAGACGAGGCACTCGTGGATGAGACAAGAGAGGTAGAGGCACCTGCGGTGCCCGATTGACCCGAGCGCATACTGCTCCATCTGTTTTAAATCCTAGTCCCGATCCTATTTCGGAGGTTATCATTCCGCCTCCAATTAATCCTATTCCTCAGTCGGAGCCTGTCGTGCCTATGCCAGAGGCTCCCGCTCCCGCCGTTCCTTCGCCTCCACTTGAGGCCAGTGTAGCCCCTCCAGCCCCTACCATTCTAGTTGGAGTCGAGCAGTTACAGCAGATACTCCAGGCAGTTACAGCCGCCCTCTAGGGGTAGAGCAAATAGTCAGAAGAGACTCCAGAGCAGAGGGAGTAGATTCGTGCGAGTACTCTTCTTTGGGATTTTTGTTAACATGATCCCCCACGTTTTAGGGGTGAACCTGATCCTACAGTAGCCGAGTTGTGGCGTACCGAGGTGGAGAAGATCTTCGACACCATGAGATGCACATCACAACAGTGAGTTCAATTGGCAGTTTTTCTTATTCAGGGTGAGGCCCAGCACTGGTGGGCTTCTGTTTCTAGATCAGCTGGGAGAGATTTTGTATGGACCTGGAAGGACTTCATGGATCGTTTCAACCATAAGTTCTTCCCTGAGCACATTCAGTAGTAGAGAGCTTTAGAGTTTGAGAGTCTTATTCAGGGAGATATGACAGTATCGCAGTACGAGGCCCGTTTTGTTGCCTTGTCCTAATTTACGACCTACTTAGTGGATGATGAGATGTGGAAGGCCCGTTATTTTGTAAACAGCTTAAGTCCCACTCTTAGGAGTCGGGTGGTTGGGCATCTTCTTATGACATTTGCTAACATTGTGTAGAGGGCCCTAGTTTATGAGGATCATTAAGTCACTTTTCAGAGATCCCGAGATCAGGGAGGAGACTGGAAGAGGAAGGCGCACCCCGGTAGCTCCCACCAGCATCAACACCATCTGCATAGGGGCCATTCAGGGTTTCAAGCACTAGCAACACAACTAGTTTCTTCTTTTGTCTATTTACTGGAGTCTATTTTGGATGTGGATGGACGAGGCATCATAAGCACGAGTGTCCCCATCCCTAGCAGCAACAGCAGCAGCTAAGGGTATAAGTGCTGTGGTTTTTTGCTCCTTTGATTGTCAAATTTTGTAGTGCCAAAACCTCAATTTGTGTCTTATGTAACACATTGATATATATGTTCAAGGCAATGCATCACATGTACAAGGACAATGCTTCAAGTTAAGAACAAAGATCTACTTCAAGAACGGCAAGATCAAGTACATTGTTCTCTTCTGAAAGCTTCAAAGTTTTAAAGCTACATCGAAAGATGAGATCTTGTTCAAGACTCAAGGTGAAGTACAACTCAAGAACTACGAATTCAAGCTTCCAAAAATCTCAAGTTCAAGCTTCATTAAGTGTCGCGATATCAAGCTTCATAAACTTCAAAGATCGTCCATCATCTGAAGAAAAGAAGGTTCAATGTTCATACTTCATGTTTAAGGTATGAATGACCTTAGATTGACCTTAGGGTAGGTCATAAGTCAATTACTCTTTTTATAAGTGAAAAGTCTGTTCTTCGACTAGTCTTGGACTTTGTTCGACTAGTCCTAGCACTGGCTCGACTAGTCCAAGAAATTCCAAGACCAGTCTTAAGTTGTTGTAAATTTTTAAAATTTTTTGTTAAGCCACGACCAGTCCTGGAGTCTGCTCGACCGGTCGTGTGAACAGTGCATGACTCATTCACGACTAGTCCAGTAGCTATGACTTAAACTCCAGCAAGTATTCTTGGCTCCTCGCGAGCAGTCATGGATAGGTCACGATTAGTCGTGAAGGACCTACGACCAGTCGTGAAATGGTTTTATCTGATCGCGCTCAAAATTTTAAAAATCAGTTCATCCTACGACCAGTCGTAGTGTCCACAGGACCAGTTGTAGACGTGATTTTTGTAACTATAAATAGAGCACGATTTTTAGAGTTTGATATCCAATTCAAGTAAAATCAAGGCATCACTCTGAGAGATAAGTTTGTAATCTTCTTAAGCTAGATTGTGCATATTTAATATTCTCTTTTTATTAACTTTTTATATTTGATTTTGTTTCTACATTCCAATCTGATTTGAAAGAGGAATTGTGATATTCCACTTCTTGGAATCAAAATCAAATAGAGCTAGCTCAACTTGATTTAATTTAAAATCAATTAGAACCTAGAACTATTTCATAAGTGAGTATTGGACATTGAACTTCTATTCAAACTTCTACTCCGTCTTGGTTCTTCTGAGCTGCAACAAAAGGAGAAATCCAGGTATTTTACATTATTATAATTTCCATTGTGTTGGTTTCGTTTGAGATTAAGCCAGAAAAATCTCATTCTTTTTGGTTATCTGGGGAGAGCCAGAAAACTCAGATAGTGTGGTTTTTGAATTGTGTAAGCCCACTTGAAAGACATAATTGTGAGGGTTTTAGGTGAACCTGAGAAAAACCTATTTTCATAGTGAACGCTAATATCCACTGTGTGAGGATATTAGGAGTGGAGTAGCTGTGTGGCTGTTGTTTAGCAATTGGTGTACACACAGGTGAACCACTATAATTCTTTGTGTTTGGATGTGTGGTTTAATTTCTATATTTTTTATCATTCAATCTTATGGAATGTATTTGTGGATGTGAATATTGTAATCTTTTACATTTCAAGCATTGTGGGGAATGTTGTAATAGTGTAGATTTCATTTTCTTGCTATTTATTTATTTATTTATTCTTCTGTATCAAGTTTGAGTTTTTTATATAAAGACCTTTCTAGGAATCAGGTTGTCCTACCATAAACCTTGGTTTTTGGTGTAAGGTTGTCCTTATGACAATATTTGTATCAATCTCTCTATACTCATACATTTGAGGTTGCTTTACATTTCAGTATTGTGAATTGATTATAGTGCTATCTTTCCTTTAATTTTTTAATTTCCACTGTTATCATTTTAATTTGACATAGTCCTATTCTCCCCCCCTCTAGGACATATACCTTGGCCTTTTCAAAAGGCATCGCATCAGCCCCCACATCAGCCTCCACAGCAGAAGTATCAGTGACCCTAGCACCAGCCTCCTAGACCTCCTCTATAGCAGCAAAGGCAGCAGAGTAAGCCATCGCAGTGATCGTAGCCACAACAGAGACCGCAAATGCAGAGGGGACAGGCACCTCCCCTGCAGGCCTAGGGTAGATTCTATGCCACACATCAGGTGTGGGGTCAGGACCCTTAGTCATTAAGCTTGCTTCCCTTACCAGCTTAAGGCAGATTCTACGCCCCTCAGTAGGACCCTCGGTTGTCGGGAGGAGTAGTTGAGGGTATTCTTCTCGTCTCCGCTTGTATTACTCATGTGGAATTTGATTTTGGAGCGTCTCATTCGTTCATAGCCAAGGAGTTCTGCCGATCGACCGGTCTACCATCAGAGTCTGCTTGTGAGGCTTTATAAGTATCGACTCCATTGGAGAAGTTTGCAGTTTTGGTTCGCTTCTATTCATTGTGCCCCGTTCTAGTTGGGGATATGTTTCTACTCGTAAATTTATTTGTGTTGTTGATGATCTAGTACGATGTTATCTTAGGTATGGATTGGTTTGCCGAGTACCACACCGTGTTGGGCTATTCCACCAGGACAGTCACGTTCTGCATACCCAGCTTGCTGTTATTCCAGTTCGTTTCCAAGCCAAAGGAGAGCCGCTGTCTAGCTTGTTCGCCTGTGTTGTCGAGGAGTCAATAGCTGGTTGTTTTGAGAAGTTGCCAACTATTTGTGAGTTCCCAGATGTGTTTTAGGATATTCCGGGGTTACTGCCTCACTAACAGATAGAGTGTCAGATAGATCTTGTGCCCGGTACTGTGCCTATCTCAAAGGCTTTCTATTGTATGGCATCGATGGAGTTACGGAACTGCAGGCGCAATTGGACGAGTTGTGGGAGTTAGGATTTATTCATCCTAGCAGTTCACCGTGGGGAGCCCCAGTATTGTTTGTGAAAAAGAATGACTTGTTGAGGCTTTGCGTGTATTATCACGAGCTCAACAAAGTCATTATCAAGAATAGATACCCACTCCCGAGGATTGATGATTTATTTGACCAGCTGCAAGGTACACAATTCTTCTCTAAGATTAACCTACGGTCTGACTATCATCAAATTCGGGTTCGAGAGGAGGACATTCTAAAGACAGATTTCTGGACGCGCTATGGTCATTTCGAGTTTTTGGTCATGTCTTTTGGGCTAACCAATGCGCCCGCCGTCTTCATGCAGCTGATGAATGGGGTCTTCAAACCCTACCTTAACTAGTTTGTCGTAGTCTACATTGATGATAATCTGGTATATTCAAGGACTCGGGAGGACCATGAGATGCATTTGCAGATAGTGTTAGAGACTCTCCGTGCCCACCAGCTCTATACGAAGCTGGAGAAGTGCAATTTCTGTCAGGAGGAGATGAAGTTCCTCGGTCATGTGGTGAAGAGGGAGGGTGTTGCTATGGACCCCTCGAAGATTGATGCAGTATGTTAATGGGGCTAGCCCACGAATGCATCCGTGATTTATAGTTTTACTACCAAAAAAAGGGGTAAAGGATTCAGACCACATTACTTTTTTGCTACGGATAGAAACCTTAACTATGATTGCTACGGTTTTAATCCGTAACTAAAAAAGTTGATACACCATTAATAATTAATAGTGTTGTAAGGGGCTCTATGAGGCCTAAAAAAACTGTGTTCTATCTAAGCCATCTATATATTTGTAAATATTACTTTAAGGCCTGTTTGGATGCCTGTAAGTTGGGCAAGTGGGAAGTGACTTACAGGGAAGTCACTTATAGGTGGTGTTTGGGAGAGAAAAATCACCTGTAAGTAACTTACAACCTATAAGTCACTTATAGGCAAATCTACCAAAAAAGTGCAGGGGGATGGGGGTGGGAAGTCACTTCCCTGTAAGTCACTTACAGGCTCAATGGTCAGATTTTTAAAAAGAGGGAAAGAGGGAGAAATGCACTAACCCACCAACCACCATTATAGCCATGAAGTTCCAGCCAATGAAGAAGAAGCACCAACCATTGAAAATGGCAATCTCTCTCCGTCTCTGCAATCTCTCCCCCTCCCTCTCTGCAATCTCTCTCCGTCTCTACAATCTCTCCCCCTCCCTCTCTGCAATCTCTCTCCATCTCTGCAATCTCTGGCTGTAGTTACCGCCTTTCGTCTCTTCTCCTCCTAAAACGGTAGGGTTTCATCTACCCTTTTTTTTCTCCTTTGAAAATGGAAGGGATCGCATGCTGAGTAATCCATAAAATTTGTGGGATCCACCATGATATATGTATTTGATCCACACTATCCATCCATTTTAATACTTAATTTTAAGTCATGATCTTAAAAATTAGCTAAATCCAAAGATCAATTGGACCACAACATAGGAAATAGTGTGAATTGAGTGTATACCGTTGAAAATTTTTGGGGGGCCATAGAAGTCATGGATCAAGATGATTTATTTTTATTTTTTTTCCCTTCATCCAGGTGTTTGTAATCTTATGAACATGTTGGATGAAAAATAAAGATCTCTATGGGCACTAGAAAGGTTTCAAAGATCCAATCAGTATTTCCACTGTTTCCTGTGGTATGGTCCACTTGAGCTTTGGATATTCTTAAATTTTTGGCTCAACGTCTACATCTAGATGAAAAAATGAATGGACAGATTGGATAAACAGTATACATTTACAGTGGTCCCAACTGAATTTACTTAGTATAAAAAAAGTATAGCAGCAACTCAGTATGCAGTCTGATTGCGTTACTGGTAACACGGTAGTGGGTGTTACCCCTGCCATGGGCCCACCTTGATGATGTGTTATATATCCACTCCGCCCAACCATTTCTCCATCAGGGATTTTAGGCCCACCTTACTTGTGTTGCTAGGTTTTTCATGGAGGAAGAAATGGCATGTTAAAATATGCTGCAGTTTCTCCATCAAGGATTTTAGGCCCACCTTGCTTGACATTTCTATATGGTTTGGATTTTTTAGTTTGCATGACTCCATTATTTATCTGGTACATAAATCCTATTTATTCTTATGGCCCTTCCAACCAAGGCCATTGTTCAAATGGACCCACTATGGATGGACCATGTCCCAATTCTTCACTTGATCATTAATTACTGTTCAACTGCAAATATCCGCAGTACATTTGATTCTTGATTTCTATAATTGGAGCCATGGTTCAGCAATCCAGATGAATAGGCCGTAGTAGGGCGGACCATGGATGGCATTTCTTCAGTTTAATGTGGGCCATTGATGTACACTTTAGAATAAGTCCTATTCAAAGGAATGACTAGTTGGAGAGGATGATTTCCAAGTGAAAAGTTTTAAATGTAATTTCTATAGTTAAAGAAGACATTGGTAATGTAATTTAATTAGTAAATTTTCTATTAATGTTTTTAAGTTTATTCTCAATGCTTAAATTAAGTTATTACTCCATATTATAGATATTTTGAATTCGTGGGCCCACTTTTATAGCCTACTTGATGATTGGTTTAGCTTAATAATTATCTCAAATATTCATCTTGATGGGCTTAACAAAATAACATATTTGATTCCACATTTTTTTATATATGATTATACCATTTTAGAATGATTCCCCAATCTAAGCTCTGCTCGATGTGAATATTCAGCTTTCTACTTGTAAGTAACTTACAGGTCATCCAAACAGAAAAACTAACTTACCTGTAAGTGACTTACAACTTACATCCAAACAGGTTACCTATAAGTAACTTTCACCTATAAGTCACTTACAGGTAAGTCACTTACAACTTAAAAGAACTTACAGGCATCTAAATAGGCCTTTAGAGGATGGAAAAAAATCAACTAGATCGAAGGCACAGTAGGAAACATTGATATTAAATTAAAGTTGCTTCTTATGGTGTGGTCCACTTGGGCCTTCAATATACCTAAAATTTGGTGTCTTAAAGTAAAATAATTTATTAAAATTATAGATCCAAATAGATTAACGAAATACATCATGGTGGGCCCCACGGAGCCCCTAATCGGACCATCTACGTCCGTCCGTCGAAAGACCCCCAAATTTGGGCGTGCACTTAAAACAGAGCCTCGCCCAAACAGGAGTATTTTACTCGCTTTGTCTCTCTCTCTCTCTCTCTCTCTCTCTCTCTCTCCATTCCCTAATCAGAGCTTTCCCTAAGCTCTTCTTTCCTAATCCTCTCTCTCCCTCCCGATCTTTGCTCCATCTCTCTCATTCTCCTCCCTTTCTCCAATGCATCAGCCGTGAACGCCCTGCGAGGTGGGTTTTTTCAAAGGGGGTTCATGATCCCGACCCGGTTCCTCAACCTCCCGATTTTCATCTCCCTCCTGAAGAAAGCGGAAGAGAGTTTGGATTCCAGACGTGCGGTGGCCTGGTTTTGCCCTGTAAGGTGGGTTTTTTCAAAGGGGTTTTGAAGATTCTCGAGAAGGACGAGCAGAGATTCCGTGGAGTAGAACTGGAAGAGGTTTTTAAGACTTTTTTCGAGGTTAGTTTTGATCCTTGCAAGGAAATGATGGGATCTTGCCATGGCTTCATGCCCCTCTTGCAGAAGGCTAGGGTTTGACGGTTTTGGATGGGTTTTTGCTATTTTTTTAGGTCCTTGGGTTTTTTTCCTTTTTAGAAAAAAGGAGGGGTCTTTTTGTAAAGAAAAAAGGGGGTCTTTTAGATGCAGTGCGAGGGGGTTTAGGATTTTTCCTTCCCTTCTTTTTTCCATCCATGAAGCCAATGCTTGGGGGTTTCAATGAGATGTTGATTAGCTTTTCTAAAAATTAAAAAAAAAAATCATCCCATTTACAAAAGCACTAGCATTTTCTCTCTCTCAGAATCTCAATGGATTTGGAAAGGTGAGTGATTTCTCCTTTTCTTTTTTATTGATTTCCTTATGTTTTGCGGATCTTCTCCGATTCTTGACCGAAGATCTCGATTATCAGTGAAGAACTGGGATTTTGATTTTGGAAAGGTCAGTGAAGAAAGGTTCCTTTATGGTCTTAATATGATGTGCATTTTGTTTCCATTTTCTATAGTATTTAAGCTGGTTTCTTTTGTGTTTCACCTACAGATTTTTTTTGATAGATGAACAAGTTGCTTGCTATTATGGATTCCCAAGATGCCGTGGGGTTGTTAATGACATTGAAGTAGAGGATCCTGCCATCTAACTATACCTTTTGTTGATATTGTAGGAGAGTAAATTAGAGATGGTTTTGCACATCTATTCTTAAACTTGAAATACAGACATACGGCTTCTGTTGTTGTAGGAAACCATGGGATTCCGATCATTGTTGCTGGGCATCGTTTTAGGAATGCAAATGGCATGGCTCCTCATGCACAGTAATTGATTAAACTCTAGTTTAGACTATTTACATGTTTGTAGTAGCAAAGTGAATGCGTGTATGTGGGTTTTTAGAAATTTTATTATACTCTCTTTTTTTTGTCAATCTGTTTTAGCTTTGCTGTTTACAAGGCATTGTATAAAATCTTTAGGATCTATTCCTATTTCTCTACTTTCTAGTTGCAGCAAAAAATAGTTGGAAAGGTTCATTTCCTCTCTCCATGTGCATGTTGCCTCTCTTCTTCGACATATGGTTGGATTAGTTGGTACATTCAAAAATTTAAATTTATTGGAATTTTTTTCCTTATATGCACCTATTTAATACTTATCTTTTTTGTAGATTTTAATTGCATTCATGTTGTTTTAAGAGTAGTGTTTCTTGTTTATAGATTTTACATTCCCATTTGTAGTTGTGCAAGGACAAACATTATATTCCACAATGGGACCCATGGTTCTATAATCCAGACCATTGGCCTATTGCATCGAACTGCAGATTGATGAAGGCCTAAAAATCTTCGTGATGGGAAATTCACAGGCACCAATCTTTGGATAAATTTCATTTGGATGGAGACCGGCACTCTAATTTTTAACCAAAATGAACTTTTTTTTTTGCCACAATCAAAAGGCTAGAATTGTCCCAGCTAAAAGAATTTAATACTCTACACAAGGAAGAATGTAACAGACCAATGGTCAGGACTGCCTATTTGGCTTCGTGGAAATAGAAATGAAGGAAACAATGTTTCTTAAAATGCCATTTATAAATGTTGAGAAAGGTAAAATAGTTTGTCTTAAGGCCAGTTTGAATAAATTGCAGATTGGAGAATGCAACTAGTTTGCATCAACAAGGAATTTATACCTATTTGGGAAGTAATTGCATTTGCCGGCTGTATTCTCATTCCTTTTATGCAGAGAAGGATTGTTGGTCTTCATCAGAATACATCAGTTGGATCAACTTACATAACTGAATGTTTTCCTTTAAAAAAAAATTCTTTTTTCTTCACCTTGAGCTTGGAGGAAGATTATACTGTGGTTTTGACCAAATCTATATGCCTATTTTCATATCCAAATACAAAATTCAAGCGTGTTTGATGAATCTGAGTTGAATGGATCACTTTGGGAATTGCGAAAAACATGCAAGACAGATAAATAATCATTTTTTTTTTCGTTTTTTAGGTTTCTTCTTTTGTTTTGTATTTTCAATGTAATGGGCCCTAATTAACCCAATCATATTTGATGCGTGTTCTATTAGGGCCCATTTGGATGATTTTCCTGTTATTCATGTTTTAACCCCTTTTTTCCACTGAATTTTTTAATCAATTTTTTCTTATCTATTTTATTTTTATTGTAAATGATACATGATTAGGTTGCTTGTGCTCATGCTTGGAAGAGTAAGGAAAGAAAAGTTGATTCGGGCATCTTTGGACATTTTTGGGCATTTTGTACTTTTATTATTATTATTATTATTATTGTGGTTTACTCTTTATCCTGATTAGGTTGCTTGTGCTCATGCTTGAAATTATTATAAGCATGTTTTTTTTTATAACAACATGTATGTAACTTGTTTATATATAAGCATGTATTTATTGTCTTTTTTAAAATTTGCTATTTTTTTTTTCATTTTTTCTTTTCTTTTTGCCGTTTAAGGTCAGGCAGGTCAGGCTAACAGAAACCATTAATGCCCCATCAAATGTATGCCACAAAATACGAATGATACACATGTTTTCCTTTTTTACTACATATAAATGTGCATGTCTTTTTACCACAGAAACCATCAGAAATAGCTATTTACTACATATAAATGGGATTGAATGCCTACCGTTGACAATCACTTGGGAAAAGCAGTTGGTAGCTTATTGTAGGTCTAGTGCAATGTGTTTCAAGGTGTAGCAGGGGAAGTTGCTTTGACTTCAAGTGGTGGATTGAAGAAGCTATCTTTATTAACTGATAACTATGAAGAGGTTGCAATGGTAAATCATTTATACCAACTCTCTTACCTTATATTCTCCCAATTTCCATTTTCTTTTATGCTCATTTCTTACCACATTAATGCCAATTTTTTACTCAAACTCTCTAAGTGCATCATAAGAATACAATTCCACGAATGTAAAGTGGGCCAAGCACAGGCTAAGGTTTGACCCATTTTCTATTTAAGGCAGAGTGGAAAACATAACCTGCCTTTATGCAGGCTGTCATTTCCCACTTTTGATGCTACAAATCACAATTGAGGTAAGAACAAGAAGGTCCTATTCTTATCTCACTTGTGAGTTGGACACAACCACCTATCATGAGATATTGATGGGTTAATTGACATTGGAGTAATTATTCCAATGCAATTAGTAGCAGTCCTTGTGTTTTGTATGAGTTAGACACATCACACCTATATATATATTGATATTTATTTATGTATTATTTTATTTCTGGCTTTCTTTTTAAAGAAAAATCTTGATTTGGAATTTCTTTTTCTTTAGAATAAAATTCTGAGTTTGTAGTAAATTTCAGAAGTAGAACTAATGCATGCCCAAAATCAGGTATGTAGTAAAATTTGGTTAGTTGTTCAAGGTTTGTGTAAGAGCAATAAAATTCATGCCATTGTATATGTATCTTGTCATGTATCAGCTAGGGTGGTAATTGACCGAACATCAGGATATTTGAAGGGCTTTGGGTTTGTCACATGCCCTATGATTGAAGAGATGGAGCTGGGCATAAAGGGAATGGATGGTCAGGTAATTGCTCATTGCCTAGGGGCTGCAATGTTCCTCATTACTTTCAGATGTGTTGCACTGGTTTGTACTAATCAACACTCAATGTCTTTAAACATGCTTTGGTTGCTGCAGCTACATCACTGATAGAGCCGGCGACCCCCTTCTATTTTGGCATTTATCAATGGTAAGACATTTTTTTCTAGGTGTAACCCATATATATGATGAATAAATGGGATGATTTTTACACTAGGTGATCCTCATAGTGGGCCAACTTATTGAAAGTTTTGGATATTACATTCACTTAATAGGTTGGAAGTTATATGTTGGATGTTACATCTGTGGGATAAGGGTTCCCGGAATGCAACACAAAAGAAGAAAGGAAAACAAGGTATTGAAGATAGCATTTTATCTTTCTTCAACATCTTTGGTGTAGGTCTTTGGGTTCATCAAGTCAGTGAGCTGACTCAGTTGACCCGATGAGATTTTGAGCTGAGTCATCAGGTTTAGGAATGCAAGCCTCAGTTTGGTGTAGGTTTTATGCTACCCTATTTTCAGATATTGAGTCATCAGATTTTTTTTCTGGTAGTGAGTGTATTTCATTTTAAGCTGGTTAACTGTCATGTAGACCATACATTTTCTGTTAAATAAAATGAAATTGCTGATTTTATAAATGTGTTGTAGGTAAAGAAGGGCCTACACAAGCCCATGAGCAGTGGCTATAAATATGGAGGCGGCTGGCTATGAGGCTGGGGCTGGGCTTGCAACTGAGCCTGAGGATGCGGATGAGGTTAGGGCTGGGCTTGCAGCTGAGCCTGAGTATGCGGATGAGGCTGGGGCTTGCAGCCTAGCTACACGTGATTCAGATATGCTTTCTTTCCTTTATATTATGATTTAGATGTGTATAGATATTCTATGAGTTTTTGCAATCCACACATTTGAATCATCATATATGCTTATGATCTTAATGCACCAAAAACCACCCATGCAATCTCAACCCTGCAAATGCGTCAGCATATCAAGCTCATGGACTTGACATGGATATGTTTGATGTCGCCTAGGTGCGAAACCAGTTGTCCATTCCAATGTTACCAAGATCACCAACCCACCTCATTCTTTTGACAAAAAAGAAAATGAAAAAGAAAAAAGGGTGGCACTTCTAGCAGTCATAAATATTATTGTCCTCAGCCCTTAGAGTCTGCATTTGGATGTTCTGATTTCTTTGTGCATGCAGTTTTTTTCCATTGAATTTAATATTAGTTTCTTAAATGTAGGATGTTTTGCTAGCAGTGATTTCTTTGTTCTGATTCCTTTTACTTTATACCAATGTTTTTATTCTCAAAGTTTAATTTATCTATTTCATTATGGCGTTTTCTCATAGGATGCAAGTTCTGGTTGAGGACTACATTTTCAGTGGAGGCATTTTCTCTATGTCAATATTTCAGTATACTAATGAGGAAAAAAGCTCTCAAGGTTAGTTTATTTCCACTTAAAACATCGAATAACTAGATAAAT
This sequence comes from Magnolia sinica, assembly GCF_029962835.1. Lineage (NCBI taxonomy): Eukaryota > Viridiplantae > Streptophyta > Magnoliopsida > Magnoliales > Magnoliaceae > Magnolia > Magnolia sinica. Next base: position 94,834,883 of record NC_080574.1, read on the forward strand.
CAGCCGGTATGTACATTGATCAATTGGTAGTTTTTTGGCTTTATCTCGTTTTTCTACAGTGGAGCCTGAATTCATAGATAAATCATCTAGTATGTACATTTCTCACTTGTGCGATACTACCCAAACTGCACTTCTGTTTTGCTGTTGATTTATAGGTTTGATTTGGAACTACAGATATTTCCATGGGATGTGTCTCGCATTTGAGCATCAACGTAAGCAAAAGCAATCCCAACAAAAATAAGACTGGCTCAATTCCATCTTCAATAGACAACAAGGTCATGGATCCTATATAGTTGGCCTTGGGTGCTTGGCCTGAGTTCTTTTCTTTTCTTTTATTTGGTTTTTGTTGCTAATTTTGATTCATGGTGAATGGACTTGTAAACTAGATAAACATGGATAAGTATATTCTAGTAGACTGGTTGTGAGTTGTAGAAAATAGGTTTGCAGAGGCGAACTTTTCATCCCAGATATTGATGAAGTAATCGGTATTACCAATTTGGAGCAATCAAATTTGCAGGTACTCTCTCTCAGAAGAGCACTTTGTTTGGATGATCAAGATTCACACTAGATTGGATGCAGATAAAACTTATGTGAATACTTGGCTGTGCATGTACAACTATTCCAACACAAGTATACGACATCCTCTTGTTCATTAATGAGGTTCATGTGCAGAGGTACTCTCTCCCAGAAGAGCACTTTGTTTTTTCAGTAGCAGTTTTAATGGGAAAATTGTAGTAAGGGAATTATGTAGTGTTCTCTAAGTTTTTACTTTCTACCTTTTTGTATCTATGGTTTGAAGATGGAGACTTTTGCAGGTTTTTGGTTTTTTAGGTGATGAAAATCATGTAGAAACCTGGATGTATAGCGTGAAGCATTGGCTCCCATCTAAAGAACTCTAAAATGCAAAGGTCTTAAATGGACTAGTATCACGGTGGACAGTAGGGATGGATCAATAGTGGTAGTGATGGAAATGGCGGAGGATTTGAACCATCAGATGTTTGGGATTGTTTATAGCTGCAAGAGCCGGAGGTCGGTAGCTGGAATTGCTGGGGTGAATGCTGCTTTTGCGGGCTTGAAAGATCAGTTATATGGAATTCCATTCGTTATGAAACAGAGGAGGAAGACAGTGAAGACAACAAGGGAAATTTTGAAAAATTTGCAAGAATGTAGAGTTGTGGAGAATCTCGATGCTTCTCTACCTCCGAAGGGGATGGTCATTGTTGTTTTCTGACCCGATGGCTGGAGCTTTCACTCAGTGTGGCATCCGTTTCTGTTTTGTACACAACATGAGTTCAGAAAATGTGAGTTTTTTGTTTTTTCTTTCTAAAACTGCTGCTGTTGAGTTGTTGCATGATGCTTGGTTTGACTAGCAATTTCACTAGTGTGGCCCTCCTTTCACTGGCATGTGTTGTTAACCTCTGATGGGCTCCATCATAAATGGCCTCTGGCATTGAAAATCTCTTCCATTGGACAAGTCTACTATCCGATTGCCAGTCATTATAGAACCAATCATTGTTCTATAATCCAATCACAATTTCAGGCCCACTTGATGGATAGCTCAGATGTTAATGTGTAGATTGGGTGACAGTCGGAGGGAAATGCTTTAAGGTTTTTATTGCCCATTGTTAAGAAAGAAATTCAGAAAAAGGCTAGATTTTCTTTTCATTTATGATCTTTAATGCACGATTATAGAAATTGTAGAGTTTAGTCAAACAGCAGATGCCATATCTTGGTGCATGTTTTCATCATTTATATGTCAAATAGTTTTGATTTTACGTTATTCTTGCTCTCTCCCCTAAGGATCATTGGAATTGTCTTGCATCTTGTCATCCCTATAAATAGTATCTTTGAAGTTGTATGAATTTTGTTATGCTCCTGTAATAGGTTGAAATGATATTTCTACTTAGAAAATGCATGTCCTAGTAATAGGTTGAAACAATATTTCTTCACTTACCCTAGATGCCCACTTCAAATTCTCTTGAGATGGGTGCACTTAGTGTCCAAGTCAAACACATCATTTTCAAATGCTTGTCTATCACTCCATTTCTTCTGTTTTGAGCTGCATTTTTTCAAAAAATAAATTAAGTGCATCTGGTGTTGAAAAGTTCGCTAATACATTTTCTGGTAGTGGATGCATTGTATGATTTGATTGCTATTTGTAATAAAATGCATCATTTTTTTCCTAATTGCATTTTATGTACTATTCCTATCAGCATTAAGGTTAGATGAGTTATCGATCACAGTAGGTTCTTGCAATGGAAACATGCACCATTATTATAAAAAAAATTTAAAATAGCTATGGCTTTTAGCCGTAGCTCTTATTCTGAAAACCATAGCTATTGCTTCCTTCAACATATTGCTACGGATTTCATTCAACTTTTAGCTACTGATATTATCCGTAGCTGCAGCTACATTTTGCTACAAAAATTATAGCTACTGCTTTTTTTCATAGCTAGTTATATCTATTGCTACGGATGTAATCTCTAGCCGTAGGTATATTTCGCTATAGAAATTATAGCTATGGCCATTATCCGTAGCTAGTGATATCTATTGCTACGGATTTAATCTGTAGGCGTAGGTACATTTCGCTACAAAAATTATAGCTACGGCTTTTATTCGTAGTTACTTATCTCTATTGCTATGGATATAATCCGTAGCAACAGGTTTTTTGACCTTTAGCTACCCCACCAATAGTAACAGACATGTTACGGACTAGATCCGTTGCAAAATGTGTTTAGCTATTGTTTTTGGCCATAGCCTTTGCCCATTTTTCTTGTAGTGTTTCCTTGGTCTAGCGGGATATTATCGGTGATTCATTGAGGGATTCTCTCGCATTGTAGCACCGCTGACCCGGTTGACGTGGAAGGGTGCCGAGTTCGTCTGGAGTGACGCCTGTGAGGAGGCATTTATGGAGTTGAAGGACCACCTCACATCCACTCCTGTCCTCATACTTCCCTCTGGGAGTGATGGGCTTGTTGTTTTTATTGGTGCCTCAAGAGTTGGTTTGGGTGCTGTCCTGACGTAGTATGAAGCCAGTGGCATATGCCTGGCGCCAGCTCAAGGTCCATGAGCTGAACTATCCCATGCATGATCTAGAGTTGGCAGCAGTTGTCTTCGCATTGAAGGTGTAGAGGCATTATCTCTATGGAGCTAGGTTCGAGCTCTTTTCGGACCATAAGAGCCTGAAGTATTTGTTTTTGTAGTCGGAGCTGAATATGCGACAGAGGCGATAGATGGAACTTTTGAAGGATCATGATTTCGACCTTCAGTACCACCCAGGTAAGGCAAACATGGTGGTGAACGCGCTCAGCCGTCTGCCATGAGGCCTGGTGGCACAGATGATGGTTCATGAATGGAAGATGCTCAAGGATGTATCGAAGTTTGATTTTGAGTTTGGTCCACAGTCCTCTATTGTTCAGCTTTCGAGCCTGTCGATTCAACCCTCTCTTGTCGCAAGGGTGATCGAGGCTCAGTGGACAGATGAGTCGTTGTAGGGATATCGAGCAGAGGCAGCATCCGTGGAGTAGTCAGACTGGTAGATTGGTTCCGATGGTGGACTTCGCTTTATAGGCCGATTGTGTGTTCCAGATGTGCCAGAGTTGCGTAGAGATTTGATGACTAAGGCACACTAATCGCGACTTACTATCCACACAGGCTCCACGAAGATGTATCATGATATGAGAAGGCAATATTTCTGGTTGGGGATGAAGCGCCAGATTGCTAGCTTTGTGGCCGAGTGTGACACATGCCAGCGTGTCAAGGCCAATCACCAGAGACCCCCGGTCCCTTACAGCCTTTGAGCGTTCCACTGTGGAAGTGGGAGCACGTGTCGGCTGATTTCATCATGGGCTTGCTAAGGACTCAGCGCGGTCAAGACACCATTTGGGTTGTCGTCGATTATCTGACGAAGTTGCTGCATTTTATTCTAATTCGTGCGACCTGGACATAGATTCAGTGATCGGGAATTCTGTGAGCCTAGTTTTCGAGTTTGGGGCACGACAAAACCTCTATTTATAAGCATCCAAGGGAGAATGCCTTTAATGTTAGTAGCACTCACGAGGGCATGAAGAGATGCCTTGATGCACTATCTCAACCACGTGGTGACATGAGGTTCTCCCGGGAGAAGCATTAATGAAGTAAAGCTAGGTGTCCTCTTATAAGTCGTCTAGAAGACGAAACAACACTCGTCACTCTATGCACGACTCCTCATATGATGAAACTTCCATAATATCATTTTTGATCCCAGCAATAGGTGTTATCCCTTTCGATTCCTGCTCTCATCACTAGGCAAAAAAATCAAGGCTGACGAACAAGCTGAGCTAACTATTTGTGTTAAAATTTCAAATTCCTGCACTTATACATCTATTCAAATCCTTACTTCCTGAGCTCATGGACATGGAACTCGGAAGTAGGGGGCAACATTATGGTGTAAATCGAACTGACCAGCTATATAAGACACGTGGCAAAAAATAGGTAGAGCAACTTTCCCGAGCCGCCTATGTATTTACCAATAGAGAAGTCGAGTTGATCTCCGATGAAGGACTCATTTACTGAGCTAAACTGGCCAATATCCGAGCTTAGTAATAAGACTGATCAACTGACCTGATCATCTCGAACAAGTTGTCTAATCGTTCATGACCTCCAATACCGACCCGGACCTCTAAACAGAAATATCCAAAGAGAATCCCGCATCATATAAACAGGATTGATCCGATGAGATCTTACCCCAAAATCACGCTAATCGAGGTAAAATCGGAGATGTTCTCGAGAAAAAAATCCCTACTCCTGTCACACCGCTGCTTTAGAGACCTGAGTTCGCTTAACTCAGTCTCCGAGTTGAGGGTGTGACTCAATGGGGAGGGGATAATGTTATACACATAAACATAATAATCATCATGCATCCCGTCAAAAGTATCAATAATCTACTGGCTTATATCCAGCACAAGTTCATACATCATTATTTAAAAGAAATAAATATAAAATGAAAAATTATTTATTCTCGCAACACATTTTCAAGAGCACGCCTTTCAAAGTCATCACTCTACACGCAGAGACTCCAGTTCATTTTCCTGTCCTAGATGGTTTTCCAATCAATAGAATGAGCTAACAGCCCAGCAAGTAGTTGTATGCATGATTCACAACATATGCATGATACAAGTGCATATACAAGAATCTTAGCATGCCACATTACCACATAAACAGTTTCTCTAGTGAACAACCAGGGCCATAGTCGGGCACAGCGTCTGGCCTGCTAATACCCATATGACCGAAATCCATACGAGCCCAACACGTCTAGGATTTTACTCACATCCTACATGAATGCTGGCTTAAGGTATTTCACGTACCGTGTGTAACTATATAGTTTGGGAATGAGTGGCTCACTTTAGAGATGGCCAAACTCCTTCCCCAGCCTCGACCGTAGTCCAAGGAGGAGGCCCTATTGGTACCAACCCGGGTTCCATTGAGAACTCTACCTAAGAATTTAAGTAATAACTTGATTCCTAAGTTGTTTAGTGTTCTCAGAATAACATATCAAATACAAGGCAGTTGCATACTTAAACAAATATCAACAGACTATAAAAGTTAAACAAAAGTGAGCATGTAATGTTACATAATGCATGAGGGAAAATCTATCTATGATAGTGACTACTTACTCAAAACGTTCATTCCTTATTCAACCATTTGACCTTTTGATCATTTCTTCATGGATCTGATGATTGCAAACATCAAGTTAATTTATTCCTTAATGTCCATTTTCTTAAAATACTTGTAAAAATGAGTAAGATCTTAATATTATTACATTAGTCCATTATTTGGTCAATCAAGTCCCTAATTCTTGAATCTGTGCCGTAGATAGTCAATTTACCATGTTTATAACCATCGATCAAAAGTATTAATCTTTGTTAAGTTTGACTTAGGATCAAGATTTACCTTAAAAGCAATTGGATATTTATATCAATATGATCCAACCATTTATTTCTTTATTTTTTATGATTTTGGTCTAATGGTCCTAATTGATCTTTGATTAGATGATTTGATCTAACATTAGATCAAGTAGATTTTTAATTTTCTTAAATCTGATTCCTTAATTGGTTTATTAAACCTTTGTTCAACGGTTTGATTGGACATAATCATCGATTTAATGGTCCAGATCATTATTATGATCTTTTCTTTAATTTTAACAGTCTAAATCTAAATTTATAAGGTCCTTAATCCATATTTACACTTAATGAATAAGATCTCTAAAGGTAAAGTTAATTTTTTTATGTGAGGCCTACCTTCGCACAAAGCACTTATGATGGATCTACCACTTACATGATTATAACATAAGACAAGATATGGGAAACACAAATGATTTAATCTGATAGATATATTATTGTGGTAGGGCCAACTCTATGAATATGATTTCTATGTGGGGCCCACCAAAGATTACAATCATGGAGAATCATCATATATACTATAAATCTAAACATTCTAAAACATTTGTTCCAAAAATCAAGATTGAATCTATCACATCATCATGATTGTGTGGTGAAGCCCACTTTAAAGGGTATTCTTGGCATGTGTGGCCTACCACATGATCATGTGATGATCTTATATATTTCATAAGAAATGTTTAAAGTTAGATTCTAAAATACATATATTCGTACCAATACATGCCATACATCAAGATTGATGGTGGAGTCCACTTAATGTATGTAAGATTGTGTCTGTTAAAAAACTGTTAAGGGATATACTTTAGTGCTTGAAGCAGATGGACTATGAGAATCATCAATCACACCTCTCTCTCTCTCTCTCTGTGAGTGCTTACAAGAAATGGTTTGACATGCCTTGTATAGAGGAGTCAAAGCCCTCTTCCATTAATGCATGTGCACATGTAACATGTGATAAACACATGTAACATGTGATAAACATATGTTAAGTGCATGTAACTCTTTTATTAAGGGTGAGAGGTGTTGATGCAGAAATCCAGTTAACCCTCCTTGGACCTTCGAATACCTGCACATAGAGAAGACAAAGGAGACCTTGGGTACAGTAGGGGACCCTCTGATGCCTAAGTTAGGTAGGGAATCTGGGTCTAATAGGGAGTAAGGTTTCTAGGCTTAGATTGTGCATATCTTTTACCATTGGGGAAGCTCCTATTTATAGGTGAGGGAAGGTAGTGGCATTAAGAAAGATTTTCCTATTTAGTAGGGGCATATTATAGAGGGTTCGATGAAGATCTCAGATAGAACTGTGTTGCAGTCGTCTTCCTAGATCCTCGGCTAGGATCTTAGATGAGTAAGTTTAGTGGGATCTAGACAATCGGTACCAAGTCAAAACTAGTAGAAGTGTGTGGCAGGAGGCCTAGGTGGAGAGCTCAAGGTGACTTATACCACTGTTCCGGAGAGCGGTTTGCTGACCTGAATTCTCTAGTAAGCCGTGGTCGAACTTTCCCTTGGTGTCAAGCAGACAGTCAACCTGACGACCTTCCCTTGTTCGAGTAGAGAGACCGAGGTCCTGTCCTTAGTGAAATATGGATTGGTCAGTCCATTTTTACCCATAACAAGAGGTTTTATGGTGGATGAGGGTGCAAACAATACGTGCGTATGTACTATGGAGATGTGAATCCCACAAATACACTCTTCTTAATATAATCAGATGAATAGATTATTTATACCTTATGCCATCTTGTAAAAATAATTTCTTAATCAAAATTACCATGGTTAATTGTAAGGAAATCACAAGTGTTCGTAGAAGTGGTAGTGCACCAAAGATTGTACACTTGCGTTCATGTCAAGTAGGGTGTATAAATTGAGTGTGTACATGCCACGATCATGTGGGCCATACTAAAAGTTTCTATGTCCAATCATTAATTAAAATTAAGCTTTTATTATAAAGATCATGGAAAAAATAATTTCAAGGTAAAAAAAGTAAGTGTATAATACTATGGGCCATGCTCAAATATATGGTTATAATACATATGGATTATTTTTATGATTTTACATATGTTAAAATAATTTAGAATCATGGTACTAAAGATCTACTAGAGTCATGAAATAAGAAGGTAGTATACTTTACTAGGGTTCGTAAAATATGCTAAAATTAACGATTTAAGAATTCTTGGCCTTAGATCTATGCTTTTTATCCATGTTCAAGTCAAGATTTTTATATGGCAATGTTGATATTGTCTCTAGGAACATATTATATGGTTGTCTATAAAAAGATCAAGTGGTCCAATTGTAAGACCTGTATACTAGACCGTACCACTCCATAGATTCCCGCATCCTCCTTGTCGAATTTCGACGACCCACGACCTGTAATCGGCGTTTGTGTGTGACCCTTTGTCGCACCCTGTCAACTTGAGTCGACTCAACTTGAGACTTATACCCTAGTGACCGCGTCGTCGCCACAGTTCTAACGCCGTGACTCGCATGTCGGTCTGATACCCAGGTCAAAAGATGTGGGCCCGCGTTCAATTCGAGGAAAAATGTCACGCATTTGCAAACCCAAGAGAGATTTCAAATTATATCCCATCAATCACCTCAAGCAAGTACAACCACCCCTCCCCTAAAGTCAACTCTCTCTCTCTCTCTCTCTCTCCACCCATCAAGTACACCCATCACCTACTCACCCATCACACCCCATCACACACCCATCCCCCTCTCTCTCTTATAACCTCTATCTCTCTTATCTCTCTCTCTCTCATTCTCTCAAGCAACCATGAGAATCGTCCTAGCTCCATGAGAGAGCTAGGTGTGGCCCACCTTCCTACCCCCCAATCCCACCATCCAAAGTCCATCTTGACGGTTGAATCGCACCCTTTGGAGCTCTAGATCGCATTGGAGGAAGAAGGAAGAGGAGATCGACGGTGGGTGATCTTGTATTTACCTTTCTTTTATGATTTAAGGGCCTACATTGGTGGGACTCATCTTGATGTATGCATTGTATAGGGAGGGCCCATAGTGGCGGGGTCCCTCCCCTTCTCACGTCTCTCTCTCTCTCTCTCTCTCTCTCTCTCTCTCTCTCTCTCTCTCTCTCTCCCTTTGATGCCATGTGGCCCACCTGATGCGTGTGATATATCCACGCCATCCATCATGGTAGAGCCCACTTTAATGTATGTGGTGTATCCACATTGTCCAGCAACTTGGACGGTGAGACCCACCGTGATGTATGTGTATCATCCACACCGTCCATCCATGGTGGAGCCCACTGTGATGTATGGTTTCATCCTTACCGTCCCTGGTTGGGACGGTGGGTCCCCACCATGACGTGTGTGTTTCATCCAGCCGTCCATCCATCTGGATGTGGCCCACTATGATGTGGGCTTCATCCACGCCGTGATCCCTTTGCAGCAGCAGCAGCTGCTGGTGCTGATGTTAATGGATAGGTGGGGCCCACCTCCTATGATATACGTGTTAGATCTAAATCTTCCATCCATTGGTGGACCACCCTAACGTATTTATTCCATCCATACCGTCCAGATGGTGCTAGACGGTGCTAGACAGTGTTTGGACAGTGTTGTCCAATGTTTAGACGGTGCTAATTTACATGGACAATGGCTAGACGGTGTTGATTTACATTGATAATGTTTGGACGGTGCTGATTTACATGGATAATGGTTGGACGGTGTTGATTTGCATGTCTAATGTTGGACAGTGCTGATCATCATTAGTGGCCATGTGCCCTATAGAATGATAGTGTATAGTGATACACATGTTACACCTGCAACTAGTGAAATTATTTGCAACTAGTGAAATTATTTTTGGTGTTGTCCAAGCCCATTTGAGGCCCATTGGTGCTGCCCATCCATGAGGCCCATCAGGATGTATTTTTGGCCCATGTGCGGGGCCGACCTCTTTGTATTTCGGCCCATGTGATGGGGCCTACCTATTTTGTATTTGAAGCCCATATGATGAGGCCCAACTTGATGTACACAAGGCCCATTGTGATGTGTATAGACCCATGTCATGTGGCCCGATTTGATGTAATTGAGGCCCACATGATGCGGCCCGATTTGATGTATTTGAGGCCCATTGATGCGGCCCACTTGATATATATGATGGCCCATTGGGCCAGCCCATTGATGTGGCTCACTTAATATATATGATGGCCCATTGGGGCGGCCCATTGATGTGGCCCACTTGATGCATGTGATGGCCCATTGGGGTGGCCCATTGATGTGGCCCACTTGATGTATATGATGGCCCATAGGTGCAGCCCATTGATGCAACCCACTTGATGTATATGATGGCCCATTGTGCGGCCCAATGATGCAGCCCACTTGTTGTATATAAGGCCCATTGATGCGACCCACTTGTTGTATATAAGGCCCATTGATGTGGCCCACTTGATATATATGATGGTCCATTGGGGCGACCCATTGATGTGGCCCACTTAATGTATATGATGGCCCATAAGTGCAACCCATTGTGACATATTTTTAGCCCATGTGAGGTGGCCCATTGTGATGTATTTGAGGGCCATGTGCAGGGCCCACTTGTTATGTATTTGTGGCCCAGTTGATAAGGCCCATTATGATGTATTTGTGGCTTATGTGGCCCTTAAGTGAGGCCCAATACGATGAATGTGCAGACCAATGTAATGTGTGATTCCACTATAATGTATGTAATGATATTTATGTGGGCCACTGCTCAGGAGCGATATTGGTTAAATGTCCACATTGATGGGCAACGATGGTTAGATGTCCATATTGTGACCTTCTCTTGGGCCCATTGTGAGGCCCATTCTTGTTATGAGTATGCTGTCTAGGCTCATCCTTGATATGAGGAGAATACACCATCATCTTATAACACGCTTAGTATAACTTCACGATTCATGCCCATGCGCATCATATGTATGCTTGATATGAGGAGTGATTGATCATAGCACATGCCATTGGGCAGATTATCATGGGACTCCCTGATAGGCGAAGTTACCCCATATGAGCGCGCAGTACACGCAAGTTTGATGCATGACTGGATGATATGACTCATGCATCTCGCATTTTGTGATATGACCACCGTATGCCCTAGCGACATCAGGGCCATAGACTCCACAGGCATATCATTGAGGGCTAGATGGGACACCAAAAATCTATTTTATATGGGGTGAATTAGATATCCCTGAGTGAAATTTTCTAAACCCTCTTGGTTCCAGAGGTTGCTCCAATGTCTAGATCGAGTGGATGCATGAGTGCATGAGGGTCATATACCATTAGGCCGCATCTCCCACTATGTCATGGTTGGTTGAAAGGGGGTGCAGCCTTACCTGCTCGAGAGGAGGGGGCAAAGCTAGGCTGAGTTTGACCAGCTCGAGGAATGGGTCCGCTATCGACGAGCTGGGCCCGATATTGACACGCAGATAGTGAGGTCTCTTCACTCACCTTGTTGTGCGCGATGGGGTGGTAATCTGGTTTGGAATGTATTAGACCCCGGTGATGATCCTAGAGATAAATGGTACTGATATGTGGACTTACTGAGCAGGAATGGTATACTCAGTATTTTACTCATTCATTCATTCATTCACTATCCACTTAGACTGATGGTGCACAAATAATTGTTATATGTACCTTCACAATGGCCAGGATTTCAGTTAGGGCGCACGACTAACCTGAGATTAGGAGTTTACCACATTGTGTTTGACTATCCAAATTTAGGTATGAGACTGGTTTGGATAGAATTCCCTTGTGATGGACCCCATAGCCTGCGATAATAGTACTATCATCCCAACTTCACTCCAACTTGGTTATTTCATTTGCATCGCATATTGCATTACATCCGCGGTATATGGCATTTTGGGTTGCTACATTTCTGCACTTATATGGCCTAGATAGACTTAGCAGGATTTGTATATTGCCTTGCATCCTCAGCATCTGATATTTAGCTCTCTATGATTCTGCATTTGCATAGTTGATCCACATTACATATTCTGATATTGAATGATTTATAGACTTGTAGTATTGTCGCTTACTCTGACATTGTATGATTCATGATCTTGCCAGTATTTCCAGCGTTGTATGATTATGACATGTATTTGTATGCTTGACACTTATCTTGCACACACACTTTCACCACCCTTTAAGCTTTTTATAAGCTTATGCACGATAGATGCATGCAGGTGGCGTTAGGTCGCAGCAGCCTTGAGCTTGGAGCGTGTTGCCGTCTTTTGGAGCTTTGATTTTGACTTATGTATTTTCCTTTCAGCATTGTATTCCAAGTTTATATTAGTGGATATGTGATGATGATGTTGCCTTTGTGATTTGGGTAAACTTGTGGTTATGCTTCATATGAGATAAATGTACATTGAAAAATCCTCCTTGTAGGATCCCAGGATGGGAATTTGGCATATGCACGTTGGGAGCTGAGAATGGGGTACTACGGAGGCGGTCGGCACCGGGTTCCGAGATCAGGAATTTTGTGAATTTGGTTTTTGAGTTTGGGGCATGACACCAATGGACAATTCTCAAGATCTTGATGATACATCTATTAGATAATAATTTTCATGGTAGATTTAAAATTTTTAACATGTAGGCTCCTACTTTTGTCCTTGTGTAGGACCTATTGCCTTATGTAGGCATAGGTTGCCTTATGTAGGCTCTTGGCTGTGTCCTTGTGTCAGACCCATTGCTGTGTCTAGGCACTTAAGGATGTATTATGTAGGCTCTTTAGTTTAACGTTGTTTAGGTTGTAAAGGTTCATGATTAACCTAATTTAAAACCATTAAATAGTGAAATTTGGTACATTCATGAGTTGAGTGTGACTGCTGGGAGTGGAATAGGCAGTAGCCAAACCACTATATATTGTTGTATTTGGGATTGTCTTTGAGCTTCTATTTAATTATGTTTATATGCTTTGAATGCTTAGTAATGATGCATGATTAGAAAGATTGTTTAAGATTGAAATGAAACACGTCTCACACACTCATATACACTAGATCATCAGGCTAGTTATTCTATATGCAAATCATTTATAGCCTATGTCATTGGATCATTTGAGGCTTGGAAGCCTTAGAGTCACTTTGCCTTAGTTTAATTTGTTAATTAGTTTAAGTCAGGCATTGTTTGTTCTTAATAAGTAAATATTATTGAAAAGTCTTATTTACCCCCCCCCCCCCCCCCCTCTAGGACACTTGGATTTGATTAGCGATCTTAACCATAATTTCAATTGGTATCAGAGTGGGTTCCTTTTGAAGGATTTAACAACCTAGAGGAAGATCCTAACTGAAGTTGGAAAAATATCCAAAGGAGAGGGAACATCAGTCACTAGACCACTTAGTTTTGATGGTTCAAACTATGTGTATTGGAAAGCTGGAATGAGTATCATCTTATAATCTTTGTACCATGATGTTTGGAACATTGTTGAGAATGGTTATATGCCACCAATGGAACAAATTTTCCATGAAAATGGCACTACCACCTCTCAACCAAAATTAAGAGATTTTGGACTGACAATGAGAAACAAATGAAAACGTGTGATGCATAGGCCATGAATGCGATTTATTGTGCTATTTCACAAGAAGAATTTAATTGAGTATGTACGTGTGAAACTTTTAAACAAGTATGGGATTTATTGGAAACTACCCATGAAGGAACAAGCATTGTAAAACGCTCAAAGCTACAACTCATAACAGTCATATTTGAGAACATAAAAATGGAAGAACATGAGACCTTCATGGAGTTTTACACTAAGTTGAATGACATATGTAACTCTATGTAGGGACTTGGAGAGAAGGTTCTAGTACCTAAAATTTGTAGAAAAATCTTCAGATCCCTACAGGAACTCTTCAACTCAAAAGTTACCACTATCGAAGAATGTAGGAACATTGATGAACTAAAAGTAGAAGAATTAGTAGGTTCCCTACAAACCTTCGAATTGCATTTCAAAATCCCATCAAAATCCAAACACATTGTTAATAAGACCTCTAAAAGCATGATTAAATCTGGAAAAGAGAGCGAATGGGATAATGCAGATGAGGAGGTGGCCCTCTTGGCCAATGGTTCAAAAAATTCTTCAACAAGAATGTGGAAGAACTTCCAACACAAAAGGGAGATATCCAGATCATAGGTGCCAAATAGGCAAACCATTTAGAAGGTCCAAAGAACCCCAATGCTACAATTGTAGAAAGTATGACCATTTATCCACTGAATGTCCCACAAAAAAATCAAAGAGAAAGGCTATGGCAAGCACATGGGATGACACCGAAGACTTAAATTCAGAAAATAGTGAGTCCGAAAGTGATTGAGACTAAAGATCATTGAAAATTCTTATGGCCTCCACCATAACAATCATGCCAAATCTAAGGGAAAATATGAGATAGATGAACATTAACTTGAAAAGGCCCCCTCCTCAAGTGAAGAGGAAGATGAACAAGAAAGACTGAGCATACATGATGCATATGACCAAATTTACACTCATAGCATAAATGTCCTACAAAAACTTAGCATTGCTAACAATGAAAATAAGCAGCTGCAAAAAGATTTGGATGAAGCATTTGTTGTAGGTACACGTTTGGCTGATGATTTATAGAAATACTTTATGGACAATGACAAACTTGAAAGGATAGTGGCTTCTCATAATTTTAAAATAAAAGACTTGAACAAAAAGATCATTCATCTAAAATTAGAAAATGAAAAACTAAAAACTGAAAATGAAAAAGTGAAACTAGATATAAAAATCCAAACATCTAACTAAACTTAATCATAGGTTTTCCCAAAGTGATGAGAAATTGGAAAAACTCTTAGGTATGGAAAGAAACTCTAGGGATAAAAAGGGCTTAGGCTATGAAACTTGTAAATCTATCCACTCTATTGCATCTCCTATGATCAAGAAAACAATTATATCCGGGAGCCAAAGAAAAGCTTTGTCACTCCCCAAACCCGAAAATTGGATTCACGGGAATCCCGATCACCGAATCTGGTGCTGACAGCCTCCATAGTATCCCATTCTCAGCTCCAAGCGCTCATATGCCAGGTTCCGATCCCGGGATCCTACAAGGAGGATTTTTCCAACGTACATTTATCTTATAAGAAGCATAACCACAAGTTTACCCAAATCATAAAAGCAACATCACATCACATATCCACTAATATAAACTTTGAATACAATGCTGAAAGGGAAGTACATATGTCAAAATAAAATCAAAGCTCTAGAAGACAACTGCACTCTCCAAGCTCAACGCCACTGCGACCAACATCACTTGCACGTATTTATCGTGCATAAGCTTATAGAAAGCTTAGAGGGTGGTGAAAGTGTATGCACAAGATAAGTGTCAAGCACACAAATACAATGTTATAATCATATAATATCGAAAATACTAGTAAGATCATGAATAATATGATATCAGAGTAAGCAGAAATACTGACAAGTCCATGAGTCAAACAATATCAAGTACGCAATACAGATTAGCTATGCAAATGAGGGGTCATAAAGAGCCAAATATCAGATGCCATATCTAGACCATATAAATGCAAAAAATAGAGTAACCCAAAATTCCATATGTCGTGGATGCAATGCAATATGCGGTGCGAATGGAATGACCATGCTGGAGTGTGAAGTCAGGATGATAGTATGTAGCATCACAGGCTATGGGGTCCATCACAAGGGACTTCTATCTAAACCAGTCCCATACCTAATTTGGATAGTCAGACTCGATGTGGTAAACTCCTGATCTCGGGTTAGTCGCGTGCCTCAACCGAAATCCTGGCCATTGCGAAGGTATACGTAACAAAGAGTTGCGCACCACCAACCCGAGTGGATAGTGAATGAATGAATGAGTATGCAACTCTGTAAGTGCGATGTTTTCTAGCTCCTTTGGTTGTCAAATTTTGTAGTGCCAAAACCTATTGGAATTCTTGTCTTGTCTAGCACTTCTACATATCCAGGTCTGCGCACAAGTGTGAAAGTCTTTACCTCAAGAGATAATGCAAGTCAAGTTCTTCAGTTTTAAGATTCAATATACATCAAGTGATGATAGTTCACTCCTTCACGTTGTAAAGTACGAAGTGTCAAAGCTTCGTCTAAAGGAAAAGCTCAACTCAAGCTCAAGCTTCAATGAATGTCAACTTCAAGCTTCAATGAATGTCAATTTCAATCTTCAGAAGTCACAAGTTCAAGGTTCTCTACATGACAAGACATAAAGCTTCATGAACTTCAAAGAACGACTATCAACTAAAGGAAAAGAAGTTCTCAATGTTCATACTTCACTAACAAGGTATGAATGACCTTAGATTGACCTTAGGGTAGGTCATTTTGAATACATAATTCAATTAGATCATTTTATAAGTGAATAAACTGTTTCTTGACTAGTTCTGGACTCTGTTTGACTAGTCCTGGCACTGGCTCGACCAGTCTAAGAAATTCCTTGACCAGTCCTAAGTTTGTTTCAAATTTTTAGAATTTTTTGTTAAGCCTCGACTAGTCCTGAAAACTGCTCGACTGGTCGTGTGAACAGTGCTCGACTCGCTCCCGACCAGTCCTGCAGCTATGACTTAAAGTCCAACAAGTATTTTAGGTTCCACACGACCAGTTGTGGACAGGTCATGACCAGTCGTGGAGGTCCCTCGACCAGTCGTGCAGGTCCTACAACCAGTCGTGGAATAATTTTATCCAATCACGCTTAAAATTTTAAAAATTTGTTGGTCCTACGACCAGTCGTAGTGTCCTCAGGACCAGTCATGAACGCAATTTCTTCACCTATAAATAGAGCATGAATTTCAGAGTTTTTAATTCAATTCAAGATAAATCAATACGCCACTCTGAGAGAAGTTATTATTGTTTTTAAGCTATATTGTACTCATTTAATATTCTCTTATTTTAGCTTTATTATATTTAATTTTGTATTCTTTATTCCAATCATATTTGGAGAAGGGATTGAGAATTGCCCTTTTCTTGCAATCAAAATCAAATAGAGCTAGCACAACTTGATTTAATTTAAAATCAATTTAGAACCTAGAACCATTTCATAAGTGAGTTTAGACAGTGAACTTCTACATTGAAATTCTACTCCGATTTGGTTCTTCCAGGCGGCTTCAAAAAGAGAATATCCAGGTATTTTACATTATTGTAAATTTCTTTTCTGGTTTTTGACATTGTGCCAGAAAAATCTCTGTTTTGGTTTGTCTGAGGTAATCCAGAAAACTCAGAGTGTGAGGTTTTTGAATTGTGTAAATCCACTTAAAAGACACAATTGTGAGGGTTTTAGGTGAACCTGAAAAAACCTATTTTCATAGTGAACACTAATATCCACTGTGTGAGGATATTAGGAGTGGAGTAGTTGTGTGGCTGTTTTTCTAAATAGTTGGTGTACACACAAGCGAACCACTATAATTTCTGGTCTTGTGGTTTGAATGTTTATTTCTTTTTGTGGATGGTTGTAATTTTCCTATTTTCATTTGTGAAGATTGTTGTAATCCTTATGTGGATGTGTGGGAATGTTGTAATAGCTTAGATTTCCTTCCTTGCTATTCATTTCTTTATTTCTCTGTATCAGTTTGAGTTTTTGATACACAAACCATTCTAATAAGGTTGTCTTGCCATAAACCCTTGGTTTTTATGGTGCAAGGTTGTCCTTAGAACAACATTTGTATCAACCTCTTAATACTCGTTCATTTGAGGTTGTCTTTAAATTCAGCACTGTGGGATTGTCTATTACTATCTGTATTTAATTTATTTAAATTCCACTGTTATTTTTTTAAATTTGGCATAGTCCTCTTCACCCCCCCCCCCTCTAGGACATATAGCTTGGCCTTTTCAAGTGGTATCAGAGCCTAATAGCTCACTTTTAATTATTCTATTTGGATTTATTTCCTGAGCTAATCGATCTGAGCTATTTAAGATGTCAAATTTTGATAGTCTTTCAGTCACTAGGCCTCCGCCATTTGATAGCTCCAATTATGCCTATTGGAAAGCTAGAATAAGGATTTTCTTAAAATCCATGGATGAGAGCATGTGGCAAGCCACAGTGACTGAATGGACCCCTTCTACCACTAAAGTAACTAGTATCGATGGATCCAAATCAATGAAAGTCACTCCTTATTTTACTTGGACCACTCTTCAGAAAAATGGAAGTAGTGCCAATGCAAAGGCTTTAAACGCCATAACTTGTACACTATCACCAGATGAATCCAAAAGAATTATATCTTGTGATTCTGCAAAGCAAGCCTGGGATATTTTAAAAATGACACATGAGGGAATAACAATTGTCAAGAAATCTAAAGTCTAAATCCTCATAACCAAATTTGAGGAAATACGCATGGAGAAAAATGAAACATTCATGGACTTTTATACTAGATTAAATGACATTGTTAACTCTATGTGGGGTCTCGGTGATAAAATCCCAGAAATTAAAGTCTATGCAAAGATACTACGTTCACTACCTGAACGGTTCAATTCAAAGGTGACCGCGATCCAGGAACTTCGTGATACGGATAATATGAGGGTAAAAGAGTTTGTTGGTTCTTTACAAACCTATGAGTTAAACTTTAAAGCTCCTAAAGGTAAATTCATCGCCCTTAAAGCTTCTAAATGTATTTCTTAAGAAAATAGTAATTCTGATTTAGAAAATTCTGAAGATAATATGGCCCTTTTAGCTAAAAAGTTTTATAAGATTTTCAAAAGTTAAAAGAGGATTGATTTTCAAAAATCAAATGATAAGAAAAGATCTAAATCTAAAACTTAAAAATCTTTAAAAGATAGTCAATGTTACAACTGCCATGAACATGGGCATTTAGCAAACAAGTGTCCTAAAAAGGATAAACATAAAAAAGAAAAGTATGTTGGCTACTTGGGATGAATCTTCTGGCATTGAAGCCTCTTCTAAATCAGAAGATTCTGAAACCGAGTCAGGTAATGAAGTCAAAGCCCTTATGACTCTAGCCAAGTTCACTTTTTCAGATCATGATGATTCAACAAGTGAAGAAAATTTGAATAGTGATCATGAAAATGAAGATCTTCAAGATGCTTATAATGCCCTATACAAAGAAAGTTGTAAAATTGTGGTAAAACTAAAACTTCAGAAAGAAAAGTTTTTGAAACTTAAACAAAATTTTGATACTCTTGTTTTAGAAAAATCCCACATTTCAGATTCTTTTGAAAAAACTAAATGTGATTTAGATTTCAAAACCTCCCTTATTGAAAATCTGAAATCTGAAAATGAAAAACTAAAACTTGAAGTCTCTTCTCTTTTGAGTTTAAAGGATACATGGAGGTATGCCCAAGGTGATCATAAGTTAGAAAAACTATTATCCGGATCCAGAAAATGTGGCGACCGATCTGGTTTGGGCTACGACAAAAATATTTCTCCCAAACATAAGAATACTCCTCCTAAGTTTGTGAAAGGACAGTCCTCAAACTCAAAAAGGAAAAGTTCAAATCAAAATTATTCCAAAAATGCTAAAACTTTTCAATCCTTAAAACCTAAAAGCAACCATATCAACTATAAAAATCAAAATCATAATCCTTTAGCTGAGAAAATTGTTGATTTACTTAAGGAGCTCTTAAAATATAACTTAGTGGGTTGGTCTTATAACAATTACAAACACAAGAAGACCAACTATACTCCTAAACCCAAAACTGTATTGAAATGGGTTCCTAAGGTTACTTGCTTGGTTGCCCACACGGCTTTCAAAGCTTCAAGCCATTCAAAGTGGTACCTAGACAGTGAATGCTCTAGGCACATGACTGGTGACAAAGGTCTGTTCACTAATCTTAAAGACATAACTGATGATTCAGTCACATTTGGTGATGGTAGCAACTGCAGGATTATTGGCCAAGGTACGGTTCAACTTTCTAACCTCCCTTTATTTGATAATGTTTTATATGTAGAAGGTTTAAAATATAACTTATTAAGCATTTATCAAATATGCGATAAAAATCATGGCATAAAATTTTCTAACCTAGGATGTCAAATTTTAAATAAAAACGGTTATGTAATATTAACTGGTCGCAGAACTTTTGAAAACTGCTATATTATAAGTGACTTTAGCTCATATAATTTATCATGTTACAGGGTCCATACCGATGAGACCGAGTTATGACATAAACGCCTTAGACATGTACACTATCACAACTTGTATAGATTGAGCAAAAGAGAGTTAGTAAGAGGCTTATCCAAAATATAGAAAATAGATAAAATATGTGGCGAATGCCTTAATGGTAAGGAAACTAGGAGCTCTCACAAAAAGGTGGACTCTAATGCCACATCTAAACCGCTCAAACTCCTCCATATGGATCTTATTGGACCAACTAGAACGGAGAGTCGAGGTGTAAAAAAGTATATTCTGGTAATCGTTGATGACTTTACCGGATATACTTGGGTAATCTTCTTAAGGGACAAATCAGAAACTCTTGATGAAGTTAAAAGGGTACTTAGACGTATCCAAACTGAAAAAGAGACTCAAGTCTTAAGATCCGTAGCGATCATGGATCAGAATTTAAGAATAGCAGTTTTGAGAAATTTTGTAGTGATCTGGGAATATCACATGAATTCTCTGCACCCAAAACACCACAATAAAATGGTATAGTGGAAAGAAAAAATAGAATGCTTTAAGAAATGGCGAATGTAATGTTAAATAGTATGAAGCTCCCTAAAAATCTTTGGACCAAAGCCGTAAATACTACATGTTATATAATTAACCATATTTATATAAGAAAATCAAATGGTAAAACGGCTTATGAAATGTGGTTTGATAAGAAGCCTACTGTCAAATACTTTCGAGTTTTTTACAACAAGTGCTACATTTTACGTGACCGAGAAAATCTGAGTAAGTTTGACACCAATGATGAAGGGATATTTTTAGGGTATGCTCTGAATAGTCGAGCATATCGGGTTCTTAATAAGTGGACCGATGTTATTCAAGAATCTATTAATGTGGTCATTGATGATCACTTGAATACACATGTCTCAAGTTCAGATAATGATGAAGTACTTCTAATTGATAAACCAGATTCTTCATCAAGTCAAAACAACTTTGAACTGAGAACTGTTAAAGACCATCCAACTAATCAAATTCTTGGAAACCCTCTCACTGGTGTGCACACTCGTAGAAAACTAAAAGATGTGTGTAACTACGTGTGCTTTACATCCTAGATAGAACCGGCTAACGTAAAATAAGCTCTTATTGACGAAAACTAGATAGTTGTGATGCAAGAAGAGCTTAATCAATTTGTTAAAAATGATGTTTGGTATTTAATTCCTAGGTAAAAAGATAAACATATTATAAGAACTAAGTGGATTTTCAAAAATAAGTCTGATGAACTTGGTAATATAATTCGAAACAAGGCTAGACTGGTTATACAAGGGTACACTTAAATTGAAGGCATCGATTATGATGAAACCTTTGCCCCAGTAGCTCATCTTGAATCAATTAGACTATTTATATCCATTACTTGCTTTAGAAAGTTTAAAATTTATCAAATGGATGTAAAGAGTGCTTTTTTAAATGGTGATTTACATGAAGAAGTGTATGTTGAACAACTAACGGGTTTTGAAGACCTTAAGAATGCTGATCATGTCTATCACCTAAAAAAGGCTCTCTATAGTTTAAAACAAGCTCCCAGGGCATGGTATGAAAAATTGACTTAGTTTTTACTAAGTCATAACTTTATAATGGGAAGTGTTGATAAAACATTATTTGTAAAGAAACATAATGATCACATTTTAATAGTATAAATTTATATTGATGATATTGTTTATGGATCTACCTGTGCTAACATGACTGTTGAGTTTGCAGACCTTATGAAATCTAAGCTCGAAATAAGTATGGTTGGGGAATTAAATTATTTCTTAGGGTTACAAGTTAAACAGCAACCTGATGTTTCCTCATTTCTCAAACCAAATATGCTCTGAACTTAATTAAAAGGTTTGGATTTGAGAATGGGAAAAATTTTGATACTCCTATGAGTACGACTCTAAAACTCTCAAAAAACTCTACAGGTAAGAAAGTGGATCCTAAATTATATCGCAGTATGATAGGTAGTTTGTTGTATTTAACTGCAAGCTGACCTGATATTGCATTTAGCGTAGGAATTTGAGCTAGATATCAATCTGACCCTAAAGAATCACATTTAACTGCCATTAAGTGGATTATGTAATATGTCGCAAGTACAGCTAATCTGGGTCTTTGGCATCCACATGATACTAGTGTTCAATTAGATGGTTACACTGATGCTGATTGGGCTGGTAATGTTGATGATAGGAAATCAACCACTGGTGGTTGTTTCTATGTTGGGAACTATTTAGTTTCTTGGCAAAGTAAGAAACAAAGTTCCGTATCGATCTCAACTGTTGAAGCTGAATACATTGCAGCTAATGCATGTACTCAACTTGTATGGATGAAAAGAATATTAAGCAATTACAGAATTGCACAGGATTTTATAGTTTTATATTGTGATAATTTCAGTGCAATTAATATATCAAAAAATCCAATCCAGCATTCACGAACCAAGCACATTGATATTAGATATCACTACATTCATGAATTAGTGGAAGAAAAGACAATTTCTTTGGAATATATTCCGACTAAGAATCAACTTGCTGACATTTTCACTAAACCGCTCGATAAAAGCAGGTTTAATAAATTAAAAATTGATCTTGGTATGTGAAATTTAAATTGATTATTCATGCATATATGTATCATATTATGTATATTTGTTATATTAATTGTTTAAAATTTAAAATTATGTGAAAAATGTGCATTTTTGGCTGTACACGACCAGTCAAGTACATACTCAACCAGTCGTGGCACGACCGGTCGAGGATGTACTCAACCAGTTGTGTAGTGCGTCTGGTGCTTTAATTTAGGGGAAAAACTTTTTTCTTCTTCATTTGTGCTTCTTCTCCAATGAGTCTAAGCTCGATCGGTCGTACCCACCTTTCTAGATCTTCAAGGTTAGTGTGTTAATTCTATTTTTCTTATAAATTCAAGTTCATATCACTTCATTTTCATACTTTAAGTGATTTATTTCTTATTTCATTGAGGTTTTTGGGGTTTTCTTCTCCAAAATCTAATTTTGAGAAAACCCACTCTATATCTTTTGTAACTTCTTGATTCCTTGTATTCTTAGTTACAAATGGATGCTAGAGACAAAAATAAAAACTCTCGTGGTCCTTCAACATCTAGATCATCACTAATAACAAGGCGCCAGCTTCGGTCACCCGAAGATGATCCTCCATATGTGCGGGATTTATGGTTGCGCAATGTTATTGTTGAGCGACCTGTTTATGTTAAACATCTTGCTCCTTTTGATCTCCTTCCTCTTCTCCAATCTGTAGGATGGGATAACATTCTACATTTGGGTGGGCCAGCATACCGATCTATTGCGCAAGCTATGTATGCATGTATTTCTGATTTTTCAACTGAAAATTTAACTTTATTATAGCAACTAGAGAAGGTCCATTTGAAGTAGACGGACATCTAATTTCTGGCCTAATGGACATACCTATCAATGATGAAGGTATTCCAATTAGCACTCTAGTAGCTAATCCATCTGAATTAGAAAAATGTATGCTTACTAGAGCATTATGTAATATAGATGCGTAATGGAGTCAAAATGGGAATGCGCTTACTTCAAAGTACTTGTTATCCAGATACAGGGTCCTTCATGGGATATTTATTTCAAATCTTTATCCACGTTCTGGTAACAAAACCGAACTCACCTCTGCATTCCATTATTTATGGTACCAATGTCTGTCTTCCTTCTTTAATCTGTCATTCCATCATACAATTCTGTCTCCATCCTGGACACAGTGATATCCCTTTTGCATATCTTATGAATGTGTTGGCCACCCATATGTTAGTAGCTATGCCTGTTGGAGAGGATCCTATTCAACACCTAATTTTCAACAACTCAAATATAAACAAGATGAATTTGAGGTTGGCTGATGGTCAAGTCAATGTGGGTGGTGGTGGAGCTGAAGCAGTAAATGTAGAAGAAGGCGATTTACCTCCTGATGACATAAACATGGACGATATCTTTGATGAGATCGATTTAGATTCTGAGGCTGACCCTGATTATTAGCCTTCTGATTTCGCTGAGAGGTTGCATTCTCTTGAGGAACAGGTGGCTCAGATTCGTGTAAACACTCTACATGCAAATCGCCGCCCACTAACGCGCGACCATGCAAGTGGAAGAGACCTCGTTATCCGCCTGTCCAGTAGTCAGCCAATATCTACCCGGTACGTCGATAGTAGATCCATTCATGAGTTGGTCAAACTCAACCTAGCTATGCCCCCTACTCTCGGGCGGGTAAGGCCACACCCCCTCCCAACCGACCACGGCATAATGGGAGACGTGGCCTCTTGGTATTCGGCATCGGGCACTCATGTATCCACTCAGTCTTGATGTTAGGGCATTTTTTGGCCTCATAGGTTTAGGGATTTTCACCCATGGCTATCTATGGCAGCCCGATGCTAAGAACAGATTTCCGGTGTCCCATCTGGCCATCCATGATATGCTTGTGTAGGCTACGGCCCTGATGTCACTAAAGCATACAGTAATCACAACACACAATGCAAGATGTATGAGTCATACAATCTAGTCATGCATCAATCCTGCACATACCATATGCTCATGTGAGATAACATCTGCCCATCAGGGAGTCTCATAACAACCTGCCCAATGACATACGCAATGGTCAACCACATCTCATAACAAACACGCAGATGATGTGTATGGGCATGTATCATGATGCTATGCTGTCACATACTCATAATCGGTATCAATAACTGGCATCAACAATCGACCTCGACAATGTGGACATTTAACCAATATTGCCCCCAAGGAATGGCCCACATAGAGCTTAACATATAGTGGGCCCATGGCCTCACACAAGGGACAAATATACAACACCATGGGCCTCACTCAAGAGCTTAATAGACATCACGATGGGCATTTCACATGGGCCTAACATACATCACAATGGGCTCTATCGCCTGGCCCTCAAATGCATCACAATGGGCCTCATATACATCACATTGGGCCTTAAACACCGGCTGAATACACATCACAATGGGCCTCAAATATGGGCCGTATATACATCACATTAGGCCTCAAACACGGGCCAAATGCACATCACAATGGGCCCCAAATATGGGTCACATATACATCACATTGGGCCTCGACAATCGACCTCGATATCCAACCTTGTCAATTGGCCTCGAAAATCAGAATCAACCTTAATAATCAGCCTATACAATCGACATCAACAATTGAAATTACCTCGAGAATCGGAATCGGCCTCAATAATCAGAATCAGAATTGGCCTTAACAATCGGCCTCGACAATCAAAATCGAAATCGGGATCGGCCTTAATAATCGGCCTCGACAATCGGAATTGAAATCAGCCTCAATAATCAGCCTCGACAATCGAAATCGGAATCGGGATCGGCCTCAACAATCGAAATCGGAATCGGCCTCAACAATCGGCCGCGACAATTGGCCTTGACAATCGAAATCGGCCTCGACAATCAGAATCAGTATCGATAATCAGAATCAGCCTCGACAATCAGAATCAGCCTCAATAATCAGAATTGGAATCGGCCTCAATAATCGAAGTCAACAATCGGCCGCAACAATCGGCCTCAATAATCAGCCTTGACAATTGGAATCGGCCTCGACAATCAGAATTGGTCTCGATGATCGACCGAATAAGGCCTAAGGGAAGGTCACAATGTAGACATTAAACCATCATTGCCCATCAATGTGAACATTTAACCAAGATTGCTCCCAAAGAGCGGTCCACATAGAGCCAAACGTATCATGGGCCCATAGACTCATACAAGGGCCTCATACAATCACCATGGGACGTATCAATGGGTCACACCAATGGACCTTGTATACATTAAATGGGCCGCAATACATGGGCCTAAAACACATCACTATGGGTCGTATCACATAGGTCAGAAATACATCTCAATGGGGCTTATCATACGAGTTGAAAATACATCACAATGATCCTCAACGCATGGCCTGAAAATTATATCATAATGGGCCGTTCATACGAGCCTAATATAAATCACAATGGGCCAAGACCCATGAGCCCCAAATACATCAAAATGGGCTACGACCCATGGGCCTCAATATACATCATGATGGGCCATAACCCATGGGCCTCAATATACATCAAGTGGGCCATGTATCTGGGCCTCAAATATATTAAATGGGCCATGCAACATGGGCCTAATACATATCACAATGGGCCTTGTGTACATCGAGTCGAGCCTCATCATATGGGCTTCACATACACGACAGGTAGGCCCTACTCCTGGGCCTCAAATACATCACATGGGCCTAATCGTATGGGCCGAAAATATATCACAATGGGCCACGGCATATGGGCTGGAAGTACATCACAATGGGCCTTACCAAATGGGCTAGAAATACATCATAATGGGCCTCAACCCATGGGTCCCAAATATATCACAATGGGCCTCAACCCATGGGTCTTAAATATATCACAATGGGCCTCAACCCATGGGCCCGAAATACATCACAATGGGCCTCAACCCATGGGCCCCAAATATATCATAATGGGCCTTAAATACATTCAACGGGCCATTTCAAATGGGCCACAACAACCACACCATTCATCCATCTATAGAGATCATTTTAGAGAATTATCCAAACAATGAGTCATATCAAAAGATCAACTGGACCATACCACAAATAATAGTGGTGATAGTGATCAACAGGGTCAGTTGGACCACATCACAAATAGCAGTGGAGACAGTGATTTCCATTGTACAAAATTTCACAGGGGCCATCATAACATGTATTTTTCATCCAGTCTATTCAAAAATCACAAAGACCTAAACCAACCTGAGAAACAAATATCATATTGGTCCAAAACTTCTATGACCCAAAAGGGTTTCAATGGTAGACATCCAATCTCCACTATTTTTGGCAGTGTGGTCCACTTGATAACTAGATCTATTTTATTTTTTTTATTTATTTTTTATCCCAAGCTTTAAGATGAGCTGACCAAATGTATGGACGGTTTGGACGAAACACATCCATTAGCCATGAGTTCCACCGTCCAGCCATCTGGACGGTGTGGATACAACACATACATGTGGGTCCCACATGATCTGGGATAGATGGTGTGGATATAAAACAAACATATTATGGCTGGCCCATGATCTGGATGGTGTGGAAGGTGGGTCCCATCTGCCCACATCTCAAAACAGATGAGCGGCGTGCATATAAAATACATATATTCAAGGAGGGTCCACCACAAATGGATGGCGTGGATGCATCGTGCATCCAGGTGGGGTCCACATCCTAGGGATGAATGGACAACCTAGATATTAAAATACATCGAGCATGATAGTCCAGTCCTCGTCCAGGGACTTGACGGTCTGGATTAAACGCTTACATCTGGTGGGCCCATGTGGTGGCCCACCAGAGTTGGATATAACTGATATCTGTGCTTTCCATCATCCATGCCCACATCTGGATGGTGATGATGAAACGCGCCCATCATGGTGGGCCCGGCAGATGGACTACGTGACCATAAAATACATATAGTATGGTGTGGTCCACATGGGCGGGCCACCTCATAGATCAAGCTAATATTTATATATTCCCTTTGGCCTAGCCCCACCATCTAGGACGATCTGGATGTAACTCATACATCAGATGGGGTCCGTGTAGGTGGCCCTCCAGCTTGAAATAAAAGCTGATATTTATGTTTTCCTTCATCCTGGCCTGTCCAGACGGACAAGCAGCAGGCTTGCCCGCTGGACAGGCAGCAAGGTGGGGTCTAATGCGTGGACAACGTGGATCAAATGCATATTAAGGTTGGCCATCAAACATGAGAAGAGAGAGAGAGAGAGAGAGAGAGAGAGAGAGAGAGAGAGAGAATGGTAGAGATGGGAGGGACCTCGCCACTATGGGTCCCTCTTAATACAAGGCATACATCAAGATGGGTCCCACCACAAGTGGGCCCTTAAATACACAATAATCAATGGTTGAAAAATTCATAAAAACACCCACATTTAATCTTCTTGGACTTCTTCTTCCATCAATGTATCCTAGAGCTCCAAGGGATGCACTTCAACGGTGGAGATGGTCTTTGGATGGTGGGATTGAGTGGTAGGCAGGTGGGCTATACTAGCTTCTCCTCTCCCATGGAAATATTGGACGTGGGTTGCTTGGAGAATGAGGGAGAGGGATGAGAGAGGGTTATAAGAGAGAAAGAGAGATGGGTGAGTGATGGGTGAGTGATGGGGAGTGATGGGTGGAGAGAGAGAGTTGACTTTGGGGTTGCTTGGGGATGGGGCATGTACTTGACATGTGAGGTGATGTAGTACTTGATTGATGAGATGTGATGTGATTGAATTGAAAGATTGTCTTGGGTTTTTCAAATGCACGACGTTTTCCTCGAACTGAACGCCGGCCCGTATCTTCTAGCCCGGGTATCGCCTAGGCACGTAATACGCGGTGCCGGAACCGCGGTGATGGCGCGGTCGCAAGGATGCAAGTTTCTAGTCGAGCCAACCCAGATATACGAGACATGATTCAAGATCACGCGCAGACACTGATAACAGATTGCAGGTCGCTGGAATTCAACCGAGAGGACTGCGAAAGCCTAAGGAATGGTACAGGCTAAGATACAGGTCTTACAAGCTTTTCCCATCTTCCATTCTTATGGTGACATGGGGCATTACAAATTTGAATGTCTTAGATTAAGACAGCCTCATTCTACTGTCATTTCAAGCAATATAGGTAAATTGAAACGAACCAGAGGAATGATGCAGAGACCAAAGAATCCTCCAAAGAAAATCCCTAATGAGAGGAGAAAATTTCCTACTCCTAGAATGACAAAGAGGATGGAGGAGCTGCTTAGGCAGGTGGCTCAACTGAATCAGAAATCTAAAGAAATGATGAATTAGACGAATTTGGATCAGTTGTCTCAAAAAACCAAAGCACCCATGAACCACTAGCAAATGGGAGAAATAAAAAAGAATATCTCATCTCCAAAGAAGGTGGTCACCAAATGGGTTGTGAAAAATAAAACTAATTACCTTGCGATTCATACCACCCTTAAGGCAGGCAATAGTCCTAAATGCTATCTTAATAGTGGTTGCTCCAGACACATGACTGGTGATCGGACCCATTTTTATCACTATATCGAATTTCATGGTGGGTCGATTACTTTTGGAGATGGGAGCACCGCCAAGATTATTGGATGAGGGATAATAGTTGGGCCTGGATTGCCCAAGATTGAGGATGTTCTTTGTGTTGAGGGACTAAAACACAACCTCTTAAGCATTTTCCAAATTTGTGACAAAGAACACTCAGTCACCTTCTCCAAGGATATGTGCGAGATCTCAAACTGGATAGATAAATTAATTATGAGAGGTCTGCACGATCACTGTTACATGATAAAAAAGCAGTGGAGAAAATATCCCGTCCACAAGATGTAACATGGCCCGAGATAATGAGACTGAATTGTGGCACCAAAGACTCAGGCATGTACACTACTGAAACCTATCTCATCTCAGCACAAAAAATCTGTGTGTAGAGATTGTCTCAAAGGAAAACAAATAAAAGTTGCACATAACAAGACAACCGTCGTAGCAACCTCCAAACCTCTTGACTTATTACACATGGATCTAGTGGGTCCTACCAGAGTTGAGAGCCATGGAAGTAAGAGATATTTTTTGGTTATAGTCAATGATTACTCTAGATTCACCTAAGTCACTTTTCTTCATGAAAAATATGATGCATTTGAAGAATTTAAGAAACTTGTAAAGCAGCTCCAAATTGAAAAGGGATATGTCATTGACAGAATACAGAGTGATCATGGAGGCGAGTGTGAGAATGACCGATTTCTGAATTACTGTGATGAAAATGGAATGAAGCATGAATTCTCAGCTCCAAAAACTCCATAGCAAAATGGAGTAGTGGAAAGAAAAAATAGGAGGTTGTAAGAGATGGGCTCAGTAATGCAGTAAAAATATGCCAAAAAGTTTCTGGGATGAGGTCATCAACATCGTCTGTTAGACTATCAATCATGTATATCTTAGAGCAGGGCTAAACAAAACTCCATATGAACTATGGACTGGAAAATAACCTAGTGTAAAATATTTCTATGTCTTTGGTAGAAAATGTTATATTCTTAAAGATCGGGAACAACTAGGAAAATTTGACTCTAAAAGCGACGACAGGAACTTCTTAGGATACTCATTAACTAGTCGTGCTTATAGAGTTTACAATTTGAGGACCCTCACAATACAATAATCAGTCAATTTGGTTGTTGATGACCAACCACATGACAGACATGGTCCTACTATTGATATAGACGATGATGTAAAGCCATGTATCATAGGAAAACCTAATAACAACTCCACTCCTCTACCTAAGTCTCAACCGTTGGGTAATGTACTAGTTATTAAGGATCATCCCCTCAATCAAATCATTGGAGATCCTAATGCTGGTGTGAAAACTCGGCGACAACTTGAGACCTCATTTAGTCATCTCTTCTTCACCTCTAAAATTAAACCTAAAAATGTTCTAAAAGCTCTTAGAGATGACTATTAGATTATGCAATGTAAGATGAACTGCAACAATTTAAAAGGAATGAGGTGTGGTAGCAAGTTCCTAGGCCATTAGAAACCAACATCATTAGAACAAAATAGATATTTAAGAATAAATCAGATGAATATGGGAACATAGTAAGAAACAAAGCAAGACTCGTTACACGAGGGAGGGTAATCACAAATTGAGAGCATTGATTGTGATGAAACCTTTGCCCCTGTAGCATGTCTTAAGCCTATGAGAATTCTCATGTCCATTGCATGTGCATTACAATTCAAATTATTTCAAATGGATGTGAAGAGTTCCTTCCTTAATGGTGTACTTAAGGAAGAGGTGTACATTAAGCAACCTAAAGGATTTATTGATCCTAAACATCCTCAATACGTAAAAAAATTGAGTAAAGACCTCTACGGCCTTAAACAAGCATCCCGTGCGTGGGTACCACCTGAGTTAGACTCACCCACTGGCTATCAGATATATGGTATATGATACCCACATCCAATAGCTTAAGAACCTCGGCCTTAACCACTTCCTTCATGTTTGGATTTAATCTACGTTGTGGTTTTTGAGAGGTCTTCGCATTATCCTTTAGATGAATGCGGTGAGTACAAATCAAAGGGTCAATTCCCTTGAGGTCCGCAATCGACCATCCAAGGGCTCCTTTGTGCTCAATGAGAGTAGAGATGAGCATACTCTCCTGTTCTTGCTCAAGGTGGGAATAAATCACCAATGGGTATGTCTCATCTTGACCTAAATAAACATATTTCAAATCAGAGGGTAAATGTTTTAAGTAAGCTTCGATGCCTTGAGTTTAGACGGTAGAGGCACTACATCAGTTTGGGGCAATTTTTCAAATTATGGCCTTAACTGGTTAACTTCAAGTACCGACACATCATCAAGCATGACTCCCATCTCCCTAATCATATCATCATCTAAATCATGGGAGTGGGCCAAACACATCTCTAGAGGGTCAGAGGATAAGGTCAGAAGTGCTCTGTCTTCCACGAAAGAATCAATTAGGGTAATATCGTGAAAATCGTCTTCATCCTCTAACTGTTTACCTGTGTTGAAAAAAATATTCAACTCCAATGTTATATTCCCGAAAGACATACTCATGACTCCATTCCTACAGTTAATGATTGCGTTTGAAGTGGCAAGGAATGGGCGACCAAGAATGATGGGAATTTGAGTGCTCATGTCTATGATGGGTTGAATATCCAGGATGATAAAATGTACCGGGTAATAGAATCTGTCAACCTGGACTAACACATCCTCGATTATCCCTCTCGGTACATGAACTGAGCGGTCGGCAAGTTGTAATGTAGTTCGGGTGGGTTTCAATTCGCCCAAACCTAGTTGTTTGTAGACCGAATAAGGAATCAAATTTACACTTGCTCTTAATTCAAGAAGTGTGTGCTCAATCCGGTAGTTCTCAATTACACGAGTGATGGTTGGGCTACTGGGATCTTTGTATTTTTATGGTACATCTTACTTTAGGATGATACTCACCTTTTCAGTTAAGAAGATTTTCTTTTGAATATTTTTTCATCTTTAGGTTGTGCACAAGTCTTTCAGAAATTTGGCATATGAAGTTATTTATTTAAATGCATCCAGTAAAGGAATACTGACCTTCACTTGTTTTAACACTTCTAGAATGTCTTGAGAGTTAGAGAGAGGTTTTGGTGTAACCAACCGTTGGGGGAATGAGGCAATCGTCTTGCCTTGAAGTTGTGGTTCTAATTCTTATGGAGCAGTGCCAGGTCTATAATCATTGTCCTCTTCCTAGGTCCTTAAGATTTTCAACCCTTACCGGAATAGATTTGTCAATTATCTTCCCACTCTTAAGAGTGGTGATAGAATTAGCTTGCTCCATTTTATTTGAAGAGCTTGGATCACTTATTTTGTATTGTGGTTTAGAATTGGAGAAAGGTTGGACTAGAAGAATCCTTTTTTCCCCAATTGAATTTTTTATCTCATGCCCCTGTATGGCCTTTGAAAGGTCTTGAAGTATTTACATATACCCTGAGTGATAAGCTCTTGGTTTTGAATATGTTTTCAAACCGGATCCTCTTAAGGTCTCCCTTGATTTGGAATTTGATTGAAGAAACCTTGAGGAGTAGCAGTTTGTCCATTTCTCCAACTGAAGTTTGGATGATTTCTCCAACTAGGATTGTATGTATTGGAGGTAGGTCCATTAAAAAGTCTTTGGTAATTGTTCACTGCATTAGATTGCTCATTCAACACCTCTTGAAAGGCAGGTATTGTTGGACAATTTTCAGTTGTGTGAACGTTGCAAGCACAAATACTATAAACAGTTTCCTTAACCTTTTCCTTCTTTAGTTCCATGGCCTCAAATTTCCTTATGAGATTAACCACTTTAGCATTGATATCACTCTTTCAGAAGGTATAATCCGCCCCTTTCCTTTGATTGAGTGGGCCTAGAAGTGGTGCTTAATTTTAAGTAGGTGTCTCATGATTATGCGTTTTCAGCAAGTCTGTCCAAGTAGTCTCACACATCATCGACATTTTTATTCATGAATTCCCCGTTGCACATTTTCTCGACCAATTGGTGCATGGAAGATGTCAGACCATCATAGAAAAAGTGTGTAATGTGCCACGTTTCAAAACCGTGTCGTGGGCATGAACAGACAAGATCCTTAAACCGCTCCCAACATTGGAAGAATGTTTCATCTTCCTTTTGGGTGAAGTTCATGATTGACTTTTTAAGGGTGTTCATTTTATGATGTTGAAAAAATTTCTTTATGAACTCCCTTATCATGTCAATCCATGTGCCAATAGATCGGGGACGTAGTGAATGTAACCATGTCTTAGCCTTCTCTTTCAAAGAAAAGGGAAAGAGTTTCATTCTAACCATGTCCTCAGACATGTTAGGAAAATATAAAGTCGCTGTAATCTTGTCAAACTCTTTCAAGTATAGATATGGACTTTCATATTCGAGACCATAGAATTTTGGAAGGAGTTGGATCACCCCTAGCTTAATATCCATATGTCGTGTATTTTCTGGAAAAACCATGCATGAGGGCATGCTCACCCATGCAAGTTGTAAATAGTCTCACAAAGTACGAGGTGGGGGTGCTTGATGCACCTCATTCTCATCCTGGACTTCCTCAACCCTAGGTTGAGGTTGTCTTCCTGGTTGATTGGCAGTCATCACTTCAATTAACTCTGAGGATCTCGAGTGGTATCTAATCTTGTAATAGATAGATAACCCCTCAACTAATCCTCCTTCACTCAAAAGACGTTGAGTGTTATCACAGACCCACTTAGGCATGAAACACTCTCAGCCCTCAATTTCAGATTCCAACATAAACCTAAAAAGGAAACAAGAAGGAAATAAAAATCTAGAAATAGAAAGAGAGAGGGAGTTAGAAAGAAGTTACCAAATTAGAAGCTCCTAAATTAAGATCCTGCAAAACAAAACAAAACAAGTTAGTTTCTAAAAACAGAAATTCTGAAATTAGAAAGTTTCTAAAAATAGAGTTAGTTTCTAAAAAAAGAAAAAAAAAAGCAATCCTAGAATTAGAAAGTTTCTAAACCTAAAATTAGAAAGTAGTTTCTAAAAAATAGAAAAATAAAATTTCTGAACTTAGAATTAGAAAGCTAAGTTAGTTTCTAAAATAAAATAGAAAAAACCTAACCTAAAAATAGAAAATAAACAAACCCTAATCTTAACCTAATTCTAAAATTAGCTAATCTCAGAAAAACGCAATTGTTAGTCCCCGGCAACGGCGCCAAAAACTTGTTCACAACCCCAGGTGTAGGGTCGCGATGTAGTAATAATCTCGGTAAGACCGATGTCGAATCCATAGGAACTGAACTTGTGTCTTCTGAAAGCAACTAGAACTAGAACTAGAAGAAGATGTAAACCTAAATTTGGAAGTATGGAGAGTAATTGTGAGAGATATGATGAAAAACTTAAGAAATTCAAATGTGGGAAAGTAGGGTTTCCAAGGATCCACTTATAGGTTCTCAGGATGCTACCTTGCTTGATTCCAGGATGAAGAGATTTGTCCGATCTCTGAAGTTCTCATGAATCTAATCATCAATGGATGGGAGTTGTGAGGATTTGGAAGTGATTCCATCACCTAACCATGCCTAGGAAACAAGGCAAATAACAGGATCTACCATTCACACAACCAATCATAAAAGAATTGTGAAGGTTAGGAGGGATTCCATCATCCAACCATGCCCAAGAGACGATGGTGAACAACAGGATCTTTTAATTTCACAATCTCAATTCAAGAAAAGAAGATATCTCAAGCTATCACAGATCTATTGTAATTTGTCACAACAAACCATTAAAAACTAAAACTATTCCTTTATAATCAAACTATAATTTAAGAGAGTTCAATAAAACATGAATCAAAACAAAGAAAACATCCTAATCACACTACAAGCTTCACCTCTTAGCCTTAGTTAATAGGTTTAGCCAACCATAGATATGATTGAACTAAGAACTCTTAAGAAAAGCATAAAAACTACTAAGGAAAGGGAAGAAAAACTATTAGCCACTGCTTCTCTATGCTTTTGCTCCACTCTTCAAACCCTAGAAGATGCCTAGTGCCCTAGAGACTCCTATTTATAGTTTTGCAATTCCAAGTTTTGCACCGAGTTGGAAATTTTCAGAAATCGCCTCAAATTTAAGCAGTCCGCGCAAAATTTGTGTAACCCTCGACTAGTTGTGGACTATCCTCGATTGGTCGAGGGCCACCTTCGACTGGTTGTGGACCACCCTCATCTAGTCGAAGATTGTGCGAATTTAGAATATGATGTTGATGGAGTTTGAGTCAAAGTTTCCTCGACTAGTCCTGCAGGTTCCCGGACTAGTCGAGTAGGAGCCAGGACTAGTCCTGCGGAAGCCAGGACTAGTCGAGCAGTAGCCAAGACTAGATGAGGATCATAAAATTTTACTTCAAAACTTCAATTCTCTTCATTTTTAACTTAGTTTTCTTGGATCTTTGGCATGTGAATTCTTCATTCTTGGTCGTCTAAGATCCAATCCTTGGCTTGGTGATTCTTGAGCATTAAATCCATGCTTTTAGCATCCTTTTCAATCCAAGCTCTTAAATTCACCTTACAACACAAATATGATTAAAATAGAACATTAAGCATTCTCATGTTCATAAAACTAAGTAATAGATGGGGTCTAATATGCAATATTTGACCCTCAATAGTGTGGATCAACACTTGTATCATGGTATGATTGGGAGTTTACTATACCTAACCGTGAGTCGGCCAGATATTTCATTTAGTGTAGGTGTATGTGCTAGATTTCAAGCCGATCCTAAAGAATCACACTTAACCGCAGTTAAAAGGATTATAAAATATGTGGCTAAGACTACCAATTTCAGTTTATGGTACTCGTTTGACACATTACCATCATTACCAAGTATTCAGACGTTGATTGGGCCAGAAACATAGATGATCGCAAATCAACCAGCGGTGGTTGTTTCTATATCGACAACTGCCTTGTATCTTAGCATAGTAAGAAATAAAACTCCATCTCCTTGTCTATTGTCAAGGTCGAACACATTACAGCCAGGAGTTGTTATGGTCAACTTCTTTGGATGAAGCAGATGTTGTGGGATTATGGCATTGATCAAAATACAAAGACACTATTTTGCAATAACACTAGTGCCATCAATATTTTGAAAAATCCAGTACAACATTCTATAACAAAGCACATTGATATCCAACAACATTTTATACGAGAACTAGTGGAAGAAAATATAATTATGTTGGATTATGTGTATACAGAGTGACAAATTGCTGATATATTAACAAAGTTGATGGATACCAATAGATTTAGGGATCTCTAAAAATCTATTAGATTATGTGTAATCTAACATCTTTTGAAGTCCATGAGTGCTTAATAATATATTTGAGGATTCTAAGCCTCATAATTATTTTTAAACGTAACATAGGATGTTTTATCTTGTTCTCGTTATTTTATTTACCTCTGTAAAAAATTTGTTGAGTGTACGAAGTTTGATATATAGGCATATACTTATGTACATCTCATAGTTAGAGTCGAAGCATGTGGAAAACATCGAGACTTAGTGTTTCGATGAGACATTCAATGTCATCAAAGTCACCTTCGATGACATCGAACGCACTTTGATGTCATTGAATGGAATATAGGAACTGAATCATTGGAGGAAGTTTGATGTCATCAAAAAACTCACCTCCGTGTCATCGAACATCTTTGATGACATCAATGTAACATCATGAATTTTCGCAGCCCGAGTACATACTCGTGCTCGAGAATTCTGGGTGTTAATAATGTATAAATTAGTTGCTTTAAAATCACACCTTATTTTTTTCATTTAAATTACATCCAGTTATATTAATGAAGGTAGCCATTCATGAGAATAAAATCAACTATATTTATTATTCTATTATATTAAAAGAATTTAATAAATTATAAAATTCCCTCTCAATGCGAGCTTATTACATTATCAAAGTTTGTGGTGGAAATAAATAAAACTGAACATAAAACTATCTCTTTATTTATTCAAAATAATCTTTCGTAGGGGGATTGTCATCCGTGTCTTCAATCTATACATCACCTACATCATCTGTATGATTGGAGAGGGTTAATGCCCTACTCATAGTGATGGTTATCCTTTAAGATTAACAATAATTTAAGAGATTCATAAGAGTAATGTAAGGGTTCTGATACGTCTCGTACTCTACCACTACGAGAGGTATCAGCATGTACAACAAATTTACATGAATGCATGCCTAGCAAAGTGTGTGCGGCTCATCATACATAGTGACCATCACAATGTGGAATATAAATCATAAAAAACCCAGCTAGTCCCACATTCTCACACTACGGAGATTTGTCGGCATATCCAATGCTACCATAGATTTACATGAACACCTTGAGGTGGCACAACACATGAGTTGGATGAATTACGTGACATGATTTGTTCATGGAGTGACTATTTGTGACATCCAATCTTGGAAGTGATGTAACATACATGGTGAATTACTTACATTGATTTATATACCACCACCCAAACCCAGGGAATTGTGCGTCAGCCAAGAGGGTCTCTATCCAGAGCACATTACGTTCACGATAAAATATTTGAATTACTAGTTGTGATACCTCTAACACATTACTTGCACCAAAGGAAAAATAAACTGAATCATGAGAGTTTTGGAATTCTAAGACACAAGCCCAAGCCCTAAAGGGAGGTAGCACAAGGCTAACATAATAAAGGAGAAGAGTAGTAATAAGCTAACTCAATAAAAGAAAAGAGTAGCGATAGGCTAACTTAATAAAAGAGGAGAGTAACAATGGTTAAGTAAACAAAAGAGAAGAGTAACGATGGATAGCTCAACAAAATTGGTAAAGGGCAAGGGCAAGGCTTGTATCCATAGCTACACATAAATTCATAAAGATCATGTATAATTAAAATCATACCTTAATTATAATTTCCTAAGGATAAATAATTGATGATGGTAAATCTAATAATTGTAGGGAAGATTCACATTAACATGGAAGCATGTAAAAGGGCAAGATAAATCATATCAACCAAAATTAATGTAAGCTCAAAGAAATCCCTCACCTTAGTCTTAGATCTAAAACCTAGGTAGATATACATGTAGGAAAGCTTCTACATGAAAAGCTTTCACGTGAATCACGACATCGCTTGAGTAAAGACACCATACATATGGAGAAGTAAGAGGGCGTTTAGGCTTCTCCTTCTCCTTCTATTTCTCTTTCTTTTTCTCTTTCTTCCTTGGGTGTTGGGAGATTGGGCGTGTGAGGGAGAGGGGAATGCACACCCCTTTTTAAAAAGAGTGGGCGTGTGAGAGGGGTATGTTTCACATACTTGGATTGAGTTTATCCAATTTTCTATTTTTTGACAATCTTTCTTTAAATCTAATTCGACCATTATGTCATGGTCCTCGAATAGAGCTGGGGTATATGATTTTCTTGGTGATCTAAAATTTAGATTGGCCTATCTTGAAAATTCTCGTAACGGGTGCTAAAATGAACTTGATCTCAATTAATGGTCCACACTTAATAATCAAGGCCCAATTTTGGAAGAAATATATAGTCATGATAGGCAAACGGTTAGACAAAATTTTGGTGGTTGATCGATGGTGGAAAAAGCCTAAATCTAAAATTTTACCTTTTGTACCAAAAGGAAGGAACCGACTTCAACCTTTCATTGTGTAGGATCATAGATTGGGGTCTAAATTTTGTATAACCTCATAGGCATATGAGACCAAAATGTGGTCCAAATTTGAGTTACGATGAATGGAAAGAAGTTATTAAATCGAAAGATCTAAATTTATAAGGAGTTAGTAGGCATCAATAAGATAACTTCATGCCCAAGGAAAAGCCTACCAAAGTAGGGTCTTCATATTTCATACTTGGTCTTTATGATGGGCAATCTAAGTTGTTCATATCAAGGGAAACATCCTACTGTGACTACCTATGAGGTTTCTTTACTCAATGGACACCAAAATCAATGATTAATGGGTGATTTGTCAATTGGGTCACTTTTACAATGATCTAAGGGCTGAAATTTGACATGTATAGTTAATTTATGATACATAGGTATGGTATAAAATTTCACAAAAAACGGATCGTGAGAACTATGTGACCTAAAATTCGAGGGTCTAGGTTAATGGTATTTTTGTAATTATTGTTGATATGATAGTTTTAGGAAATCTAACATTTTTACATGATTATAGGCATGTTTCTAAGTAATTCTTATAAAAGAACTTATATTTAAATCATTATAAATAAATAATTATTCACTAAATTAATTAAGGGAATGTACATATATGAGCCAACATAATGGATGGTCAGATGACATGCTAAGAATAGAAAAACTTGATGGTTAGTACTCTAATCATGTATGTAAATGGGTATATGGTCAGTTTTGTAACCGGATAATCACAAGTGGGTTTTTGGAGTGATTAAGAGGCGGAACATGTATACCGTTAGATTCAAGTGACTTTTTCATATGTGTAAGTTTCTCAGGTTGTAGTTTTGATGGTAGGTTAAAGCATATTCATAGGTGGTGAACAAGATGAACGGATCAGAATCTCCATTTACTGTGAATGAGCGGATGCAAAGATCAAGTAGCTAGTTTGGTCCAAACTTAAAATGGACGGTTAAATATTTTTACCTAGTGGTGAATAGTTAACTGAACAGTCTGTTATGATAGACAAGTGAGAATACTTGGGTATATGATGATCCTATCTCAAAATCAACGGTCAGATGGCTTGATCTATGAATGAAGATTATTCCTAACGGTCAAATTCGTGTTAAAGAGTAGATGTAAGATTAGGATAGTTAGATTAGTATCGTACACGTATACATAATAAGTTAAATTTCATGGTAACACTCAAAAACTTTCAATACTCAGGTATTGAAAAGTTCAGGGTGTTATAATTGAAGAATCCCATCAATATAAATATCGGGCAAACACGAAAAATCTCCTATTTCCATCTTTCTTTACCAAGAGTCTATTTCTCTCTTCCTACCTTCTGGTGGACCTTTGGTGGACGGTTTTAAGTTAAAATCCCCTTGCCATTTTGCGTCATTTTGGTAAATCCTCTTGCATTGATTCCTAGCTTCATTTTCTCTTGACCTAGGTTTCAGATTTGGTTTTTCTGGGGGGTTTTCTGGTTTTCTGATTAGATTTGGAGATTTTTCTTGCCCTTATGCACCTTCTTCCTTTCACCTTATCCATCTTGAGAGGTTAATTTATTGTACCAGAAAAGTATTTTAGGGCAAAGAAAACCAATCTTTACAATGACAATCAAAGTTCCTACACCTCTCCTCCTTCAAAAACTGTATTTCAGGGAAATTTTTTTTTTTTAACAAATTGTGAATCTTTCATGCATAGAACCCTATGGAGTTGATTTACTACTAGGGATGATTGGGTGGCATAACATATTAAATCTTAGAGATGAACCCTAATATGAGCTAATATATCAATTTCTGGGCTCATATTATTCTGGCAATGTTGAACCCCCATTTATAGACATCACCTTGGGCAAAACCACAAAACGGATCACTCTTGTGACAACAGCTCGACCTGTTGGGGTACAAGTATCTGGGATAGCAGTTAATGAATGAAATTTGAATTCTCTGGGAGTCTGGGGTGAAGTGACCTTATCCTTGTGCAATGATTTGATGATTCCCAGGAATAACGGAAACTATCTACAATCTATGCATCTGGACCCAACATTCAAAATACTCCACAACATTTTCAGTACAAATGTGTATCCATGTGAAGTCAATGGGGATGAGCTCTCTCTATATGTACTCAACATCCTGTATGATGTCAATAAAGGAATTCAACTGTGTCTACCCACTCTCATCTTACGTCAGTTAATCCTTGTTGTCTAAGGAAAGAATCTCAAGTCTCTTCCATTCCCAAGTCTTATCTATTTGATGTCTAGATTCATAAGGATGCTTCCTACATCTGATTCACCATGTCTTATTGCTCTGTTCAATCAAGAAACCATTCTAAACCTAAATTTAACTACTAACCAATATCTAGAAAGTCCTAGACATGATGAGGACCTAGGAGGAGACGATGATAAAAACACTGACATGCCAACTGCCAAAGACTCCTATCCTACCCCTGTGTTTTCTTAGAGCTCTAACTCGGTAGGTACTCGTAGCTTTCTGCGCCGGAATGATCTCATCAGGCACATCCTAAATGGACAGTCAAGCATAGAAGAGCATGTAAGACATTTTAGGCATTATATCTAATACTTATATACATGACCCATGATTTTAGTTGTTTCTCACATATTTTTTTATTCTCAATTCTATTACTTCGAGATATGTGATAATCTTCCAATATGTCCAAATTGTGAGTGTTTCTCCAACTTCAATTATGAAAAACAACAATGGCTTTATTTAGACTAACCCTTTGCCAATGACTAACAAAAGGGGGGAGAACAATATTATGTGCGTATGTTTTATGATAATGGTAATGTAGGAAGATAGGGGAAGCAACAACTTAAGCAACAAAATCTGTTCTTGTAAAAGTGTAATGTTTAAGTTGTAAAATTGTGTAACTTTAAATTGTACACATAATTTGTACACATAATTTCCTAGGTGTTTTGTCACATACTTGACAAAGGGGGAGATTGAAAGTGCCCTTGTTTGTCAATTAACATGACGTTTGAGTCAAAAAGTTGAGTGAAGCCCACATTGAAGATTACAAGATTGAAGACTCAACATGGTGAAGATGTTCAAGGTATTTCAAAAGTAATGTAAACCTCACATCCCATGGCCAAAACCTTCCAAGTAATAATCCCTTTAACAGTGGTCCAATCTTAGCTAAAACAAACCAAGAAAACATCTTGGTAAGGTTAGAAAAAGAAAAATCAAGTTGCAAGCTAAACTGAACAAGAACATGTATTTTCTGTAACAATCGATGACATGGAGAACCACTCCATGACATCGAAACTTAAGGATCGATGACATCAAAATTGTTTGATAACATCGAAAAAGTGCCCCAAATTGTCTAACAACCAAAAATATATTTCTGGAGAAATTCTCGATGAAATCGAACAGGTTTCGATGACATTAAACCCATCTTGATGACATCAAAGAATGGGAACACATTGTTCGAGCAAGCCCAAAAGGAAAATCAGTAAAATTTTCAATGAATCGAATGATG
This sequence comes from Magnolia sinica, assembly GCF_029962835.1. Lineage (NCBI taxonomy): Eukaryota > Viridiplantae > Streptophyta > Magnoliopsida > Magnoliales > Magnoliaceae > Magnolia > Magnolia sinica. The sequence goes on from NC_080574.1 coordinate 94,877,094, forward strand.
TTCAATAATATCAAATTTTAAAATTCGATGACATTGAATGACCGTTCGATGACATCGAAAATGGATCAGTTTTGTCTAGTAAGTTTTTAAAGAAAAATCTTGAAATCTTCGATGGCATCAAATTGCCTTCGATGACATCAAAATTCAAATTCTAATGACATCGAAGTACATTCTATGACATTGAGAAAGTGAACCAAATTATCCAACAAGCTCCTAGTGTTTTTAAAGAAAATCCCAATGTCATCGAGCCAGCATTCGATGACATTGAAGGTCACCTTCAATGGAATCGAACGCTACTCGATGATATCGAGCAGATCTACATGGCACTTATATAAAGATCTTAGTGTAGGGATTTGATAACATCAAAGGAGATTTGATGACATCGAAGGAGACTTCCATGACATCAAAGCACTTCGATGACATCGAATCGTGTAAAAAATATGCTCATTTTTTTATCGTTGGGATTTTTGTCTATTTATTTAGGGGCTTGTTTTCTTGGTTCTGAGTGAGAAAAATAGTGAGATTTAAGAGAGTTATTGATACAGGAATACCACCTACCATCTTAAATCCTTTTCTTATGGGAGTTCATCCTTTAACCCTATCTTAAATGCAATTATTGGAAAATCAGTAGATTAGATTGAAGAATGAACTCCACCATCTAAGGATCTTCCAGCAACTCATTCATTGAAAAATCATTGAGCTGGAATCCTGTAAATGCTTAATATTTGGGAATCTCATCCACATTTAAAGACCCACATTTTATAGATAAGATTCACCAAAACACCTTGACCCAACATCGGAGACTTGCATTGGAGCATTTATAGTTGTTGCAAATCAAGGGAGCTAAAGATTCTTCACCACTAAGAAGATCATTGAAAGGACGAGCTATAGATGTTCTAAAGGAGGAGGGGGTGAATAAGAAAGTGCAACAGAATTCAAAATAATGTTTAATAATAAAACAAATATTCTCAATTACTTAGAGTATTGAAATCTTGATTCCAAATAGTTTATAGGACAACCTTTACCTAAAAGATTTAGGCAGGACAACCTTACTTCATGACGTCTTTGAGATCAAATTATCAAACTTACCAAAAGACAATCAATCATAAGAAAAGAAATAAATAAATAAACATTCCCCACCACTACTTAAGAAGTTATAGTGGTTTGATGCTTAACCCCACACCTACTCTACTCCCAAAATTACTATCCTTGTAATTTTGGCTTTCACTATTTCAAGGTTTTCACAGGGTCACCTTAACAACTTGATACAGTTCCTGAGATTTTCACCGGTTATCACAACAAAACCCTCTTTATGATTTTCACAGGCTCACCACAAAACAACCCAGTGAGATTTTTGGGCTATCTTAGAAAAACCCAAAATGAAATGAAAGAAAATACAGTACTTATCTTCAAATAGCGATTTGAAGATGTGACTGTAGCTTGATTGCAGCGATCTTCTTTATTGGGATATGGATGTAGCCGTATATGTGTTTAACCCAAAAACAATATAGGGATCTAATATATTTTCAATGTAATAAACAATACCCTAATGCTGCAAATTTGATTCTCTAATTCTTAAGTAGAGTATGGATTACTCTATTAAAAAAGATTAAACTAACTTGAGAAAAAGAATAGAATAAGCTAAATCAAGTATAAGAATTACCGCACAAATAGCTTAAGGAGGCTTAGACTTTCACTCTTTTATTAAGACGATGGATCTTTAATTTTCATATGTTAAATAAGTGAGAGAAAGCCTATATTTATAGCTAAATGATTTAAAAATTTGGCTAGCCTGATTTTAGGTTTGGCTGGTCGAATTCCAACGATGCGTTCCAACAGCTCTTCGAATTTTGTGGGATAAGATCTTTCAAAAATTTGGCTTGCTAAACTGCCAATTTTGATAGCTAAACACTGGGTTTGGCTGGCCGAATCTCCTAAATTCTGAAGAAATGTATTGTTGGAAACTTGACTCGCGAACTTATGGGCTGGCCGAACTTGAAGTTAGGCTGGCATAACTTGCAATAGATTTTTTGAATGTTACTGTATACTTGCCCGAATATTGTTGGATTGGCCAAATGTAGTTAGGCTGGCCGAACCTGAGGTCGGGTTGGTCTAACTCTAATGTATTTTACTTAGAATCATATGTTATCATGATATCATGTGAAATACACCTAACCTAGGGTTAACCTGAGGTTATACCACCTAATGGTTAACACATACAAATACTCAAACTTCAAACCAAGATAATTTATAGCTTGTGATGATGAGTTGTCCTTGAGATGTTGATCCACTCTTTATGTAGTCTTCATTAGTCGCTGAAAAACATCTTCATGAGTGCTTGTCATCCATTCAAGACTATGAAATTTGACAATCCTAACTATACTTTAAGTATAAGCACTTACAATCATCATCACTAAAAATGGGGCTCACTCACTTTGAAGTAAATATCAAGAGTCCATTGAGTCTAAATGCCTTTCCTTGCGTAGGATTGGGTTTGAGAGTTTGATTATACAAACTTGCCAAGACTTTTCATAGGCATCCGATGGGAGAATATGTAGGGTGTCCTTATGTAGGGCCCATTGCCTTGTGTAGGTGTAAATTGTCTTATGTAGGCTCCTACTTGTGTCCTTTTGTAGGACCCATTACCTTGTGTAGGCATAGGTTGCCTTGTGTAGGCTCCTAGTTGTGCCCTTGTGTAGGACATGTTGCCTTATGTAGGCTCCTTAGTTTAACCTTGTGTAGGTTGTAAAGGTTCATGGTTAACCTAATTTAAAACTATTGGATAGTGAAATCCGATACACTCATGGGTTGAGTGCATTCGCCGGGAGTGGAGTAGGCACATAGCCAAACCATTATATATCATTGTGTTTGAGAATGTCTTTGAGTATCTGTTTCATTGTGTTTGAGTGTGTTCGCCGAGAGTGGAGTAGGCACTTATATGCTTTGAATGCTTAGTAATGTTGTATGGTTGGAAATATTGTTTGAGATTGAAATGAAACACATCCCAAACACTCATATACACTCTATCATTAAGCTAGTTATTCTATATGTAAATCATTTGTAGCCTATGTGATTGGATCCTCTGAGGCTTGGAAGCCTTAGAGTTACTTTGCCTTACTTAGTTTAATCTGTTAATTAGTTTAATTTAGGCATTGTTTGTTCTTAATAAGTAAATTTATTGAAAAGTCCTACTCACCCCCCGTCTAGGACACTTGGATAGTATTCCATACTTTGATTAGCGGTCTCAACCACAATTTCAAAACTGATTAAATTCATCTCCAACATTTTTTAAGGTCATGGACATACCCCTAGATAACCCTACAAAATTTTAGAGCATTCAAAGTTGTAGAAAATTTTCAAGAATTCAAACAATGGTATGAAAATCATATAAACTATTGCTGGATGGCATAAGTTTTCTTCCTTAGATGTGATAAAACCCTAATCAAATATGGAATTTTTATCTAAAAATTTTTATGGTGATCCAATAGATAGTTAGTGACATAAGTTCCCAATTTTATCTCATTTTGATTCACAATTTTAAAATGCAAATTCTGGGAGTGACGTTCTATCTGTCAAAATTTTCTTGAGATATGTAGATGAATAGATGAACCTGTAATACTGACCTAGGGCGATATATTCTGGGAATATAGAAATCTTGAAACATAAGCACCCCTATTGTGAATTGAAATTAAAGACTTGATGATGATTACACTATTGGAATATATGGATATAAATTTGTATTTTTTGTAGATAATGAATTGATTCTCAACTTTCAGTGGAAATCGAAATAAATTCTCAACTTATTTTGAACATTGAAATGAATTCCTTACCCTTGATAAATATCAAAATAAATTCTCTACTTAGATGGTTATTGAATCAAAATAGTTGGTTCTATTATGAGTTTAAAGATACGATGACTCTTTTAGTTTTCCCAACTAGAATATTGAAGATGAAGGGTTGGAAATAGGGTTGAAAGTCGGGCGGGTTGGGTCGGGTTAGTGCTCAACCCTAACCCAACCCAAGGTTCCTATATCTCAACCATAACCCAACCTAACCCAACCATGGGTTGGGAATTCTCAACCTAAGCCCAACCCAAGCAAGCTCAGTCAGGTTGGTCAGGGTAGTCAGCCAGATACATGCTAATACTTTCATTATTAATTAGTTTATTATATTTCAATGCATGTCTTATTTTTTATACCTATGATTTTATTAATTATATATATGTAGTTATTTATCGTAAAGAACTTTATTTTTTTCTAAACAAACAATCTAAAATATAGGACTACTCATTTAGAAGTCATGTTGTGTAGAGCACAATCTATTCGGGAAAGAGAAATCCAGTGTATCTTGTTAGCTTGAGTCATCGGAAATTATGTGTACCAAGGAGACCTAACGGCACTAGTATTTCATGTGCCTTCAACACAGACAACCCACACTCAATTATAATTTATAAGTAACTTATATATCGATCAGGTTCGGGTTGGGTCGGGCAACCCGAGACCTCAACCGAAACCCAACCCAAGTTTTATCGGGTTGGTGTTTGTATAACCCAAGCCCAAGACCGAACCCGATAGACCCTGCCGAGCCCAAACCAACGTCAGGTCGGTCTGGTTGAACCTGCCCAACTTTCAGCCCTAGTTGGAAGTCTTTTTAGGTATGAGTAAATTGAAGTATAAGTTTAAGTCCTAGAGAATTCAATATTAGTTTTGAGTTAAATAGAAGCTATAATGGAGTTTAAGATTAGGTCGTCACAAAGTTTGACTATGCCTTGTAGAGAACCCAAGGTTAGGCTTTGATTGCAAACTTAGAAATAGTGGAGATGGGGTGCACCATTTTGATAAATTTTGTTGCTTGTGAGATTGATAATTGAGATGTATGCTCTCGAATCTCAACAGCGAGATTCTTTAAGGGAGTAGATTGTAAGAACCCAATTTTTGTGATCAATTATACATACTTATACACATATATACATACCTACCTCACAAGAAACGTGGCGAACACTTAGACTCACCATAATTATAGTTAAACTCACTGTAATTATAGTAATCTCATCTGTATATATGGTTGAAGATGTGTTGAATTTCGATGATAAATTTTTTTAAGGCGGCTAGAATATAATGATCCGAGATTTTGGTATGTACATCTACACACATGAGTATGTACTCTTACATCCATTCAACCATACATGTGTTAAACCCTCTTGTACTTGCAAGATTACCCATTCATCCATTAATTTTCTCATTTTAACCATGTTATCTTGAGCTATGACAACCCATAATAGACTTATAAAGTTTGAGATCATGTAAGTGCTATGGTCTCATGTTCCTTTGATTGTCAAATTTTGTTGTGTCAAAACCTCTATCTGTGTCTTGTGTTTGTATGTTGATATATATATGATCAAGACACTGCATCACAATGGTTCAAGACATGTATGGTGCTCTGCTTCAAGAAATGTAAAGTCATGTACTTTAAACATCAATGTTCAGAGCTACATCAATAAGAAGAGTACATTTCAAGACTCAAGTAAATTTCAAGACTCAAGTACAGTTCAAGACTCAAGTACAACTCAAGATGAAGTTTAAGTTCAATCTTTCGAAGATCTTAAGATCAAGCTACATCAAGATAGAGATCTCAAGCTTCATAAGGTTCAAAGGTCAACCTACATCTGAAAGGATAAAGTTCAATGTTCATACTTCATGTCCCAGGTATGATAGACCTTAGATTGACCTTAGGGTAGGTCATTTTGTATACATAATTCAAAATGAATCTATTTATATGAATTGGTCTGTTCTAAGACTAGTCTTGGACCTTGTTCGACTAGTTGTAGCACTGGTTCGACCAGTCCAAGAAATTCGATGACCAGTCCTAAGTTGTTGAAGATTTTTAGAATTTTTTGGTTACACTACAACCAGTCCTGGAGACTGTTCGACTGGTCGTAGGGAGGTCACGACTCGACCTTCGACCAGTCCTAGAACTATGACTCAAACTCCAGCAACTAAACCTGGTTGTCTACGACCAGTCCTTGGTCAGCTACGACCAGTCGTAGGTGGTCCATGACCAGTCGTAGACTCCCTAAGACCAATTGTAGAACAGTTTTTAAGATGGCGCTCAAAAATTTCAAAATGTCGCTGGTTCTACGACCAGTCGAAGGGTTCCTAAGACCAGTCGTAAACGTGATCTTTTCATCTATAAATTGAATACTAATTTTAGAGTTTTTCATTGATTAATTTCAAAAAAATTCAAGCCTCCACTCTGAGATAAGTTTGTTCATTTTAAGCTACGCTGTGCATATTTAATATTCTTTTTGTTAGCTTTTCTTATTTGATTTTATTCCTATATTCCAATCTTATTTGAAAAGAGGAATTGTTGTATTCCTTCTTCTTGGAATCAAAATCAAATAGAGCTAAGCCCATTTGATTTAATTTAAAATCAACTAGAACTTAGAACCATTGTAAAATGAGTATTGGACATTGAACGTTGATTCAAACATCTACTCCGATTGGTTCTACGGGGCTACTACAAAAAGGAGAAATCCAAGTATTTTACTTTTATGTAATTTACATTCCTTTGGTTTCTTTTGAGATTGAGCCAGAAAAATCTCATTGTGTTACTTATCTGAGGAGAACCAGAAAACTCAGAAAGTGTGGGTTTTTGGATTGTGTAAGCCTAAGTTAAAAAGACACAATTGTGAAGGTTTTAGGTGAACCTGTGAAACCTATTTTGATAGTGAACGCTAATATCCCCTGTGTGAGGATATTAGGAGTGGAGTAGCTGTGTGGCTGTTGTTTAATAGTTGGTGAACACACAGGCGAACTACTATAATTCCTTGTGTTTTGTGGCTTGAATGCTTACTTAAATTCCTATCTTTTATCATTCAAGTTTGTGGAATGTATGTGTGGATGTGAATGTTGTAATATTTGCATTTCAAGCAAAGTGGAGAATGTTGTAATAATTTAGATTTAAATTCTTGCAATTTTTCTCAATTCCTTGTTATTTATTTATACCTTTTCGGTTTGAGTTTTTGATTCAAAGAACGTTCTAGAAATAAGGTTGTCTTGTCATAAACCCTTGGTTTTTATGGTGTAAGGTTGTCCTTAGAACTGCATTTGTTTCAATCTCTCAATACTGATTATTGAGGCTGCTTTCCATTTAAGCATTGTGAATTAATTTCTTTTATTTGGCTATCACATTATTTAATTCCACTGTCATTATTTTAAATTTGGCATAGTCATATTTACACCCCCCCCCCCCCCTCTCTAAGACATATAACTTGGCCTTTTCAAGTGGTATCAAAGTCTAATAGCTCGTTTTTAACTTCTTTATTTTTGGATTCATTTCCTGAGCTAACGATCTAAGCTATATTTATGATGTCAAATTTTGATAGCCTTTCAGTCACTAGGCCTCCACCATTTGATGGCTCCAACTATGCCTATTCAAAAGCCAGGATGAGGATTTTCCTTAAATCAATGGATAAGAGCGTGTGGCAAGCCACAGTGATTGAATGGACCCCTCCTACCATGGAAGTAATTGGTGTCGATGGTTCAAAATCGATAAAAATTTGACCTTATTTCTCTTGGACCACACTTCAGAAAAGTGAGAGTAGTGCTAATGCAAAAGCACTAAATGCAATCACTTGCACACTATCACCAAATGAATTCCAAAGAATTATATCCTGCAATACTGCAAAGCAAGCTTGGGATATATTAGAAATGACACACGAGGGTACATCAATTGTCAAAAAATCTAAAGTCCAACTTCTCACAACCAAATTTAAAGAAATTCATATGGAGGAAAATGAAATGTTTATGGACTTCTATACAAGATTAAATGACATTGTGAACTCTATTCGTGGTCTTGGTGACAAAATCCCAGAAAGTAAAGTATGTGCAAAGATACTACACTCACTTCCTGAACGGTTCAACTCTAAGGTAACCGCGATCCAGGAACTTCGTGATACAGACAATATGAGGGTAGAAGAACTAGTTGGTTCTTTACAAACTTATGAGTTAAACTTTAAAACTCCTAAAGGTAAATATATCGCTCTTAAATCTGCTAAATATATTTATCAAGTAAACTCTGATTTAGAAAATTCTGACGATGATATGGCTCTTTTAGCAAAAAAGTTTTATAAGATTTTCAAAAGTAAAAAGAGGGTAGACTTTCAAAAATCAAATGATAAGAGAAGATCTAAATCTAAAATTAAAACTTGGAAATCTTTGAAAGATAGTCAATGTTACAACTGCCAAGAATATGGGCATTTAGGAAACAAATGTCCTAAAAAGGACAAATATAAAAAGAAAGGAATGTTGGCTACTTGGGATGAATCTTCTAGCACTGAAGCCTCTTCTGAATCAGAAGATTCTGAAATTGAGTCGGGCAATGAAGTTGAAGCCCTTATGACTCTAGCTAAGTTCACTTTTTCAGATCATGATGATTCAACTAGTGAAGAAAATCTGAATAGTGATCATGAAAGTGAAGAAGATCTTCAAGATGCTTACAATGCCCTATACAAGGAAAGTTGTAAAATTGCTGTAAAACTGAAACTTTAAAAAGAAAAGTTTTTAAAACTCAAAGAAAATTTTGATTCATTTGTTTTAGAAAAATCCCTTATTTCAGATTGTTTTGAAAAGACAAAAAGTGATTTAGAATTCAAAACCTCCCAGATTGAAAATCTTAAATCTGAAAATGATAAACTTAAGCTTGAAAACTCTTCACTTTTGAGTTTAAAGGATACATGGAGGTATGCCTAAGGAGATCCAAAGTTTGAAAACCTTTTATCCAGATCTAGAAAATGTGGCGATAGATCCAGGTTGGGCTATGATAAGAATAGACTTTCTAAACAAAAGAATACACCTCCTAAGTTTGTAAGAGGAGAAACCTCAAACTCAAAAGGTAAAAGTATTAATCAACGTTGTTCTAAAAATGTTAAATCTTTTCAAAAACCTAAAAGCAACTATGTCAACTATAAAAATTAGAACCAAAACCTTTTAGCGGAAAAAATAGTTGATTTACTTAAGGGGCTCTTAAAATCAAACTCAGTGGGTCATTCTTACAATTACAAAAATAAAAAGACCAACTATACTCCTAAACCCAAAACAGTTGTGAAATGGGTTCCTAAGGTTACCTGCTTGGTTGCCCACACCGCTTTCAAAGCAACAAGTCATTCGAAGTGGTACCTTGATAGCAGGTGCTCCAGCCATATGACAGGCGACAAGGCTTTATTTAACAACCTTAAAGATATGACTGATGGATCAATCACATTTGGTAATGGTAGCAACTGCAAAATTATTGGCCAAGGTACGGTTCAACTCTATAACCTCCCCTTATTTAAGAATGTTTTATATGTTGAGGGACTAAAACACAACCTGTTAAGCATATCTCAAATATGCGATAACAATCATAGTGTGAAATTTTCTAATCAAGGTTGTGAAATCATAAACAGAAAGGGTTCTGTAATATTAATTAGTCGCAGAACTTCTAAAAATTGCTACATTGTATGCGACAGTAGCTCATCTAATCAATCGTGCTACATAGTCCATACCGATGAGACAGAATTATGGCATAAATGCCTTGAACATGTACACTACCATAATTTATACAGATACCTAAATTACAAAAAGTAGACAAAATATGTGGTGAATGCCAGTATGGCAAGCAAACAAGGAGCTCTCACAAAAAGGTGAACTCCAATGCCACATTAAGACCACTCGTGCTACTCCACATGGATCTTATAGGACCTACAAGGACGGAGAGTCGAGGTGGCAAAAAATACATCTTGGTAATTGTGGTTGATTTTACCAGATTCACTTGGGTAGCTTTCTTAAGAGATAAATCAGAAACCCTTGATGAAGTGAAAAGGATTATCAAACAGATCCAGACTGAAAAAAGTTCTCAAGTCTACAAGATTTGTAGTGATCATGGATCTGAGTTCGAGAATAGCAGTTTTGAGAAATTTTATAGTGATCAGAGAATATCGCATGAATTCTCTGCGCCTAAAACACCACAACAAAATGGAATTGTGGAAAGGAAAAATAGAGTGCTTCAAGAAATGGAAAACGTAATGTTAAATAGTATGAAGCTCCCTAGAAATCTTTGGGCTGAAGCAGTGAATACTGCTTGCTATATTATTAACCGGGTTTATACTTGTAAATCTAATAATAAAATGGCTTATGAACTTTAGTTTGATAAGAAGCCTACTATCAAATACTTTCGAGTTTTTAGTAGCAAGTGCTATATTTTACGTGACCGTGAAATTTTGGGAAAGTTTGACACTAAGAATGATGAAGGGATCTTTTTAAGATACTCTTTAAACAGTTCTACATATCGTGTACTGAACAACAGGATTGGTGTGATTCAAGAGTCCATTAATGTGGTCATTGATGATCACTTGAATACACCTGCCCCAAGTTAAGATAATGATGAAGTTCTTTTAATTGACAAACCAAATACTTCATCAAATCAAGAAAACTCTGAACTGAGGACTATCAAAGATCATCCAACCACTCAAATTCTTGAAAACCCTTTCACTGGTGTGCGCACTCGTAGACAATTAGAAGACATATATAATTACGTGTGCTTTACTTCCCAGATAGAACCAGTGAACGTAAAAGAAGCGCTTTCTGACGAAAATTGGATAGTAACTATGTAGGAAGAACTTAATCAATTTACTCGAAATGATGTCTGGTATCTTGTTCCTAGACCTAAAGATAAATATATTATCAAAACAAAATGGATTTTCAAAAATAAATTTGATGAACTTGGTAACATTATTCGAAACAAGCCAAGACTGGTTGTACAAGGGTACACTCAAATAGAAGGCATTGATTACGATGAAACTTTTGCCCCAGTTGCTCGCCTTGAATCAATTAGACTTTTTATATCCATTGCATGCTTTAAAAAGTTTAAAATTTATCAAATGGATGTAAAGAGTTCTTTTTTGAATGGTGATTTACATGAAGAAGTATATGTTGAACAACCTACAGGGTTTGAAGACCCTAAGTTTACTGATCATGTATACCGTCTTAAAAAAGCTCTATATGGTTTAAAACAAGCTCCTAGAGCATGGTACGAAAAATTGACTAAGTTTTTTATTAAATCATAATTTTCAAATGGGTAGTGTCGATAAGACGCTCTTTGTTAAGAAACATACCGATGATATCTTATTGGTTCAGATCTATGTAGATGATATTATTTATGGATCGACATGTACTGACATGACTATTGAGTTTACAGATTTAATGAAATCTAAGTTCGAATTGAGCATGGTTGGGGAGTTAAACTATTTCCTAGGGTTGCAAGTAAAACAACAACCTGATAGAATTTTTATTTCTCAAACTAAGTATGCCTTGAACTTGATGTAAGTGCTATAGTTTATAGCCCTTTTTGTTGTCAAATTTGTGGTGTCAAAGACACTGTTATGAAGCTTGCATCTGTGAAGAACAATGCTTTACTCAAGATCAGCTTTGTTTAACAAGCACTGTTCACAAGTCAATAATCTCAAGAAGCTTTCAAGTTCGATCTCAAGATCTCAAGAAGCTTTCAAATTTGAGCTGCATTAAGACTTCAAGCTTCACTACTTTCAAGGTCACTCGTCTTTAAGTTTCAATGCCCTTACTTCACTATTGAGGCATGACTGACCTTAGGTTGACTTTTAGAGTAGGCCATCTTGGATACATAACTTATATGTTTTATATAAGTGAGTTTGGACAGTTTTAAGACTAATCCTAAACTTTGTTTGACTAGTCCTAGCACTGCTCAACCTGTCTAAGAAATTCCTGGATCAATCGTAAGTTGGTTGCAAAATTCAGATATTTTCTGTTAGGCTACAACTAGTCTTGGGGACTGTTCAACTAGTCGTAGGAACAGTGTCGACTGCTTTTTTGACCAGTCATAGACCTACGACTCAAAGTCCAGCGTTGAAATTTGGCCGGCTTCGACTAGTCGTGAGAGACCTATGACCAGTCGAAGGAGACCTACGACCAGTCAAAGGAGACTTACGACCAGTCGTGAAACTGCTAAATCTTATCGTGCCTGAATTTTCAAATATCTGTTGTTTCTATGACCAGCCTTAGAGGTCCTTAGACTAATCGAAGATGTGATTTGCTCACCTATAAATAGAGCACGAATCTCAGAATAAATCAAGCAATTCAAGTTAATTTAATTCGGCCTTCTAAGAGATAAGTCTGTGCTCTATTTAAGCTAAGTGTATATATTTAATATTCTCTTTCTTTAGCTTTGTTAATTGATTTTGTTTTTTGCATTCCAATCTAATCTGAAAAGAGGAATTGTTGTTTTCCTTTTTCTAGAATCAAAATCAATTAAAGCTAGCCTTTCTATTTGAATTTAAAATCTATTAGAAACTAGAACCATTATAAAGTAAGTATTGGACATTGATCTTGAACATTCAAATCTCTACTCCAACTTGGTTCTTTTGGGCTGCTACAATGAAGGAGAAATTCAGGTATTTTACATTTATTGTAAATTCATTTATTTTGGTTTTCTTTTGGGATTTGCTAGAAAAATCTTATTGTATTGGTTATCTGAGGAGAGCCAGGAAAACTCAGAAGAAGGATTTTTTTTTAATTGTGTAAGCCCACAGAGAAAGACACAATTGTGAAGGTTTTTAGGTGAACTTGGGAAAACATATTTTTGATAGTGAACGCTAATATCCCCTGTGTGAGGATATTAGGAGTGGAGTAGTTGTGTAGCGGTTGTTGAACAGTTGGTGTACACACAGGCGAACCACTATAATCCCTTATGTTTTGTGGTTGTGTAGTTTATATTTCATATCTTTAATTATTCATGTATGGGATGTATATGTGAATGTGAATGTTGTAATCATTTCATTTCAAGCTCAGTGGTGAATGTTGTAATAGTTAAGATTTATATTTCTGCAATTTATCTCTTACTATTACTTTATTAGTTTGAGCTTCAGTTTCTCTATTTGTTCTAGAAATAAGGTTGTCTTACCATAAACTTTGGTTTTTAGTGTAAGGTTGTCCTTAGAACAATTTTTGTTTTTATTTCTCTATTTTAGGTTGCTTTCCATTCCTATACTGTGATTGGTGTATATTGTTATCTATTCTTTGTTTCATATTCCACAGTATTTATTTTTAATTTGGCATAGCCCTATTCACCCCCCCCCCCTCTAGGACATATAGCTTGGCCATTTCAAGTGGTATCAAAGCCTAATAGCTCGCTCTTATTACTTTTTATTTGGATTAAATTCCTAAGCTAACGATCTAAGCTATATATAAGATGTCAAATTTTGATTGCCTATCAGTCACTAGGCCTCCACCCTTTGATGGCTCCAATTATGCCTATCGAAAAGCTAGGATGAGGATCTACCTCAAATTAATGGATGAGAGTGTGTGGCAAGCCACAGTGACTGAATGGAACCCACCTACCACTGAAGTGACTAGTATTGATGGTTCAAAATCAATGAGAGTAACACCATATTTCTCATGGACCACCCTTCAGAAAAATGAGAGTAGTGCCAATGCAAAAGTACTAAATGCAATCACTTGCGCACTATCACCGGATGAGTTCAAAAGAATCATATCCTATGATACTGCAAAGCAAGCTTGGGATATTTTAGAAATGACACACGAGGGTACTACAATTGTAAAAAAATCTAAAGTCAAACTCCTCACAACTAAATTTGAAGAAATTCATATGGAGGAAAATGAAATATTTATGGAGTTTTACACTAGATTAAATAACATTGTGAACTCAATATGGGGTCTTGGCGATAAAATCCCAGAAAGTAAAGTGTGTGCAAAGATACTACGCTCACTTCCTGAACGGTTCAACTCTAAGGTAATCGCAATCCAGGAACTTCGTGATACGAATAATATGAGGGTAGAAGAACTAGTTGGCTCTTTACAAACCTACGAGTTAAACTTTAAAGCTCCTAAAAGTAAATCCATTGCTCTCAAATCTTCTAAAGGTATTTCTCAAGAAAACTCGGATTTAGAAAATTCTGAAGATGATATGGCTCTTTTAGCAAAGAAATTTTACAAGATTTTCAAAAGTAAGGAAAGGGTAGATTTTCAAAAATTAAATGATAAGAAAAGATCTAAACCTAGATATAAAAGTTGGAAGTCTTTGAAACGTAGTCAATGTTACAACTGCCAAGAGTATGAGCACTTAGCAAACAAATGTCCTAAAAAGGACAAAACAAAAAGAAAGGGTATGTTGGCTACATGGGATGAATCATCTAATTCTAAAGCTTCTTCTGAATTAGAAGATTCTGAAACAAAGACGGGCAATGAAGTTAAAGCCCTTATGACTCTAGCCAAATTCACTTTTTCAGATCATGATGATTCAACTAGCGAAGAAAATCTGAATAGTGATTATGAAAATGAAGATGATCTTCAAGATGCTTACAATGCCCTATACAAGGAAAGTTGTAAAATTGCTGTCAAACTTAAACTTCAAAAAGAAAAGTTTTTTAAACTCAAAGAATGTTTTGAATCACTTGTTTTAGAAAAATCTCAAATTTCAGATTGTTTTGAAAAATCAAAATGCGATTTAGAATTCAAAACCTCGCTGATTGAAAATCTGAAAATGAGATACTTAAAAATGAAGTATCTTCTCTTCTAAGTTTAAAGGATACATGGAGGTATGCCCAAGGTGATCCAAAGTTAGAAAAACTATTATCCGGATTAAGAAAAAGTGGCGATCGATCCAGATTGGGCTATGATAAGAATATACCTCCTAAATAAAAGTATACTCCTCCTAAGTTTATGAAAGGAGAGTCCTCAAACTCAAATGGGAAAAGTATTTATCAAGGTTTTTCTAAAAATATAAAAACTTTTCAAAAACCTAAAAGCAGCCATGTCAACTTTAAGAATCAGAACTGAAACCCTCTTGCTAAAAAGATAGTAGATTTACTCAAGGAGCTCTTAAAATCTAACTCAGTAGGTCATTCTTACAACATCAGACAGAAGAAGACCAACTATACTCCTAAATCCAAAACAGTTCTGAAATGGGTTCCTAAAGTTGCCTGCTTAGTTGCTCACACCGCTTTCAAAGCAACAAGCCATTCAAAGTGGTACCTAGACAGTGGATGCTTAAGGCATATGACTAGTGATAAAGGTTTATTCACCAATCTCAAAGACATGACTGATGGTTTAGTCACATTTGGTGATGGCAGCAATTGCAAGATTATGGGCCAAGGTACGGTTCAACTCTATAACCTTCCTTTGTTTAAAAATGTTTTATATGTTGAAGGTCTAAAATATAACTTGCTTAGCATATCTCAAATATGCGATAATAACCATAGTGTACGGTTTTCTAATCAAAGCTGTTAGATTCTAAACAACAAGGGTTCAGTAATACTAACTGGACATAGAATGTCTAAAAACTGCTATATTGTTAACGAATCCAGCTCATCTAATCAATCATGCTACATGGTCCATACAGACGAGACTGATTTATGGCACAAACGTCTTGGACATGTACACTACTGAAATCTATATAGATTGAGCAAACGGGAACTTATAAGAGGTTTACCCAAACTACAAAAATTAGATAAAATATGTGGTGAATGCAAGATTGGCAAACAAACAAGGAACTCAGACAAAAAGGTAAATTCCAATACCACATCAAGACCACTCGAGCTTCTCCATATGGATCTTGTAGGACCGACCAGGATGGAAAGTCGAGGTGGTAAAAGATATATCTTGGTAATTGTAGATGATTTTACCAAAAATACTTGGGTAGTCTTCTTAAGGAACAAATCAAATACCTTTGAAGAAGTGAAAAAGGTTCTTAAAAGGATTCAAACTGAAAAAGGTTCTCAAGTTAATAAGATTCGTAGTGATCATGGATCTGAATTTGAGAATAGCGGTTTGGAGAAGTTCTGTAGCGACCAGGGAATATTACATGAATTCTCAGCGCCTAAAACTCCACAATAAAATGGAATAGTTGAAAGGAAAAATAGAGTGTTTCAAGAAATGGCTAATGTCATGTTGAACAGTATGAAGCTCTCTAAGAATCTTTGGGCTGAAGCAGTCAATACAGCTTGCTATATTATTAACCGAGTTTACACTAGTAAAGGTAATAATAAAATGGCTTATGAAATGTGGTTCGATAGAAAGCCTACTGTCAAATACTTTCAAGTTTTTGGCAGCAAGTGCTATATTTTACGAGATCGTGAAAATCTGGAAAAGTTTGATATGAAGAGTGATGAAGGGATCTTTTAGGATATTCTTTAAACAGTCGAGCTTATAGGGTTCTAAACAAAAGGACCGGTGTGATTCAAGAGTCCATCAATGTGGTCATTGATGATCACTTAAACACACCTGTCTCAAGTTCAGATAATGATGAAGTTCTTGTAATTGATAAACCTGATACTTCATCTAATCAGACTAATTCTGAACTAAGGACTGTTAAAGATCATCCAACCACACAGATTCTTGAAAACCCTCTCACTGGTGTTCGTACCCGTAGACAACTTGAGGATATATGTAATTATGTATGTTTTACATCCCAGACAGGACCATCTAATGTAAAAGAAGCTCTTGCTGATGAAAACTGGATTGTTGCGATGCAAGAAGAACTTAACCAATTTGTGAGAAATGATGTTTGGTATCTCGTACCTAGACCTAAAGATAAACACATCATTGGAACCAAATGAATTTTCAAAAATAAGTCAAACGAACTTGGCAATATAATTAGAAACAAGGCTAGGCTAGTGGTACAAGGTTACACTCAAATTGAAGGTATTGACTATGATGAAACCTTTGCACCAGTAGCGCGTCTTGAATCAATTAGACTCTTTATATCCATTGCGTGTTTCAGAAAGTTTAAGATTTACCAAATGGATGTGAAAAATGTATTTTTAAATGGCGATCTACATGAGGAAGTCTATGTTGAACAACCGATGGGTTTTGAAGACCCCATGAATGCCAATCATGTTTATCGGCTTAAAAAGGCACTTTACGGCTTAAAACAAGCTCCTAGAGCATGGTATGAGAAACTAACAAAGTTATTAAGCCATAATTTTCAAATGGGATGTGTTGATAAAACTCTATGTATTAAAAAACATAATGATCACATCTTATTAGTACAAATCTATGTTGATGATATCATTTATGGATCTACCTGTACTGACATAACTATTGAGTTTATAGATTTGATGAAATCTCAGTTTGAAATGAGCATGGTTGGGGAATTGAATTATTTCCTTACGTTGCAAGTTAAGCAACAACCTAATGGGATGTTCATATCTCAATCTAAATATGCTATGAATTTGATTAAGAGATTTGGATTTGAGAATGGTAAGAATTTTGATACTCCTATGAGTATAACCTTGAAACTCTCAAAAGATTCTAAAGGTAAAAACGTGGATCCAAAATTATATCGTAGTATGATTGGTGGTCTATTGTATTTAACTGCTAGTAGACTTGATATTGCTCTAAGTGTTGGTATTTGTGCTAGATATTAGTCTGATCCTAAAGAGTCGCACTTGACTGCTGTCAAGCGGATTATAAGATATGTTGCAAGTACTGTTAATTTCGGTCTCTGGTATCCTCATGAGACTAGTGTTCAATTAGCTGGGTACTCGGATGCTGACTGGGCTGGTAATCTTGATGATAGAAAATCAACCAGTGGTGGTTACTTCTATATTGGAAACTGTTTAGTTTCTTGGTTTAGTAAGAAACAAAGTTCTATATCACTTCCAATAGTTGAAGCTGAATATATCGCAGCTGGTAATGCTTGTACGCAGCTAGTTTGGATGAAACATATGCTAAGTGATTATGGAATTAAACAGGATTCTATATTATTATATTGTGATAATTCCAGTGCTATAAATATTTCAAAAAATCCAATTCAGCATTCTCATACTAACCACATTGACATTAGATTTCATTATATTCGAGAATTAGTAGAAGAAAAGGTTATATCTTTGGAATATATCCCTATCGAGAATCAACGTGCTGATATTTTCACTAAACCGCTTGACAAAAGCAGGTTCAACAAAATGAAATTTGATCTTGGCATGTGCATTTTAAAGTGATTATTTATGTCTATTTGTATCATAGTGTATATAATTGCTTAATTTGTTTTCAAATTTTTGAATATAATGCTGGAAATCAGTTTTTCTGGCCAGTACTCGACCAGTCGTACTACGACCGGTCGTGTACATCCACGACTAGCCGTGAATCGCGTGAATCTCTTATAATTTGGAAAAATGCTTCTTCTTCTTCATTTCTACTTCACTCTCCAACGGGCCGACGCACGACCAGTCAAACCCATCCTTCAAAATCTTCAAGGTTAGTGCTTCTTTTGCATTTTTCTTATAGATTTGAGTCTAGATTTCTTCTATTTGACTCTTGAAGTTTTCTATTTTCAAATATCATTGAGATTTGGAGTTTTTCTTGGGTAAAATCTAATTTAAGAAAATCCATTTCTCACTCCTTTGCAACTCTCTATTTCCTTGAAATCCTTGTTTCAAATGGCATCTAGAGGTAGAAAAACAACATCTCGTAGTCCTTCTTCTTCCTCTAGATCAGCCCCTTATTACTAAGTGTCATCTTTGGGCTCCCGAGGACGATCCATCCTATGTTCGGGACATCAGATTACGTAATGTTATTGTTGAACATCCTGTTGACATTAATCATGTTGCTCCATTTGAGATCTTTCCTATGCTCCAAGCTGTAGGTTGGGATAACTTATTACATTGGGGTGGGCCAGCATACCGGCCCATTGCCTAGTCCATGTTTGGTTGCACATGTGATTTTTCATTGAAAAATTTATCTTTTAAGATAGCCACAAGAGAAGGACCATTTGACGTTGATCGTCATTTGATTTCAGCTCTTATGGAAATTCCTGTGAATAATGAGGGCATTCCTATCCATATCTTATCTGAAAAACCCTTTGTATCTGAAAAACGTATGCTTACTGAAGATTTATACAATTTGGATGTTCAATGGACTCATAAAGGGAATGCGCTTCCTTCAAAATATATGTTACCCAAATACAGAGTTCTTCACAAAATCTTTGTGTTTAACTTGTATCCTCATTCTGCTAATAAATCTGAATTGACTTCATTCATAGTCCATGTTCTTCATGTTGTTGCTAGCGGTGCTCATGTTTGTCTACCATCCTTAATTTGTCACTCCATTATTCAGTTTCGACTCCATCCTGGTCACAATGACATTCCTTTTGGTTATTTGATGACTGTGTTGGCTACGCATATGTTAGTCGATATGTCAGTTGGAGAGGCCCCTATCCATCATCTGATATTTAACAATTCCAATATCAATAAGATGAAACTTGACTTCCTTCCTGGTCAAGGTATTGGTGGCGGCAATGTTGAAGCTGAACATGAGGAAGAAGCTAGTTATCTTCCTCCTGATGATATCAACATGCATGACATATTTGAAGAACTTAAATCCGATTCTGGAAATGATGCAGATTATGAGCCTTCCGAGTTTGATGCACGTCTACGTGTATTAGAAGATAAAGTTGAGAATATGAATGTTAAGATAGAAAACATGTCTGTTGCTCATGATTTACAATTCAAGAATATGCGCAAATATCTTAGGCGTTTGAACAAGGGCTTGCATCAACTTAATCCTTTCATCCCTGCTCCTTCATCTGGTTCAGATTAGTTATTTTAAGTTAGCTGGTTTGTTATAACTTTATTACTCTTGTGTTAGCTTAATTGGTTTTGAGACTGTAGCTATTTTTGACTTAGCTCTGTATATGAATATGTGGGCTGTTTATGCTGGTTAATCATATCATGTCTTATTTCCACTCATATATCTCTTTCCTTATTTCTCCTCAGCCATTTGTTCTATGCTTCCTTTGTCCTATTGTGACAAAAAGGGGGAGAATGGATATGGATGTAATATGTGTCTAATGAATGATTATGTTATGAGGAGGGAGTAGCATTGTATGTTACTCAGGGGGAGTATGTGCAGAAGTGGACTGTATTGAATATTAAGTTACAGGTTTGCAGGATCATGTATGTTATGTTGAATATTGATTTACAGGCTTACAGGATCATGTATGTTATATTGAATATTGATTTACAGGCTTGCAAGATCATGTATGCCGGTTGATAAATTAAAAGATTTGGATTTGAGAATGGTAAGAGTTTTGAGATTCCTATGAGTACAACTCTAAGACTCTCAAAGGACTCTACAGGTAAAGATGTGAATCATAAATTGTATCGTAGCATGATTGGTAGTTTGCTTTATTTAATTGCTAGTAGACCTGATATTGCTTTCAGTGTTAGTATTTGCACTAGATATCAGGCTAATCCTAAAGAATCACATCTAACTGCTGTTAAGCGGATTATTCAATATGTCGCAAGTTCTGTTAATTTAGGTCTTTGGTATCCATATGATACTAGCGTTCAGTTGGCTGGGTACATTGATGCTGATTGGGCTAGAAATATCGATGATAGGAAATCAACCAGTGGTGGTTGTTTTTATAGTGGAAATTGTTTAGTTTATTGGTTCAGCAAGAAGCAAAGTTCTGTATCACTCTCAACTGTTGAGGCTGAATACATTGCGGCTGGAAATGTATGTACTCAGCTTGTTTGGATGAAATGTATGTTAAGTGATTTTGGAATAGCACAAGATTTTATGGTCTTATATTGTGATAATTCCAGTGTTATAAACATTTCTAAAAATCCAATCCAGCATTCACGTACCAAGTACATTGACATTAGGTATCATTACATTCGTGAATTAGTAGAAGAAAAGATAATATCCTTGGAATATATACCGACCGAGACTCAACTTGCTGACATTTTCACTAAACCGCTTGACAAAAACAGGTTTAGTAAATTGAAATTTGATCTTGATATGTGCAATTTAAATAAATATTCTTGCATACTTGTATCATAGTGCATTTGTATTTGATAATTTATGTGTTTAAATTTCAAATTTTTATGAAAATTGCATATTTTAGTCGGTACATGACCAGTCGAGGATGTACTCGACCAGTCGTGGTACGATCGGTCGAGGACATCTCAAGACCGGTCATGGAGCACATTGGGTCTTTTAAAATTTGGAGAAAATCTCATCTTCCTCATTTCCTTTTTCCTCTCCAACGAGCCGAGGCCCGACCAGTCGAACTCACCTTCATTGTTCTTCGAGGTTAGTGGTTCTTTTACATTTTTCTTGTAGATTCTTATTAATAGTACTCCATTTTCACTCTTAGAGTAATCTATTTGATCTTTCATTACAATTTTGGAGTTTCCTTTTAAAAAATCTGATCTATTAAAACCTCATTTCAGATTTATTGAATCTTCTTGTTTCTGTGTGTTTATTATTGGAAATGGATGCTAGAGGGAAAAAGAAAACTTCTCGTGGTCCATCATCCTCTAGATCAACTCCAATCACTCGGCGCCATCTTCGGTCTCCCGAAGATGATCCCTCTAATGTGCAAGATTTGCATATACGTAGTGTCATTGTTGAGAGACCAGTATCCATTAAACACACTGCTCCTTTTGGTATCTTTCCACTCCTCCAAGCTGTAGGGTGGGATAACATTTTACATTGGGGTGGGCCTGCATACCAATCTATTGCACAAGCCATGTTTGCATGTATCTCATAATTCTCTTTTGAGAATTTAACTTTTAAAATTGATACTAGAGAAGGTCCATTTGAGGTTGATCGTCATCTGATTGCAGGGTTAATGGATATACCTGTTAATGAGGAGGGTATTCCTATTCATACTTTAGCTGAAAAACCCTCAGAATCTGAAAAGCGTATACTAACCAGAGATTTATGTAACATGAATGTGCAATGGACTCATAAAGGGAATGCGCTCCCCTCAAGGTACTTGTTACCCAAATACTGGGTACTTCACAGGATTTTTATTTCTAATCCGTATCCTCGTTCTGGTAATAAGATAGAATTAACTGCCTTTATGGTTCGTGTTTTGCACTCTGTCATTTCTGGTACTAAAATTTGCCTTCCTTCATTGATATGTCATTCCATTATTCAGTCTCGTCTCCATCCAGGTCATAGTGATATTCCTTTTGCCTATCTCATGACAGTTTTAGCTAATCACATGCTAGTCGCTATGCCTGTTGGAGAGGCTTCCATCCATCATCTTATTTTTAATAATTCAAATATTAACAAGATAAAATTAGAATTGGCTCGTGGCCAAGTAGATGTTGGTGGTGGAGGAGCTGAAGCTGGGAATGAAGAAGCTGGTGATCTTCCTTCTAATGATGTGAATATGGATGATATTTTCAATGAACTTGATTTAGATTCTGGAAATGATCCTGACTATGAGCCATCTGAGTTTGATGCTCGTCTTCATGCTCTAGAGGAGAAGGTAAAGAATATGAATGTTGCCCATGATCTTCAGTTTAAATATATGCGCAAGTATCTTAGGCGCTTGAACAAGGGGATGCATAAACTTGATCCTACCATTCATGCTCCATCTTCAGGATCTGATTGAGTAATTTTAATTCTTAGTCTATATTAACTTTCATACTTATGTTGGATTGTGCACTTTAGTTGGTTTGCTGACTTTTTAGTTAAACTGGTAAATGGATTGTGAACTTTTACTTGCTTATATATTGTCGATTAAATCCATCTATTACTCCATCTTTTAATCCTTTACATTGTTTCCTCCTTTGTCATTTTGTGACAAAAGGGGGGAGAAGTCTTTTGGAAGCTCTTTTGAAAGCTTTTGGTTTGATTGCTTATGGATATGAGTAGTACTATAATATGTGTAGCAATCATTAGAGTTTTCATGTGTGCTGCTACTCAGAGGGAGTAAGTATAGATAAATGTTGTGTACTTGCTAGTTTATGACAACTGGTGCATGATTCTTTATTATGCATGTGGTGTTTCTCTTATTTTTATATGAGTGTGTTTTATCACAAATTTGACAAAGGGGGAGATTGTATGTGCTATAGTCTCATGCTCCTTTGATTGTCAAATTTTGTTGTGCCAAAACCTCTATTTATGTCTTGTGTTTGTATGTTGATATATATATGATCAAGACACTACATCACAATGGTTCAAGACATGTACGGTGCTCTGCTTCAAGAAATGTAAAGTCGTATACTTTAAGCATCAATGTTCAGAGCTACATCGATAAGAAGAGTACATTTCAAGACTTAAGTACATTTCAAGACTCAAGTACATTTCAAGACTTAAGTATAATTCAAGACTCAAGTACAACTCAAGATGAAGTTTAAGTTCAAGCTTCCGAAGATCTCAAGATCAAGCTACATCAAGATAGAGATCTCAAACTTCATAAGGTTCAAAGGTCAACTTACATCTGAAAGGATGAAGTTCAATGTTCATACTTCCTGTCCCAGGTATGATAGACCTTAGATTGACCTTAGGGTAGGTCATTTTGTATACATTATTCAAAATGAATCTATTTATATGAATTGGTCTATTCTAAGACTAGTCCTGAACCTTGTTCGACTAGTCCTAGCACTGGTTCAACCAGTCTAAGAAATTCCATGACCAGTCCTAAGTTGTTGAAGAATTTTAGAATTTTTTGGTTACTCTACGACCAGTCCTGGAGACTATTCGACCGGTCGTAGGGAGGTCACGACTCGACCTTCGACCAGTCCTAGAACTATGACTCAAACTCCAGCAACCAAACCTGGTTGTCGACGACCATTCCTGGGTTAACTACGACCGGTCGTAGGTGGTCCACGACCAGTTGTAGACTCTCTAAGACCAGTCGTAGAACGGTTTTTAAGATCGCACTCAAAAATTTCAAAATGTCGTTGGTTCTACAACCAGTCGAAGGGTTCCTACGACCAGTCATAGACATGATCTTTTCATCTATAAATTGAACACGAATTTTAAAGTTTTTCATCGATTAATTTCAAGAAAATTCAAGCCTCCACTCTGAGATAAGTTTGTTCATTCTAAGCTACGTTGTGCATATTTAATATTCTTTTTGTTAGCTTTTCTTATTTGATTTTATTCATATATTCCAATCTTATTTGAAAAGAGGAATTGTTGTATTCCTTCTTCTTGGAATCAAAATCAAATAGAGTTACGCCCATTTAATTTAATTTAAAATCAATTAGAACTTAGAACCATTGTAAAGTGAGTATTGGACATTGAACGTTGATTCGAACATCTACTCCGATTGGTTCTACTGGGCTACTACAAAAAGGAGAAATCCAAGTATTTTACTTTTATGTAATTTACATTCTTTTGGTTTCTTTTGAGATTGAGCCAGAAAAATCTCATTGTGTTAGTTATCTGAGGAGAGCCAGAAAACTCAAAAAGTGTGGGTTTTTGGATTGTGTAAGCCCAAGTTAAAAAGACACAATTGTGAAGGTTTTAGGTGAACCTGTGAAACCTATTTTAATAGTGAACACTAATATCCCCTATGTGAGGATATTAGGAGTGGAGTAGCTGTGTGGCTGTTGTTTAATAGTTGGTGAACACACAGGCAAACCACTATAATTCCTTATATTTTGTGGTTTGAATGTTTACTTAAATTCCTATCTTTTATCATTCAAGTTTATGGAATGTATGTGTGGATGTGAATGTTGTAATATTTGCATTTCAAGCAAAGTGGGGAATGTTGTAATAATTTAGATTTAAATTCTTGCAATTTATCTCAATTCCTTGCTATTTATTTATTCCTTTTCAGTTTGAGTTTTTTATTCAAAGAACGTTCTAGAAATAAGGTTGTCCTGCTACAAACCCTTGGTTTTTATGGTGTAAAGTTGTCCATAGAACTGCATTTGTTTCAATCTCTCAATACTTGATTATTGAGGCTGCTTTCCATTTAAGCATTGTGAATTGATTTCTTTTATTTAGCTATCACATTATTTAACTCCGCTGTCATTATTTTAAATTTGGCATAGTCCTATTCACCCCCCCTCCAGGACATATGGCTTGGCCTTTTCAAATCAATCCACCTTCGTTTGACCTCTGATGCTTACCATAGACTCAATTATTCATTGATCCAATTGTTGAGACGACTAATACACTCAATCATACATCAATCCATACTCCTTATGGACAAAGAAAGTCGTTTAACCATTAACTCTTGATTTGGACCATCACACCATCGTAAAAAAGACAATGAATGTGACTTACGCTAATTATACCTGATTATCAACAAATCTAAACTTTACATCATGATCTTGATACACTTACGAGTGTTTTACAACATTAAGGTTTATTTCCAATAATTAGAAATATATCATTGGTCATCTTAAGTTTTTTATGATATATATTCGTATTTGACACTGAACCTCAGAAAAACTTATTTCTAGGAACCCAATCCAAAATTTGATACGTCCATCACATGGTCCTCACGAATAATAGTCCACCTCTGAAAATGAATCAAAGAAACATATTTGGTGTAGTGTCAAACATTCAAAACACACTAGCATTAGAATTGTTTCTATGAGTCACTATTCAAACCACATTGACTAGACGCAACCCTCTTCGAATATGGTTTTAGAAAATTGGAGAATGGCCTTAGACAATTATATAAACCCTCTCTTAGATGGGGGTTAACACACACGCAAGAGAGAGAGAGAGAGAGAGAGAAATCAAGAAAGAAAAAAGAAAGAAAAAAAGGTGAAAGACTGAGGGGACCGAGTCAAGGAGTCGTTGAACGAGTTGAATCGAGTCTTGGCCTATTGAGTTTAGTAACCATTTTTAGACAAGGGTTAATAGGTGAAAGAAAGATAAAGAAAGGAAAAAAAGAGAGAAAGACAAAGAAAGAGAGAAAAGTGAGTTTGACTCACTAAGTAGACTCTATGGACGCTGCGACAAGGGTGCGATTCCCCGAGGGTATGGGAGATCTAATATATTCCTTCCACTGGTTGCCTCGCTCGAGGGCTTTTGTAAAAATGGGGTGAACATGTTATATTTGACCAGAGTTGCCACTAACTAATTATTACAATTCTACGATCGGTTAGAACCCATAAAAATGCTTAAGATTGAGAACCCGAGGATCTTTAACCCCAAGATGACTCGTAAATTTAAGTTCCAGAGATTCCAAGTAAGGGACCGCGCTTATAGAGAGGGAAGGTGTTAGGCACCCATTCTCCCGCATGGATGTACGGTCTTTACTTCACAAGATCTGATTAATTGATTAAGAATATGGGTACTTCTCATGTGCTGTGAATGTAATGCAATGTAGAAAACATAACGCAATGTTGTAGTAAAGGGTTAAGATTAATCCAAATTTCTGATGGGCAAGGTCTGACTATATCGGCAAGCCAAAGAGCATACGTTCAAAATAATCAAGTGTAAGGTGCAAAGGATGCTTGATGATACATGGATGTTTGAACCTGCTACGATTATATCGGCAGGTCTAAAAGCATAAGCCCGCCAGTCTAATACGGTGAAAATGATGGAATGCAATGTATATGCTAAAACGACAGTAGACCAGATAAGGTTTCTGATGGGCAAGATCTGATTATATTGACAAGCCATAGAGCATACGCTCGCCAATCAAATGCATGAAAATGGTGAAAATGCACTAAGATGTTGATGTATATGAGGAGCATGGGGTTGAGAAGGGAATGAATATTACACGATGTTGATGCACTGTTTTGATGAAATGGATAGAGGCTTGAATGGTGGGATGAACGATAGTATTGCAAGGCTAGATTGAGTGGCACAAATTTGAACATGGGTGGCTCAGGAGACTTGGACTCTGGCTAGGCTAGGCTAGACCAGGGCTAGGCTCTCTCTCTCTCTCTCTCTCTCTCTCCCTCTCTCTCTCTCCCTCCTTGGTAAAAGGACGGCTAAGGCTAAGGGGTGAGCTCTCTGAAATGAGAAGTCTCTCTAAACCTTAATGTGTGTTAAATGAGAAAGGATAGCAGGCTATTTATAGTTTTCCAACCCAATTTTCTGGTAATTACTGGTGATCCTAGGGGTAAAATATGGTTGAATGGCTGGGATTGGAGATTGCCACCTGGCATCATCTCATGGATTGGATAACTTGGTAAAATGGTAATTCTAGGTAAGGAGATGGGCATCAGAGTAAATGTACCTCGGTCACACACTTGAGGTTCGAAAAGGAGCAACCCACATGCTTGAGGGATGCTACCCGAAAGAGGGGGAGTGTCACATGGGCGGCAGCAACTTGGCTGCCGTCAATCCCACTTAGACTCCTTGTTTTGATAGGCATCATCCTCCAAGCTATGAAGACTCTGCTATAAGGGTTAGTGCTTTGAGGTTTCGACCATTTCTCTAATTGAGCTTAGGTTCGAGCTTGGTTTTGGGCTTGACTAGGTGAGTTGACTGGGTTATGGGCTTGGGTAGGCTGACTACGTGAGTTGACCGTGTGAGTTGACTCACTAAGTAAACTCAAGGTTGTAGGGTTTTGAGTTAGGCTGACCTGGTAGACTGGGTTAGATGGATTAAGTTTAGGGTTTAAGACTGGGTTTCTTAGAGCTTAAGCTTCTAGAATTAGGGTTTAAGACTAAGGTGTGGTTCGTCTATATGTTAAAACTCTATCATCTTATCAGCCTAAGGTGTGGTGTCTACAGATGCTTCTCTTTGATAGAGGCTGTGTGCAACCGAATGCTAAAGTGAGTGGACACCCCACTTTTGCCATTCAGTCATGAATTGCGATATGGATTCATTGCCTTCCTTTATGTCTATGTCAGCTAGTTGCCTAGAAATAAATAACTCGCACATATCGCCAAGGTTTGAGGAAAATGTTGCGATGGTCCCTGCGGGGGCTACCAATTTCAACCCTTTCACTCCTGATCGATACTAACATTAGAAAGATATAGTAAAGCCCCTATATTTTCTCCGGCTTTACAAGGATACTAACCCGATACTGGATTATCTATTGCTTCCCAAATTACCCCAGGAGTACTTGTTTTGTTTGATCGTCAAAGTAGTTAGCTGTCCTGTACTTTTGCAGCCTTATGGGAAACTCACTATGCCGACTTAGACTCGATCAAATTTCACGAGCATCAACGCCTAGGTATGTGCGGATGACATCTTTTGTTATGACCAAACTTGGAAACCGGGCTCACAAAATTCTCGATCGCCCAATCCGGCGCCGACAGCCTCCATAGTACCCCATTCTCAGCTCCCAACACCCATATACTGGATTTCGATCATAGGATCTTACAAGGAGGATTTTTAGTATGAATTTATTCTCGTAAGAAGCATAACCATAAGCATAACCCAGACACAAACAACAACATCACCACTTATCCATTATAATAAAAAAAACTTTTGAGTACAACACATAAAGGGAAATACAAGATAGGTATCAAAAACTCCAGAAGCTCAGCCACACCCTCTTACCTCAGCTCGACTGCGTCTTCGCATCACCTACATGCATCTATTGTACATACGCTTATAGGAAGCTCAGAGGGTGGTGTAAGTGTGTGCGTAATACATGTGTCAAGCATATAATATCAAAGTAATGTGAAAATACTAGTAAGTCCATGAATGCTATCAACCGTACCAAGGTTATGTGATGCACGACATGAATGTTGTCGGCCATACCAAGGCTATGCGATGCAAGGCCTATGTAGCCAAATGTAATATGCAAGATACAATATCAGTCCTTAGCTAGATCCACATATCAGTACAATTCCTCTCTGAGATATCACCAGGGTCTAGTGCACTCCACATTGACTGCCTCTCCCCCAGGCGCGCAGCCAAGTGAGTGTAAGAGACCTCACTACTCGTCTGGCCAGTAGTCAGCCAATATCTACCCGGCTCATCAGTAGCAGACCCAATCCTCAAGCTGGTCAAACTTAACTTAGCTATGCCCCTTTCACCCAGGTAAGTAAGGTCAGACCCCCTTCCAACTGACCACGACACAATGGGAAGAGTGGCCTACTAGTATCCAGCCATCGGGCGCTCATGCTTTCACTTGGTCTCGATGTTGGGGCATCCTCTTGGTACCATAAGGGTTCTGAGACTTTCACCCAAGGACATCCAAAGTACCCATAGTGCTATTTCGGTGTCCAATCCTACATCTATGAATGCCTGTGGAGGCCACAGCCCTGATGTCACTGCGGCGTATAGTGATCGTATCACACAAATGCGAGATGCATGAGTAATACTATCCAGTCATGCATTAATCCTACGCATACCGTGCGCTCATGTGGGGTAACTCCATCTCTCGAGTCTAAAAAACAACCATCCCAATGGCACATACTATGGTCAATCATGAAAGTGCCTTGGTTTGTCAATTAGCGTGAGTGTTGAGTCAGCAAGACAAGTGAACCCCATAGGAAGATTGTTCAAGCATTTGCCTCAACCAGATGTGGCTTCAAATCTCTACAAAGGTAAACTTAGCCTCACATCCTATGGCCTAAAACACCAAGTATACAAAATCCTTAAAAATGGTTAGAACAACATAGAGTTTAAGGTGTGAAAACTATTTTGCAAAATTAGGAAAATCTCTAAGTTTTTAGCCTTTTTCGATCTATCGACAAGTGCTTTGATGAAATCGGACTTTGTTATTAATGTCCTCGAAACTCACTCGATGTTATCGAAATGAGGGCTTCAAATGTCCAGCAACCAAAATGAATCTTGGGCTGAATTCTCGATGAATCGATGACATGATCAATATCATCGAGTTTCGAATCTTGAGTTCATCAAAACAACTCGATAAAATCGACATCTGGTCAGTTTGTGCCCAGTAAGTAGTTAAGGAAAATCATGTGATTTTTTATGTCTCGAAGAGAGCCTCGATATCTTCAAATTTTGAATCTCGATGATATCGGTGCACCTTCGATAATATCGGAATGGGACACAAATCTGTCCAGCAAGCCTTCAGGTAAATTCTCTTAAATGTTCGAGGTATTGAGAATCACTCGATGATATTGATATTCAAAGATCGATCATATCGAGACCAGGGCGATGTCATCGAATTGGGACACAACTATCTAGCAGGTTTATAGGAAAATTCCTTGAAAAGATCGATGAATCTAAACTAGTATCGATATCATCGATATTCAAAACTAGTTGATATCGAGGAATGCTCGATCATATCAATGCTTGTTCAGTTCCAAAGGCAAGTTTACTCTCATGTTTTTAATTATCGAGGAATTGAACCATGAGTCGATGAAATCGAAGTTTGAAATCTGATGACATCGAAGCATGTTCGATATCATCGATCAGTTAGCAAAAAGGTTCAAAAGCGTCTGACAGATTGATTTTGTATCATCAAGCGGCCATTTGAAGTTATCAAGAGTATACACTCGATGATATCGAACTCTATCAAAAATATGACTGTCTTATTTCCATTGGATCTTTTTGCCTATTTAATGAGAGATTGCCTTAGGTTGTTTGTAGAGAAAACAGATAGAGCTTTTGAGTGATTAATTTAGATCACCTATCCTAAGCCCTTTTCTCTCATGGGTGTTTATCCTCCAACCCACCCTCATCATTGATATTCAATAGAGTAGATTGGGGAATGAACTTCTTCATTCAAGGATCATCCAACTACCACCTTAATGGCAAATCATTGAGCTGGGATTTCTTGAATGCTTAGATGGTTGGAATCACTGTCTCTAAAATAGGAAAACATTTAATAGAGTAGGATTCCAACATAACCTTGACCCAACCCGTAGTCATACATTGGAGCATCATCAGTGTTGCGGATCAAGGGAGCTGAAGATTCTTCGTCATCAAAGGAGGAGATCTTCATCAACGTGCGTAATGGGGCTCATCTACTTATCTGTAAGTCATTAGATTCCAGAGACCCTGTTGATCATTCCTTTGTAGGATTGGGTCACAGGTGATTCTCACCCCTTTCAAGTCCTCATAGGAGGCCTTTGACGGGAGAATGCGTGTGGGTGCTGTGTGTTGACCCTTGCTCTTGGGGAGCATAAACTTAGGTCCTTAGTGTAGGTCCTTAGCCTGTGTGGCCTAAAACCTGGTTGTTGTGTGTTAACCTTTGCTCTTGTGTAGGGCATAAACTCTAGGTTCCTTGTGTGAATCTTTGGCCTGTGTGGGCTAAAACCTGGGTGCTGTGTGTTGACCCTTGTGAAAAGGCTGAGCTAAGAGTCTTAGAGGGGGGGTGAATAGGAGGACTATGCCAAATTAAAAATAAACTATGAAATTTAAACAAATATAAATAAAGATAGCACTAAACAATCCCAGAATGCAAAAATATAAAACAACCTCAAGTGTATAAGTATTGAGAGGTTGATACAGATATTGTTCTAAGGACAACCTTATACCAAAAACCAATGGCTTATGGTAGGACAACTTGATTCCTAGAACGGTCTGTGTATCAAAAACTCAAACTGTTATAGAGGAATAAAGAAATAAATTACAAAGAAAAAGGTTATTATAACATTCCCACACATACATAAAAGAAATTACAACATTCTCCACAAATGCATAAAAGGAAGTTACAACATCCACAAAATAAAATAATCAATCAATCACCACAAGACCAGAAATTATAGTGGTTCGCTTATGTGTACACCAACTGTTTAGAAAAACAGCCACACAACTACTCCACTCCTAATATCCTCATACAGTGGAT
This sequence comes from Magnolia sinica, assembly GCF_029962835.1. Taxonomy (NCBI): domain Eukaryota; kingdom Viridiplantae; phylum Streptophyta; class Magnoliopsida; order Magnoliales; family Magnoliaceae; genus Magnolia; species Magnolia sinica. Next base: position 94,908,555 of record NC_080574.1, read on the forward strand.
ATTAGCGTTCACTATGAAATAGTTTTTCAAGGTTCACCTAAAACCCTCACAATTGTGTCTTTCAAGTGGGCTTACACAATTCAAAAACCCTACACTCTGAGTTTTCTGGATTACCTCAGACAAACCAAAAGAAAGAGATTTCTCTGACACAAACTCAAAGAAACCAAAAGAATGAATTTACAAAAATTGTAAAATACTTATCTGGATATTCTCCTTTTGATGCAGCCCAGTAGAACCAATTCGGAGTAAAAGTTCAACGTAGATGTTCAATGTTCACACTCTCTTATGAAATGGTTCTAGGTTCTAAATAGATTTTAAATTAAATCACATTGGGCTAACTTGATTTGATTTTGATTCCAAGAAATGGGAAAACTTCAATCCCTCTTTCAAATAAAATTGGAATGCACAATACAAAATCAAATGCAGAAAGCTAATTAAAGAGAATATAAAATGAGCACTAAATAGCTTAAGAATATCACTAACTTATCTCTCAGAGTGGTGTCTTGATCTTACTTGAATTGAATATCAAAATCTGAAATTCGTGCTCTATTTATAAGTGCAAAATCGCACCTTTGACTGGTCCAGAGGTCGGTTCGACTGGTCGAAGGACCAACAAACTTTTGAAAATTTAGACGCGATAAGATAAGGCCGTTCCACGAGTGATCGAAGGGCCTGCTCGACCGGTCGAGTGGCTTCCACGACTGGTCGAGTCCTATCCAAACTGGTCATGTGGGACCATTTTTAGTTGCTGGACTTTGAGTCGAGCCTACAGGATTGGTCGAGCACTGTTCACACGACTGGTCAAGTAATCTCCAGGACTAGTCGAGATAATAACAAAAAATCTCGAAAATAAGTAACAAACTTAGGACTGATCGAGGATTTCTTAGACTGGTCGAGCTAATACTAGGACTAGTCGAACATAATCTAAGACTAGTCGAAAAAACAGTCTATGCACTTATAAAGTGACTCAATTAAATTATGTATTCAATATGACCTATCCTATGGTCAATCTAGGGTCATTTATACCTTGTAAGCAATATATGAACATTGATTCTTCTTTTGCTTCAGTTGATAGTTGTTCTTTGAAGTTCACGAAGCTTGAGATCTTGACATATGATGAAGCTTGAACTTCAGACTTTTAAATCTTGAATTTGATTAACATTGAAGCTTGAGCTTGAGGTTCAAAGTAAAGACCTTTTTCTTGACTTGGACAAAGCTTTGAAAACTTGAACTATTGAAGCTTGAAAGATTGAATTAACACTTGGTGTTGTACTTAAACATGAATATGTAATCTTGCATTTGAAGTTCTTGAGGTAAAGACCTTTGTTCTTATATATGAGATGTACAGTCTTGAATATGTAGATGCGCTACACAAGACACAGATTCCAAGAGGTTTTGGCACTACAAAATTTGACAACCATAGGAGCTAGAAACCATCGCACTTACACCTTGCTCCTGTGTAGGGTATAAACTTGTGTCTCGTGGAGACATGTTAGGTACCTTGTGTAGGTCCTAGGGTCAGCCTTGTGTAGGTTGTACTGGTTTGAGGCAAACCTGATTTGAAACCTCTATTAGTGAAATACGGTATACTCAAGGGTTAAGTGCGTCTACCGGGAGTGGAGTAAGCAAGTAGTTGAACCACTATACATGATTGTGTTTGGGATTGTTATTTGCATTTTACTTCTCTATGTTAACTTTAAATGTTCACATGATGCATGATGACATGACTATTTAGAACTGATAAGTATCACATTCCACACACAGTCACTCATTCAATCATCATAGACTAAATTTATATATTGCTTAGATGTCGAATAGTCTTTTGATTAGATCCTCTATTTGGCTTGGAAGTCATTAGAGTTAAGTTAAAAATATCTTGATAAATTGTTATATTAGATCAAGATAATGAGGATAAGATTTTAAACTATCATAAAATTTTATAAAGTCCTATTCACCCCCCTTTATGACACTTTGACCTATTCCTACTTCTATTAGAGTGGTCATTACTGCAATTTCATTTGGTATCAGAGTAGGTCTCTCTTAAGGGCTTCACCGCCCTGAGAGTGATCTTGACTGAAGTTGGTAATATTGCCAAAGGAGAGGGCTCATCAGTAACTAGACCTCCTGTATTTGATGGACAAATTATGCTTACTGGAAGGCTAGGATGCATTACTTTCTGAGATCTTTGGATTATAATGTTTAGGACATTGTTGAAAACGGATATGTGCCGCCAACCGAACAAATAATACTTGAAAATGGCACAACCATACCCAAACCAAAATCCAAAGAAAAATGGACAGCATTCAATAAAGAAAAACAAACTGCTGAATCCAAAGCAATGTATGTCATTTATTGTGCTATGTCCTAAGAAGTCTTTAATCAAATCAGTCTGTGTGGTACTTCTAAAGAAGCATGGGACTTGTTGGAAACAACTTATGAGGGAACCAGCACAGTAAAAAGATCCAAATTGTAGCTCCTAACATCACAGTTTGAAAGTCTCAGAATGGAAGAGCATGAGACCTTCATGGAGTTCTTCACGAAACTGAACATCATCTGCAACTCTATGGGTGGATTAGGAGAAAAATTTTTTGTTCCAAAAATCTGTAGGAAAATTCTGAGATCCTTACCGAAACGGTTCAACTTGAAAGTTACAACCATCGAAGAATGTAGAAACATGGATTAAATGAAAATAGAAGAACTTGTAGGTTCCCTACAAACACTTGAACTACACTTCAAGCAAACTTCTAAACCCAAAAAGACTGTCCTTAAAACTTCAAAGAACACTACTAATGAGGAGGATGAAAGTGAAAGGGAAAATGAAGATGAAGAAGTAGCTCTTTTGGCTCAACGGTTCAAAAAATTCTTCCAAAAAACCTATAGCCGACCATTTAAAGGAAAATAGTTGGACAACAAGCATTATACAGGTAAACCTGGTAAAAAGTCCAAAAAGCCACAGTGTTACACTTGCCAAAAGTTTGAGAACTGGTCCACTGAATGCCAAAATAAAAAAAACCAAAGGAAAGGCGATGGTAGCCACATGGGATGATACTGAAGAGTCAAATTCAAAATGTAGTGACTCAGAGAGTGATGGAGACTAAAAATCTCTAAAAATTCTTATGGTCTCTACAGCCTCCAGCATTTCCATAGTGTAAGACCCGCATCACAGTCCATACCATTCCTTAGATTTTTACGATCTTCCTTGTCAAATTCCGGCAACCCGCGACCTATAATTGGCGTTTGCGCATGACCCTGAGTTACACGTCGTCAACCCGAGTCGACTCAAGCTGAGACTTGTACCCTAGCGACCGCGTCATCACCGTGGTTCCAATGTCGTGTCTCGAGTGCCAAGGCGATATCTAGGCCAGGAGATGTGGGCCCGCAATCAGTTTGAGGAAAACATCACGCGTGCAAAACCCAAGAGAATCTCTACAACATGTCACCTCAATCAATCCATCAATCCCATCAAGGGTCAAGTACATATCAAGTACACATCACCTCACACTCATCCCCAAGCAACCCCATAAGTCAACAAACCCTTATACAACCCATACCCTTCTTACACAAATTTCTTCAAAAGTCAACAAAGTTCTTACACACCCATCCCTCCCTCCTATCCATCACTCCATCCCATCTCCTCTCTCTCTTATTTCTCCCTTCTTTTCCAAGCAACCCAAAACACCAAAATTTCCAACGTCCAAGCTCTTTCAACCTCCATGAGAAGATTTTATGTGTGGCCCACTTCCTAACCCTCTCATCTCCCATCTCAACCCTTTATTCTTTATCATCTTTCATTGAGATCGAAGCTAAGGAGATCACCTTTCCATCCGACCAAGAAGATCGAACGGTGGATTTTTCTATAGGCCTAGATTTCATTTTTTTTATAATGGGCCAAGTGAGGCCTACTAATTGATGGTATGGATCTCACTTTGGACCCTAGGTGTGGCTGATGGCCCACCTTGATCCTCATGATCATTCCATGATGGGGCCATTTTCCATGGACCCCATCATGATGTTTATTTTCCTTTCATGAATAAGGTCATCTAGACCTTGCATGTTTGGTGGAGAAAGGATCTCCACCGTTGATTTTGATCGGTGGGCCCACATGTATTGGGATCCACATAATATACGATTGGATGTATGGAAGGGAGGGCTCATAGTGGCGGATCCCTTCATCGCACGTGTTCCTTGCTCTCATTCTCTCCCTCACTTTTCCATTTTTCTTATGTGTGATTATGTGGCCGTGTGGACCACCCGGAGGTACCCCACATGATGTATGTCTTATCCACACCATCTAGCCATGTGGTGGCCCACCTGAGCAGGGCCCACCTTAAGTATGCATTTTTCCCAAACCATCCAGCGTCCAGGGACGCTGGATGTGAAATGAAAATAAAAATATCAGCTTGGTTCAAGGCCTTGGGGTGGCCACTCATGCAGGCCCCACCTTGATGTATGGCTTTAATCCACGCCGTCCGTCCTATTTCTAAGCTCATTTTAGGCATTGAGCCGAAAAATGATGCCAATCCGATAATCAAGCGGGCCATACCATAAAAAACTGTAATTTTTACCATGCAAGGCTGTTAGGACCTATATTGATGTTTCTACCCGCCAAAATACATTGAATATTAGGCTCATTTAGACTGTCTTGAGCCATAGAATCCAATGGTTGGGTTAGATTTTCCGGATGCCGACCCCACCTATGAATAACTAAAGAAAAATAAAAAATAAATAAAATAAAATAAACAGCACCTGACGCTGCGCTGTGGACGAAAAGGCCAGGGACCATGGATCCCAGCTATGGCCCACACCGTGATGTGTTGGACGACAACACTGTGCATTTGGTGGGCCCCTCTCCTAGCTATGGGCCACCCCAAAAATCAGCCGTACTTAGAACTCAAGTGGCCCACATCATAAGGAACAGTGAGGATTGAACTTCTGCCATCCAAATCCTTTTGGATTTCACATGAGTTTTGGATCCGTATGAAATTTATTTTCCTCTCTATCCAAGTCTGTGTGACCTTATTAACAGATTGGATGGCAGTAAAAGTTATGGTGGGCCCCCACGTGAGACCCACTGGTGTATGTATTGTATTCACACCTTCCATCATATGGACCCCACCATGAGGTATGTACTTTATCTATGCCATCCATCCCTATGGGACCCTCCATGATGCATGTGTTGCATCCAAACCGTCCAACCATTTTAAAAGATAATTTTAATGCTTGAGACTAAAAATAAGACAGATCTATGATCAGGTGGACCACATTACGGAATACAGTTGGTTTGAACATCAACCATTAAACCCTTGCGCCACCAAGTTTGGACCGTTATGATATTTGTTTTTCCTTTAAATATAGGTCTTTAGGACCTTATGGATAGACTGGATGGGAAATAAACCCTATGATGGGGCCCACTAGAATTTAACCATGGAAATCATTATCACCATGGTTAGATATGATATGGTCCAGTTGATCTTTTGATATGGTTCATTTTTTTACTCTATATTGATTTTCTAACAATAGATGAGTTGGGCTTGGCCCACTCGGCTCGGTCCATTTGATTCGGCCCATTTAAATCAGCCCATTTGATTTGGCCCATTGATCAGCCCATTGATCAGGCCATTTGATTCGGGATTCCACCATGATGTATGTAATGATGTTTTTTTTCACAGTTATGCCATAGGAGCAATGATGGTTTGACGTCCACATTGTAGGAGTAATGATGGTTAAATGTCCGCATTGTAACTCTCCCTAGGGCCCATTGTTAGGCCCATACTTGTAGTGTGTAGGCCGTCTAGGCCCATCTTCGTTATGAACAGAATCCATAACCATATAACATGTTTAGTATAGTTCCATGATTTATGATCAAATGCATCATATGTTTGCTTGATATGAGAAGTGACTGATCATAGCATATGTCTTCGAGCAGATTATTTATGGGCTCCCGGATAGGCGGGGTTACCCTACATGAGCGCACGATATGCACAGGATTACTGCATGAATGGATAGTGTGATTCATGCATTTCACATTGTGTGACACGGTTACTATATGCCCTAGCGACATCAGGGCCGCAGCCTCCATAGGTGTCTCATGGTTGGCAGGATTGGATATCAAAAATCTTGTTCTACATGGGGTGCTACAGATATCCCCGGGTGAAAGGCGCTAAACCCTTATGGTACCAGGAGGTTGTTCCAACGTCTATATCGAATGGGTGTATGAGCGCCAAGTGCCGATTACCAGAAGGTCGCTTTCCACTGTGTCATGGTCGATTGGAAGGGGGTGTGGCCTTACTCGCCCGAGAGGAGGAGGCAAAGCTAGGCTGAGTTTGACCAGCTCGAGGAATGGGTCTGCTATCGACGAGCCGAGCTCGATATTGGCAGGTGGATAGTTAGGTCCCTTCCACTCACCTTATTATGTACGATGGGGCGGCAACCTGGTTTAGAGTGCACCAGACCTCAGTTATATTCCAGAGTTGAGTTGTATTGATATGTGGACTTATATGAGAATTTATATACTTGAGTTGCATCTCACATCGCATAGCCTTGGTATGGCCGACATCATTCATGCCTTGCATCACATGGCCTTGGTACGGCCAATAGTATTCATGGATTCATCAGCATATTTCACATTACTCTGATATTGCATAATAGTATTACTACATTACACACACACTTTCACCACCCTCTAAGCTTTTCGTAAGCTTATGCACGACAGTTACGTGCCAGTGACATTGGATCGTAGAAGCGTTGAGGCTAGAGCATGTGGCAGATCATCTTAGAGCTTTTGTCTATCATCATTGTATTTCCCTTTATGCGCTTTGTACTTGTAAATTTTGATCATAGTGGAAATCTGATAGAGTTTTTGGTTGTTATTTGTGGGTTATGCCTTTGGTTATGCTTATTATGAATCAAACTGATGTTGAAAATCCTTCTCATAGTATCCGAGGATCGGAACTTGGCAGATGGGCCCCGGGAGCCGAGAATGGGGTTCTACGGAGGCTGTCGGCACTGAATTCAGTGATCGGGAATTTTGTGAGCCCGGTTTTCAAGTTTGGGGCGTGACAAAAGTTGGTATCAGAGCATAACTTGGGAATAACTAAAAACAACATTATATGTCTGCTATGAATGATTAAGTCCTGAGTTCGGATAGCTTAGTGATCTTTTATTACAGACCCTTAACGTGCGTGCCTTCGAGAGTTTTCAAAGTTAATAGTTGCCTTCGCTCTTTCCTGTAGGATATGCCGCCTAGGAGAGTAACCCGATCGACTCCCGCTTTACCACCTGAGACTCCCGCTCCACCTGCGACTCCCACCCTACCACCTACGATCCCCACTCCACCACCAGAGATTCCGACTCCCAAGCTTGAGGATGTCGTTCCTCTACCAAAGACAGGTGTGAATCCAACCATACCCGTGAGTGCCTCCTAGTTACAGCAGATGTTGTAGGCTGTAACGGCTGCGCTTCAGGGACAGGGCAAGCACCCCGTTGTTTCACCAACCCAGGCAGAGCAGGAGCACACGAGCGCCCTTCTTTAAGAGTTTCGACGGTTCAATCCCCCGCGTTTCCAAGGAAAGTCAGACCTAATAGTAGCTGAGAGATGGCGCTCTGACGTGGAGTAGATATTTGATACGATGGGATGTATGACCCAGCGGCGAGTCCGATTAGCAGTATTTCTTCTCCATGGTGAGGCTGAGCACTGGTGGACATCAGTCTCCCAAGCAGCAGGCACCTATTTTGAGTGGACCTGGGAGCACTTTGTCGATCGGTTTAACCGACAGTATTTTCGTGTTCACATTCGACGACAGCGAGCGTTGGAGTCGAGGCCCTAGTGTAGGGCGATATGACAATGGCTCAGTATGCAGTTCACTTTATAGCGTTGTCCAAATTTGCACCGTACTTGGTAGATGATGAGGGGCCGATTTGTGGATGGCTTGCATTACGGTCTTCGAGGCCGTGTTATTAGGCATGAACTCCCGACTTTTGAGGGGGTGGTATAGAAGGCCCAAATTTTTTAGGCTGAGTGGGCCGGTTCTCAGAGTGATTGCAGTTAGAGGAGAGATCGGAAGAGGTAGGCTCCTTCCAATGACTCCCAACAGCGTCAACCACAGCAGCAAAGGTGCACAGGTCGCCCAGCCTTCCGAGCCCCAGCACCACCTCTGAGGCAGTTCATCAGCACCTATTTTGGGTACGATATGACGAGGCACCGTATGTGGGAATGTCGCCGCCCCCAGCAGAAGCAGCATCTGAGAGGTCCACACCAGCCTCCACCACAACAGAAGCAAAGACCCCCACAGCTGTAGCAACAGCAGCCCCCACCACCGGGCCACCTCACCAGTAGCATCAGCACCAGCCTCCTAGGCCGCAACAGCAGAGGTAACAGTTTCGACCACCTCACCAACAGCCGCAGCAGCAGCACGCTCAGAGGGGACAAGCACCTCCCCAACCGGCTTAGGCTAGGTTCCACGTGGCCCAGCAGGATCCGTAGTCATATGAAGGGGTCGTCGAGGGTATACTTTTAGTCTCTGCATGCATTACATGTGTGTTGTTTGATTCTGGTGCATCACATTCCTTTATGACCGAGAGTTTCTGCCGATCGACAGGGTTACCATTGGAGTCTACTCATGAGGGCCTGTCAGTATCAACTACCTTGGGGAAGACTGCAAGACTGCAATGTTAGCCCGATTTTGCTCGTCTTGCCTCATCCTAGTTGGGGATACCTTTTTGCCTGCCGATCTGTTTACATTGCCGACGTCCGAGTTCGATGTCATCCTGGGTAGGATTGACTTACCGAGTACTACACAATATTGGACTGCTCCGCGAGGACAGTCACGTTTTGTATACCTGGCTTACCGTAGTTCCAGTTCATTGCTGAGCCTAGAGGAGAGTCGCTGTCTTGTATGATGTCATGTGCCTTAGAGGAGCCCATAGTGGTGAGCATCGACCAGATGTATGTGATTTGTAATTTTCCTGATGTATTCCAGGAGATTTCGGGATTACCGCCTCACTGACACACCGAGTGTCAGATTGATCTCGTGCCCAGTACCGCGCCTATTTCGAAGGCTCCGTATCATATGGCACCATTGGAGTTGCGGAATTGTAGAAGCAATAGGACAAGTTATGTAAGTTAAGCTTTCCATCCGAGCAGTTCACCGTGGGGAGTGTCGGTACTCTTCGTGGAGAAGGATGGCTCATTGAGGGTTTGCGTGGACTACCATAAGCTCAACAAGGTCACGATCAAGAACAAGTATCCGCTCTTGAGGATTGATGATTTATTTGATCAGCTGTAGGGTGCACAGTTCTTTTCAGAGATTGACCTGTGTTCCGGTTATCATCAGATTCGGGTCCGAGAGGAGGACATTTCGAAGACAATTTTCAGGATGCGTTATGGTCATTTTGAGTTTCAGATCATGTCCTTCGGATTGATCAATGCACCTGTAGTCTTCATATAGTTGATGAACGAGGTCTTCCGTCCGTATCTCGATCAGTTTGTTGTAGTATTCATCGATGACATTCTGATCTATTCGAGGACCTGTGAGGAGCACGACTAGCATTTGAAGATTACATTGTAGATCCTCCGCGCACTAGCTCTATACGAAGCTGGAGAAATGCGAGTTCTGGTGGGAGGAGGTGAAGTTCCTCGATCACGTGGTGACGAGGGAGGGCGTCTCAGTAGACCCCTCGAAGGTTGAGGTAGTGCATTAGTGGGGTCAGCCCACGAAGGCTTCCGAGATCCATAGTTTTCTTGGTTTGGTGGGCTACTACTGACGTTTCATTGAGGGCTTCTCTCGTATTGCAGCCCCACTAACCAAGTTGACTTGAAAGGGCGCAGAATTTATTTAGAGTGATGCTTACGAGCGAGCATTTATGGAGTTGAAGGACCGCCTCACGTTCGCTCCTGTCCTCACTCTTCCCTCTGGGAGTGATGAATTTATTGTATTTACCGATGCCTCGCATATTAGTTTAGGTGTTGTCTTGATGCAGCACGGGAGACCAGTGGCCTTCGCGTCTCGTCAGCTTAAGGTCCATGAGCTGAACTACCCCGGCATAATTTGGAGCTGGCTACAGTTGTCTTCGCACTGAAGGTGTGGAGGCACTATCTCTATGGGGTTAGGTTCGATCTCTTCTCTGACCACAAGAGCTTGAAGTACCTCTTCTTACAATATGAGTTAAACATGAGATAGAGGCACTGGATAAAGCTCTTGAAGGATTGTGATTTCGATCTTCAGTACCACCCGGGCAACGCGAATGTAGTGACGGATGCCCTCAGCAGTCAGCCACGAGGCCTGGTGGCGCATATGATGATCCATGAGTGGAAGATGCTTGAGGATATAGCAGAGTATGATTTTGAGTTCGGTTTGCAGTCTTCTATTGAGCAGTTATCGAGCTTGTCAATTCAACCCTCTCTTGTCGCAAGGGTGATTGAGCCTCAGCAGGCTGTAAGTTGTTGCAGAGTTATAGGGTTGAGGAGGCATCTGAGAGTCGGGCAGATTGCCAGATTGGTACAGATTGCTTCAGAAGTACATCGATCACAGTTTTTTTATCTACACTAGCTCGACGAAGATGTACAGTGACATGAGGCGATACTATTTTTGGGCGGGGATGAAGCGTCAGATCGCCAGTTTTGTGGCCAAGTGTGACACGTACCAGCGTGTTAAGGCTAATCTCAGAGTCCCCTTAGTTTATTGCACCCATTGAGCGTCCCAATGTGAAAGTGGGAGCACGTGTTGACAGATTTTATTATGGGCTTACCGAGGACTCAGTGCAGTCAAGACGCCATTTAGGTTGTTGTGAATCATCTGATGAAGTCGGCTCATTTCCTTGCGATGCGTGCGATTTGGTCTATGGACCGGCTTACGAGGTTATTTATCGAGGAGATTGTGAGACTGCATGGTGTTTTAGTTTCAATCATTTCCGACCGAGACCCGAGGTTCACATCTCAGTTTTAGGGGAGCTTTCAGAGAGCAGTGGAGACTGATTTACAGCTCAGCACCGCGTACCATCCACAAACTGATGGCCAGACCGAGAGGGTCAGCCAGATCCTTGAGGATATGCTTCGGGCCTGCCCGATTGATTTCGGGGGTAGCTGGGATAAGCATCTACGATTGGCTGAGTTCGCATACAACAACAGTTATCAGGCAACCAACGGCATGGCTCCTTTTGAGGCATTATATGGTAGACCATGCAAATCACTGAGTTGTTGGACCAAGGTTAAAGAGCGTCGTCTCCTAAGTCCCGAGCTTGTGCAACAGACGTCAGAGGCTATCGATATCATCAGGCAGAGGATACGCATAGCTCAGAGCTGGCAGAAGAGCTTTGCTGATTACCGGCGTTGTTTACGGTAGGGGACCATGTGTATCTCAAGGTCTCACCCATGAAGGGCATACTTCGATTTAGAGCAAAGGGCAAGCTTACCCCGAGATTCATAGGACCTTTTGAGATCACTGGGTGTGTTAGTTCCATGGCGTATCATCTTGCCTTGCCATCTCAGTTGTCTAGTATATACAATATTTTCCATGTCTCTATGTTGAGGAACTGTGGGTCAGACATAGTTCCCGTTATTGATTGACAGCCGTTAGAGGTTCATGAGGACGCCTCCTACATTGAGCAGCCAGTTCATATCCTTGATTGGAAGGAGCAGGTCCTTCGGACCAAGGTTATTCCGTTAGTGAAGGTTCAGTGGGTCACCATTCTGTTAAGGAGGCTTCTTGGGAGCGCGAGGCTGAGATTTGAGAGCACTATCCCCATCTCTTTGATGATTGATTATGTGTTGTATTTTATATGTTATCTCTGATTTTACATGATGATGTTATGTTTCTTCTTCCTCTTGAGTTATGTCTAGTTACAATGATTGTATAAATTTTGAAGACAATTTTTATTAGAAGGGGAGAGTTGTAAGACTCGTATCATAGTCCATACCATTTCATTGATTCCCACGATCCTCCCTGTCAAATTCTAGTAACCCGCGAACTATAATCGGCGTTTGCGCACGACCGTGAGTTACACACCATCAATCCAAGATGACTAAACCCGAGACTTATATCGTAGTGACTATGTCATCACCCGGTTCTGATGCCGCGTCTCGTGCACCGAGGCGATACCCAGGCCAGGAGATGTCGGCCCCTGTTCAGTTTGAGGAAAACGCCGCGCATTGCAAAACCCAAGAGAATCTCTACAACATGTCACCTCAATCAATCCATCAATCCCATCAAGGGTCAAGTACATGTCAAGTACACATCACCTCAAACCCATCCCCAAGAAACCCCATAAGTCAACAAACCCTTACACAACCCATACCCTTCTTACACAAATTTCCTCAAAAGTCAATAAAGTTCTTACACACCCAACTCTCTCTCCCATCCATCACTCCATCCCATCTCCTCTCTCTCTTATTTCTCCCTTCTTTTCCAAGTAACCCAAAACACCAAAATTTCTAATGTCCAAGCTCTTCCAACCTCCATGAGAAGATTTTATGTGTGGCCCACTTCCTCACCCTTTCATCTCCCATCTCAACCCTTCATTTTTCATCATCTTCCGGTGAGATCGAAGCCAAGGAGATCACCTTTCCATCAGACTCAGAAGATCGAATGGTGGATGTTTCTATAGGCCTAGATTTCATTTTTTTATGATGGGCCAAGTGAGGCCTACCGATTGATGGTATGGATCTCACTTTGGACCCTAAGTGTGGCCGATGGCCCACCTTGATCCTCATGATCATTCCATGATGGGGCCATTTTCAATGGACCCCATCATGATGTTTATTTGACTAAGGTCATCTAGACCTTGCATGTTTGGTGGAGAAAGGATCTCCACCGTTGATTTTGATCAGTGGGCCCACATGCATTGGGACCCACTTAATGTACAATTAGATGTATGGAAGAGAGGGCTCATAGTGGCGAAGCCCTCCATCGCACGTGTTCCTTGCTCTCTCTCTCTCTTTCTCCCTCTCTTTTTCATTTTTCTTATGTGTGATGATGTGGCCATGTGGCCCACCTAGAGGTACCCCACATGATATATGCACCATCTAGCCATGTGGTGGCCCACCTGAGCAGGGCCCACCTTAAGTATGCGTTGTGCCTAAACCGTCGAGCTCCAGGGACGCTGGACATGAAATGAAAACAAAAAAATCAGCTTGGTTCAAGGCCTTGGGGTGGACCGCTCATGTAGGCCCCACCTTGATGTGTGGCTTTAATCCACGCAGTCTGTCCTATTTCTAAGCTCATTTTAGGCGTTGAGCCGAAAAATCAGGCCAATCTGATAATCAAGCGGGCCATACCATAGAAAACTGTAATTTTTACCATTCAAGGCTGTTAGGACCCACATTGATGTTTCTACCTACCAAAATACATTGAATATTGGGCTCATTTAGACTGTCTTGAGCCATAGAATCCAATGGTTGGGTTAGATTTTTTAGATATGGGCCCCACCTATGAAAAATGAAAGAAAAATAAAATAAAATAAAATAAAATAAAAAGTAGTTGACGTTGCTGCAGCTGTTGCAGCAGCAGGACGCTGCGCTGTGGACGAAAAGGCCAGGGACCATCGGTCCCAGCTATCGCCCACACCATGATGTGTTGGACGCCAACACCGTGCATTTGGTGGGCCCCTCTCTTAGCTGTGGGCCACCCCAAAAATCAGCCGTACCTGGAACTCAGGTGGCCCACATCATAAGGAACAATGAGGATTGAACGTCTGCCATCCAAATCCTTTTGGATTTCACATGAGTTTTGGATCTGTATGAAATTTATTTTCCTCTCTATCCTGGTCTGTATGACCTTATTAACAGATTGGATGGCAGTAAACGTTATGGTGGGCCCCCACGTGGGACCCACTGGTGTATGTATTGTATTCACACCTTCCATCATATGGACCCCACCATGAGGTATGTACTTTATATATGTCGTCCATCCCTATGGGACCCACCATGATGCATGCGTTGCATCCCAACCATTTTGAAAGATAATTTTAAGGCTTGAGACTAAAAATAAGACAAATCTAGGATCAGGTGGACCACATTACAGAATACAGTGGGTTTGAACGTCCACCATTAAATGCTTGGGCCACCAAGTTTGGACCATTATGATATTTGTTTTTTCTCTAAATCCAGGTCTTTGGGACCTTATGAATAGACTGGATGAGAAATAAACCCTATGATGGGGCCCACTAAAATTTAACAGTGGAAATCATTATCACTATGGTTAGATACGATATGGTCCAGTTGATCTTTTGATATGGTTCATTTTTTTACTCTATATTGATTTTCTAACAATAGATGAGTTGGGCTCGGCCCACTCGGCTCAGCCCATTTGATTCGGCCTATTGATCGGCCCATTAATCAGCCCGTTTGATTTTGCTCATGGATTCAGCCCATTTAAATTGGCCCATTTGATTCGGCCCATTGACCAGCCCATTAATCAACCCATTTGATTTGGCCCATTAATCGGCCCATTGATTCGCCCCATTTGATTCGCGATTCCACCATGATGTATGTACTGATGTTTTTTTTACACCTATGCCCTGAGAGCAATGATGGTTTGACATCCACATTATAGGAGCAATGATGGTTAAATGTCCGCATTGTAACTCTCCCTAGGGCCCATTATTAGGCCCATACTTGTAGTGTGTAGGCCGTTTAGGCCCATCTTCGTTATGAATAGAATCCATCACCATATAACATGTTTAGTATAGTTCTATGATTCAAGATCATATGCATCATATGTATGCTTGATATAAGAAGTGACTGATCATAGCATATGTCTTCGGGCAGATTGTTTATGTGCACCCGAATAAGCGATGTTGCCCTACATGAGCGCACGATACACGCAGGATTGCTGCATGACTGGATAGTGTGATTCATACATTTTTCATCGTGTGATACGGTTACTGTATGCCCTATCGACATCAGGGTCATAGCCTCTACAAGCGTATCGTGGTTGGCAGGATTGGATACTGAAAATCTTGTTCTACATGGGGTGTTATAGATATCCCTGGGTGAAAGTCCCTAAACCCTTATAGTAGTAGGAGATTGCTCCAATGTCTAGACCGAGTGGGTGCGTGAGTGCCGAGTGCCGATTACCAAAAGGCCGCACTTTCCACTGTATCCTGGTAGGTTGGAAGGGGGTGTAGCCTTACCCACTCGAGAGGAGGGGCCAAAGCTAGGATGAGTTTGACCAGCTCAAGGAATGGGTCCGCTATCGACAAGCTGAGCCTGATATTGGCTGGTAGATAGTGAGGTCTCTTCCACTCACCTTATTGCGCGCGATGGGGCGGCAATCTGGTTTGAAGTGCGCTAGACCCCGGTTATATTCCAGAGTTGAGCTGCATTGATATGTAGACTTCGATGAGGATTTGTATGCTTGAGTTGCCTCTCACATCGCATGGCCTTGGTATGACCGACATCATTTATGCCTTGCATCACATGGCCTTGGTACGGTCAATAGTATTCATGGATTCATCAGCATATTCTGCATTACTCTGATATTGCATAATAGTATTACTACATTGCACACACACTTTCACCACCCTCTAAGCTTCCCATAAGCTTATACATGATCGTTGTGTGCAGGTGACATTGGATCGCAGCAGCATTGAGGCTAAAGCGTGTGGCAGATCATCTTAGAGCTTTTGTTTATCATTATTGTATTTCTCTTTATGCGTTTTGCACTTGTAAATTTTGATCATAGTGGAAATGTGATAGAGTTTTTGGTTGTTGTTTATGAGTTATGCCTTTGGTTATACTTATTACGAATCAAACTGATGTTGAAAATCCTCCTCGTAGTATCCCAAGATCGGAACCTGGCGGATGGGTGCCGGGCGCCTGAATCGGGTTCTATGGAGGCTGTCGGCACCGGATTCGGCGATCGAAAATTTTAAGCATGGTTTCCGAGTTTGGGGCGTGACAAAAGTTAGTATGAGAGCATAACTTAGGAATAACTAAAAACAATATTACATACCTGCTATGAATGATTAAGTCCTGAGTTTGGATAGCTTAGTGATCTTTTATTAAAGACCCTTAACGTGCATGCCTTCGAGAGTTTTCAAAGTTGATAGGTGCCTTCGCTCTTTCCTGTACAACATACCGCCCAAGAGAGTGACTGATCGACTCCCACTCTACCACCTGAAACTCCCGCTCTACCACCTACGACTCCCGCCCTACCACCTACGATCCCCACTCCACCACCAGAGATTCTGACTCCCCAACCTGAGGATGTCGTTCCTCTACCAGAGACCGGTGCGGATCCGACCGTACCCGTGAGTGCCTCTCATTTACAGCAGATGTTGTAGGCTGTGACGGCTGCGCTTCAGGGACAGGGCAGGCACCCCGTTATTTCATAAGCCCACGCAGAGCAGGAGTGTGTGAGCGCCCTTCTTCGAGAGTTTCGATGGCTCGATCCCCCGCGTT
Organism: Magnolia sinica; assembly: GCF_029962835.1. Lineage (NCBI taxonomy): Eukaryota > Viridiplantae > Streptophyta > Magnoliopsida > Magnoliales > Magnoliaceae > Magnolia > Magnolia sinica. The sequence continues at coordinate 94,924,951 of NC_080574.1, forward strand.
TCCAGGGTGAGCTAGACCTGACAGTAGCTGAGAGATGGTGCTCCGATGTTGAGAAGATATTTAATACGATGGGATGTATGACCTAACAGCGAGTTCGATTAGCAGTATTTCTTTTCCATGGTGAGGCTGAGCACTGGTGGACATCAGTCTCTCGAGCAGCAGGCACCGATTTTGAGTGGACCTGGGAGCACTTTGTCGATCGGTTTGACCGACAGTATTTTCCTGATCACATCCGACGATAGTGAGCATTGGATTTCGAGGCCTTAGTGCAGGGTGATATGACAGTGGCTCAGTACGCGGTTCGCTTTGTAGCGCTATCCAGATTTGCACCGTACCTGGTAGATGATGAGGGGCCAATTCGAGGACGGCTTGTGTTACGGTCTTCCAAGCCGTGTTATTGGGCATGAGCTCCAGACTTTTGAGGGGTTGGTATGGAAGGCCCAGATTTTTGAGGCTGAGTGGGCCGGTTCTCCGAGTGATCGTGGTTAGAGGAGAGACTAGAAGAGATAGGCTCCTTTTGGTGACTCCCAGCAGCGTCGACCACACCAGCAGAGGCGCACAGGTCGCCTTGCCTTCCGAGCGCCAGCACCACCTCCAAGGCAGTTCACCGGCACCTGTTTTGGGTGTGGTGCGATGGGACACCATATGTGGGAGTGTCCCCACCTCCAGTAGCAGTAACAGCTGAGAGGTCCACAGCAGCCTCCACTACCGCGGTAGTAGTGACCCTCACAGCAGCAGCACAACAGCACCCACCACCGGGCCACCTCAGCAGCAGCATCCGCACCAGCCTCCGAGGCTGCAGCAGCAGAGGCAGCAGTTTCGACCACCTCACCGACAGTAGCAGTAGTAGTACGCTCAGATGGGACAGGCCCCTCCCCAGTCGGCTTAGGCTAAGTTCTACGCGGCCGAGCAGGATCTGCAATCATCTGGAGGAGTCGTCGAGGGTATACTTTTAGTCTTTGCATGCATTACATGTGTGTTGTTTGATTTTGGTGCATCGCATTCCTTTGTGGTGGAGAGTTTCTGCCGATCGAATGGGTTGTCGTTGGAGTCTGCTCGTGAGGGCCTATCAGTATTGACTCCCTTGGGGAAGACTGCAGTGTTGGGCCGATTTTACACGTCTTGCCTCGACCTAGTTGGGGATACCTTTTTGCCTGCCAATCTATTTGCATTACCAATTTTCAAGTTCGATGTCATCCTGGATATAGATTAGCTTGCCGAGTACTATGCCATATTGGACTGCTCCGCAAGAACAGTCACATTTTGTATACCCAACTTGCCGCAGTTCCAATTCATTGCTGAGCCCAGAGGAGAGTCGTTGTCTTGTATGATGTCGTGTGCCTTAGAGGAGCCCATAGTGGTGAGCATCGACCAGTTGTCTATAATTTATGATTTTCCTAATGTGTTCCAGGAGATTCCGGGATTACCGCCTCACCGACACACCGAGTTTAAGAAAGATCTCGTGCCTGGTACCGCGCCTATTTCGAAGGCCCCATATCGTATGGCACCGTTGGAGTTACTGGAACTACAGAAGCAGTTGGACAAGTTGCGCGAGTTAGGCTTTTCGTCCAAACAGTTCGCCGTGGGGAGCACCGGTACTCTTCGTGAAGAAGAAGGATGGCTCTTGAGGCTCTACGAGGACTACCGCGAGCTCAAGAAGGTCACGATCAAGAACAAGTATCCGCTCCCGAGGATTGATGATTTGTTTGATTAACTACAGGGTGCACAGTTCTTTTCGAAGATTGAGCTACGTTCCAGTTGTCATCAGATTCGGGTCCGAGAGGAGGACATTCCGAAGACGGCTTTCAGGATGCATTATGGTCATTTTGAGTTTCAGGTCATGTCCTTCGGACTGACCAATGCACCCGCAGTCTTCATGCAGTTGATGAACGAGTCTTCTGTTCATATCTCGATCAGTTTGTTGTAGTCATCATCAATGACATTCTGATCTATTCAATGATCCATGAGGAGCACGAGAAGCATTTGGAGATTGCATTGCAGACCCTCCGTGCACACCAGCTCTATGAGAAGCTGGAGAAGTGCGAGTTCTTGTGGGACGTGAAGTTCCTCGGTCACGTGGTGACAAGGGAGGGCGTCGGAGTGGACCCCTCGAAGGTTGAGGCAGTGGGTCAAGGGGATCAGCCCACGAACGCATCTGAGATCTGTAGTTTCCTTGGTTAGTGCGGGCTACTACCGGCATTTCATTGAGGGCTTCTCTCCTATTGCAGCCCCACTGACCAGGTTGACTCGGAAGGGCGTAGTGTTTATTTGGAGTGACGTCTACGAGCTAGCATTTATGGAGTTAAAGGACCACCTCACATCCGCTCATGTCCTCACTCTTCCCTGTGGGAGTAATGGATTTATTGTATTTACCGATGCCTCGCATATTGGTTTGGGTGCTGTCTTGATGCAGCACGAGAGACCAGTGGCCTTCGCGTCTCGTCAGCTCAAGGTCCATGAGTTAAACTACCCTACGCATGATTTAGAGCTGGCTACAGATGTCTTCGTACTGAAGGTGTGGAGGCACTATCTCTATGGAGTTAGGTTCGAGCTCTTCTCCAACCACAAGAGCTTGAAGTACCTATTCTTACAGTATGAGTTAAACATGAGACAGAGGCGCTGGATGGAGATCCTGAAGGACTATGATTTCGATCTTTAGTACCACCCGGGCAAGGTGAACGTAGTGGCAGACGCCCTCAGCCATCAGACACGAGGCCTGGTGGAAATATGATGGTCCAGGAGTGGAACATGCTCGAGGATATAGTAGAGTATGATTTTGAGTTCGGTCTGCAGTCTTCTATTGTGCAGTTATCGAGCCTGTCGATTCAACCCTCTCTTGTCGCAAGGGTGATCGAGGCTCAGCAGGCTGATGAGTTGTTGCAGAGCTATAGGGCTGAGGTGGCATCTGAGAGTCAGGCAGATTGACGGATTGGTACAGATGGTGGACTTCGCTTCAGAGGTCGATTATGTGTCCCGGATATTCCCGAGCTACGTAGAGATCTTATGACTGAGGCACATCGATCGCGGTTTTCTATCCACCCTGACTCGATAAAGATGTACCGTAACATGAGGCGACAATATTTTTGGACAGGGATGAAGTGTCAGATTGCCAGTTTTGTAGCCGAGTGTGACACGTGCCAGCATGTCAACGCCTATCATCAGAGACCCCCTGGTCTATTGCACTGGTTGAGTGTCCCGACGTGGAAGTAGGAGCATGTGTCAACAGATTTTATTATGGGCTTACTGAGGACTCAGTGCGGTCATGACGCCATCTGGGTTGTTGTGAATCATCTGACGAAGTTAGCACATTTCCTTGTGATGCCTACGATTTGGTCTATGGACCGACTTACAAGGTTATTTATCGAGAAGATTGTGAGATTGCATGGCATTCCATCTCAATCGTTTATGACTGAGACCCGTGGTTCATGTCTCAGTTTTGGGAGAGCTTTCAAAGAGTGGTGGGGACTGATTTGCAGCTCAACACCGAGTACCATCCGCAAACCGATGGCCAGACTGAGAGGGTCAACCAGATCCCCTAGGATATGCTTCAGGCCCGTGCGATTGATTTCGATGGAAGCTGGGATAAGCATTTGTGATTGGCTGAGTTCGCATACAACAACAGCTATCAAGCGACCATCAGCATGGCTCCTTTTGAGGCACCATAAGGTAGACCATGCAGATCACCGAGTTGTTGGACCGAGGTTGGAGAGTGTCAACTCCTAGGTCCCGAGCTTGTGCAGCAGATGTCAGAAGCTATCGATATCATCAAGTAGAGGATGCGCACAGCTTATAGCCGGAAAAAGAGTTTTACTGATCACCGATGTTGTCCCTTGGAGTTTGTGGTAGGGGTCCATGTGTATCTCAAGGTCTCCCATGAAGGGCATAGTTCGATTTGGAGCGAAGGTCAAGCTAGCCCCGAGATTCATATGACCTTTTGAGATCACTAAGCGAATTGGTGTCGTGGCCTATTAGATTACCTTGATATCTCAGTTGTCTGGTGTCCACAATATTTTTCATGTCTCCATGTTGAGGAAGTGTGGGTCAAACATAGTTCCCATTATTGATTGGCAGTCGTTAAAGGTTCGTGAGGACGCCTCCTACATTGAGCAGCCAGTTCGTATCCTTGATTGGAAGGAGCAAATCCTCCAGACTAAGGCCATTCCATTGATGAAGGTTCAGTGGCGTCACCATTCTGTTGAGGAGGCTTCTCGGGGGCGCGAGGCCCATATCATAGTCCGTACCATTCCGTTAATTCCCGCGATCCTCACTGTCGAATTTCGGCAACTCGCAACATGTAATTGGCATTTGCTCATGACCCTAAGTTACACGCTGTCAACCCGAGTTGACTCAACCCAAGACTTGTGCCTTAGCGACCGCATCATCGCTGCAGTTCCGATGCTGCGTCTCGTGCGTCGAGGCGATACCTAGGCCAAGAGATGTGGGCCAGCATTCAGTTTGAGGAAAATGTCGCGTGTTGCAAAACCCAACAGAATCTCTACAACATGTCACCTCAATCAATCCATCAATCCCATTAAGGGTCAAGTACACATCACCTCACACCCATCCCCAAACAACCCCATAAGTCAACAAACCCTTACACAACCCATACCCTTCTTACATAAATTTTCTTAAAAGTCAACAAAGTTCTTACACACCCATCTCTCTCTCTCATCCATCACTCCATCCCATCTCCTCTCTCTCTTATTTCTCCCTTCTTTTCCAAGCAACCCAAAACACCAAATTTTCCAATGTCCAAGCTCTTCCAACCTCCATGAGAAGATTTTATGTGTGGCCCACTTCCTAACCCTCTCATCTCTCATCTCAACCCTTCATTCTTCATCATCTTCCATTGAGATCGAAGCCAACGAGATCACCTTTCCATCCAACCAAGAAGATCGAACGGTGGGTGTTTCTATAGGCTTAGATTTCATTTTTTTTATAATGGGCCAAGTGAGGCCTACCGATTGATGGTATGGATCTCACTTTGGACGCTAGGTGTGGCCGATGCCCCACCTTGATCCTCATGATCATTACATGATGGGCCATTTTCCATGGACCCCATAATGATGTTTATTTTCCTTGCATGAATAAGGTCATCTAGACCTTGCATGTTTGGTGGAGAAAGGATCTCCACCATTGATTTTGATTGGTGGGCCGACATGTATTAGGACCCACTTAATGTACGATTAGATGTATGGAAGGGAGGGCTCATAGTGGCGACGCCCTCCATCACACGTGTTCCTTGCTCTCTCTCTCTCTCTCTCACTCTCCCTCTCATTTTCATTTTTCTTTTGTGTGATGATGTGGCCGTGTGGCCCACCCGAAGGTACCCCACATGATATATTTCTTATCCACACCATCTATCCATGTGGTGGCCCACCTAAGCAGGACCCACCTTAAGTATGTGTTGTGCCTAAACCATCCAGCTTCCAGGGACGCTGGACGTGAAATGAAAACAAAAATATCAGCTTAGTTCAAGGCCTTGGGGTGGACCACTCATGCAGGCCCCACCTTGATGTATGGCTTTAATCCACGCCGTCCGTCCTATTTCTAAGCACATTTTAGGCGTTGAGCCGAAAAATGAGGTCAATCCAATAATCAAGCGGGCCATACCATAGAAAACTGTAATTTCTACCATTTAAGCTTGTTGGGACCCACATTAATGTTTCTACCCGCCAAAATACATTGAATATTGGGCTCATTTAGACTGTCTTGATCCATAGAATCCAATGGTTGGGTTAGATTTTCCAGATGCGGGCCCCACCTATGAAAGACAAAAGAAAAACAAAAAAAATAAAATAAAATAAAAAGCAACTGATGCTGCTGCAGCTGCTGCGGCAGCAGGACGCTGCGCTATGGATGAAAAGGCCAGGGACCATGGGTCCCAGCTATGGCCCACGCCGTGATGGGTTGGACGCCAACACCATGCATTTGTTGGGCCCCTCTCCTAGCTGTGGGCCACCCCAAAAATCAGTCGTACCTGGAACTTAGGTGGCCCACATCATAAGGAATAGTGAGGATTGAACGTCTGCCATCCAAATCCTTTTTGATTTCACATGATTTTTGGATCCGTATGAAATTTGTTTTCCTCTCTATCCAGGTCTGTGTGACCTTATTAACAGATTGGATGGCAGTAAACATTATGGTGGGCCCCACACGGGACCCACTAGTGTATGTATTGTATTCACACCTTCCATCATGTGGACCCCACCATGAGTTATGTGCTTTATCTACACTGTCCATCCCTATAGGACCCACCATGATGCATGTGTTGCATCCAAACCGTCCAACCATTTTGAAAGATAATTTTAAGGCATGAGACTAAAAATAAGACAGATCTAGGATTAGGTGGACCACATTATGGAATATAGTGGGTTTGAACGTCCACCATTAAACCCTTGAGTCATCAAGTTTGGATTGTTATGATATTTGTTTTTCCTCTAAATCCAGGTCTTTGGGCCCTTATGAATAGATTAGATGGGAAATAAACCCTATGATGGGGCCCACTAGATTTTAACCATGGAAATCATTATCACCACAGTTAGATATAATATGGTCCAGTTGATCTTTTGATATGGTTCATTTTTTTACTCTATATTGATTTTCTAACAATAGATGAGTTGGGCTCGGCCCACTCGGCTCAGCCTATTTGATTCGGCCATTGATTGGCCCATTAATCGGCCTATTTGATTCAGCCCATTTAAATCAGCCCATTTGATTCGGCGCATTGATCGGCCCATTAATCAGCCCAATTGATTTGGCCCATTGATCGGCCCATTGATTTGGCCCATTGATTTGACTCATTTGATTCGGGATTCCACCATGATGTATGTAATGATGTTTTTTTTGCGGCTATGCCCTGGGAGCAATGATGGTTAAATGTCCGCATTGTAACTCTCCCTAGGGCCCATTGTTAGGCCCATACTTGTAGTGTGTAGGCCGTCTAGGCCCATCTTCGTTATGAACAGAATCCATTACCATATAACATATTTAGTATAGTTCCATGATTCATGATCATACGCATCATATGTATGCTTGATATGAGAAGTGACTGATCATAGCATATGTCTTCGGACAGATTGTTTATGAGCTCCCGAATAGGCGATGTTGCCCTACATGAGCGCACAATAAGCACAGGATTGTTGCATGACTCGATAGTGTGTGATTCATGTATTTCGCATTGTGTGACATGGTTACTATACGCCCTAGCGACATCAGGGCCGTAACCTCCACAGGCGTATCGTGGTTGGCAGGATTGGATACCGAAAATCTTGTTCTACATGGGGTGCTATAGATATCCCTGGGTGAAAGTCCCTAAACCCTTATGGTACTAGGAGGTTTCTCTAACGTCTAGACCGAGTGTGTGCATGAGCGCCGATTACCAGAAAGCTGCGCTTTCCACTGTATCATGGTCGGTTGGAAGGGGGTGCGGCCTTACCCACCTGAGAGGTGGGGCCAAAGCTAGGCTGAGTTTGACCAGCTCAAGGAATGGGTCCACTATCAACAAGCCGACCTGATATTGGTTGGTGGATAGTGAGGTCTCTTCCACTCACCTTATTACGTGCGATGGGGTGGCAATCTAGTTTGGAGTGCACTAGACTCCGGTTATATTCCAGAGTTAAGTTGTATTGATATGTGGACTTAGATGAGGATTTGTATGCTTGAGTTGCATCTCGCATCGCATGGCCTTGGTATGGCCGACATCATTCATGCCTTGCATCGCATGGCCTTGGTACAGCCAATAGTATTCATGGATTTATCAGCATATTCCACATTACTCTGATATTGCATAATAGTATTACTACATTGCACACACACTTTCACCACCCTCTGAGATTTTCGTAAGCTTATGCACGACTGTTGCTTGTAGGTGACATTGGATCGGAGCAGCGTTGAGGCTAGAGCGTGTGGCAAATCATCTTAGAGCTTTTGTCTATCATCATTATATTTCCCTTTATGCGCTTTGTGCTTAGAAATTTTGATCATAGTGGAAATATGATGGAGTTTTTTATTGTTGTTTGTGAGTTATGCCTTTGGTTATGCTTATTACGAATCAAACTGATGTTAAAAATCCTCCTGGTAATATCCTAGGATCGGAACCTGGCTGATGGGCATCGGGAGCCGAGAATGGGTTTCTATGGAGGCTATCGGCGCTAGATTCGGCGATCGGGAATTTTGTGAGCCCGGTTTTCGAGTTTGGGATGTGACACATAGAGACTAAGAAAATCAAAGAACCTCAAACCACTGAATCATTTTCATCTGATGATGAAGAAACAGAGAAAGAAGATGAAGAAAAGGATAAATTACAGGATACTTATAATCAACTTTATATCCATAGCATCAATATCTTTAAAAGACTTGGGATTAGTGAAAATAAAAATAAATTGGTGCAAATGAATCTAGATAAAACTTCAGAAGCCAATACACACCTAATCAATGATCTTTAGCAATACCATCCTAAAAATGATAAGCTGGAAAGAATCAATCTTTCCCTCAAATCTGAATCCTTAAAACTAACTAAACAGATTAAACTTTTGGAAGATGAAAATATGCATCTTAAGAATGAGAACCACACACTTAGGTTTGATGTAGAACAATCTAGGAAGTCTGTTGAACTAAATTACAAATTCTCCCAGAGTAGTGAAAAATTAATATAAAAAAAAAAAAACTCTTAGGGATGGGAAGACCTGGGAAAGACAAGAGTGGATTGGGATATGACAAATTTAAATCAAAGTCCAAAAATGCAGCACCAATGTTTAAGAAATTAATTGCATCAGGAAGTAAAACAAAAGCTACTTCTGTCTGTCATTCATGTGGAGACTCAGGCCATTTTAAATTTAAATGTATTGCCTCTAGGTGGACTCAATCCAATTCTGGTCCAAATCAGATTGGTAAATACAGACCAACCAGAAAAATAGTACAAAATGTCAATAGTACACCAAACAAAATGGCAAGATGTAAAACACATCCATCTCCACGCAGAATGACCAAAAGAATGGAGGAACTATTGAATCAAGTAGCTAAACTAAATCAGAAAACAAGTGAATTTATAAAACAAGGAAATATGATTCAGTTGCCTAACATGCCTACAAAAATTCTTAATGAAGCAAAAACTACCATAGTAGGAAATCCTGCCACAAAATGGGTAGTGCAAGAAAAGAAAAATTTCCTTGTTACTCACTCGAATCATATAACAGACAATAATGCTAAGTGGTACCTGGATAACGGATGCTCTAGACATGTCACGGGTGACAAATCTCTTCTCTCAAATTATTCAAATCTTGATAATGGGATAGTCACTTATGGGGATGGAAGCATCGTTACGGTAATAGGACAGGGAACTATCAAAGGAATGGATATGCTCAAAAATGAGAATGCCTTTTGCATAAAAGGATTGGCACATAATCTTCTAAGCATTTCTCAAATATGTGACAACGAGAATGTGGTTACATTCAACAGGCAAGAATGCAAGATCCTAGACCTATCAAGTAAACCAATGATGAAGGGTCATCACACAAGTGACCATTGTTATGTCATCAATGGCAATGGGAAGGACGATCCATGTGCTCGGTAACAATTGACATAGAAAACAAGTCTAGGTCATAACATCTAGACCTGGACAGATAATTGAAATGATGCATTTTTTATGATTTTTATGATATATCTGAGGTCTCTACACCTCAAATGTGAGGCCCGTATCCTAGCTTGTACTATTCCGTAGGTTTCCGCAGTCCTCCCGGTCGAATTCCGGCGACCCGCGATCTGCTATTGGCGTTTGTGCGTGATCCTGAGTCATGTCCCATATATTAGAATTAACTCGACTTGAAACTTATACCCTTGCGACTGCGCTGTCGCCATGGTTCTGACGCCGTGTCTTATGCGCTGAGGCCCGCGTTCAGTTCGAGGAAAATACCGTGCATTTGTAAACCCAAGAGAATATCCCATCAATCACATCAAATGTCAAGTACACCCATTACTCCCATCACAACCACCCTCCCCTAAAGTGAACTCTCCCTCTCTCTCCACCCATCAAGTACACCCATCACTCACTCACCCATCACACCCCATCACTCACCCATCCCTCTCTCTCTCTTACAACCTCTCTCTCTCATCTCTCTCTCATTCTAACAAGCAACCCAACATCCATGGGAGAGAAGCGTTGTGTGGCCCACTTCCTACCTCCCATCTCCACCATCCAACCATCCAAATCTCATCATCCTCCAACAAAGATAGAGCCAAAGAGTTTGGGATTTCATAGAGCCAAGAAGAAGCAAAAGGTGGGTGATCATAGTATTTGATTTTAATTTAGGGTCCACATGATTTGGGGCCCACTTGATGTATGCATTGTATTGAGTGTAGGGAGGGCCCATAGTGGCGGGGTCCCTCCCTTCACACGTCTCTCTCTCTCCCTCTCTATCTCCTTCCCATCTTTTGTGGCCCACCTGATGAAAGTGAGGACGATCTGGACCGTCTAATAACAAGGATGCCTTGCTGTCCATATTGTTGGACGTCCAGCAGCCACGCAGGCCAGTTTGGATAGAAACACAAATATCAGCTTATTCAGCTGGTAGGCCCCACCTTGTTGCACGTGTGGACCTATACTGTAACACCCCGTACTTTCAGTACTCGGGTGTTACCTTTTAAACCCACACTAAACTAAAAATTATTTGGGTTAACCTAAATGTGAACTCGATATACACAGGATGGAGATTCCTGTCGACATTAGAGCCATCCATCAGGGTCTCCAGGAGCCAGAATACTCCCTGCGACAATGGGGAAGGTGAGACCACTCAAACACTCAAAGATTGAAGCCATTATGCTAGTTAATTCTAGTGCAACACACTTGTCACCAACACTTTAGAATTTGTTAGCAACAAACGAAGCCTTCATCATAACTAATACCCTATATTAACTATTGAAAAAGTCTATCAGGCCTACCTAATTAACGGATCATGACGATTGCGCTAATGATGGCCCAAGGATGTGTGTAACAGGCCACCTGGGCCTCACCATTGACCCAAAGTGGGCCAGGATCTCTGAGTAATGTTCCCCAATGCAAATGAACGGAGTAGATTATAATAGTCACATTTCAGTGGGCCCTCACACTATGCATGAGCACTGAGAGCACTTGTGCACGAAGTGCACTAAACCATTGGCTCGGTCAAACTGGCCTTGACCGAGCACCTCTCAAATAAGATCGAAATATCTTCTTCCCGCCCTCCTCTCTGTTTGGAACTGACCTACTTCAAACCTATAAGTGGGCCACCACGATCGCTTTTCGAGCACTCTAAACCGTTCAAATCCTTCATGGGACCCACACAATCAAAACGGTATAACCGTTTGATCACTTGTAATCGGATGAAGGAGATCGAATGCCACCGTCATTCTGTGCCAAAAACCACCCGACCCGAGCCTGTAAAAGGCGAGAGAAACAGGACCGCCCTTCCTCTTTGAGAAGGACGAATCCCAGCCATCCGTTGTAAGGGCAAATCCTAGTCGTTCTCTCTCTCTCACTCCCTCTATAAGATGGGTCCTGTAGCCCTATGAAATTTGCCGAGAGAGAAGAAGGAAGCGAGTGTGAGAAAGAAGAGAAATTCGGGGGCTGATATCTACCCATTTCAGGTAACGCCTCCCATTATCTTCATTGTAAGGTCATGTGGCTGTCCAAACCCAGCCGTTTTAGCCCATGAACCAGGCCAAGAAATGCCTCTGTTCTGGACTGAGCTATGGCAGAAAATAGGTCATGCTTGGGGCCAAGGACAAGTTGTATTATGGCCTTGTTTCGAGAAGGAGCTAGGCCAAACAATGGCCTCAGACTCTGAGCTTGACACAAACTAAGTAATGGCCAAAGCGCCATGTCCTATCAAGATGGAACAGCTGCGGAAACTCGGTCTGAAACTGAGCTAGATAATGGCTCTGTTCTGGGTCCAAACTAGTCCACACAGTAGAAGCTTAACAAGGCTGAAACCATGTTAAGTTCGTGTCTCTGTTTGAACCTGAAACCAAGCCAATCAGTGGCCCTGTTTTAGGATAAACCAGCCATGTATTGGGACCCTATTTGGGACCAAAGCTGAGCAAATCCACGGCTCCATTTAAGTCTGAAATCAGACCTGGAACAAGGTTGAGAAAACAGGCCTGTTTGGAGCTCTGTTTGGAGCTGAATCCAGACCGTCTGACAGGCCATCAAATGGCCCTGTTTCGGGTTCGTTTAGACTAGCAATGAACATTGGTCGGGGGCTGTCAGAATGGCCCTTGATCGGCTTCCACCCAGCCTCGAAAGTGGGCTGTGAGAGGGTCCCCAAACTGGACCTAAATCCAGCTACAAAAGGGTCTGAAAACAACTCCATGCAGAAGATGATGATGCTCACATTTAAGGCTGGTGGGCTGACTGTTGGCTTGGGCCTGCACAAATGCAGGTGGGACTCAGTTGTGGGCTGCCCTGACCACTGGCCCTGCACCGACCGTGGGCCCCACCAAATGTTGGTGGGTTGCTCTAGTGCCAGGCCACCATGGGCCATTCAAGTTGGACCATCCATCAGGGACGTTATATCCAGAGAAAAAGAGCCTGGGCCGGACGTCCAGTACTGGGCAGTTTTCCTTGCTTCTTTCTTTCTTTATATTTCTATTTAATATTTGTATATATGTATATATATATATATACATATATGAACATATACTTGATAGTATACGTAGATAAGTGGTGGGCCCCACCTGGGACCCACCTGTGAAATGCATAAACGGTGCATGCATGCTAAGGGCGTTGAAACAGAGGGTACTATACATGTACAGTTGAACGCTCCTCTGCCAAATCAGTTCACGTAAACTAATTACAAAAAGTTGAGATCTCGTCATAGCTAATGAATCTGGGAAATCCGAATGGTCCACATGAAGCAGAACCTCATAAAACCCCTTGGTTTCAAATTTTACTTTAAACCAAAACTTCGGTGGGCCACAAGGAATGCAAACAGTTTCTTCCTTTGATTTGAAATTATTCTTGCTATGGCCCACCAGAATCTTAGATCAGGGTGAAAACTCATGCCCTAGGGTTTCTTGGAATTTTATATCTTATGGACCGATAGGATTCGGCACCCATGGCATGTGTGTAGGTGCATAAGGGAGCATGCCTCATGTATATACATATATACATATATACATGTATGCATGCATCTGTACGTGCATGAACTTTTTATAAGGTGCCTCATACATCCATGCATGGTGAGTCCTACATGCGTGAAACCCACCTCGTGCGTATATTCAATGCGGGTCGTCCAAGGTCTGGACGTAGTCCACCTTGGGCATACCCAGACCAACCATTGACTTGGTGATGGGCTGGTGTACCACTACAACTGCAACAGTTGTTGTATCCACGTCGGCAACCCTGAGGGTCCCATTCCTTGTGTGTGTTTAAATCCATACCGTCCAGCGAATGGGCCGCACTCTGCTGATGTTAGGCAGACTGGGCTTGTGGACCCCAACGTGCACGAACTATAGGCTGTACCCCGTTCAAAGCCATGTGGGCTATACCGCATGAAATGTTAGAGGGTCCCATGGGCGGCACCCTCCACCATGATATAAATGCCTATCTGCACGGTCTGTGCAAGGGACCCCACCAACTAAATAACAGTATATTGTGCCCACTTATTGGGACAAGTATTGTCGGGCCAGCACCGCTCTCAAATGAGAGCCAAACCATCATGATTTGGGCCATTCGACCAACCATGGCATCCTAGAACCTTAGGACTTATCAACTAATGCAAGGGATTTCTCTAGGAATCTGTTCAAGTGACGCAGAGACGCTAACTTCTCGAGAGGGCTCACCCCCAAAGGACACCTTACAACGTATCTGGTGATGATTCTTCCCCTTGAGCTTTCCATCTTCTCATTAGCTTAAGTTATAGTTTTTATTTAAATTCATAATTGATATCTCCCTTTATAATCACATGTGTTAGCTGGTGAAAATTGAATTGATGTATTACATGCTTTATGATTATCCTGTATAATTTTTCATGCTTATGGATTTCTTTTTTTGGATTGCTTATGGAACTTAAACTGGTACATTAGTGGAAAATTCCCACATGAATGTACACCCATACTTGGGATGTAACTTGACTAGTTGTGATCGTAATAGACCTTCGACTTGGTGGTTATTGAGTGATGGTCTAGATGGATAATTGATGTGGCCCTACCATCCAGGTTTGTTGTGTCTAATGGGTTCCAAGGATGGTCTTTTATCGCATGGTTTTGATACTTGCCCTATGTGGCCTCTTTTGATAGTGGCCCTATGTGGCTTATCTGATATCGCCCTATGTGGCTTTGTTCTGGTATTTTCCCTATATGAGTTCGATGTTTTATACCGTACAACCATACGATGGTAAGCCCCATATACTGTAATATAATTGGCCACTAGTCGATGGGTTTCCATTAAACATCTTAAGTTGGTAATCTCATGAGCCGAGGATGGTGGTAATGGGACCTATGCCCGAGCTGTCGGCCTACGCTAGGCCATGCGCTCCCCGTAGTAACCGTGAGCTTATTTAAATTAACTGGTTGTAAATGAACTAATAATGACTTGGCTAATCATGCATACATAGCACAGACCAGTATCTATTGCTATCGTACGTGAGGTAAGTATCGTTCCGTCTGAATGATGTGTCCTAGGTTCGATGATTGCATTGCCGATGTACATATCGTTCCATCTAGATGATGTATCCTGGGTTCGATGTTCTGACTGGATGATGTTTCCTAGGTTCGATGATTGCATGGGTGGCAGCCCATTATCCGCACCGATGAGCATCCCCGGGGTGTGAACGTATTCCATACATCAATGCACTTAATAAGACTGCATTTACTCTGTTTTGGTTGTCTTGATGTTTTATACTATTTCTTACCTAATGCGGTGGTGTGTAATCTTGAGAGGAGTTCACACTGAGTTGGCCACTCATCCATCAAATATATAACCATACAGGTAACACAGGTGGCCCAGGTGAAATTCATGTTTATATTGACGAGGAGCAAGCTACATTTGACAGGGATGCATGATTGTGATTGCTAAGAGTTGCTACAGGATTTCATATCTCGAATTTGTTGTAATTTACTTTATTTCACATGTAGTACTATTTCATTTTGTAGTTGTAAGAATGGAGACATTGGTTTGTATAAGTCATTATGGGCAGCACTTGTATATTCTAAATGAAATTTGAAATTTTCCTTTATGTTACTTGGCCATTCTACGCTCATCTGCCTACTCTGATGATAGAAAAAATATATATACTCGAATTAGACCATCCTTTAAGGTTAACACTCGGATTTTTGAGACACGGGTCATATATTCAGGTCCTTAAGATTCGGGGCGTTACATATACCGTCCATCCAAACTCCCAAGTCATGGGCCTGGGAATGTAGTAAATTCAAATCTCTGGTGGAGCACACCATCCAGCTGTCTGGATGGTGGAAGCCACCTGTTACATGTGTTAAATCCAGACTGTGCATCTGTGTGGCCCGCCTGGTGTGTGAGTGTGTGGCCCACCATGAATGTATTTTATCCATACAGTCCAGCCGGACTGGACGTGGGACCCACCTGGATGGATGTATCCACACCATCCGTCCAGAGCAGCTGGACACTGGTTTATGTGGGATGTGGTATGTATATATTATAATATTAATATAATATGATATAATGTTATATTATATATATAGTATGTATATATCTGTACGTGTGGGCCCCATGTGGGACCCATCTCTCTTGGAATTTGAAGGTCGGTGTATCTACAGTAGTTATATAGATGTTGTATTGCCGTCAGCAACCTCCATCAGGAGGTAGAGTTATATCCCAACCGTCCATCCTTTTGGCACATGTGGGCCCACCCACACGTGCTGCACATGTGGAATGGGCCCACCTTGCGTATATATATTTTACATCCAGGTGTCCGTCCATCTCTGGACGTTGGACGCTGGATGCATTTCATAATTTATATATAATAATATAATATAATATAATATAATATATATTATAATATTATATTATGGTGAGCCCCACGTGGGACCCACCTGATGTGGAACGAATTGGCTAGTGTACCTCTCACAGCTAAATAGCTGTTGCAAATGATGCCAGTAAGTTCTGTGGGTCCGTGTGATATCCACGCCGTCCATTGATGGTGGGACCCACCTTTGATGTACCTGTTACGTCCCTGCCGTCTAGGGGTTTGGGATGGTGGGCTTGATGTATGTGTTGTATACACATCGTCCATCCATGGGACCACCATGATATGTGTTTCATCCTTACCGTCTAGTGAGGGACGGTGGGGCCCTAACTTGATGTTTGTTTTAATCCACACCGCCCATCTGTGTGGGCCTGGCCATGATGTACATGTATTGTACACGCTGTCCAGCAGTTGGACAGGTGCTGACGGTGCTGGACAATGCTTGGACAGCACTGATTTACATGTCTAATGTTTGGATAGTGCTGATTTACATAGACAATGTTTGGACAGTGCTGATCATCATTAGTGAGCCATGTGCCCCATAAAATGATAGTGTACAGTGATACACATGTTACACTTACACCTACTAAAATGATTTTTGGTGTAATCCAACTCTCACTTGAGGCCCATTGGTGCGGCCCATCCATGAGGCCTACCTTGATGTACTTGTGGCCCATTCGTTAAGGCCCACCTTGATTGTATTTATTTTATATCCACCGTCCATCACAGCAAATGGACGCACCTTGATTGTATGAGGCTTGCCTTGATGAATGTGTTGTATTCACACCGTCTGTCCATTTTAATGGATGTGTGGCCCACCTGATTATGTATTCTAGCCACGCCGTCCATCTGTATGTGGGATCGGCCATGATGTAAGTGTTTCATCCACGTCGTCCCATCCATGTGTTGGACGTGGACCCTATACACGTGGTCCACCTTGATGTATGATTTGATCGACACCGTCCATCAGGTTGGGACGGTGGGGACTCTACCATGATATGTGTTATATCCTAACCGTCTAGATCATATAGGGCTTGCCTTAATGTATGTTTTATCCACACTATCCATGGGACGTGTGACCCACTTGATGTATGCATTCTATATCCCCGCCAACCATCTGGTGGGGCCCATTTGTTGCATGTGCGGGGCCCACCTATTGTGCATTGGTGCGGCCCATTGATGCGGCCCACTTGATGTATATGAGGCCCACTGGTGTGGCCCATTGATGCGGCCCACTTGATGTATATGAGGTTCACTGGTGCGGCCCATTGATACGGCCCACTTAAAGTATACGAGGCCCACCTGTGATGTATATTTGAGGCCCACCTATTGGATATTTGAGGCCCACTGATTATGTATTTTCAGCTCATATGTTGTGGCCCATTGTGACGTATTTTCGACCCATGTGAGCGGCCCATTGTGATGCATATTAGGCCCATGTGAGCTGCCCATTGCGATACATATTAGGCCCGTGTGAGTGGCCCATTGTGCTGTGTATTAGGCCCATGTCATGCAACCCATTGTGATGTGTGTAAGGCCCGTATCACAACCCGTACCATTCCGTAGGCTTCCACGGTCCTCCTGGTCGAATTCTGGTGACTCGCAATCTGTAACCGGCATTTCCCGTAACCCTGACTTGTATCCCGTATTCTCGAGTCGGCTCGATCCGAGACTTGTACCCTAGTGACCGCACTGTCGCCGCGGTTCTGATGCCGCGTATTACGTGCCGAGGCGATACCCGGGCCAAGAGATGTGGGCCCGCGATCAGTTCGAGAAAACACCGTGCATTTACAATCCCAAAAGAATCTCTACAACATGTCAAATCAATCCCATCAATCACCTCTTATGTCAAGTATAAAACCCCATCCCCAAGCAACCCTAAAGTCAAAGCAACTCATCCCTCACATGTCAAAGTACACATCACCCATTACTCACCTTTTTACCTATCACACTTATCCCTCTCTCTTACAACCTCTCTCTCTCTCTTATCTCTCTCTCCCCCATTCTCCTAAGCAAGAGAGAACAATCGTCCATGGCTTCCCAAGGGAGAGGAGAGAAGCTAGTGTGGCCCACCTTCCTACCTCCCATCTCCACCATCCAATGATCATCTCCACTATTGAAATGCATCCCTTGGAGCTTTAGGATTCATTGATGGAAGAAGAGGTACAAGAAGATCAAAGGTGGGTGCGTTATAGGCTATATTTTCATGTTTTGATGATGGGCCAAGTGAGGCCTACCGATTGATGGTATGAATCTCACTTTGGACCTTAAGTGTGGCCAATAGCCTATCTTGATCCTCATGATCATTCCATGATGGGGCCATTTTCCATGGACCCCATCATGATATTTATTTTCCTTGCATGAATAGAGTCATCTAAACCATTGCATTTTGGTGGCGAAAGGATCTCCACCGTTGCTTTTAATCGGTGGGCCCAATGTAATAGGACCCACTCGATGTATGTTGTAGATCATGGAAGGGAGAGCCCATAGTACCGGGGTCCCTCCATCATCACGTCTCTCTCTCTCTCTCTCTCTCTCTCTCTCTCTCTCTCTCTCTCTCTCTCTCTCTCTCTCTCTCTCCTTCCTTTATTTTGTGGCCCACTTAACGAGTTATGTGATGTCCAAACCGTCCATCAAATAGACTCATGACCGTCCAAACCATGTGGGTCCTACCTTATGGATGTTGGCAAAACACAAATATTAGTGTGATCCAAATCAAGTGGGCCACATCCATGTGGGACCCACCAGCTGTGGTCCCCACACGTGGGACCCACCTTGATGAATGGTATATACATGTCGTCAGTCCAACATCTAGGGACGTTGGACGTGCTCTGTAGGCGTGAACAGGCAGTGGTGTACGAACAGCAACAAAAAAAATAATAATATAAATATTAGCTTGTTTAAACTTTTTGGGTGGGCTGCTCATGCAGGCCCCACCCTAATGCATTGATCCAATCCACGCCGTCTATCCCATTCCTTAGCTCATTTTAGGTGTCGAGCCAAAAAAATGAGGCCGATCTAAGTATCTAGTGGGCCATAACATAGAAAATAGTTTTTTTACCGTTGAAATCTATCCTGATATTTCTGTACCCCAAAATATGTCGAACATTGGGCTTGTTTGGCTTATCTTGAGCCATAGAGACCAATGGCTCAGTAGGATTCCCATGACGCAGACCCCACCTAGGAAAAAGCTCACAAAAACAAAGAATAAAAAAATAAGGTAGCAACATTTGCTGCTGCTGCTGACCGTCAGCAAATGCCAGCAGCGTCCTGTTGCAGTTGACGGTGGGCAAGGACGTGGGTCCTCGCTGTGCGCCCCACTGTGGTGTGTGATGCACATCAACACCGTGCATTTGATGGCCCCTCCTGGTTGTGGGCCCCCTCCCAATATCAGCCATATATAGCACTCAGGTGGCCCACACGGCAGGAAACAGTGGTGTTGAACGTCTACCATTGAAACCCTTTATGGGTCCAGAAGTTTTGAATCATTATGAAATTTGTTTTTTTCTCTTCATCTGGGTGTGCATGACCTTATTAATAGATTAGATGGCAGATAAACGTTATGGTGGACCCAATGTGGGATCCACTGATGTATGTGTTTTATCCACACCATCCACAGCACTGGGCGGTGGGACCCACCCCAAGTGTGGAGCTGCACCTAGTGTGTGTGTGTGTGTGTGTGTGTGTGTGTGTGTGTGTATTACATAATATATACATGATGGTGGGCCCTTCGTGGGACCCACCTCCGCCTTTCTAGTGTAGTAAGTTGCACGTACAGCGGCTATATTACTGCTCCTTTTGATGGCAGCAAGCCCATAGGCCCCACATTGATGTATGTATTTCCACATCGTCCACCGTTTGGATGAAGGGGCCCACCATGATGCACATGTTGTATCCATACCATCCAACCACTTGTGAGGTCATTTTATGGCATGGGAAAATGAGTGAGTCAGATCCAAAGATTAAGTGGACCCCCCCCCCCCCCACCCCCACCCTTTAAATAGTGGACAGTGACATCCACCATTCAAACTTCTAAGGGCCACATAGTTTGTTTTCACTTCATCTATCGCTATGTTAACTTATGAATTGGTTGGATCTCAAATACATTACGGCAGGCCACACCATGATGTGATCATCTATTGATTAGGTGGACCACACCACAGAAATAGTGGAGGATTGAACGTCTATTATTGAAACCCATTTGGGTCATGGAAGTTCTGGGTCAATGGGGAATTGTTCTCCCTCTTAATCCAGGCCTTTATGACCTTATGATTAGATTGGTTGGAAAATGAAATTTATGGTGGGCCCTATGATTTATTTAACAGTGCAAGTTTATTATCTCCACCGCTATTTGTGGTATGGTCCAAATGATCCTTCCATATGATTCTTTTTGGGGATGTATGAGGCCCACCTTGATATATACATGGGGCCATTGGCATAGCCCGATTTGATATATATGAGGCCCATTGGTGCGGCCCAATTTGATATACATGAAGCCCATTGGTGCGACCCATCATGATGTATTTTGGCCCATGGGCGGGGCCCGCCCGTTTGTATTGTTAAGCTCATGTAATGAGGCTCACTCGATATATGAGGCCTCATATTGAGGCTCGTAAGATGAGGCTCATATGATATATTTGAGGCCCAAGTACAAGGCCTACCTGTTGTGTATTCGAGGCCCGATGTAATGTATGTTGGCCCATATGACGAGGCCGATGTGACGTAAATGAGGCCCATCGTGATTGTATGTGAGGCCATGGGCCCACTATATGTTTGGCCCTATGTAGGTCACTCCTTGAGAGCAATGTTGGTTAGATCTCCACATTGATGGACAATCACGGTTAGATGTCCTCATTGTGACCTTCCCTTAGGCCTTGTTAAGCCCATTCTCTTCGTGGGTTAACCCAAATAAGTGGCCCCTATTCGCCATAGACGGATAGCTCCGTGCTATCGGATTTGATATAACCACGGCCAAGAGCCGATTTTTACATTATGGTTGATTGGTTGTCCATTTATGGACCCTGCATTGTTTATATATGCTGGTTGTCGGTCCGATTATTAATGCTGATCGTCGGTGCTGATTATCGATATTGATTATTGGTACCGATTATCGAGGTCAATTCTGATTATCGAGGTTGAGTATTGGGGCCAATTGTATAGGCTGATTCTGATTGTCGAGGACGAGTATCGAGGCCGATTCCAATTATTGTGCCCGATTTCGATTGTTGAGGCCGATTTCGATTGTTAAGGCCGATTGTCAAGACCTATATGATGTATATACGACCCGTAGTTGGGACCCATTGTGATGAATTTGAGGCCCATGGGTAAGGCCCATTATGATGTATTTGAGGCCCATGGGCAAGACCCATTGTGATGTATTTGAGGCCCATGGGCAAGGCCCATTGTGATGTATTTGAGGCCCATGGGCAAGACCCATTGTGATGTATTTAAGGCCCAAGGGCAAGACCCATTGCGATGTATTTGAGGCCCATGGGCAAGGCCTATTGTGATGTATTCATGGCCCATGGGCAAGGCCCATTATGATGTATTCGTGGCCTATGGGCAAGGCCCATTGTGACATGTATTAGGCCCATGATGCATGACCCATATAATGTATTCAAGACCCATGTATAGGGCCTACATGTCATGTATTTGAGGCCCATGAGCAGGGCCCACCTGTTGTGTATATGTGGCCCTTGAGTAAGGCCCATTGTGTTGTATATTAGGCCTTTGTGTGAGGTCGTGGGCCTATTATATGTTTGGCTCTATGTGAGCCATTCCTTGGGGGCAATGTTGGTTAAATGTCCACATTGTCGAAGCCGATTGTTGATACCGATTATGAGTATGTGACAGCATAGCATCATGATACATGCCCATACGCATCATCTGCATGTTTGTTATGAGATATGATTGACCATGCATATGTCATAGTGCCAGTTGTTTATAGGAGTCCCTAATAGGCGGAGTTGCCCCACATGAGCATGCGGTATGCGCAGGTTTGATGCATGACTGGATGGTTTGACTCATGCATCTCATATTTTGTGATATGACCACCGTACGCCCTAGTGACATCAGGGCCGTAGCCTCCACAGGCATATCGTGGATGGCCAGATGGGACACCGAAAATTTGTTCTACATGGGGTGCTATAGATATCCCTGGGTGAAAGTCCCTAAACCCTCTTGGTTCCAGAGGTTGCTCCAATGTCTAGACCGAGTAGATGCATGAGCGCATGAGGGACGTATACCATTAGGCTGTGTCTCCCACTGTGTCGTGGTCAGTTGGAAGGGGGTACGGCCTTACCTGCCCAAGAGGAGGGGGCAATGGTAGGCTGAGTCTGACCAGCTCTAGGAATGGGTCCATTATCGACGAGTCGGGCTCAATATTGGCAAGCGGATAGTGAGGTCTCTTTCACCCACCTTGTTGCACGCGATAGGGCAGCAATTTGGTTTGGAGTGTAATAGACCCCGGTGATTCCCCAAAGAGGAACCGTACTGATATGTGGACTTATTGAACATGAATTGCATATTCATTCATTCATTCATTCACTATCCACTCGGGCTGGTGGTGTGTAACTATTTGTTACGTGTACCTTCGCATGGCCAGGATTTCGGTTGGGTGCGCGACTAACATGAGACCAGGAGTTTACCACATTGAATCTGACTATCCAAATTTAGGTATGGGACTGGTTTGGATAGAAGTCCCTTGTGATGGACCCCGTAGCCTACGATACTACGTACTATCATCCCAACCTCACACTCCAGCTTGGTCATTTCATTTGCATCGCATGTTGCATCTGCATGCATATGGCATTTTGGGTTGTTATGTTTTTTATACTTATATGGCCTAGACAAACTTGGCAGGATTTACATATTGCATTGTACCCTCGGCATCTAATATTTCTCACTGTATGACTCCTCGTTTGTATAATTGATCTGTATCGTGTACTCTGGTATCATATGATTCATGAACTTGTCAGTAATTTTCGCTTACTCTGATATTGTATGATTCATGATCTTGCCAGTAATTTCAATATTGTATGATTAAGGCATTGTATTGAGTACTTGACACTTATCTTATACACACACTTACACCACCCTCTAAGCTTTCTATAAGCTTATGCACGATAGATACGTGCAGGTGATGTTAAGTTGCAGCAGCATTGGGCTTGGAGCATGCAACGATCTTCTGGAGCTTTGATTTTGTCATATGTATTTCCCTTTTAGCACTATATTCAAATGTTTATATTAGCGGATATGTGACGATGAGGTTGCCTTTGTGATTTGGGTATACTTATGGTTATGCTTCTTACGAGTTAAATGTACATTGAAAAATCCTCCATGTAGGATCCCAGGATCGGAATCTGGTATATGGACACTAGGAGCCGAGAATGGAGTACTAAGGAGGCTGTCGGCACCAGATTTGGCGATCAGAAATTTTATGAGTCCGGTTTCCAAGTTTGGGGCATGACAATGTGTATTAGGCCCAGGAATGTGGCCTGTTGTGATGTATTTGTGTCCCAGTTGATAAGGCCCATTATGATGTATTTGTGGCCCGTATGGCGAGGCCCGATGTGGTGTATATGTGGCCCTTGAGTGAGGCCAATGCAATGAATGCACGAACCGGTGTAATGTGTGATTTCACTATAATGTATGTAATGATGTTTATGTGAGCCATTGCTTGGGAGCGATGTTGGTTAAATGTCCACATTGATGGGCAATGATGGTTAGATGTCCACATTGTGACCTTCCCTTGGGCCCATTGTAAGGCCCATTTTTGTTATGAGTAGGCTGTCTAGGCCCATCCTTGATAAGAGGAGAGTACACTATTATTTTATAACATGCTTAGTATAGTTTCACGATCCATGCCCGTGCGCATCATATGTATGCTTGATATGAGGAGTGATTGATCATGACACATGCCATTAGGCAGATTATTATAGGACTCCCTGATAGGAGGAGTTGTCCATATGAGCGCACAGTACGTGTGGGTTTGATGCATGACTGGATGGTATGACTCATGTATCTCACATTTTGTGATATGACCACCATACGCCCTAGAGACATTAGGGTCGTAGCCTCTACAGGGATATTGTGGATGGCCAAATGGGACACTGAAAATTTATTCTACATGGGGTACTATAGATATCCCTGGGTGAAATTCCCTAAACCCTCTTCGTTCCAGAGGTTTCTCCAACGTCTAGACCGAGTGGATGCATGAGCGCATGAGAGCCATATACCATTAGGCCGCGTCTTCCACTATGTCGTGGTCGGTTGGAAGGGGGTGCGGCCTTACCTTCCTAAGAGGAGGGGCAAAGCTAAGTTGAGTTTGACCAGCTCAAGAAATGGGTCCACTATCGACGAGCCGTACCCGATATTGGTAGGCAGATAGTGAGGTCTCTTCCACTCACCTTGTTACAGGTAATGTGACGGCAATCTAGTTTGGAGTGTACTGGATCCCGGTGATGATCCTATAAAGGAACCATACTGATATGTGAACTTATTGAGTAGGAGTTGCATACTCATTCTTTCATTCATTCACTATCCACTCGGGCTGGTGGTGCACAACTAATTATTGTGTACCTTCATAATGGCAAGGATTTTAGTTGGGGCGTGCGACTAACCTGAGATCAAAAGTCTACTACATTGGGTCTGGCTATCCAAATTTAAGTATGGGACTGGTTTGGATAGAAGTCCTTTGTGATGGACCATATAGCCTGAGATACTACGCACTATCATCCCGACTTCACTCCAGCTTAGTCATTTCATTCGCACCACATATTACATTGCATCCGTAGCATTTAGCATTTTGGGTTGCTATGTTTCTGCATCGATATGGCTGTTAGCATTCATGCCTTGCATCCCATGGTCTTGGTACGGCTGATAGCATTCATGGATTTACCAGTATGTTTTCGCTTACTCTGATATCGTATGATTCATGATCTTGCCAGTATTTTCGACATTGTATGATTATAGCATTGTATTCGTATGCTTAGCACTTATCTTGTGCACACACTTTCACCACCCTCTAAGCTTTCTATAAGCTTATGCACGATAGATGTGTGCAGGTGGCATTCGGTTGCGGCAGCGTTGAGCTTAGAGCATGCAGCTGACTTCTGGAGCTTTGATTTCGATATATGTATTTCCCTTTTAGCATGGTATTCAAATGTTTATATTAGTGGATATTTGATGATGATGTCGCCTTTGTGATTTGGGTAAACTTGTGGTTATGCTCCTTACAAGATAAATGTACGCTGGAAAATCCTCCTTGTAGGATCCCAGGATCGGAATCTGGTGTATGCATGCTGGGAGCCAAGAATGGGGTACTACGGAGGCTGTTGGCACCGGATTCAGCAGTCGGGAATTTCGTGAGCCCGGTTTCTGAGTTTGGGGCGTGACATCAAACATTTTTTTTTGTGTTTAAGCATTACTGATGTTTATAATTTTGGATGGTACAACTTTTTGTAAAGATTTTAATTGCATACTGAAGCTGATATGAAAATACTTGAAGATATACATATATGGAAGATTATCAAAAAGTGGAGATAACATGTCCTATCCTTCTTCTCGATAAGTGAATCGTTGAATCGAACGAGTCATTGATATCATCGAAATCGCATTGATCCCATCAACGACCTCTCAAGAATCTAAAATGTCGGGTCGATTGTTCTGCCCTCGAACTCATCATCGATAACATCGATTAGGGTATATCGATATCATCGAAACCAAGTTCGATGATATCGAAGGTTACCACCCGATCAAAAAGCGAATGAGCGGGAAAAATTCATTTCTTTACTCGATGCTCATCTTTCTCTCTGCTGCTCATCCTCCTCGGCCGTTTTACATGTTTTTTCATCTGTGAGACTTCCAAGATCACCTAAATCTGGTAATTCCTTGTATATTCTCTTGATTTCTCATGATTGCATCTTGTAACTTTGGGTATTTCTATATTAGGGTGAGAAGTATTATCTAGAGAATTATCAATTCGTGTCAAAATCCTTCAATCTTCTCTCAGATTCCAGTCTCCGTCACTCATTCTGAATTGTAAACGGTCAATGGAGAAGGACAAAGGAAAAACTCCTATTACTGGGGAATCCTCAAGATCCTCCAGACATAAAATCCTTGCACCTAAAGAAAGGGCAAAGGCTTCTGATCAAGGGACCCCCACACGCCAGCGAAGTACTAGACAAACATCGCGTGATGGGTCTCAAAGTGCCAAGCCTATTCCTCCTGCTGTGATAGACCCTATTTTGGTAAAATATAATGAAAGACAATTAGTACATGAACGCAAAGTTGACAGGGATTGCCTAAAACCCTACAACTTGGAACCTTTATTGGCTACAATAGATTGGCTGCCTATGCTTGATTTTGGTGGCTCATGTCATTATGAAAGAACCTATAGATTCTTTGCTTCCAGCCATTCTCCTGTCATAGACCCTCCTTCCATAACTGTCTCTATTGGGGATACCGATGTCAAAATTACCTCAGAATCTATTACAAGTATTTTTGGTCTCACACTGTCTCCAGTCGGTCTCTCTGATCTGGATCTTGAAAATCTAGTGACTCGATCTAAGATCACGTCATTTCTATGCAAAGGTAGGGATATTCCTTAGTACCAAGGTAATGCATTAAAGGCAAAATATATGGATCCCAAATACCGAGTTCTGCACGGCATATTTGCCACAAACGTGCACCCTAGAGGAGCAAATCAATCTGACCTTAGAGGATTTATGGTCATGATCGTGTATTGTGTTCATAACTGGGATTAAGCTCTGTCTTCCCACTCTGATAATGCACCAGTTGGCGTACGCCATTCACACTTCTAGAGACGTCCATCTACCCTTCCCTTGGCTTGTTCATGTGTTAAGTGATAAGATCGGTCTTCCATTAACAAATGATCGGGAGCTACCTCTCCAACATTTTAACAAAGTCAATATTAGGAAGATGGATTTGAAGTTTTGTAGATATCCAGAAGATCAACCTAAGGAGGAGATTCATAAAGAAGGTGAAATGGGTGAAAGAGCCGCACGGGCCGAAGGAGACCCACTCGAATCGCAGCAAGCTCTGCCTCCAACTGACCCTATGTAGACTAAAAGATTTAAATTACATCAAGATCATATTAGGACAATGTTGCGAGAAGTAACTCAGATGAGGGAGATGATGAATGAACGATTCACTGTCC
This sequence comes from Magnolia sinica, assembly GCF_029962835.1. NCBI lineage: Eukaryota > Viridiplantae > Streptophyta > Magnoliopsida > Magnoliales > Magnoliaceae > Magnolia > Magnolia sinica. The sequence goes on from NC_080574.1 coordinate 94,952,110, forward strand.
TGAAAAGTTAGTGGCTTGGGTGCAGCAAACGGTGCAACAACTGGTTGATCTAATGACATGCCGACGAAACAATACCGCACCATCTTCATCAGCCCCTTCACCATAGTATCGATAGCCTTCGTGCCATCACATACACCAGATACTCACCTCTGCGTACGGGCATGGATATCTTTTTTAATGCCCCTACGTTCTTGTAAGTGTATGTGATGGCCAGCTAACTATGGACAGTCTAACAAGTTTCTTTTGCTGTGATAGTTGTCCTCTAAAGGAGGAAAATATAGTGGTTCTTATATGCCCATGGATGGGCTAAATGTGTGTTTGTGGATTGTTAATTCTGTCAAGCTTTGGGCAGCATATTTTGGATATTTTAGTTTGGATGATTGGATACTGCCAAACTTGGGCAGTGTGTTCTATTTTGGATATTTTATTTGGCTTGCATGATGATATATATTTATCTTTAATGCCCTTTATCTCTGCAATCTTTATCTGCTCAGGATATTCATGAATCATCTTATCTGGATTTATTTTGCATATCTATGAAATGATGAATGCAACTGGTATATATTATTCTGACCGTTCTCATAATCATTATTATATATCCATTCTATTTATGAGCTGGATTATGATTTCTAATGTTTAAATATATCACGCTATCTGTTGTTAAGAAATCATATCTCTCCCTTAGCCTTGCTTCTCCCCTGTCTGTATGCTTCAACTTTAGTCACATCATAATGAGATATTGCCCTTTGCCAATGACAAACAAAAAGGGGGAGAACAAATCCCACCATAGAGGAAATTGTGTATCTATATATGAATGGTGGTGTAGGTGTTAGGGGGAGTAGCTACAGGAAGATAGGGGGAGCAGCTACCACTGAAAGTTATAATCTTATGTGTGAACTCAATATCATATTTGTAAAATTGTGTAAAGTTCATGTACACACAATCTAGGGTGTTGGTCTAGATGTTGTTTTAGGATTTCAGGTATTTTGTCACGTAATTGACAAAGGGGGAGATTGAAAGTACCCTGGTTTGTCAATTAGCGTGAGTGTTAAGTCAGCAAGACAAGTGAGCCCCATAGGAAGATTGTTCAAGCGTCTGCCTTAACCGGATGTGGCTTCATATCTCTACAAAGGTAAACTTAATCTCACATCCCATGGCCCAAAACACCAGGTATTAAAAATCCTTAAAAATGGTTAGAATAATATATGGGTTAAGGTGTGAAAACTGTTTTGCAAAATCAGAAAAATCTCTAAGTTTTTAGCCTTTGTCGATTTATCGACAAGTGCTTCGATGAAATCGGACTCTGTTATTGATGTCCTCGAAACTCACTCGATGTTATCGAAATGAGGGCTTCAGATGTCCAGCAACCAAAATGAATCTTGGGCTAAATTCTCGATGAATCGATGACAAGATCGATATCAACGACTTTTAAATCTCGAGTTCATCGAAATGGCTCTATAAAATTGAATCTGGTCAGTTTGTGCCCAGCAAGTAGTTAAGGAAAATCATGCGATTTTTTATCCCTCGATATCTTCGAATTTCGAATCTCGATGATATCATGCACCTTCGATGATATCGGAATGGGACACAAATCTGTCTAACAAGCCTTCAGGTAAATTCTTTTAAATGTTCAAGGTATCGAGAATCACTCGATGACATCGATATTCAAAGATTGATCATATTGAGACCAGGGCGATGTCATCAAATTGGGACACAAAACTGTCCAGTAAGTTTATAGAAAAATTCCTTGAAAAGATCGATGAATCTAAACTGGTATCGATATCATCAATATTCAAAACCAGATGATATCGAGGAATGCTCGATCATATCGATGCTTATTCAGTTCTAAAGGCAAATCTACTCTCATGTTTTTAATTATAGAGGAATCAAACCATGGGTCGATGAAATCGGAGTTCGAAATCCGATGACATCGAAGTATGCTCGATATCATCGATCAATTGGCAAAAAGGTTCAAAAGCGTTTGACAAATTGAGTTTGTGTCATCGAGCAGCCATTCGAAGTTATCGAGAGTATACGCTCGATGATATCGAAGCCTACTCGATGATATTGAACTCTATCAAAAATATGACTATTTTATTTTTGTTGGATCTTTTTGCCTATTTAATGAGAGCTTGCCTTAGGTTGTTTGCAGAGAAAAAAGATAGAGCTTTTGAGTGTTTAATTCAAATCACCTACCCTAAGCCCTTTTCTCTCATGGGAGTTCATCCTCCAACCCACCCTCATCATTGATATTCAATAGAGTAGATTGGGTAATGAACTTCTGCATTCAAGGATCATCCAGCTACCACCTTAATGGAAAATCATTGAGCTGGGTTCCTTGAATGCTTAGATGCTTGGAATCACTCTATCTCTAAAATAGGAAAAGATTTAATAGAGTAGGTGTGACGCCTCATCACCGTTGTACATGTGGCCGGCACACGTGGGCGGACGCTCACGTGGGCGAGGCCTAAGGGCCTGGGCAAGCTACCAATGGTTGGCAGGCTACTGTACTAGCAGGTTACTGTGTACCCAGTGGGGGTTGAACTTGTCCCACATCGGAAGAGTCGTAGGAAGTTGTGGTGGTTATATGTGAGGTTCGCACCTTAAGGATACAACGCATTTTGGGGGCAACCCCGAGAACAAAGCCGTGAGCCCTCTGGGCAAAGCGAATAATCTTGTGTCCTTGGGTGGGTCGTTTCAGTAGGATTCCAACATAACCTTGACCCAACCCGTAGCCATACATTGGAGCATCATCAGTGTTGTGGATCAAGGGAGCTGAAGATTCTTCGTCATCCAAGAAGGAGATCTTCATCAACATGCTTAATGGGGCTCATCTACTTATCTGTAAGTCATTAGATTCCAGAGACCCTGTTGATCATTCCTTTGTATCAAATTCCACATAGTCACTCATTCAATCATGACTGTGTTTGGGATTGTTATTTGCACTTTACTTCTCTGTGTTTACTTTAAATGTTCACATGATGCATGATGGCATGACTATTTAGAACTGATAAGTATCACATTCCACACACAGTCACTCATTCAATCATCATAGACTAAATTTATATATTGCTTGGATATTGAATAGTCTTTTGATTGGATCCACTATTTGGCTTGGAAGTCATTAGAGTTAAGTTAAATATACTTTGATAAATTATTATATTAGATCAAGATAATGAGGATAGGATTTTAAACTGTCATAAAATTTTATAAAGTCCTATTCACCCCCCTTTGGGACACTTTGACCTATTCCTACTTCTACTAGAGCGATCATTACCGCAATTTCAAATCACTCCTCATAACAAGCATGCAAATGATGCATATGGGCATGTATCATGATGTGCTACTGGGTATATCCAACTCCTACGATCAAGAGATGACCTAAATGACATACTTATATTAAGGATGGGCCTACGTACAAAGAGTGGGTTTCCTCACCCTCTCCATCACGTAGGAAACTAGGCTTCCTATGGGGCCCAATAAGCACAAGATGGGCTATATGGCTTGGACCAATCTACAAGGCATGGTGGAAGCACCATCAATAATGGGGGCCCAACGGTTTTGGTTAGCCCACTAAGAGAAGATGAGAATGGGCCTAACAATAGGCCTAGGGAGGTTTACAGCGTGGACATTTAACCACCATTACCTCCTAGAGTGTGGCTCACTATAGAAATTATCTCACAATGGGGCCCATGGCCCATACAATAGCTATAAAATAAATGGGCAGCATACATATTATCTCATACATCATGGTGGGCTTTAAGGGACAGCCCATGGTGTACATACATCAAGGTGGGCTACATGGGGCAGCCCACAGCCCAAAAAAAAAATGGCCAAGGAAGACATACAACACATGCATCCTGGTGGAACTCATGGGGCAGCCCATATACTCTATAAAATGGCTGGGTAAGGTGGATAACACATATATCATAGTGGGCTTACATAATAACCCACAAAATCCAGCATACGGGATGAGCAGCATTTGCATCAAAGGGGGCTCTAAGGCTGAACGTTGAGCCCATCTAGGCCTGTCGGACGTCCAGAAATCTAGACAATGTGGTCCTCATTCATACAAATGGAAGGTGGGCCTTACAAGGCACTAACGGGGCCCATGATCTCAGAAAAATTGATGTATAGTGTGTATGCATTACACCTTCACCCTGGTGGGCCTCACAGCCTCATAATATACAACTACATGTAGCAATATAGGGCCCTTACTGAATGTCCGGCCCTCTCAACTACCTGGGCCTACTGGGCATCCAGCAGATGGGCAATTTGGATGAAACTCATAACTCATGGTGGCCCATATATATCACAGTGGGCCTAACTAAATGAAAGGCTTAAATACAACACATAAATCAGGGTGGGCTTGCTGCGTCCCAATCCCAACTGGATGGTCCAAAGGGCCTAGATAGCCTGGGCAACACACAAGCAAGGTGGGCCTACGGCCATGGACGACAAGCCCCTACTGGATGCTGGGCTTGCCTGGGCATCCAACAGATGGGCTGCTGCCTTAGCATGTGACGTCCCTTAGATGGACAGCCTAGATGCTACACATATATCTCATGTGGGTCTCGGTTAGGTAGGCCACAAAAGGGGTGAATGGAGAAGATAAAACACATACTTCAAAGGTGGACAACTATTGAACAGACATTCCAGCAGCATCCTCGTCCATCTGGACATTGGATCTGCATTTGAGTTGGGCCCAGGCCCTACTTAAACATAGAGAAATAAATTGACGGTATGCATCTCCAAGTACACAGCAAGGTGGGGTCCACATGAGTGGCCCACCAGCTAACCATCAAGCTGATATTTATTTGTCTCCTAATTCCAGGCCTACTGGACAGTGCCAGCATGCTGGACTGTCCAGCTTTGCTAGGCCCACTCCAGCCTGGCCTCTCATGACTGGGTGGTCCAGGCTCAACCACACACAAGGTGGGGTTCACACGTCAGTGGACCACCCCATTATAATGAGAAAATCAAGCTAATATTTATAGTTTCACCCCATCCAGATAGTCATCAAGTGGACCTGGAATTTGGACAGCAGCATGGTGCTGCACGTTACAGCCCATAACACTGCTAGACGGTGTGGTTATCCATCACATTCATCAAGGTAGGGCCCTCCTGGATGGGCCACACACATCAAACCAAGCTAATATTGGTGTTTACCCTTACATGCAAAATAGGACAGCAAGGTGGGCCAACCTACAACCAGAAATCTGGATAGCAAGACCGTCCCACCTTGCTAGACGGTCTGGATGTGTTGAGCACATCAGGTGGGCCACGACCATCAAGGAAAAATGGAGAGAGGGACACGGCATGAGGAAGGGCTCCACCACTATGAGCCCCTCAAGATAATCAAAACATACATGCAAGCCAAGGTGGGCCATTGGCCAGACCTAGAGGTCAAGACAGGATCCTCAACATTGATTGGTGGGTCCTACTTGCCCCATGCTAGAAAATACAGGAATTTATGCAAGAAAATGGAAAGAATCTAGTCCTAAAGTTTACCCACCTCTCCTCCTCTTCTTCTTCTTCTTCCCTTAAACTCTCAAGCTTCTAAGGAGCTCCTTCAATGGTGGAGATGCGTTTTAGATGGTTGGATTAGGAGGGATCTAGCTTGGAAGGGGCTGGAGTGGATGGGTCTCTCATGGACATCCTAAGTTCCTCTTGCTATGAAAATGAGGAAGATGAGAGGGAGAGAGAAGGATGTATATGAGAGAAATGATTAGTTTATAAGGGAATCATTACTTGTGTAAGGGATCATGTCATGCTTGTTATTATGACTAGCAAGCATGGGGAGGGCTAGGGTGATGTCACCTTAGGCTAGGTAGCCTAGGATGATGTCATCTTCATGATGGCTCTAGGTAGAGAATCTACCCTTGATGGAATCTTTGGCCCTGCAACGCGCAGTCAATGGCCAGATTATGCGTGGGTCATATATCTTAGTCTAGGCATCACATTGGCCAACGACACGCGGCGTTGGAACCGCGGCGACAGCACAGTCGCTATGACATAGGTTTCGGGTTGAGTCGACTCGAATCTATGGGATGCGACTTAAGGTCGTGGGCAAATACTGTTTACAGGTCGCGGGTTGTCGGAATTCGACAAGGAGGATCGCGGGATCCTAAGGAACAGTATGGTACTAGGACACAGGCCTTATAGCTCTCTTCTCCTAATAAAAATTTTATCTTCAAAATTTACACTATCACGTAAAGCAAAAGGAAGGAAGAAACATGGCATCATGTATATAAATATATATAATACAAGGTACAATTAATCAACAAAAAGATGGGGATAGCACTCTCGAATCTCAGCCTCGCGCACCCAAGACAACTCATTAACATTATGGTGACCCCACTACGCCTTCATCAAGGGAATGACCTTGGTCCGAAGGACCTGCTCCTTCGGATTAAGGATGCGAACTGGCTACTCAATGTATGAAGCATCCTCACGAACCTCTAACGGTTGCCAATCAATCACAGGAAGAATGTCTAAACCAACTTTCGCAACATAGAAACATGGAAAATGTTGTGCATGACAGACAGTTGAGGTCGTAAGGCAAGCCTATAGACCTCGGTGCCAATGCACCTAGTGATCTTAAAACATCCAATAAATCTCAGGGTGTAACGCCCTGAAATTCGGGGGTCGAGCATAACTCAGCTCCCGAGTTTCAAAACATCACTTATACAACATATTGAATGATGGATGTATGTTGTCTGTATGAGTGCATAAAATATGGAATAGATTAAGCCAAACTGCAAATATAATTCAGGGATAAGTGAAGAACGCAAGCGGAAGACTTAAAGAAATATATGTGTACATGTGCAAATCCCTGAAATACATATACATTCCAAGTCGTACTTACAAGTGTTACTATCAAAATTACAAGTATCAAATGACATCATCTATTCCCAAAAAGAAATTCCAAAATCCCACGCATCAAAAGAAGGCTCACTAGAACCCACCTGAAAACTGCATAAAAGAAAATGCAGCCTCATCATCCCCGATCTCCTGCTCTGCCTCAGGGGTCACATCAATATCTACAACTAAGACAGAGTCTGGTGGGTGTTTAAACACCGCCCCAGAACGTGGGAGTGAGTGATCAACTCAGTGGAACAATAAAGCAAAGGTTAACATGTTATCAATTCAATCAAGCAGTAATGATAAAGCAGAACAATCAAACATGTCCTAAGTACTCTTGTTAGTGTAAAGATGTATGTAAAATGATGCGTGCCCTCGCCGGTACACCCTCAGCGTCTTCATCTTACGTTACGCATGACATCACCTCAAAGTGCTCCACCTCTTCCAGGCACATGCAATGCGGTGCATGCACATGATTACCAAGTTGTTATTAGTCCTTTTCATACAGCAGGATTGGGAAGCTAAGGTACCTTCCTCATATCAATTTCCAAATAGTGATCCATTCTAGGGTCGTCAGTCCTAGACAATCTCATACGATCATATGGTTTTAGGTCGCTGCAAAGGGCTCGTCACCAATCAATGCACGCCTATCATACCTTCGTTACTACAATAAGGCTCGTCACCTCAATGCGGTATCCAGGTATGCTCGAGGTCACTACAAAGGGCTCGTCACCAATCAATGTAGGCCGACAGCACGAATATAGTGTCTCATACCACCATAATCGGCTCACGAGTTTGCTTGCTCACTGGTCACTATGGGGAGGCTCGTCACCCCAGCGTAAGCAGACAGCTGGACCACGGTGTCCCATACCACCATGTCCAGCTCATGAGTCTTAGCGGATCAAGGTACAATGGTTAATAGGATTTCATCGGTAAGCTTGGTACCCTAGATTCATACAATAGCATCCATACATGGTGAACATACATCAGACAATCGGGTTACTTGACAAACTCGACTAGCACGAGCACACGTTGGGTTGAACGACATAGAGTGTGCAAACACTCCGTGTGGCCAAACCACTGCCGACAACTCTAATACGACTCGGGTTCGTCTAATCATGTCCTACATGGTGAAAGCAACCTCAGCCACGAACTCAAGGCCGATTACCGATTTCCTGGACTATTTCATAGCCCCAAACACATTCCACTACAATAGATATTCATATCAACAATTTAGAATAGTGATGGAACAACAACTCAAATCATGTAGTATGTGAGCATTTGAAGAATATCAACTTAACATGGATTTACACATAAGTAATGCTTGAAGTTAAACAACAAAGGATGTGACTTGCATGTAGGAAATCATACACATCAATAGGAGTGTTGAGAATCGCTTCTCAACGCCCACAATTAGGTTGACATATCACCCTTTAGACCATTTAGACATTTCTACAAACACTTAGAATACATAGGTCAACATACATGACGTATGTTGGAATACACACATTTGGACAATTCCTTTTGCCAAGGAGTTGTCACACATACATCTTGCATAAATACACGACAAATAATCATGGCAAACACATGCTCATATTTTATACATATACGATACTTCCTACATATACATAGAATACACAAATCTTAATATATCACATGCATATCAGGAACGTAAAATAAACATAGCATTTGGCATGTGAAAACTCATCCATAACCAGAATAAACCATTAGCTGGCATTAAAAGCCTTGAAAACCATAACCTATACGATTAAAGTCCGCACCTTAAACCAGAAATAGAACACCGAACTGATTCAGACGATATGTCTTCGTCAACGGCGACAAGATAACCTAAGACAAGGATAGAAATGAGCTACTACTACACATAGACTATTCTAAGCTCTAAAATAGATGAGGGTTAGGTTAGCTTACCCAAGGATGAACTTAGAATCGCTGGAAGAACGATTCAAAAGTGAAGGTTTAAGGATGAAGAAGAACAGGAAAGAATCTAAGATGATTCACCAACTTCTCTCTCACTTTCTCTCTCTTTTCCTCTCTCTTTCTTAGCTAGGGTTAAGAAATTCGTATGGAAAAGAGAATTAGGGTTTTAAGGTCTATATATAGGCCTAACATTGATGAAAATAACCCCAGGGCTAAGGTATACTTAGGTTATAACCAAAACAGGTTTCTCTCGATCTAACGGAACACTTTCGGTGGTCCTTTTTCCATGTGCAGTCAGACTTAAGCTCACTGACCATGGATCTAGGTCAGGCTGAGTTTTCGTACCGATCGGATCAACCGATCAGCTGTGGCGGACCACACTCAATTCAACGGTCACCGAAACTCAATTAGGTCCACAAGCACTATGACATGCCTGGGCCACCTTCCCTGATCTGAGAGTAAAATTGGGTCAGAATCCAACGGTCAGATTGCTTAAAATCGTCGCGCAAGCGACACGACTCAGATTTCATCAAAGCATATTTAATTTCTCACCGTTCTCACACTCTTCACTCCAGACTCAATCAAATTGACCCAGAACATCATCTGGACTTGATTTTTGAGGTGATGGTCAAGTCCAACATGGTGACCACAACAGCCTAAGATCATCGCTATCGGACTTTCGACGCGCGGTCCAGGTCCGATCCAAAGCTTCCAAAAATTTCCAAGAGCAACTGGATTTAGCGATGAATTCCAGATTTCAGAGTAACTTAGCGCTAATGATTCTACAGGTTTTGAGTCATGCAGATCAAATTTAAAGTGATTGATGCGAATTTCACAAGCAATTGAGTTTAGCACTAATTACCCCACAATAATATCTAAGGAAAATAGAGGTAGTACTCGGGTCTTGGCACAAAATTTTTCAGGTCATTACACGAGGCAAGTTTGCCCTTTACTCCAAATCGAACCACACCCTTCATGGGTGAGACCTTGAGATACACACGGTCCCTAACTGCAAACTCCAAGGGATGACGCCGACGATCAGCAAAACTCTTTTGCCAGCTTTGAGCTATGCGCGTGTAACACCCCGACTTTTCAAGACCCGAGTACATGACCCGTTTCCCAAAAACCCGAGTGTCAACCTTAAAGGATGATCAAATTCGAGTTTATTTTTTTCGACTAAGCAAATGAGCGTAGAATGGACAAATCATACATAATGGAAAATTTCATTTACGTTTAGGATGTACAAGAAGTTGTCCATAATGACTTATACAAACCAATGTCCCAAACTTATAATTACAAAGTGAAATGATATTACATGTAAACAAAGCAAATTGTAACAAATCTGGAACTATAAAACCATGTAGCAACTCTTAACAATACAATCATGCATCTTCATAGTACCACTCATCAGTCTAAACCTGAAAATCAATTAAGCCACCTGTGCGACCTGTACGATTGTATATTTGATGGATGAGTGTCCAACTCAGTGTGAATTCCTCTCAAGATTATATACCGCCGTATTAGGTAAGAAATAGTATAAAACATCCAGGCAGCTAAAACAGAGTAAATGCAGTTTTATTATATGCATGGATGCATGAATGCAATCACTGTCCTAGGTAAAACATCCAGATGGACATTGGGCTCGTCACCCATGAAATCATCGACCTGGGTAAAACATCCAGATGGTCTGTGCCTCAGGTAAAACATCCAGATAGGCAATTACGTACAATAACAATGGATGATGGTCTGTGCCCCTGGTAAAACATCCAGTCAGGCGAATCCGTATGTCATGTACAACAGCAATAGATGCTGGTCTGTACTATGCATGCATGATTAGCCAACCCATTATTAGTCCAATTGCAACCAGCCAATTTAAATAAGCTCTCGGTCACTACGGGGAGCACATGGCCCAGCATAGGCCGACGGCTCGGGCATAGTGTCCCATGACCACCATCCCCGGCCCATGAGACTACCAATCTTAGGATGTTTAATGGAAACTCATCGACTAGTGGCCAATCATATTACAGTATATGGGGCTTACCATCGCATGGTTGCACAGTATAAAACATCAAACCCATATAGGGAAAATATGAAAACAAAACCATGTAGGGCAAGTATCAAAATATGCCACATAGGGCGAATATCAAAAACATACGATAAAGACCATCCATAAAAACCATTGGACACAACAACCCTAGATGGTAGGCCCACATCAATAGTTAATTTAAACCACCATTCAATAACTACTAAGCCGAAGGTCCATTATAATCACAACCCGTTGGGTTACATCCCAAGTATGGGTGTATATTTATAGGTGGGGGTTTCCCACTGATGTACAAGTTTAAGTTTCATAAGCAATCCATAAATAATTCATGAACAAATATACAAGATGAACATTAAGCAAGTAATATAGCAATTCAATTTTCACCAACTAACACATGTGATTATAAGAGAGTGATATCAATTATAAATTAAAATAAAAACTATAAATTAAGCTAATGGAAAGATGGAAAGCTCAAGGGGAAGAATCATCACCTGAAGGGTCATAGTCCGGTCCTTGATTCAAATACCCATGAGTATCTTATGGCCCAATATCGCACAAGTGATTTCCTAGGGTCATTCCCGTTATGATAAATTGGTGTTAGAAGACTTTTCAAACATTTAGATCATTGAGATGTAAGGAGGTTTGTAAGGACCTGATAATCAAAGGAACTTGGGCCTGTATTAGGATGAACAGGCCCACCAATCTTTATTGTTATTTTTCCCAACGAGTGGTCTAGTTTGGGCCTAGAATTTGCCCCTAACTAAGGGACAAACTGGGCCTGGTTCGGCCCAAACTGATACATCAATTAATGCCAGATCTTCGGCTAGGTTGTTTCCTGGCCCGACAGCAATACACATGGCCTAAGGCCTAGCGGTTTTAATTTGCCCATTTCTGGCCTGATCCTGGCCCAGCTACAGGGTTTCACAAGGTTTGGGTCCACAACATGGGGCATGTGGTGTGGCCCACTGAAATTCGCCTCAGATGCGGCCCATCCTATGACGCGTGTTGTGGCCCACTGAGTATGCGACTCGGTGAGGACCACTATGAGTATGGTGTGTCAGGTGATAAGAGGCCTGGGCTCCCGGTCTCATGGCCGCTTCACACTTGGGCCGGGATCTGGAACACTCAGGCCCATGGGCCGTGAAGTACGACCATCCAGATAATGGCTGGCCTGTGGTACTGAGTTCAAACTCGACTCAGTCCAAGTTTCGTGGGACGGTCAATTCCAGCCCCCCATCTAACGAGTTGGGTTCTTCCCAATCACCGGCATGTTGTACCATCTTCCCTTGTTACGTTGTCCCCGTCAGATTGGCACGAGCTGCAAGACAGCCGTGTTTCAGGGACGTCGCAACGTGTGACGCAATGGCGATGATTGGTTTATATTAGTCAACACAGAGGGATTGCTTTACCTGATCTACTCCGAGCATCTGCCGAGTCGAGCTCAGGGCCTAGCACTGTTGCTGTGGTCTAGATAGCACCACGCAATAGTCCTGCATTTGAGGCCAGCAATGAGTTGCACCCAACCACTCTATTTTTATGACCCGACTGCTCGGTGCAACATGACCCGCACTCAACTTTCACTCCCTCTTTCTTTTCTTCCATCTCTCTCTCTCTCTCTCCCCCCTTCTGTTTCTTCTCTTTCTCTACTATTTATCCCCACCGAGTCCACCTAACTCAACCTCCACTTTAGTTAGAGTGAGTAGGTGACTCGATTTGAACCGAGCTAGTGCGGCAAGACAACCGCTGTTGGTTTCTCTCCCGAACCCTTTCCTCTTCGATTTTCTCTCCTCTTTTCTCTTTTTTTTGAATTTCTGGTGCAAACCCTAAGGAAAATGTGTAGCTTTTATAGCCACGGAGTCTGTTCAAACCGTCCATCGAACGGTTGAGATAGATGGCTGCACTCGAGCTTCCGTCATCGTCGCTTAGATGCACGGGGGAAATTCGATTCGAGGGATGGGTTTCACGCACTGAGGCCCATTGGAAAAACAACTCGGATCTTAAAATGGGGCCCACACCATGATGGTGGGTCCTCTGGTTTAATGGGGAAGATGACGCCCCCTGCAATGGTGTTTTCGTATTGGTCAGTTAAAACAGCCATCCAATCCATCTGGACTAATCGGATGGGGCATGGTATCAGTGTGGGGCCCTTTTTTCACCTTGCAACTTGCTTGAGTGCAATATCCTGTGAAATACTCCGCCCCCAAGCTTTTCTCGTGAGATGGGTGGCTTTCTTGAGGGAGTCATTGCTGTCCTACAGGGAATGATAGGGATTTCTCCACGTGGCGAGGTGGGAGGCCTAGATCGTGCCAGGGAGGTTTCCTAAATAGGAAAGGTTCTAGCAAGCTTTCTTTCCGTTGGGTGCCTGTTCCATTTTAATTAACGCTGGAGGAAAGGCATGGATGCGAGCTCAAGGGACGATTGGGATGGGAAGGAGGCAGAGCACGCGGATCGCCAGGCTAGTAGCAGCGAGATGTGTTTCCCATTTTCAGAAATTCCCAGACATAAAGTCATTTTGGGCTGAGAGACATGCACCTACGCGTACCAGGAAGCCCATGAGATACACTGGGTTAAGTCTGGGCCAGTTGTTTGAATCAGATGGGCAATTTAGATTAGCCAAAGGTGGCCTACACTGATCGTAGTGGGGTGATCTTAGGAAGGCTGAAAACACAACCTCACTCAGACGTTTGGCTACTTGCTGTGGGCATGTACGCATGTTCCCACATGCAAGAAGGGCATGGCCTCAATCAATTTCGACAGGCGTGCATGATGGATGGCTTGGATCATCCAAGAGGATGATCATGGTGGGCTAGCCGCATCACCCGTTTGAATGGGCTGCTGGCAGGAAAATCGAACGAAAGAGAGGGGAGTCTCTCTTTTTCAAAAAGCTTCAGGTCAAAGCACTTTGACTCGAGCTATCAGTCTGGTGCACTGCGGGTGTGGTCCCTGCAGTGCACACTCAATGCTTTATGGGGTCCACCGTGATGATCTCACAGATCTGCACAGTTCATCAAGTTCTGTCGGCCCTGTCAAGGCGTTCGTTCAATGGTGAGATAGATCCAGGGCTTAGGTGGGCCGCGTTGAGTGATCTTACCTTATTTGTTGATTCATATTGATCTAACGGTTGGATTGATTCCAATCTGGACATCAACGGTCTTGTAAATTGTTCAGATGGTTAGGACTACTTATTCCACGAATTTCTCATTCTGAATGTTCATACTATAGTTTCTTTAATCATTATTATTATTACTAATATTATTATCATTATTACTATTATTTTGAATTAATTTGTAGGGCCTACTTCTAAATAGAATTGTCCTCATGGTAGATTAATCACCATGATTCATGTTACCTAATCCTTAACTAACTATAATCGTTAAGTGGGATACACTACGTGGATGTCTAATTGCTAATATTCGACCCCCTGACCATCCTGCCAATCCAACGGTTGGATTGCCCAACGTGGCGTTGTAAACTTGGTGGACTTTATGGTTAAAGTCCTAAAATGTCGGGGTACAGTTTTATTTGCCTAACAGGGTGATTGAAACCAATTAGTTGGATTTATGAGTAAATGTCCTGACAGTGTAATTAAATGGCTAACTTGCCTGATAGAATTTTGTGGACCCGATGATCAATGGATCTATCGATTTTGGTCTCGCGCTTGATGATGAATGGTTGCATGGGTGTACCGAGGCGACTAAGATCCTGAAATGGATATCCCTAAAGTTGTGATTAGTTGTATTAGAAATTAATCAGATGAATGGCTTGTTATACAAATTAGGTTTGAATTCGACGATTGAGATGGTAGATTAAGAGTTGATGCAAGGTAACGTGTAAGGGAACGCACGTATAAATTAAATTGAATCCCCATGGTGATGCCCGAGTACGAAAAGTATGGGGTGTTACAGCACATCCTCTGCCTGATTATATTGATGACCTCTAACATCTGCTGCACAAACTTGAGACCTGGGAGACGACGCTTTTCAACCTCGGTCCAACAACTCGGAGATCTGCATGGTCTGCCATATCATGCCTCGAAGGGAGCCATGCCAATGGTCGCCTGATAGCCGTTGTTGTATGCGAACTCAGCCAGGTGCAAATGCTCATCCCAGCTACTTGAGAAGTCAATCACACAAGCCCGAAGCATATCCTCAAGGATCTGGTTGACCCTCTCGGTCTGCCCATCGGTCTGCGGATGATACGCGGTGCTGAACTGTAAGGCAGACTCTATCGCCTTCTGAAAACTCCTCCAAAACTGAGATGTGAACCATGGGTCTCGGTTAGAAACGATCGAAACTGGAACATCATGCAGTCTCACGATCTCATCAATGAATAATCTGGCAAGCCGGTCCAAAGGCTAGGTCACATGAATCGCGACAAAATGCACCGACTTCGTCAGACGATCCACGACAACCCATATGGCGACATGACCGTGCTGAGTTCTCGGTAAGCCCATAATAAAATCTATGGATATGTGCTCTCACTACCACTTCGGGACACTCAATGGCTGCAAAAAACCTGGGGGTCTCTGATGATGGGCCTTGACACGCTGGCATGTGTCACACTTGGCCACAAAACTGGCGATCTGGTACTTCATCCCCACCCAAAAATACTGCCTCCTCATGTCACGATACATCTTCGTCGAGCCAGGGTGGATTGAAAATCTCGATCGATGTGCCTCGGTAATAAGATCCCTGTGCAACTCTAGAACATCTGGGATACACAATCGGCCTCTAAAATGAAGTCCTCCATTAAAACTAATTTATCAATCTGACTGACTCTCAGATGCCACCTCTGCTCGATAATCCTATAACGACTCATAGTCTGTTAAGCCTCGATCACCCTTGCGACACAAGAGGGTTTAATCAACAAGCTCGACAATTGTACGATAGAAGACTGTAGACCAAACTCGAAGTCATATGCTTCAACATCCTCGAGCATCTTTCACTCCCGAATCATCATATGTGTCACCAAGCCTCGCAGCTGATGGCTAAGGGCATCCGCACCACATTCACCTTGCCAGGGTGGTACTGAAGATCAAAATCATAGTCCTTCAGGAGCTCCATCCAACGTCTCTGCCTCATTTTCAACTCGGACAGAGAGAAGAGATACTTTAAGCTCTCGTGGTCAGAGAAGAGTCGAACCTAACCCCATAAAGATAGTGCCTCCACACATTCAGTGCGAAGACCACTATGGCTAACTCCAAATCATTTGTGGGGTAGTTCAGCTCATGGACCTTGAGCTGGCAAGCTGTGTAAGGCACTGGCTTCTCGTGCTACATAAGGATAACACCCAAACCAACATGCGAAGCATCTATAAATACCATAAATCCTTCACTCCTAAAGGGAAGAGTGAGGGCAGGTGCGGACATAAGGCGATCCTTCAACTCTGTAAATGCTCACTCATAGGTGTCACTCCACACAAACTCAGTGCCCTTCTAGGTCAACCTGGTCAATGGTGTTGCGATCCGGGAGAATCCCCCAATAAAGCGTCAGTAATAGCCCACCAAACTAAGGAAACTGCAAATCTCAGACGCGTTTGTGGGCCAGCCCCACTGATGCACTACATCAATCTTCGAGGGGTCTACTGCGACACCCTCCCTCGTCACCATGTGATTGAGGAACTTCACCTCCTTTTACCAAAACTCACACTTCTCCAGCTTCGCATAAAGCTGGTGTGCACGGAGGGTTTGCAAAGCAATCTCTAAATGTTGCTCATGGTCCTCGTGAGTCCTCGAATATATTAGAATATCGTCGATGAATACCACAATGAACTGATCGAGATATGGACAGAAGACCTTATTCATCAACTACATAAATATGACGAGCACATTGGTCAGTTCGAAGGACATGACCTGAAACTTAAAATGACTATAACACATCCTGAAGGCTGTCTTCGGGATATCCTCCTCTCAGAACTGAATTTTTTGACCAAAGGTCTATCTTTAAAAAGAATTGTGCACCCTAAAGTTGATTGAACAAATCATTGATCCCCAGAAGCGAGTATTTGTTGTTAATCGTGACCCTGTTGAGCTCGCGGTAATCCACGTAAAGCTTCAACGAGCCATCCTTCTTCCTGATGAAGAGTATCGGCTCTCCCCACGACAAACTGCTCAGATGGATGATGTCTATCTCGCACAACTCGTCCAACTGCTTCTGCAGTTCCCACAACTCCAATGGTGTCATACGATACGAGGCCTTTGAGATAGGCGCGGTACCAGGCATGAGGTCAATCTGAAACTCGATACGCTAGCAAGGCGGTAATCCCAGAATCTCCTAAAACACATCAGAAAAACCACAGACAACCAGCAACTGGTCGATGCTCACAGCGACTGGCTACTCAATGGCGCATAACATTAAACAAGAGAGCTGCTCTCCTCTGGGCTCAGCTATAAACTGGAACTGCAACACAACACACAAAACGTGACTGTCCTCCCAGAGCAATCCAAGATGTTGTGGTACTCAATGAGTCAATTCATACCCAGGATGACGTCGAACTCTGACATCGGTAACACGAACAAATCAGCAAGCAAAAAGGTCTCTCCTACTAAAATGGGGCAAGACGAATAAAATCGGCCTAGTACTGTAGTCTTCCCCAAGGGCGTCGACACTGACAATCCCTCACAAGTAGACTCTAATGGCAATCTGGTTGAGTGGCAGAAATCCTCGGACATAAAAGAATGGGATGCACTAGAATCGAATAAAACTCGAGTTATACATGTAGAGACAGGGAGGGTACCCTCAACGACTCCTCCTGATGACTGTGGGTCTTGGTGGGCCATGTGAAATCTGCCCTGAGTAGGTTGGGGAGATGTTTATCCCCTTTGAGGTCGTTGTTGCTAATGCTGCTATTGTGGCAGCTAAAACTGTGCCTCTGCTGCTATGGGGGTCTCGGTGGTAGGAGCTGTTGTGGTAGAGGCTGATACGGTGCTCTCAGCTATTGCTGCTGCTATCGAAGGTAGGGAGACTCTCACCTATGGTGCCCCATCTCACTACATCCAAAACAGACACTGGTGAACTGCCTTGGAGGTGGTGCTAGAGGCACTGCTGGTGCTTGGAAGGCTGGGCGGGCTGCACACCTCTGCTGGGGTCGGTGCTGCTACTGATGGGAGCCACTGGAGGGGGCCTTCCTCTTCCGATCTCCCCTTTAACCACAAACCCTCTGTGAATTGGCCCACTCTGCCTCATAGACCCGGGCCCTCTACACTACCTGCTCAAAAGTCAGGAGCATGTGTCCAACGACACAGCTCCGGAGACCAAGACGCAAGCCGTTCTCAAAATGGCGGGCCTTCCGCCCCTCATCATCGACAAGATACATCGCGAACCTCGACAGTGCGACAAAATGGGCCTCATACTGCTATACTATTATATCCCCCTGCACCAAAGTCTCAAATTCGAGTGCACACTATTGTCGAATGTGGTCCGGGAAAAACTTCTAGTCAAACTGGTCTATAAACTCCTCCCACGTCCATACGAACTCAGCCCCTGCTGCAAGAAAGACTGATGCCCACTAGTGCTCGGCCTCGGCCTCAAGTAAAAACACTGCCAACAGGACTCATTGCTCATTCGTACATCTCATTTTGTCAAAAATATTCTCCACCTTGGAGCGTCAACTCTCTACTACGGTTAGGTTGGGCTCTCCTTAGAACAGGGGATTGAGCCAGGTAAAGTCTCGAAGAAGGGCGCTCGCGCGCCCCTACTCTACCTACTCGGGTGTCTCGACGGGTCGCCTACCCTGCCCCTAGAGGGCAGCAGTCATAGTCTGCAACATCTGCTGTAGCTGGTCAGCACTCATAAACACGGTCGGTGATGCGCTAGTCTTAGACGGGGGTGTAAAAGTCTCAGGTGGGGAAATGAGAATCTCAGGCGGGGGAACGGGAGTCTCACGTAGGGGAGCAGGAGTCACTCAGGTCACTCTCCTGGGCGTCATGTCCTAAAGGAAGGAACAAGGGGCCTATCTACCTTGAGAACTCTCGAAGGCACATACGTTAGGGAACTAAATCGTAAATCGAAAGGTTACTAACTCGGGACTTAACCGTCCTAAGTTCATAACAGATATGTGATGTTGTCCTTAGTTATTCCTAAGTTATGCTCTAATACCAACTCGTGTCATGCCCCAAACTCGGAAATCGGGCTCACAAAATTTTCTATCACCGAATCTGGCGCCGACAGCCTCCATAGTACCTCATTCTCAGCTCCCAGCACCCATATACTAGATTCCAATCCTGGGATCCTACAAGAAAGATTTTCAGCATGAATTTGTTCTCATAAGAAGCATAACCGTAAGCATAACCCAGACACAAACAACAATATCACCACATATCCACTATAATAAAAAAAACTTTTGAGTACAACGCATAAAGAGAAATACAAGATAGGTATCAAAAACTCTAGAAGCTTAGCC